>NW_020897778.1:0-659513 GCF_003984885.1 Neopelma chrysocephalum | reverse complement strand
GCTGTGCTGTGCTGTGCTGCTGCTCTCCTGGGGCAAAAGAGCAGGACAAGGAACAGGGCTGGTGTCTGGGACTGGGACCTGACCCACCGTCACCAACACACAGGAAAGCAGGGAGGCCATTTAAATAACTGGCAAATAAGGACCTAAAATTAAAGAAATGGTGTCTCTCTAATAGCTCTGCAGGATTGCTGAAGTCAGAAGGTGTCTTCCCTTTCTCTTCTTCCTTTTCTTTTACGGAAGAATGGTTAATACTTTTGCTGATGAACTGGCAAGCCAGGTTTCAGCGAGATTTTCTCCCAGTGCCCCTCCTTTCTTCCATCACTCCATCACATATCTTGCAGCTTTCTTAACTTTAAATAATCTTTTGATGCTTGTTGACACTACTTACTTTATATTTTTGGAAACTTCTCACAGAATATGGAAACAAAAGTCCTTTGTAGTTTACTTATCAAGTTTCTTATGTCATACCTCTCAGGGAGATAAAGGAGGAGGATGATCTAACACTAAACATATTTGACCCAGTATGCTTTCACAATTTTACTTATATTAGTAACACTTCTGGCTATGTTTGGGTGTGGGATTAGAATTTGACAACTGTATGTTTGAGGCGCAATGAAAATTTTTCTCTTAATTACTAAGACTTATCTCAGGTTTATGTTACAGCCAGGCTTACTCATACAGTTGGATGCCTTTTACTTGTTAAGCTGCTGTTGTGCCAACTGTGTGACTTCATACTAATGATGAATGTTATCTTTTTTGAGTGTTCCATACTTATATAACTGAGTTGGTTGTTTGTGGTGGTTTTTTCTTTAGTTTACTGGTACTGACAAATCACATTTATAGTTACTGGCTTGAAAGAAGTATCAATAAAAGTCGTATTATTTTTCAAGTAATTTTTTGTATAGTTTTATGTTTGATATTGTTGATGAAACATTTAGCACATTGTTTTCCTCATTTGTAGTTGTAGGATATTCTCTTACAGTTGATGAACTGGTGTGTGTTCTGAATTTCACTTCATATTCCTTGACCAAAAAACAAGCTGGCATTAAATAACTTTAATTGCAACAGCTTACTGATTTATTCAGTCCTTTGATTGGATATTGAATGAAAGGCCACTGTTAAGGAGTAGAAATACTCACTTGTAGTACAGTAACAATCTTAATTCCATTGGTAATAATGTTGCAAAATAGAAAATTATTTTGTAATTATAGTATCCCCTTCATGATACAACCACCATATCGAGTGTTCAGCTTTGGGTGGGCTTCTTTCACTGCACACTGTTCCACAGATTTGTCCTTTTTTGTGGAGTTGTCCAAGTGTGTGGACAATGGAAGCACAGGAAGAAACTGTGAGACCCACCCTTGTGTATGGCTGAGCCTGGACCAGGGGCTGTTGTCCGGCTGCTTCCGAGTGCCCTTGGTTGGTTCCTTCTCTGTAGCTTTCTGTCCCCACTTTGCCCAGGACTTGCACAAATGTTCAGCCCCCCCCACGTTATTTCTGTGGAATGTTAACTTCCTGCTGCTTCTAGTTTTTAATCCATCAAAAAAGTACTCTACAAATAACGTGTTCTTATTTTTAAGTTCATTATTTTTTGACTTCTTTGGCTAATGAGCTTGTGATCCTGCTCACACTCCCAACTGTAATTAGAAAGCAGCTGTACTTCAGAAGAATTGCAAAATTCAGTGTCCCTGAAAAGCCAGGGCTTGGAGACCGGTATTTGAATATTAAAAATTAGAATGTGTTTTCAGTATTCATGTGTCTAGGCTTCTATTCTGTTTGCAAAATGCAGTGATTTAATTACAGATTGTTGTGAAGTTTGATGTTTGAAAAACTCAAATGCAGCAACAGCAATCATCAAAGAAAATCCTAGGTTGGAATAATTATATATATAAAGGGATTTGAATGAGATGCAGTAAATAGGATATACATGTTGAGAAACAAAGACAAAGTGAATTGTAGAGGTGATTATTCAAGTTTCGTTGCACTGCAAGTTGGGAGGGGGAAAACAGAATATGAATTGTATAATTATAAAGTGGGTTTTTATGTAGAAAATCAAAATAGGTCTGGACGAGCATTTCTAATTATGTTATTTTCTAATTTTTCATATTTTATTGTAGGAGTTTTAATGCTAAACAGGATGGCACAGTTTTCAGTAAATGGGAAGAAGCTGTTTAATAAACATACAGCATTAATTTTGCCTCAACTGAAAAGATAGGCTACAAAAATGCTTTGATTTTAAAAGTCAAGAACAGTTGCTATTGTGGAGCATTAAGAAGAGAGCTGCTGGTTTGTAATTTTTCCAAAGCTCTGCTA
Organism: Neopelma chrysocephalum; assembly: GCF_003984885.1. Taxonomy (NCBI): domain Eukaryota; kingdom Metazoa; phylum Chordata; class Aves; order Passeriformes; family Pipridae; genus Neopelma; species Neopelma chrysocephalum. The sequence continues at coordinate 657,200 of NW_020897778.1, read as the reverse complement.
AATAGTTTTCTTTGCCAAGAGTATAGTGTTACGGCTTTGAGAAAGTGTTTACTAATTGGCTGCAGAGGAGGCAGTGCCTTCCAACCTAAACCAGAAATAGTTTATGGGTAAGTCAGAAAAAGAATGGCTGTCTTAAATTCCTTTGTTCAGCAAGGACTGGAGATGACTAATGTCTGAAAGTGTGTATTTTACGTAGTTTTTTTTCTTTTCCTTCAAGCTGAGTCACATCTTGACCTATTTGGCTTGATAACGTGTACTTGTACTATAAGTGTCTAAAAGCTTAATCTAATTTTCCCACCCTTTCAACAGGATAGAAATGCTGACAGTTAATAGTCCATTTGAACTATCATGTTGGCAGATTCACCAGCAAAACAGAAAATCACTGTTCTGTGCCTTTTTGTGATACCTTGATTTAGGTGACAGTTGCAGCACAAGGTTGTTTCCCTCCCCTCTGCCCCATGCCCACAAAATTAGCTTAGATTAGATATAAAATCTGATTGGGTCACAGGCTGACCGGGGATTGTTGTACACGAGTAGTTTGTGCTCAGCCCACCCTCCCCACGGGAACAGGGTGGGCTTGGTGGGTTTTGTAGCCCTGCAACATTTTTATTTCCTATTGGTACTTCCATTGCCTCTGCTGTTTGCATGGCTGTGACATGGCAGATCGAGGAGCTGATCTGGCTCCTGGGACGAAGGACCCCTTTGAAAAGCCTTGTTTGCTCAGCACAGTGTGTGAGCACATGGAGAGCAGCAGGATAGAACAGTGGCTTTTTCATAGCAGAAAACAAGCTTAAATGCACATCATATCCTCAGAGTAATGTGTTTTCTTCCAGCCTTTTATAAACCTTTTTAGAAGGTTATACCATTTCAAGATTCAATAAAAACATTCTTGTCCTAGAAGATTTTTACCCTGACAAATATGTTTCTATCTGTAAATTTTCTGTATTTCTGTCAACTGCATGCAGAGCAAATATGTTCTCTTCCTGAGCTCCCTTTTGTTTTGCAGCTGCTCTTCTTCGTAAATGGCACAGATCCCATCCATGCCCTTTCCACAATGTTGTGATGAGTGTTCCTAAATGTTCTGAAATTTGCATTTGCAGAAAGAAACTAGAACAGAGTGACATGCAATTTCTTTTTTTAATTAAACAAATGTACCTTCATTCTTAATGTATAGAATTGTAATGTCTGGCATATAGTTTTTAACATGGATATCTGTGGGAGCTGGAAGTTATAAACCTGCAGAATTTGAAAGTCATGATGTGGAGCAACTGGTTAATTCCTAAGCACTAACTTTTAGCTGGGATGGTGGATGAGAGTTCAGATATGTTATGCAGCTGCATAATACAGTTACTCAAGGAATGCTACTAACACAGCTGTTTTCTTTTAATTTTCTTGCCCATATAACGGGAAAAATGTTGAGCATATTTTGATTGTTTCACCATGTGAAAAACTGCATTTTAAAGAGTGTAATGGCTGCCAATTAATGCTCAAGAGCTTAGTATTTTTAGAGTTGCTTTATTGTGAAAGATGTATTCTCTGTTTGGGAGTCTGGTTGTTGAGAATCCTGTGCTTACTGCTCTGTCACATTCCAGGCAGCTTTTGTGGCTCACAGGAGTTTCAGTAATGATCCTGTGAGGTGAGACAAAAAGTCCATTAAACAAATATCCCATCTCTGAGAGTGTCTAGTAAAGAGCATGAGAACAAGGCAAGGATATATGGTAAAGAGTGGCTTTTCTGCTGCCTCTGAATGCTGTCCTAGTTTCTAGAAGTTTGTAGCATAGTATTTTGAGCTAGAAAGGGTATTTTGCTAATTTTGGATTGATTTTTCTTGTTCTTTGATTTGATCTTTTTGTTGTGAACTTATCCACCAGAAAACATTTCACCATATTCTATTGGAGGACATTATACTAATTTCCTAGTATTTGGTGGTTTAATTATCTAAGAATTGCCTTCATTTTTATGCATCAGCAAACTTTCAGTCAAAATTGAGAAACTTTATTTATGTTATGTTACTGTGCTTTAATTCTTTTTTTCCTCCTCGTCATTAAGAATTAAGAATTTTGTCTGAGAGAGAGAAGGCTCTGTTTCTATGGTCACTCATATGTGCAGTTATAGTTTTCAACATTCTTGCCCAGACACATGACTAGTCAAATATGTACTTTTTAAACTGATGGAATCTTTAACAGAAGAACTGTTGGCTATGCAGACTTCTCAGTCAGCTGCCTTAAAGCTGCTTCTTCCCTTTCTTTCAGACTAAGAGTAACGATGACCTCTTAGCGGGGATGGCTGGTGGTGGTGGAGTGACAATGACCAACGGTGTCAAGGCCAAGAAGAACACTTGTGTATCAACAGCATCTTCAGCTCCAGGGACAGCCATGAACAGTCTGGAAAATAAACCCAAAACTATTGCAGGTAAATGGACATATGGATCCTTAAAGATGGTAGTTGGGTGGCTTTTTATTTTCATATTATGTATCGAGGATGCAGGCTGCCTAATGAAGTGGTCAGTAATGCCATGGTCAAATCACAAACCTTCTGTGCTCTTTTCCTATTTTTAATAATGTAATTGCTTTTCTGGAGGGTGTTTCTTTTAATTTTTCAGAACTGATTATGCAACTACTATATAAAACTAGATAATATAATTCATTTAGAGAATCATAGATTTGTCTGCAAAAAATCCATGACATAAGCACTAAATCTTTAAGATCACTTGTTACAGTGAACATTTTGGACATTTGGTATTGCTTTGTAGAAATAAAGAGAGCTTTCAGAAATGGTTCAGAAAAGTGAAGTCATTTAGTGTGTTATCAGTACGGATGGAAATATGTCTTGCCTTCTATTGCTCTGGTTTGGATTCAGAAATGCTGAATTCAGTAAAGCTGTAAAGCATCTGGACATAAAGTAGTAATAATCTGTCCTCATCTTTATGCAATGAGGAAATACAAAAAAACTTAACTTTCATTTTGGGGAATCATAACATGCAATTCATCACTTAAAAGCTTTCATTCAGATCTAGTGAAAAGAGAGACAATTTGAACTCATAGGAACAGCATTGCTGCAGTTTTTGCACAATTTATCAGGAGCTTTTGAAGACCAAAAAAAGAAACTTAAAGATATTGAACTTCAAGGTCTAACTCATTTTCAGTTAAAATCTAACTGCACTGGTTCATGCTGAATGCTGTGTACATGTTTACTGTAAATGTGTTCTGTGAAATGTATTTACTACTGAGATTCCAAAAACGAACAACTGTGTTGCTGGTAGAAAACACACAGTGTTCTGTGACAGGTACTATATTTTGAATTCATGTCCCTCACTTTCAAAACACACACAGGTACCAGTTCCACAGCCAAGCGTAGCACCTCATCCGGGAATAAAGAGTCAAGCTCTTCCCGAGAGAGAATCCGCGATCGCTCCCGTTTGAGCCAGAGCAAAAAGCTGCCTTTGGCGGGACAGGGCACCAACGACACAGTCCTGGCCAAGCGCTCCCGCAGCCGCACCAACCCCGAGTCGGACATTCGCATGAGCAAGTCCAAGTCAGACAATCAAATCAGTGACAAGGCTGCGTTGGAAGCGAAGGTGAACGATCTCCTGACGTTGGCGAAAACTAAAGATGTGGAAATCTTGCATCTGAGAAATGAACTAAGGGATATGCGGGCGCAGCTGGGACTCAACGAAGATCAGCTTGAAGGTGATGAGAAATCAGAAGAAAAAGAGGCCATTGTTGTCCATCAGCCGACTGATGTAGAGTCTACATTGCTGCAGTTACAGGAACAAAACACTGCCATCCGAGAAGAGCTCAACCAGCTGAAGAATGAGAATCGAATGTTAAAAGACAGACTGAATGCACTGGGCTTTTCTTTGGAGCAACGGCTGGACAACTCTGAGAAACTGTTTGGCTATCAGTCTTTGAGTCCAGAGATTACAGCTGGCAACCACAGCGATGGTGGTGGCACTCTGACATCTTCGGTGGAAGGTTCTGCTCCTGGGTCAATGGAAGACTTGTTAAGTCAGGATGAAAACACTCTGATGGACAACCAACACAGTAATTCCATGGATAATTTAGACAGCGAGTGCAGTGAAGTTTATCAGCCATTGACATCGAGTGATGATGCTTTAGATGCTCCATCATCTTCAGAGTCTGAAGGAGTACCAAGTATAGAAAGATCTAGGAAGGGAAGCAGTGGCAATGCAAGTGAAGTGTCCGTAGCTTGTCTCACAGAACGGATACATCAGATGGAAGAGAACCAACACAGTACGGCCGAAGAGCTCCAAGCCACACTTCAAGAGCTTGCAGATTTGCAACAAATAACACAGGAGCTGAACAGTGAGAATGAAAGACTTGGAGAGGAAAAAGTAATCCTTATGGAATCTTTGTGCCAGCAGAGTGACAAGTTAGAACACTTCAGCCGTCAGATCGAGTATTTCCGGTCCCTTTTAGACGAGCACCACATCTCGTACGTGATCGATGAGGACATGAAAAGCGGTCGCTACATGGAGCTGGAGCAACGTTACATGGACCTGGCAGAGAACGCCCGGTTCGAGCGAGAGCAGCTGCTGGGTGTCCAGCAGCACTTGAGCAACACTTTGAAGATGGCAGAACAAGACAACAAGGAGGCCCAAGAGATGATAGGGGCGTTAAAGGAACGAAATCACCACATGGAACGGATTATTGAGTCAGAGCAGAAAAGCAAAACAGCGCTGGCGTCTACCTTGGAGGAGTACAAAACCACAGTGGCCAGTGACCAGATCGAGATGAACAGGCTGAAGGCTCAGTTAGAGCACGAAAAGCAGAAAGTGGCCGAGTTGTATTCAATACACAACTCTGGAGATAAATCAGACATACAGGATCTGCTGGAGAGTGTCAGGCTGGATAAAGAAAAAGCGGAGAGCTTGGCCAGTGGTCTGCAGGAGGAGCTGGCACACACCCGCAACGACGCCAATCGACTGCAAGACGCCATTGCTAAGGTAGTGTTTAAAACACTGTTGTGTTCTAACATCCCATGTACAACGTGGCTTATTATTGGCCACTGTAGCTCCTTGAGAAGTAAAGGATTAATTACGAGGTTAATTGGATTGCAGTAGTGTTAGGACTGATTACTTTCAACTTCTGTTATGGAAATGATGACGGCTTTTAAAAAATTTTATATGGATAGATTGGGCTACAGGGTAACTGTTGTGTTGCTTTTTAAAACTATGATGGCCAAATTTAAACAGTATTTAAGATAGTGTACTAACTTAGTGCTTAAATTGCATGCCTTCTGCAAGGGTTTAAAGGAATTAGTGCCAAACTGGTGGAAGAGGGATGTCCCTGAGAAAGGACTGGGAATCAAAGTTTGAAGTGATAACCCAACTGTTGATGACTTAAAGGACCTTTCACAGGTATTGAGAGAATATTTTGAAGCTTCAGCACATTCAAGTTGGTTCAGTTAATTGAGAATAAACTAATGATAAATAAAGCAGAAAAGTGTCTTCTTTCTCAAGAAAATAATTTTGAGGTAGACAGAGATTTTACTTAATTTCATTTCCTGAATACATATTTTAGTTTTAAATTAAAAAAAGAAATCAAAACATATTGATAAGCTTTCAAGCAATTATTATTAGATATGGCAAATACATGCAGGTTTTTTACTAATGATCCATCCAGGAGCAGCTTATGTGCTGAATGGGTTTTGGATTGAAATGCATATTTCTAGTTCTAGACCAGCTGTTTTGACTCAAATATAACTAGTTTATGCACTAAGCGTGTCTAGGAAAAGCTATAATTTAATATAAAAACAAGAATCATAACATTCATTTAATAATGTAAAGTATGCATTTAAAGGTATATCTTCCTGATGAGACAATTTATGCCAATTAATGTCTGAACTCTGTATTAGCTGCAAAACAATATGCTAGTCATGATCACGAGCCAGTCAGAATCAACCTTAATTTGGGATGAAAAAATAATAAAATAATTTTAATAATTAAAGTGGGAGAGTGCTATTAAAATAAAAACCACTGAAACGGGTGATTTAAAAGCAGGGAATTTTGTCTATTAAACTTGGTGCCTGCCTGTGCTGACCCACCTAAGCCACAACCTAATTTCTCTTTGTTTTTCTGACACCCTGTTTTTGCTGTTGGGTTAATGTTCCTATGCCTCTGAATCCGAGCTTGTTACTTATGTTACAGTTTTATGAGGCAGGGTAAAATAGCCTCTCCCCCTGCTCCTGAAAGGGAGAAGTCAACTGCCTCTTCCCTTCTCTCTTTTTTTTTAATTTCAGTTCACATAGTTTGTAAGACTCCTCTGAGAATGCTTCACCTCACTAACACATCTCACACACAAATGTGAAACCTGCTACTTGGTTAAGGGAATCCATCATCACACAGGTCCAGCCAGCACTAAACTTGATGCACAGAAGAGAGCAGGCTTTTTCTTTTTTGGCAAGAGAAAGAAAGGGTGAAGAGTTTCCCCCACCACCCCATCCCTTTTCCATGGCAGCTCCATGTTAAATTGGATCAGCTGCTGTGAAACCACAGCCTGGCTACGATGGTGGTGTTGCTTCACTTGTATCCAGGGCACTGCTGTTGGAGCAGCTGGGGAATGCTCACATATCCAGTTTGGGAATAAAAGAGTTTAACTCTGGCTCAGGAAGATAGTTGCACTTGAACAATGCATAGGTAACTGCTTGCACTTCTCCCCTACCTTTCTGTTTTCAGAAATACACTGTAAGTGTGGCAGTTAAAAATCTAAAAGTGTGCTTAGGATGCTACAGTTTTAGTTATGGTAAGATACATTCTTCTTCAGGTTGAAGATGAATACAGAGTGTTCCAAGAAGAAGCCAAAAAACAAATTGAGGATCTCAATGTGACTCTGGAAAAACTTCGGACAGAGCTGGATGAGAAAGAGACTGAGAGAAGTGACATGAAAGAAACTATCTTTGAATTGGAGGATGAAGTGGAGCAGCATCGTGCTGTGAAGCTTCATGACAATCTCATCATATCTGATTTGGAGAGTAAGTATGGGGAGCTTCTCTTGAGAGGAATGATAATTTAAGAAAAGCTGAAGTGGAACACTGTAATATTGAAAATATTTTCACTTTTGTATGTCTGAATTCAAGTCAGACTGGGTTTTGCAAGAATCCTTACACACTAGGGGAAAAAATCAAGTTGGCTTTGCTTTTCTAGTCCCAGTTGGTGTGGGAATGAAAACCTGTGAATTTAGAACAAATACGAAATCTGGTAATACTGTTTTCAACTTGTTTTTCAAAGTAGAAAACCAGGTAATTACAGACTTAATGATAGAGTGCTCCTGGGTTTTGGAGACTGCATGATTGATTTAGTGTTTTGCTGTTGTTTTTTAAGCAGGTTTTCTCTTTCAAGTTTCCAAGTATTAGGAGCTACCAGATAGCTTGAGAATGTGTATAATAATGATTTCTCCCAGCTAAAGAAAGATGTTTTTAGTGGAGAAATGAGAGAATGGAGGCCCTGGAAGTTACAAGTGTCAGCTGACTTGGCAGTGTGAGGGTATTGGAGATATGTGTATGTCTTTCTGTGTATCCTTGCTCAAGTTATGGAACTGATCTGTGACCCTAAAAACTACTACGATGAACTTCAAGCAAGTTAGAATAAACTTTCATCTCTTGACTCTTGCTGCTGTACAAGAAATGGTTGAGGCTTAAAATGAAATTCATGTTTACTCTGTACTTGTCTAGCTCTCTGTGCCTTAGTTCCCTCTCTGATCTCGAAGACCTGCTCAGACATTCCTACCACAGGCTGGAATTCTGCAATTAGTCTCCATCTAAATAAGAACTTGTGGAACTGTACCCTGGCAAGCTGTATTTGCACAGTAATAATTTGTAATGTGCTACTTACAGAATTCAAATATCTGCTAGTCTTCCATGTTATTCAAAGATGAAACAAGATAGCAAGAAACCCAAAGCATGATTCCTTTTAACAACGAGGGAAATATTCATAGAAAAGGTTTTAAATTGGTCTGCTATCAAGTAAAATTAAGCAAGCTAAATTGTTCACTTAACTGAAGCTGGTATCTTCAGACTTGTGACTGTGAGCATTGTTTCCCTAAGCAACCCTTCTTTTATCTTGAAAGGCAATCACTGTTTCTCTTTACAAAATTGGTTTTTTATTATGCATTTTTCTTTCTCTTTCTGTGCTAAAGTACAGACATTTACTTGGGAGCAGGAGCTCAGACACATAGTCAGCAGCTCTTTCTTGGTTCCTGAAGTTGTTTTGTAGCAAACACTCAAAAAGGTTGAACACTTTTTTGCTACTGGTATTTTTTTATCCCTTAACTGGAATACATTCATACAGGGAGCAGCACTGTAGTCAAGTAGATATTTAGGTATCTGCATATTAATACCCACTTAGAAGGCAGCTTTAGGTTTTAGAGACTTTTGCTTTGGGGATACAAAACAGCTGTTAGTTATTTCACTTAAAATGGCAAAAATTCAGGGAGACAAACCTCTGCCGGGGCAGAGATTTTCAACAAAAATCGCTACCATATTTGTCATTCGTTGCTCTTGAAATAGTTTGGAAAATTCAGCTGTACCAGCTGATGGCCCGGTGTGATCCTTTCGGGAGAAGCAAGCGGTGTTTTGTTATATGCAGGAAGGAGAGTGGCATCTAGTGGCAGCACGAAGGGATGGCACCCGAGGAATTGTGCACGTTTGAAAAATATGTATTTTCTGACCACTTTAAAACGCTGCTCGTGGGTTCACAATTTAACATGCTGCGAGCGTTTTTTCATTGTAGCCTCTAAGCAGTGGCAGCAAAGAACAGCAGTGTGGAAAATCTGGGACTTGGAGGTAGTACATCTAAAACAGAGAAAAACATTTAAAACATTTAAAAGACAAAATTCTAATAATTTGTATTAAAGTGACAGAAAAGCATATCTTGATAGCAGTAAGTTCTCTTACGCTGCTCAGACTTTTGGCCACTTGTGGTGTTCTGTCAGCCAAATGTATAATGCCTCTGCTTTTAAATGTGGAGAATTTAGTGTGGGTTTAGGTATTATAAAACACTAGCTAGAAGAATGTTGGTTTTTTCAGCCTAAATAACCAAGTGTAATAGTAAAAACATAAAGGTTTTCTTTAGTGAACTTCTATTTTAGATTTTAATTTGTGAAGAATTTACAACCCACCCTTACAGGAGGCAATTTGCCTAATGGCAAAGTTACGGAGTGAAGGAAAGTGATGGTAAGACAACTGAAAAATGACAAGTGGTAAGTGATGGAAAATTATCACTTAAAGAATTCATGAAAGATAGACTTTACACTTAGGAAAAAGATGCTTCACAGTTGAGGTGGTGAGTGTTCATTCAATTAATGGTTAACCAACACAAATAGTAATGAAGGAATGGGAAATTCTCCAGCACTGGCACTTAGGGAATGCTTCACTGTGGGCTTCTCAAACACCAAAAAGAGGCACAGTGAACCTGGAATGAAACATTTTTCACAGTAATCTGAGTATTGATCTGTCACATTTTAGCTGTCGATATGTCTGCCTGCAGAAACTGGAATCTCTTGGATTTGGACAGTAGGATGCAAATTGCATCGATTAAAACCAGTGTGTTCCTGACATCCATCCAGATGTGGGAACTGCAGAATGTGGCAGCTGAGCTCGTTACTGCTGGGAACTGGGAGTTTTAAGCACAGTGCTTCTGTATTGTATCTAAAAAGCCTAAGAAATATTAAAATAACCTGTATGTTTTATATCCTCACCACTGCACTGAGCTGAAACAACCTGTACTGGTGTGGAGGTGGGGGACTGGGAAGGGCTGGGCAGCTGGCAGGAGGTGGGGAGGGCAGGCACTGCACTAGATGGCGTGGTGCCTCTGGGTTTCTTTCTGCCTTCCCAAAAACTTTCCTGTAGTCAGGTAGCCCAGCTGTCACATTAGTCATCCTTGGTGACTAAGGGGGAAAAAGAAACCTATTATTCTTCCAAGAAGTTAATAAGAGTTTGTGGGGGATTTTTTTTTTCTGAAAACTTTGTCTCCTGATGTGCAGAAAATGGGTATTTGTAGGTTTGCTTACCAGTTGTCAAATCTTCTTCTGATGCCTGAAAATAATCGTTGCCTGTTCTCTTGGCACAAGGAACATCTGCTGAGCGTGTAGGTTCTCCTAGTTGAACTATTTAAGTCATTAAATTTTTAGGACAAGGGTAGGTGAGCAAGAAGGTTGATGTATCTAAAGTTCAGTGAATAAATAGTTCTTTTATGGAGTTGACAGCATTAGTTTTTAATTCTGCTCATTTGAAAAGGATCTTGACAGCAGTTATGAAATGAAATGTTTGCATTACCATATTTAGGCCTTTTCTAACATAATGTTGGAAAAGTCAATTGGACATTCATTTTTTAATTGTTAGTTGGTGGAGTTTTTTTGGCTAATGGCAGACCCTTAAATTCAGCTCTCTTGTTGCATTGATCTATTGTCTGACATGATGAGCTCAAAAGCAAGATTGGTCTACAAATCTTTGCCATTTGTAGTCTGCATGTCCCTTAATTTTATTTTTCTGCCTTCTAGGTAGAGGCAAGGCCTTCTCCAACTGTGGTTGAAATCAATATTGTTTTGTGAAATGTAGATGTAATTGGCTCCTGCAGTAAACACAAGCAGTTTGCTGATTTGCCAGTTTTGATTATCCTATTCATTCATCTGAACAGTCTCCTTGTTCTTTATTTACCCCAACCTGTAGTTACTTTTCCTTTTATCTCGATCCTCTTTCTTTTCTGTGATCCTTAAAAGGAGGAGACTGGATAATGGAAGAAGTACCTGTCCTACCATGCTGAAAATGTGGGCATGTGGAGGTGGGAAAGATTTGTGTGTGTTAGAGAATTATGGAGGTTGTGGGGATGCAGAAAGGAAAGATTCCACAATGCATCTTCTACTTATTTTGACTACTTGGATTTTCAGGCTATAATTGATGGAAAAGGTGAAATCACTTGTATTAATCCTAATTTCTCACTACATTTCAAATTCAGTTGCAATTTGGTGTGTTTTTCTTTTTTAAAAATCTCTTTGGCTGACTGAGGTGGAAGACTGTTTCCAACAACTGCTGTGGAGTGCTCTGTATTGTTTATGGTACCTGCAGAATATTCAGACCATTGTGTTTTACTTCAAAGCATAAATACATTAAAACTTAATGGTGCGTTTCATATCTCACAAAAGCTCAAAACAATGGCACTACATAAGCTTTAACTCTGGGTGCATTTATAGTTTCTGGTTTGTGGTTATTTTTAGACAGCTTGCTTTTAGTAGTAGAACAAATTTTGTTTTTAAAAACACTTTTTCTTTGAACTTTTTTTAAAAGTCAAAATTAACATCGACTGGATTTTGTTTCAAAATGTGTTTAAAGGAAAAGGCAGGGAGAGCAACCTTTATAACTTTGACCTAAACCTGCTCTCTCAGTGCTGATTTTAGCTTAAACAAGTTGTGTATACAGAGACAAGCTAAAAATTGTAGAGCTTTACTTAAATATCATGGTAGCATGAGATTTGGGTGGCCCACCCTGTCAGGCTTATCTTCAAAGCTTAAAGATCAGTTGGATGCATCTTAAAATGTTCAGTCTTATAAGGAGGAGATAAATACAGAAATATCTTGTCTAATTTTAGTGTTTCAACTTTTCCAAGCCTGAAAGGTTATCGTGTTTTCAGGCCAGCTGAGGTTTATGTCATTCTTGTAAAGAAATTAACTGTGACATTCAAAGCCTCTGTACTTGGGGCTCTTGGGGAAGGATTTTGTTTTGAGCAGCCTAAATGTATTAGGCATCTTCAGTCGTGTTGTGGAAAGAGTATTGCTAATATACAGGAAAAATATTTGTTTCCAGCAGGTCTTGGTATAATGAACCTGAAGAAAAATTGCATTTAATCAGTTGCTCCATCGTTTTTACAGTTTGGAAACAGCTACAGGATACTATAGAAATAAACCATCCTAGAATCCCAGGATCAGTGAAGTGACAGGCTAATTAGAAATTTATGCTGCGTTCTTCCTCATTACTTGCTTAGTTATAAGAATGGAGTAATCAATCACATTGTCCTTGTGTATTGACTAAAGTACCAAATGAATAATAATTGCAGTAGCCAGTCTGTCAGACGCCAAGGGGAGCTGGTGCTGATGGGGCTGTGAACCCTTTTGTGTCGCTGCTGACAGATTTAGGGGACCATCTCTCTCAGAACAGATCTCACAGTCTGTTAGGCCTTGTGCTGTAAATATAGCTTGCTTCACCCTCAAATAGTAGCTTGGTAGACAAGAATGTCAGAGTCTTGGGGTTATAAGTAGAATTTTATCCCCATGGAAGGCAGGGCTGTGAGTGTTATGTCAGCTGCTTTGGGCAGGGAGTAAATTGTGAATCAACAGGCTTTGTGTAGCTTCAGCTTGTTTGAGGAGGGAAAATCCCCAGACATCCATGTTTTCAGAATCCTTTCATGTCAAATTGCTTTCCTGGTTTATTTGTTCTTTGTTATTGCTGTGTCATTTTAATATTGTGAATTGGGATTTGTATAAGAACTGAGTTTGCTAATGCTGTTCCCCTCACCAGACAGAGAATGATGTACCTATTAGCACTTGCTGGCAAATTATTTCTTCTCATACTGTGTTTCTCCAGATGGCTTTGGTTATAAAAATGTATTCTCTGAGTAAGGTTTCAAACGCATTTGCAGGGTTGTCAGTTACTTTTTTTAAAGTAAATAGTCCCTGACTAAGGTCTTACAGAGAATTTGACTTTCTTTCCAGATACAGTTAAAAAACTTCAGGACCAAAAGCATGACATGGAAAGAGAGATAAAGAATCTTCACAGGAGACTGCGGGTAGGTTAAAACCTATAAGTTCACTAAATTGTAAACATAGAATGTCATAAGACCTGCATGTGAAATTGTGAAAAGATAATATGATTAGATGTAATATCATTAAAATAATTATTTCTGAGAGACAGGTATCAGGGGAATATATTTACTAACCTACAGACACTAAGCAATTAACTTCAGAAAAATTCTTATTGTCACAAGCATTGGGCTTAGGAGAAAATGTTTGTGCCTTCCGATGCATAGTTTAATATTAACTTTTTGCCACCTCCACTTTGAACATTTTACTTGCCTTGGAAAAGAAATCCACGATCTCAAATCTAGTTATTTCCAGCAAAACTTCTTGAATTTAAGTTGCAATTTCGGTTATGCCAGATGAGTACCTTTGTCATTCCTGTAAATCGTTTCCTGTAACAGCATAGGAAAAACTATGAACATGAAGGATAACTTTTATTTTTAACTTCAAAATTCTTGCTGGCAGGAGGAGTCAGCAGAGTGGCGCCAGTTCCAGGCAGACCTGCAGACTGCAGTGGTGATTGCAAACGATATCAAGTCCGAGGCCCAGGAGGAGATCGGGGACCTGAAGCGCAGATTACACGAAGCTCAGGAGAAGAATGAGAAGCTCACGAAGGAGCTGGAGGAGATCAAGTCACGCAAGTATGTGAGGGACAGCAGGGAGATGGTCTCCTTGGGCAGGGGGGTACGGTTTTGGAAATCCAGTGTTTTGACTCCAGAAGTTCATAAATCCTCTCGTGAGGATCTGTGTTTCAAGAAGCTGCTTTATCCAGGCTTTCCACGGTCAACATAGGTACACTTTGAAAAGAACAATATTTATTTCTCTATACTGTATACTTAATCCACCCAAGAATATTCAGTTTGGCACTTTCACAAAAACAGATTGAAGCGGAGGATTTGTCCAGTTTAACAGCTAAACATGATTTCACTTCCCTCAGGTGAAAAGCAGGTGGTGTTGGCTTTTCTGTACCATCATTCTGTACCATCATTAATGTTTCTCATTACTAGCCAAGGATTTTGGTATGGTTAAAAACACAGCTGGATTTTTACCTGAGGAGAAACCTTTATCTCATTCTGCATATATCTTCCATTCTTTTCTTTCCACTGATAATTAGAGATGCTTTGTATATAAAAACATTTTAAATAAAAATAATTCAAACCGGGTTGTATTGTGGCTTGAATTAGGTGCTCCAGTTATTTAGAAACTGTTATATGTCTTTCTGAAGCATTTAAGTCCTCAAATAGGAACATCTTAGACAGCACCATTTGAACCCTGACTTCTCTGTCTCTAGGGTTCAAATGCATGTATAGCTTACAATTATAGTAATGATGTGTATATAGTAAACACTTTTTTTCCATGTGGATGAGAATTTTATAGGATGCGTTACATTTAACTCAGCATCCAGTAGGATATGAGATAGCACAGGCTATGGAACTTGGTAAGAACTGATGGTAGGAAGAACAGACTGGTTACACTGAAAGTTGAAAATGATGTGGATGGATGAGTGGTGGGTGTGAGGCATCTTATCTGAAGATCACTAAGCTGAGTAATATGAACAATTCTTACTGTGACACATTCCAACAGAACTGTAGTTGTTCAGTTACTGCTTGCAAGTGAACCTTTGAGGTTGCAGTTGCACTTCTGCAAGTAGAACTGGCTTGCTGATTCCAATCAGTATATAATTTTTTATTTATACACAAGCATCTTTTGACATTTGATTCACTGCAGGCAACTGAATCAGCTTCCTTGGAAGTGATATAGGTACTGTTTTGGAGGGAAGGTATTAGGAAAGTCTGTTACAGTGTCTGAAGGAAAAATCAGTCAATGTGTAATTATTGCAGACTGTAGAAAATAGATTGCTTCAAACAGTTCTTGTCTTGTGAGTGACACTGAAGACAATAGCCATAAATATTCTGTACTAAAAATCTAATTTTTTTATGAAACAGATTTGTATGCTGCCTGAAGATGTATGCCAGAAATGTATTCTTACCTCCTTAGTATTAATTTGAATTGTTTTCCATATATGCAAGTGGAAAAAAAATTCTCCTCTCAGAGATGATTATTTTCAGCTGAAATGGCAAAATCCTTAAGGCTCAATTTTTTTCCATCCATGTGTGTGTGAGAGATAGGAGCAGGAATTAAGCCTTAAATCAAGTATTGATTTGACAGACTTCTCACCAGATGCTAAGCTCTGTTGCTGACAAATAATAAGAATTTACAGTGATAATTTAGGTTGCTAATCTATTTCTAAATTACAGTGGAAAGACAACTGGGTTAATGTAATGACCGATTTGGACCATAGATTTTAATTCAGCTTCAAATTTGTTGATTTTTTTTTTTTTTTGGGACGTCACACGTTCAAATGCTTTTTAAATACCTAAAATGAGCCGTGCATTGATTTCAGGCAGGAAGAGGAACGTGGCCGAGTGTACAATTACATGAATGCTGTGGAGAGAGATTTGGCAGCTCTGAGGCAGGGGATGGGCCTGAGCCGCAGATCCTCCACCTCCTCTGAGCCCACCCCGACGGTGAAAACACTCATCAAGTCCTTTGACAGCGCCTCCCAAGGTGGGTTCAGCAGCCAGGGCAGGGGCTGCACCAAGTCTCCCTTTTGCAGGTATTCACATAGTGGTTAGGATGCGGCACTCTCAGCGCTGCGACCCAGGTTCGATTCCTGGTCCCCCGGGCAGATGGAGCTCGTTAGCCCTGTGAGGCCATCCATCTATGAGAAGGTCACTCTAAACAAACCTACGTCCTGAGGACCTCACTGCCATTGTCCAAGCTTGCTTGGCCCCGGCAGATGAACCTTAGGATTAAAGGGTGGGCTCAGTTCAGCGCAGGCTGTGTCTCACCTAAAAAAAAAATCCATTGCGCAGGCTGGAAAGGTGAAAGACCTTTCCCCAAATCTTCGTTCGCGAAGACTGGCCATTATCCTATCCTATCCTACATGGTCACTTGTGCTGGTTTAGCTGAATCAAAGGTGAGTTATTTCCCTCTGTCGTGGCCTGCAGGTGATGGCTGATACAAACCAACCCAAACTGGGTTGCAGAACAGATTGTTCTCTGCAGTTAAGTGCAAGCATCCCTTTTTGTCTTGTCTTTGTTTTTTTCTTTATTGTCGCATTGCCAGTGACTCATATGCTGGGTGCTTTGATTCAGTGCTCCTGTATATGAGAAATACATAAACACATATGACACACATAATTATAGCTGGCAGCACAGCTGATTTCAGCCTGATTATTAAAATGTGAACTTAATGTACCAAATTAAGCATTCTAAAAGCCAGGTAGTAGCTAGAGCTGAGTTTATTTCTTTTAATAACTTGTATTCTTATGCTGAGAGCACTGATTAAAGTTAAAAGTAAGATCCAGCCAGTAGCACCTATTAAAAGATACAGGGAATATTTTCTAAAATGAAGGGGGTCTCACTGTTGAGACAACAGACTTTACTATAATTCTGATTGTGTGCTGTTATTCTTCTCTTTAGATGAGCAGAATAAGGAATCCAAGTAGTTATCCTGAGATGAGAAACACTGGGTTTTTACCTTTGACTGCATATAGGACCTTGAATTAAAATATTAAAATTAAAATATTTCCCTTGCCAGGTCTTTGGGTTTTGAATTTCATGTACAATAATGTCTCTGTAAGTCTTTGATGTAAAAAAGCCTGGCCTGAAGTAGACTAAGTTGCCAGAGAGACTTACAGACTGCACTATGCACAGCAAAACTACTTGTAATTGCTTATAACCTGAAAGTTTAAGACATAGAAGCATCTCCATGGTTTTGGAGATTCTGTAAATGATTCTATTTCCATGCTTGTTCTCCTTGTTCATAGGTATTTACAGTTTTGTACTTTTCCATTGTTAGTTTACAAGGATTTTTTGCAGTGTTATTGGAAGAAGGTGCTTTATTGCCAGTTAGTCTGGTAAAATGATAAATCCCCTCTTCCTTCTTTTGAATCTTTTATTTCAAGCTAATATCTGCCTCCTTCCTCAGCATTCATGTCTAATCAGTCTGTTAAATAATTACATGACTGATTCACCAATTTAGAATTTGTCTGGTTTTGTACATTTCTAAACATGTTACTCATTTAATCCCAAAATTTAAACTATATAATATCTAGTACTTGTGGACTTTAATTAGAAACTAGAAAGGAGAAGCAGGTGATATAGGTTATCTTTCTTGTCTCACTGGCAGAGCCAGGAGCCTGCTGCTATCTCTTTAATTATCTGGAGATCAGAGAACTAGTAATGCCAGCATTTACATCTGCCAAGGTAATAGTATCCTGCACCTTAGCCTTGTCCACCCCCAGTAAACTTATGCTTTTACTGTGGATGATAGACAGAAAATGAATGTAATTGCAGAGGAGTAAATGTGTAGGCATACTTTGAAATCACTTTTCAGTCAGTTACTAATTGAAATTCTGAAAGATGTGATCTGGTAAAACTTGTAATGTGAAGTACAAGGTGAGGGTTGGCTATAGCAATCTCCTGTTTCACTGCAAAACAGTGCCATGCTCACAATAGCTTTCTTTCTGTGTTCCCCCTAGTTCCAAGCCCTGCTGCTGCCACAATTCCTCGCACTCCCCTGAGCCCAAGTCCCATGAAAACTCCCCCAGCTGCTGCTGTATCCCCTATGCAGGTAGGTGTTTTATGACAGCATTTCATCCTTCTGTGTGAAGAAGAGTGTGTGAAACCACAGGTGGTAACATACAAATATTGGCTGACTTTGTGGGGAAATAACGAGAAAATGTTGCCTTGAGTAGGTAATTACTAAAATGTTCAGTTTAACAAAAGAGTCACTGAGAACCACGTTGAAATATAAGATTTGTCATAATTTGGAAGCTCTCGTTAGATATTCCCAACCATTGCTATTCCTGTGCTACTGAAAATCAGGAAAGGAAAACTATATCTGCATTCCTTAGTTTTAGAGTTGCTGTTTGTCAGTTGTTAGTCCTGTGCCTGGCATGGGAACAGCAGTAATTCCCTTGGGGCAGTGGGCTGAGATCTGTGCAGAATCTGTCAGCAGTCATCAGTATAAATGTATCCCATGTTGCTTGGCCTTTCAATATAGGCCTGACTCAAGAGGAATGAAATAATTGTGAATTTATCTTGGTTCATTTTGTACTGACAGAGTTTGGCCAGTGGGTGGTTGTGCTGTGTATTTTGTCCTGTCCCCTCGGAAGCTTTGTCCACTTGCTCAGCTGCTGCAGGAGCCTGGGTGCACTGAGGTGGCATCATCAGGACTCTGATGTTCAGCTTTGTAGATCGTTGCTGGTTTTATCATCTCACTTGCTGTGTGAAGTAAGATTTTGGCAAAAGCCAAAAAATTTAAGGAAGAGGTAGATGGGACCAGATTTATAAAGAAAAACCAAAGAATGTACTATGTGTTGTGCTCCTTTAATATCAGTAATTCTCCTGTTGCCTTCAAGATATTGCTAACCATAAGTTCCAAAACTTGATTTTTACTGTAGGTCAGTGTAATGTTTTGGTAATAAATTCTCTCTGTGTGAACTGAGGACTCTATATCCATAATAGCTCTTAATCCTTAAGGAACAGTACCTGGAAGAGATTGACTATTCTCCTGTGCTCAGACTAGTGCAGCTTTTATTCATTTAAGAGTGAATTTCATGAAACAAATAGGTAGCCCTAAAGCAAAGGGAAAGAATTAAATGTTTTTTTGGGGAGAGCTTCTGCTACTTCTTGCAGTTCAGTCACTCTTGACAGCAGTTTTCTAAATTAGTTAAATGTGAAACGTTCTCTGACAGATGCTTTGTTCCTATTGATCTGTCTTTATATTTCTGTTTATTTCTGTGCTCTTGTAGGAGGAGGCAGACTTAATCTCATGCTCTAAAGGGCTAAACCAGAGCTTTGGCAGACAGAAGACTTTTCGATGAAGCCTAAGGCTTGGTTTCACTTTATTTACCTGTAAATTAACCATGAACCAAAGTAATCTCTCAGAATCCTGCAAACCTGCATGGTTTTGCAGCTCTTGTTTGATGATCTCGATCTGCCAGGATTACTCGAATTTTGAATTCACCTTCTGCTATAGAACCAAGTCATTAACAGCTGGGTACTCATTAGTGGGAAGCATTGCCTGAAAAACAAAGGGGGGGGGTAAATGAAAACAGCTCCTATTGTCTTTTTGAAGATAGGTGGATTTCTTGAAAGTGTTTCTAATTACTGAGAAGGCAACTGGGTTTTGTGACCTCAATTAAGTAAATTGCATTTAAAGAATATTTTCTGCTCAAGAGAGAAGGGATTCGGGTTCAAACTGATGTTCATCATCTCTTCTTTGTTTTCATATTAGTACCTTGTTTTCTGCTGTTGTGTTCTATGCGTTTTTTTTAACAATTTTTTGTCTGTGTTTCTGCTCTCTTGCAATTCTAAAGCAAGATTATGATAAGTAATCACTATAAGCTCCCACCTTACAGAAGTCATCCAAGGTTTAAGGTCTTGAAGAAAGGTGGAAGGGCTGATCTCTGTATGGGTGTTGAATTGCTTATTATCATTTCTCTCAGTTGTTTTTAAATGCTGTCACAGGGGAAATATTTACACGGGCACCTGCTGAGACAGTGGCACAATTTTGATACTATGATGAGGTGGATTGGTTGCAAAGAAGATTCTCCAAGTGCAGATGCATCAACATGTGCTTTTTCTTTGTGTTGGACTGTCATGAATTTCCTCAGTCTTGAAGAGGTTTTGTTTGCTTGGTTTATTTTTCTTTACAGTAATATGTGTATGTACGAGGAGGTACATTCTTGGATATATTTTGCAACTGAAAACAAACAGACAAAACCCCTTCTGGCTTCAGGTCCAAGCCTGCAGTGGAACATAGTTGTGTTTTACTATGGCTCTTAGCAGTACTGCAAAACAATTTAGGGAGAGAGGTATGAAGAGAATGCTCTTCAGAATGTGCAAACAGCCCTGCTGGGTCAGCTCAGAGCTTAGCTGGTCTGGAATGCCACAGCCAAAGTGGATGCCTGGGGAGGAATATGAGGACAAGGGAGTATCTCCTGCTTTCCCTGGGTACGTTTTTTCATTTCATAGCTGGAGGACTCTTAAAACAGAGGTGGTTTCAGATTTACTGGGCACCACTCCTGGTTTGCTTTAAGTATATAAACTTCCAGCTCCAAGCAATTTAGTGTCAGGGAATTCCATATCTTAACTAGTTAATATGTGGAAACCTGTTTGTTCTGAAATGTGTAGGTGCTCCGACGTGAAGGTCGGACTGAAGTGCAAAGTGATCGGGAATAGGTACCTGGATAGTGCTTGAAGGTCATATTTCCTTCCAGAGCTGACAACAGACACAGGGATGAAGAGTCAGAAGCAAAATATTTGAAGGGACTAGTCCGTCCTGCCACAGTTCTTTCTCGAACTGGAAGTGTCTCCCAGAGACTTGTGCTCTGCTGCTAACACTCCAATGATGGCAGGTGGAGCTGGATAAGCATTAGCGGGTTCATTTTCCTCTAGTCTGCAGGGTGTTGTCATTGTGTTACTTGTGGGAGCTTTAAGATCTGTAATAAGGAACTAACAACAGTGCAAGTGAGCCCTGTCTGCAGTGTCAACAGGAGCAAAGAGACAAACGGTTTTATAACAAAGAGACAAGACCAATATGCAGCGAGTTATCAGTTGAGTAATACAACCACTTTCTGACAATACCCATAAAGGATGTTTGGTTTAAAGTGATATCCAGAAGCTGAGAAAGTGATAAAGGTGTGTATTTATGCAGCTCTGTATATACCTTTGTTTCCTGCCTGAAGCTCTGTACTCCCCTGTCGCTGTACTGACAGTCCCAAAGCTGACCAAAATGAGATATTTTTCTTTTAACCTCATTATCTAACTGTTGTTGCTGTTTGCTGGGATGGGGGGATGCAGTGAACTGGCCTCAGTTTGAGACCTTGTCCTATACTTAGGAAATGTCCTTTTTTTTTTTTTTTAAGAAGGTGACAGGAACTTTAAAGACAATGTAGGTTTGAGATACCAGCTCTTAGGGGAAGCTGTTGTGGACATTTCTGTGCATGGCTCACTATCACAGGTGCTTTCATCTGGAATTTGAAGGTATAATCTTTGTAGTGTATGTGCAAGACATTTGATATATGAAGTGATGAAACTCTTCATTCTGTATGTTGGCAGTTGTTTTCTCCATTTGATTTCTAGCACAAAACCATAACTAGTTCGACTCGAAATGATGGATAAGTGGCCCTGTAATCCTACCTGTGCTTCAGGATCCTGCAAAGTATATACTGTTAACTTAACAATTTTGGATTTCTCTGTCCTGCCTACATAATTTGGCATGAGAAACATCTGACCTTTAGTATTTTATGAAGATAAGACTCATTTAACCTTCTCATCTAATCTTGGGCCAGATGGAAAGCTGAAGGAGTTTTCAGGATAAACACATTAGTGGACTGATTATGATTAAATATTGGAATCTAATAGAACAGGGTGTATAAAGAGTGAACTGTAATTTGCAATAGGCTCTTTGCAATGATTAATTTAAAATAATTGTGGACTATCCTCCAAGAGTCTTCAGCCACTGAGCCTGAGTTTCAGTAACTGTAAGGGTAATTACTGCATTGTACAGTTCACTTATGTGAGACTAAAATGCTTATTTGGGTCCTGTTCAGTGCTTACTAAATTGTGTGTGTGAGTCTTAACACAGCTGTGAGCATGTACATGCACTGTAAGGTGCTAGAAGCTGTGGATTGCTAAATATTTTACATAAAGCTTGAAAAGAAAATATTCAATTCATAGCTGGTTTAGAGCAGAACAGAAATTAAAGTGATCTGAGCAGAAAACAAATATACTTGAATTTTATCACATATCTGACAAATACTAAACCAATTGTCTCTCTCCAATTGTTTCCAAAGCATCTCAGTTAAGTAGGTGGGGAACAGAAGCTCTTGACATTCTGAATAAAGCCTGAAAAAATTTTTTTCAATAGTTTTTCTTAGCAAAGGGTACTTTGTGTCACTATACCCAATACACCATTCTCCCATCTTTCCAGGAAAAAGCACAGAGCTGTAAAGGTTTATATTAATAACACAAATCAAGCACTAAAACCTTGGCTATATATAGGGGGGTTTATTAGTTTAAATAAACACATCTAGTTTAATCAGAACAGGTTTGTTCAAACAAAATACAAAAGAAGGTGAATGTTATTACAAAAACTGTGCGAGAATTCATAGCCTTGATTTGCAACGTTGGTCTGAGGAACAGGTTTCAATTTAAAGAAATAAGTGTTACAATATCAAGGCATAGTGTGTATATCAGATTGGCAAAAGCATTTTAAAAGATTTCTTTATTTTTTAGTTCTTTTGAGTTAGTACTTAATGTAGTATCTGAGTGTCTAAAACTGATTCTGACATTCCACATTTGGTTTTACCTTCAAATTATGTTTGACACAAGTACTTTTCCATTTCAGAGGCATTCTATAAGTGGGCCAATCTCAGCTTCAAAACCCCTTGCTACCCTGACAGACAAACGACCAAGCTATGCAGAAATTCCTGTTCAAGGTATTGATTCAAGTTCATTCCAACTTTGTTTTTAGCAATGCTATTAATGTTTTTTGTGTTTTTTTAAATCGTTTAGTATCCAAAGCCATTATCATGTTATGTCCTTTTTATTATCAAAATATCTTCCCAGTATCGTAGAATATCTCGTGTTCAAGTTCTTATTACTTGTTTCTTCACATGTGGTTGCATAACATGAAGATAGGGTTTTTTTTTCTGAATTTTCTACAAAACTATGTTTGCATACTGATAACTTGGCATTATTCTGTCAGTTTTTAGTGTGTGCATAAACTAAGATCACTTGTAAAATCAAGATAAGATAATCTCAGGGACATGTGTGCAGCTGTCTTCCAGATATTAAAAGTACCCACCTGGGGTTATGTTATTTATTGTGTGGTTGAGGGTTTTTTCATCCCCCAAAATGAAACAAGGATGATGGCTGGCATTGCCTTGCATGTGAATAGTAAAATATAAACCTATTATTGAATCTTCAGGAGCCAGATGAAAAATTGAATGGAATTGAGTGTTGATTTATCTATTTCCCAATATTTCCCTGTTCTGTGAACTTTGTTTTGTCTCTCAAAACACTGCTCACAATGTGCTCTTCCTGTGAGAATGAATGGCTATCATGTGTTGGGTGTAGCTCTCTGATTTATGCCTGCTTTAGGGTTTTTTTGTGTGTAGATGTTTCTCACGATAATCCCCATATGACTCCAGGCTGAATATTTCCTCTCAATTTGGTATTCCTGAGGTCTGATGTTTTGTAAAGGGTTGGGTTTTTTTTCCTTTGGTAGCACTTCATAATAGTCTGTATGTGCCAGATTTCCTTCTTGCTTTTGTTGAATCCATATTGAGGTTATTTGTACAATGCAGCTGCAGTTTTAATTTTAGAAACTTTGATATTTTTAGGAATATTGAAATGCCTTTCCAAGAAGATAATTCAGGATTCTTTAATTGTTTCAGAGTTCATGGGTAGACATAAGCTTAAACACAAAGTGTGTAGTATGTTTTACATGGCTCTTGTGTTTCCCTTAGAGCCAGTGAATGCAGGAGCAGGACTGGGTTCCAGTAGTGACTGTGCCAGACAGAATTCCTGTTTACAGCCAGAGAGATGTATTTTTAATGTATTTCTTATGTCACGTTCTCAGTTAATAAATGGGGTTTCACTTTTTTTCATCCTTGTTCTTAATTTCCATGGGGTTTAATATTCAAATTACCGCCTTCTAAGAGGTTTTTCTTAGGAATATGTAAACCTTTTGTTTGCAGTTTAAAGGTTTATTTGAAGGAATATTTCATAATAGGAAATAGTTTTGATTTGCTGCTACAGAAAATGAATTTTGTGGTGGACTTTTTACTCATTGGCAGGAGGCAGAGCTAATCTTTCCATACAGTTTGTGAAGGCACCTTTTGGGCTCTGCTGCATGGAGGAGGCAAGGAAAAAAATGTGTGGCTTCATTTAATAATAAAATAATAAAAAGCCCCCACAAAACCCCAACCCAACAAACCAGAGGGGAACAAAAAATCACTTGAGGGACAAAGCAATCTGCTTTACCAGTACACATTGTTGAATATTGAATATTTGTGGCCATGTGCTAAATGGGGCTTCCTTTCTTAGCCTTTTGGTTTAAAATCCATTTTTTATAGACCAGGGGAAGTGGGTTAGCAAGAAGCCTTAGGGAACAAGGATTAAGAAACTCGTGCTGTATTCATAGTGCACTTCCCTGGTAATGAGCAATTTTAGGCCTTCCCTTTCTTACAGATAAAATCAATTGCTCTCACTAAAACAACCAAACTCGGGCACTGGTGGACAATGTTCCTGACTCAAAGCTAAATGTCTGACATTGGACTGGAATCCTCAGCAATGATGTTCTCTCTTCTTTTGCTTTGTCCAGAACATTTGTTGAGAACATCCTCTACCAGCCGACCGGCGTCCCTGCCAAGAGTACCTGCTATGGAAAGTGCCAAAGCTATTTCTGGTAATACCACGTTTTTTAGATGATTATTAAAATAAGGAACTCTCTTTCAACACTGTACTTACAGATCTACTTTATTTTGCCAAGAGAGAACATTGATCAAGATCTTGTCAAAAAACCCCTCTATTTGGATATTTGGAGTAATTTATTTTTCACGTTTTCTATTGAAGTATTTTTGGGGAAAGAAACTGAAGTCTAGTGGTAGAATAACATTCTATTTTATTACTTCAAGTGGAACTGAAGAGATTCTTTTTTCCTAATTGTTTGTCAAGTGTCCTTAGTGTTGCCGTGCAGACTTCCACCAACATGTCAGATGGATGAGTGTGAACCATGCATGGGACAGTTGACTTCTATGTCATCTTTCCTTGTGTTACAAATAATTTTGGTGCATAAGATATGTGTGAAGGAAGAAACTCTTTCTGACTGTTGCTTTTTAGTGCATGCATGTAGGATTTTTGGGGGTTTTTTGAGTGAGGCAGAGAAGCATTATTATCCTTTTCTAATTAAGCAATTCTGTTTTTGTTTGTGGAAAGAATTATTGTTAATGGCTTAAAACAGAAGGATTATTCTTTTTAAGTGACAAATACATTATTATCCATTATCTAATGCATAAAAATGTTTTCACTTATTACCTGCTAGTAGCAAAACTTCTACCCATTCTGTAGGACAAAAAGAATGTTTGCAGTGAGTCACTTTAAATGAGTCCATTTTGTGAGTGGCATAACCTTCAAATATTCTTCAGTACTGCCAATGATGGTTGCTGCACATTTGACGTTAACTTTGGATTTAAAAAACAATAGACTTGCTTAGTACAAGTTTATGTAGAGTGTTAGTTTACTATCAAGCTGTGTAAACTGATACCTCAGTATCAACAAGGGCTTCTACAAAACAAATCTTTATAAATTATAACACGAAGAGGGTGATAATATAAAATGGTATGTTGTATAAACTAAGCAGAATTAATTTGAGAGAAATAATTTTTAAAAAACACCTACCTTTGAGTAAATGTTTACAAGAAGATGTGTTTTAGATAGTTTTTATTTGTCCTAAAATCACAAACTTCTTGTGTCTGGTACTTACAAATTGATGTACTTGCCTCCAGGTCATTAGAAAATGATTTATGTGGAGAGTTGCAAATCTTTGATTTGCACAAACATAAACAATGGTGATTATTTAGGTATAAAGGCAAACCTCCTACTTTTAACTGGAAACTTTTCCATGTAGAGAACATGTCACCATTCCAGATTTGGTTTTACAGAGTACAATGCTTGTGCTTTCATTTGAAAGAAAAATTGTTTCCTTTGATAAAATGAAGCAAGCTCTGTGGAATGTGGCTGAATGGACTCAGGTCAATGCTTGATATACTTGATGATATATAGTAATGTCCAGAAATCATGTGCATGCCAATTCTTCATTAAAATTAAAGGGAAATAAACCAGATGCCATCTCTAAACTCTTTGGGGTTTCTTTTTTCTAAACTACTTGAAGCTTCCCTGTGTATCTACATGGGCTAGAGAAAAAGAAATGTTTTGGTGTTAAAATTCCTTCTCATTCATTAAATCCTTCAAATAGAAGTAGTGATACTCCTTTTAAGATACATTATCAAATTCTCTTTGCTTCAAGATACAGGCTTGATCAGAAATGTTGGTAGGGCAGACTAGATCCTTGGTATTTCCAAAGTGCAAAGTACCAAGAAGAAATGCTGAAACCTGGTGTTGGATGTAGGTTTTTATGCTTGATTTCTGAACTAATGCTTGTTTAGGAGCACGAATAAGTTTTTGAAAGTTTTTATGCAAATGAAATATGATAAATATAAAGAGATAAATATATGGGCCTTTCCCCCCTTAGTCTCTCGAAGAAGTAGCGAAGAAATCAAGCGGGATATCAGTGCACCCGACGGAGCATCTCCAGCTTCTCTCATGGCAATGGGCACCACCTCACCACAGCTGTCCCTCTCTTCTTCTCCTACAGCATCAGTCACCCCTACAACCAGGAGTCGAATAAGGTAAAAATCCCTATTTGGGGTAAATTCCATATCTGTCTGCACACATCTGGTGTACAGTATTGGTGCTGAGACTGCAGACCTTACTGCTCCCCAGACAGTAATGATCTTCACTAATCTCTAAGAGCTTCAGAAAGATTTTTCTGCAGCTCAGTATTCGTTTTAAAAGTTAGGCATTTTAGAATGTGTGAGTTAATATCAAAACTTTATGCTCCACTAGAAAACCAAGCTAAGTCGTGTCAGTAAATAATAATACCAGTTCAAAATACCATGAAGACAAACTCAAGAAGTGAGTTTACAGCATGTAGAGCAGATCATCAGTGTCTTGGGCCCAGGGAGACCATGTGATAGACCTTCTGTAATCCCAGCTGAAGACAAAAAGCAGCAGCATGCCTACATCTTAATCCCAGACACTGGCAACTCTTCTGAATAGCCATGAGTGAACGGGCCTGGATTATTTGTCCCACAGATGGAATCATAGTGCAAGTCTGAGTAACAAATGGCCAGACAGCCTCCTCTGGTTAGTAAGACAAAAAGATAAGTCTGTGATAAATTTAAAACTTTTTGTATCTGCTGTGCTATCAGTCAGAGAACTTCAAAGTGTTTAATCCTCGTGGTATCCAAGTGAGGTATGTCCTTAGCCCTGCTTCAGAGATTGGGAATCTGGCAGACAAAGGTTAAATGACTTGCTCCAGACCATTTCTCACAGGGCTTCCTGACAAAGCTTTTGTGCAGCAGAAATGTGAAACCCTTAATGTTCAGAGACACTTGCAGTATTTAATAACTACAGCATAAAATTCTGAAGTTATTTAAGCTGTGGGTGCTGTTGAAAGGGATTTCCCTGAAATCAGCTGAGACAGGCCTCAGTGCAGCCCTCCTTTCACTGTGCAGAAATTTATTTGAGTTTGGATCTGTGGGTTCTTTACTAGCAACAATTAATGCTGTGTGTGCTAGCACCTAAATTTAACCTAAAATAAATAAAAAACCAAGACTAATACATCTGTGCATGGACTTTGAACTGCCAATGTATCGAGTTGCATTGATGGCAGCCTGCAGACTGTGGCAAATCCATGACATGTCAGTGTGAAATTGTGCAGTTATAATTATGAAATCATTACTGTGCAGCCCAACCACTTCCTGCAATGCTCAGTACTACAGAAGACTT
Source organism: Neopelma chrysocephalum (assembly GCF_003984885.1). Taxonomy (NCBI): domain Eukaryota; kingdom Metazoa; phylum Chordata; class Aves; order Passeriformes; family Pipridae; genus Neopelma; species Neopelma chrysocephalum. The sequence continues at coordinate 629,743 of NW_020897778.1, read as the reverse complement.
CCTGGGCTCTGCAGCAGTGGAGGTGTGGTGATGAGCGTGGTCTTTAAAGCCACCCTCAGAATGTCACTGCTGGACTTCAGTTTATGTGACCAGCTTTCTCTGTTTTCCCTTACTTTTTCCTAGAAGTTGCTGTAAAATGCACAGTTATTGCTGTACTTCACTAAAACAAATACTTGCAGTTTACTGTTCCCTGTTCTGATTAAAACTTTGTTGGCTCTTTGATTTGGATTATAGTTGAGCTAATATACTAACATGTAAGATTTATATGTCAAACCATTTCTCATTGTCTCCATACAACTTAATGCTAATTTATTTTCTTCAGCAGTGTTTTCATAACTGTGAGAACCTGATATAAACCATGTGCTCTTACTGGAATTTGAGAACAGGCTGTACAGCTCCCTCATGGCTAAACAGTATGTTTAGCGTAAAGAGAGAGGGAGCTTTTCATTTGAGTTCTTATGTTGTCCCAAATCTCTGTCCTTAAGTTTTCATAGTGTTGCATAATCCTCATTATAGATTGAATATGCAATCCCATTGTTATTTGTTTCAATCACCAATGGAGAAAATACACCACTTGTTGAAATCTGTACTGATTTAAGAACTGAAGTACAGACTTTCGTGAAGCATCTTTCTGGCTGTGGGGTGCCTTTGGAGTTTAGATACAGTGACCTATTCAGATAATGTATTTATTTCAGACTTAAAGTACACAATAAGTGACTTCCTTGTTGTGTTAAATCTCTGAGATGGGCATTTGGGTTCAAAGGCTCATAGTGCCTTTCTGCATCAAAGATAGGAGTTACTGTTTCCTGTTTATTGTTCTGCTGTGCATATATTTTCACAGATACTTCAGCTGTTACCTAAGCAACTTCGAGATCTTGCCATCTGTATGTCAGTGAAGACTGGCCAAGCAAATTGCAATACATGTACTTAAGATTAGTGCCTGAGAACATTTCCTTGTCTGTTGGGACATGTTGTCTTCTTTTATGCTTTGAGCAACAGATGCTGATCCATGGAACAGTCTCTGGTGTTCTGTTTGAAGCACACATGCAGGAAGGAATCCACATTCCCTGGATGCTTTCTTTTCCCTTAGCAGGACCTGGAGTATTGCTACCTGTACATCTGCAGCAGAGTGCACTGGTGATATTCTGCATTTCCACATTCCACTCCTTTTTCCAGTCACCAGATGGGTTGTAAAGAAAGAAAGTTGAAGATATGAGAGTGAATATATACAATCTCTGTCTTTTTGGAAATTGGCAGACAGAGTAACTTAGAGTATCATCTCTGTGGTTGTTGTGACAATCATGCTTACACCTGCATAGAATTCTTTAAAAATGTCAGATGGAGAAGTCTTTGCAGTATAGGTTCACTGATAACTATCTTATTTTAATTTTCCAAGTGGAAATTATTAAAAATAAAATTAAAAACAACTGCTGGCACACTTTACATGCAGTTACTAAGGTCCATAAGTGGTATAACATCTGCTCAGTAAAAGACTGTTCATTAAAGTATCTATAGAAATACTGAATCTTGTAACTAGGCCACTGGAGAAGTATTAACCTCTATAATATATATTTTTTTAATGTTAAGAACTAATTTCTAAACACTGGTAAACAGATGTTTGTAATGTAAGACTCACGAAAACATGGCCAGCTTAGTTATGATTGTTCTTTTGTTCCCCAGTCTTTTCTTAAAAAACAAAATTACTTAAGATAGCTTGACATACTGGAAGTGAATTTAATTGATAGCTTTTATTGTGCTAATACATCAAATGGCAGATCAGCCTACATAGATCTCCCCCTTCTTTTTTTGAGAACTCTAGATTTCAGACAAATGTTCTGTTAATAACAAAGTGCTGCTCACAGGCAAACTTCTTGTTTCAAGGTGACATTTGTAATCAGCCATGAGATGCAAAGGTGATAGCATCAGTTTATTCTCTTTCTAAATACAAAATAAAGTCACTTGAGTTACCTTAATGGTTCAGGCCGGAAGTTACAACGTTGTGAGTTTAATTTTCTGAACTCTTAGAAAGAAATATCATTGAGCTTGAAAGACCTGGTAAAAAAAGCTTAAAGGAAAGAGAAGGATGATTTGCTAAGGAAAAGATTACTCCAAACTAACTCTGCAGTCTTCTGCAGGTGTTTCTGTGTGTTCTGTTTTTCAGTCAGTAGTGCTGTATCCTGCTACTTCCACTGTGACAGTCATTTGTCCTTCTGTTTCAGCCTTTACAAATCTGTATTTCTGTTGCTTACACTGTCAGCTCTAAGTTGCACTTCTGCCTCGTTCCTAGGGAAGAGAGGAAAGATCCCTTGTCTGCCCTAGCAAGAGAATATGGAGGATCCAAGAGAAACGCTTTGCTGAAGTGGTGCCAGAAGAAAACAGAGGGATACCAGGTAACTGCAGAGCTGGTTAACGTAACGTACTTGGAGCTGCAACTCATTGGAGCCTGCCCGTGGAATAAAACAGGCTGCTCCACACTTGACTGCATAGATTGCAGTGGCCCTGGCATGTCCTGTACTCTCTTCTTGGAACACATGCTCCCAGTCCTGCCCTGACTAACACTAATAACTGCTCAGTCACTTTGCTCCACGCAGTAACTGCTTTTTCTTAAGGGGGCAGCTGTCCTCTCATTGAGGCACTTGAGGTCAGCCTTTCACAGGTTGCACTTTTGAAACTGTAGCCGAAACTCGAGCAACTTAAGGTTTAAATTAATGTTTCCCAAATGGAGCTAGAGTACCGTTTCTTGATAGGTAATTAGCATAGGGTTTTTTCTTTTTGATCTCTGAATGTGCTCCCAGTTAGCCTCTATTTAGGGACAGTTTGTTTTGTGAAGGTGCGTTGTCTTGCATTTTGAACTTGGCTTTCTACTGCAGTTGCAGACTTTTTTTTTTTCCATTTAGTCCAAGCGTTATCAGAAGCCAAAAGAACCAACAAGATAGCTGTCCAGAGCTCTCCTGATTACATTATTTTTTCAGAAGAATAGTGGCTTCAGCAAACTAAACCAGGATGTTAATAGTCTGACCATGATGTATTTGTTTGGTTAACTTGTATTGAAAGTGTTTGGGTTCCCAACACAATCCTCAGTTTAAGAATTTTACTCTTTCCATGACTTGAGCCTCACAATGCAGGAGGAAGTTGAGAGCTGCATAACAGGATGGTCACCCATCCATAGGAAAAGTCGTGTTCAGTACAATGGACAGGCTGGGATATAAAGCCCTCCCCTTCTTCCTGTGGCACGTCTAGTACTAAACTGGGCTATTCCTGAGGATAAGCAGCTTTGTGGAAAGAGCCTTTCTCCTTCCCCACTTTTTGTAAAAAGGCAGGATGTTATATTTCTTTATAAATCCTCTAACTAAGTGCAAAAATATTTTCCCCTATTGTCTTGAAATGAAAGATGAATTTGACAGCTTCATTAATCTGGTTAGGAAGAGTGATAGATATTATTCCAAACTTTTCATTCCACAGTTGTGTGCACATGCAAGAGCATGCTTCTGGTTCTATAAATTGCTGCTTATAATTCCTGGAGGTGTAGAAAGGTTTTATATAGGTTTTGGGACTTACTGTACTTGCTTCAAAACCTGCAGTGTTGTACTGAGAAAGCACAGCATGGAGCATCTGCAGAGCCAGTGGATGCCTTCCTTGAAACTGTAAGATAGTATCAGGTTATATTAAATTACTTCTTGGAGAAGAATGTATTTTAGTTTATGCACACTCATTTTTCATTTCTTTGTTGTACAGAATTTGATTATTTTCAGCATCCCCTGAAATTCAGTTCTGGTTGAACACCATGTTAGTGGAGTTGTAATGTTTTAAACATATCAAACACCATATTCATTGTGAACATTGCTTATCCATCTTTCTGGCATCTCAGCAATGTTATAATATAAATACCAGATAAGGCTCTTTTTATTTTACAACTATGTGGATTCAAAACTGACAAGCACTAAACAAGCATCAGAATAATGATGCTTCCTCATTCATTCCTACTTAAGGTACTCAGCTCTCTTCTTCCTTTCCTGTCAGCCAAATATTGACAGGATACCATCTTATTTCCAGCTCCTCCTGGTGTCTTACACACTGCCACAGTTATATCCAATCACTGATTTCTGTCCTTTTTCCAATTTAAATCAATGTTTATTACCAATATTATTCATTTAGCTGCGAATATCACAGGTTAAAGGAAAGGTACTTGCACTTTGAGTCTGTAACAAGTTCTGAAATGACCTGGGAGAGTTTAACTGTGATTTGGAAGCAAGGAAAAGAGAAACAAAATCTTAGAAGCCTTTTGTTTCAAAATAATTCTTTTGTTAATTTTGTCCTATTCATATTAAACTACCAATATTTAAGTAAAAGTCAGCCCTGTAAGACAGTATTTTTAAAGTATGTCTTTGCCAGCATGGAGAGATGTGTTTACTTCTTCATCAGTTGTCAACAATAATCACCTTTTTGGTCTTGTTTTCTCCCTGTCACCTGGAGGTGATGCCTCACAGCTGTAGGTTTTTATGCATAAATGCATGTAAGATATTTATAGAATTATTTCAGCTGTTGGTGTTTACAGGGAAGCTGGAACCATACACATTGAGTTAAAGCCCCATTTCTAACAGAGCCCTGTTTGCTCCTGGCATTGTTTTACCTTTCATTCCTGAGTTTATATTTTGCACTGGATAGTGGAAAATAGCTGATTTGTGGTTTCCACATGGACTAATAAATGGTAATCACAAAGACAGCCAGATACAAATCTTAATTTCTACAATTTTATTGAGAGTGTACAGAGTTGTAGGTGAGTGGCTTAGAATGTTAAGCACCAGGTACAATGTAATTGGCTTATACTAATTAATGACAGCAGCCTATGATTGAGTGGTACTGCCTTCATAGGGCAGCTGTAGTTCTTGAGCTGCTCTTTATTCCATGTGTTGAAAATACTAAAGAAGAAAAAAACAAGCAACAAAACACACCAAAGTCTGTGCTGTTGCAAAGGGGAAAGGTTTTCTTTGTTCAAAGGGTACTTGTGGAGAATGCAGCACTACATAATTGCCTGGTACAACTGGTATAGTTTTTGTCTGCTCAAGTAAAATGGAAGAAGAATAACTCCTGCTCTCCTATCCCCTCTAGGAAATTACTTTCAAGGTTTTTGTAAAAAGTCATAGGTATCTCTGCTGGAGAAGCTTGAAATTCTGTGAATGCTAAATAAGTCAAAGATGATAGGGTGGTGAAGCTCTAATTTCAGTTTGTTACAGTGGAATAAACCCTGTTAAAAATACTATAATAAATTACTTCATTGTGCACTTCTCTGCATTTATTCAAGCAAATTTGGAGGGGAATAAATGAATAGTCATCTTGAAATGTAGTTGTTAATATTTAACTGTGCTCCAAATGTTTTTTCAAGAGTACCTCAATAAAAAAGTAAGATTGATATAGCCGATGAAAGTAAGAGAAATTGTTACTTATGTAAAAACCTGTATGGCTTCACCTCTTACTGTATTGTAGCTTTTAATATGCTGTCTGAATGTTGTTTGCAAGCAGAATTTCTCCTTGAAGCATAGGTTTGGGGGATGGTGATCTGCAGAAGGTCAGAGCAGAACTGGCAGCAGGCAGGTTCTGTATTAACTCCCATCTAGAGCCTGTTCAGTCTAGACAGTGTTGCACTCACTGAGTTACTGAGCTTCATTATATTCCAGGCTGAACAGACCTCTAAGCCATGAAAGAGGAGAGCTGCTCTCTTAAGATAAGCATTTAGATAAAAGAAAAGCAAATCACCTTTAGTTTTCAGCTGAACAGGCACAAAATACTTGAAATCTCCTGGTGTGTTAGCTTTGCTCGGGATCTGACACAGCTTCAGAGCACAGGGCCAAGTGCTGCATTTTCCAGAGGAGAGAATCCTCGTGGCTCCTCTAAAATATGTGCAGTGTCATAAAACTGTCATAAATTCCAGATATCTTCAAAGCAGAAAGTAATCCCAGCCAGCTGTTATGGAGCATTTACCCTGGCTGGAGCACAGCTACTTTCATTTTGAGTACCCAGCTAATAAAAGTCCCCAAAAGGATGTGAGCATGCATACTTCATGTTGAAAGAGGACCAATAAACAGGATACACACATCCCTACCCATTCTTATCTCCAGCAGTATTTCAATTTGTTTTCCATTTTTGTCAGCATTCTGAGAGATAATTCACTTCCAGAAGTCTGACACCAAAAAAAGCAATTGTCACAAGATAGCAACAAGAATAGACTAAATTTATTTTTGAACTTTCTTTAAGCTTTCCACACTTCCTAAGTACAGTTACTCTTGGTGTGGCCTTGTAGTACCTGTCCTCTATTTCATGCAGTGCTGCTTTCTGCTGGAAGGGCCACCTAATTTTTGCCACCTATACAGCTCAAACCTACATGTCTTACAAAACATTTAAGGCTGTGCTCAATGCACCTTGAAATCAAGCAATGATTTCATTAGTGCTCAAGCAATAAGTGTAGAATAACAAAACTAGAGGTAAAAGATGGTTCAGGTTGCTTTTTTTTTAAAACTTGTCTTTATCAACACCAGGCTGGGTCATATTCTACTCAAATATTACATTGATTTTTAAAAGCACACACAAAAAGGACAAGACTGTGCTTATGAAAACCTGTGCTCAAATACTGACTCCAGGGTGTGCTTTCCCTGTGCTGTCTGGTTGATTCATCAAAGCAGTCAGGCTGCCAAAACACTTCACTCCTTGGTTTAAGCTCTGATGTTTTAGCCAAAAATTGTTGAGTTAAGGAAGGACATGTTTCCTTTCTGTGTTTGGATTGGATTCTGATACAAGAGAAATGTCAACTCGTTAGACTTAATTATGACAAAATTTAGAATAAATTATGAAGCTGTCTGTACCTCTTAAGTGCTTCAGACATTAATGTCTGAAGCTATTATTGGATTTTGTGAGAATAACTCCTGCTTTATGGTTTCCTTTTGTGCCCAAACAGAAAAATAACATGCCTTTGGTATGGAAAGAAACATTAATGGTCAATGTTGATGGATTTGATTGTCTATATTTGATATTTACTGCCTTTTCAGAAGCTGGAAGTGAAGGGGCAGTAGTTGGGACTGCTGCTAAGCCTATTCCAGAAATACTTTTATGTTCTCACCTACTGCCAGAAGTACTGATAGCCACAGCTTTATGCCACGATTTGGGAATCAGGGAATCCTGATCAATGGAGCATGGATAGCAGTTATTTTGCAGTTTACCTTTGTATTTTTTATAGTGGTTACTCTTTTGGGTTTATGTGTCTTTAAAAGCTTTTCAAAGCTTTTTAATAGTAATTTTCTGCCATGGGAAGAAACCTGCCAAGGTCTGTACACTGAAACTTCAAATCTTGTTTAAGGGTTTAATATATTATAGTACAGAATCATATTAATGCTTTTGCTTTCTCAACCCACTTATTTCATTAACTAATACAACAGAGACATAGACACATGTTTTTATTTTCTTCATGCCCTAACTCTTTTTGAGAGCCAGACCAAGTTAGGATGTGGGAACCTCTCCTCTTTATGCAGATCAAGGGATGGAGAAATAGCTGAGGATGCTCCTCTGCTCGAGTTCTAATGTCCATAGTTCAGGGAGATTGAAGACAGCTGTGGATATGTCTGCTGAAGAGATGGTAAAATAACTTTGTTCTTAGTTTGTAACTACAAGTTAGAAAACAAGTTTTCTATGGTTGGGTTTTTTGATGTTTGTGGGGTGTTTTAGCTGTGGCATTTTCTGAGGGAATTAAAAAAGTAAGGAATTACTGTTATAATTCTTAATACATGTTTCTTGCTTTTTTAAAACAAGGTGTTTTCACTGACTGTGGAAGACCCTCTGTTAATTTAGGATTATTGCAAAAAGCAATAGGAGACAATTTTGAAATTAGCAGTAAACTGGCTAAAAAACACTTTAAAATTGTGAATTCTAGAGAAGTCATAGGCTGGGAGAGATCTTAGACTGATGTTATGCAGAGCCCTGTTAAGCAGTCTAGAATGTTTCATGGTGAATACCTTTTTCTTATATCCTGACAGAATTACCTTGGAAAGAATTGTTCCTGTTGCATCTTGTCTTTGTGAGGAGAGCACCTCAGCTTCTCTAAAACTGCCTTTTAGTTATGGGACACTCAGATCACATCTCTCCGGAGTCTTCTTGAGGCTGAATAAACCAAATTCCTTCAACCTTGCTTCAGCTCTCTAATTATCTTGGTAACTCTCTGCTGGACCCTGTTCTTTCAGTGACTGTTTTGAACTGGAGGGACCAGAGCTCTCTGCAGTTCTCCAGGTGTAGACTGACAAGGGCCCAGCAGGATGCAGGGATCCCATCCCTCGCTGTGCTGGAGCCCAGGACACAGTTGGCCTCCTTTACTGCACTTCTGATTCATGTTGAAATCCAGTTCATTTACTGTTTAACCACTATTGTATTTCAGCCTAAGCTGATTGATCGTGTGTCCCTATTACATTTCAGCCTTGTTTCAGGAAGAATCTTCTTATTCTTTGTTTCTATGGGCGCAAGGGGATACTCATTTTGTGGTGACTGCTCCTACTCTGCAGTTTCCAGTTTAATAGGGGCTTGAGTCATGCTTGAAATGTTTCTTGGTTCTGGATCTACCAGGATGTTCTGTTATTTTTCCCCCTTATGTTCTTGTGCTCTGTCTCTGGAAAGATCTTACAAATTTTTAACTCTGTTCTTTATTGCTGGTTGGAAAATGTCTTGCACAGATCTTTTTATGACAATTGCCTGTTGCATTAGTTTTGTTAGAATTGCCTTTTTAAAAAGCATCTATCCCAAATACTAGAGGTGACTTCACTCCCAGTCTAAGCATTAAACATTAATAGACAAGAGTTGATAAATCTCCTTCTAGTTCACCTGTCTCTAGAAAAACTTATTCTTCATTCGACAATTTATCTGAAAGTATGTCCTTCAATTGCTTTAATACTTTGTGGTCTGAAATGGCCTGAAGAATAATTCTGGATTAGATTCCAGCACAATTCCCTTAATAGAGCCAATTACTTAATAAAAGCAGTAACAAAGAAATTATGTCAGAGATTTTAGGCTGATGTTCTGTTTACCATCAGTTCTTTGAGAAATGGGAGCTTAATGCAAGATTGATTTCATTATACTGACCGAGCTTTTTCAGAAAACCACAAGTAGTTAAAAGCCTTTAGGAAATAAAATTTGCTGTATTTAAATGTGACAGTTATGTGCTCAAAGCCCTCAAAGAAAAATTAAATTTTCAGTGTAAATGACGATCTGTCCCGTTTCTAGATTTGTTTTTTACTGTCTGACCAATATTATACTTCTTTTAGTCTGAGAGGTAATAATAATTCATAATGCTCAGAGCAATTGGAAACAGAAACCAGTCCCTTTTAATTGTTTCCTTCCGTTGTATTTAATTCAGCTTCTCTGGATACATTAAAATTCTTGGATGATGGGTTTGTTTTCTGCTTGTTGTCTTAATAATAAAAGCTGGACCCTACAAGATGATTTAGAAAAATAGAGTATCCTGAGGGTTTTTTTCTGAGAACCAACCAAACTTGTAGATGCACTTTTTTAATGGCCCTTTTTTCCAATGTTTATATTCAGAATTCAATATTCTATGGATAGTTACTATCATTTAAAGTGAAATTTTTCATTTATACAACGGTAATGTTTAAGGGAAGATGACTTTCTCTTGTTGTAGTTTCAATTTCCATTTTCAGTACAACTTTGTCCTGATTTTCTTTCTCCTCTGTTGATGTGAAGGAATATACTTACAAAACTATGAAAAATGCCTCTAGATTTTGGAGGTGAGTGCTCCTCCTGGTCTTTAAATCATGTGAAGGCTTTTGTTTTCAGCCCCAGTTGTTCTATAGGTCTGTTTTCTAGGGCATCCAGACTATTTTGATACTTTGCAATTTCTTTTTTCATATATCCTGAGCACAAGCCTTCCTTCTTCATCCACAGGGTCAAGTCTCAGGTGCAGGTCCTTGTGATCTCATACACATCACTGCAGCTTCCTATTTTCTCATTCTAATGAGTGAATTCTTGCTTGTTGATGACCATCTTGACTGTTGCAAAGACTCCTCTTTCACCTTATTGCTGTAACGTTCTTACTTTTCCTCTCCTTTCTGTGTCCTTTCCATTGTGAGCTGCTGTTCTCACTTTAAAGGCTCTGTACACTCCCATCCCTCTTTCAGTATCAAGATCTCAGCTGTGCTTTGGGGATGTTTAGGTTCAAAACTCTTCAATTTTCAAATAAATGTTGCTGGGCTTCCTCTGAAGTTTATGGAGCAACCTGGGAGAGAAAAAAGACATTGTGTCAGCTCTGTGAGGCAATGTACTATCAAACTTCATTTTATTTGTACAGTATCTGGGGACTGACTTTAATGGACTCCTAGTCAATGGTAAGGAGAGTCTATTCTGCAACAATACCAATTCAACAGGTACTTGTTGAAACCATATTCAGTATTAAGTCACTGGATTGGAAACCAATATGTTTAAAACTGTTAGATTTAGCAGTGCTTCAGCATTCGTCCTTACTTTATTAAGGAATATCATATCTATCCTTGTAGTTCTGAGACTTAAGAACTTGCCAATATTCTTCAGTAGGTTTAACTAATACATTTTTTTCAGTAGTTTGTCTGGATGCATGCAGGAATGTGCAAGCAGATCTGTGTTGAGCTTGACTGTGACAGTGCCAGTGTAGATCTTTCTCCTCCCCCTCCCAGATCATTTGGCCATCCCAGGGAAGGAGAGAGAATATTTCAGCCAAAGGGTGAAAACCAGGATTGAGTTTTTTCTCCCTCAATGGATTCTATACCAAAGCAAACAAGATCATTCACACTTGATTTTATAGCCAGCTTGGCTGTAACATGGCCACATGACTGTGACCAGAAAAAGCCTCTCTCCCTACCTTTATCCATATTACTGGCACAGATGTGAGCTGAGGCCTTACTGGTTACAGGGTAGGGGGAAGAAACTTTTCAAAAAGTAACTTTTGCAAACAGACACAAATAGGAATTCATTGGCTTTAACAGTCTGATATTTTTCCTTTTTTTTCCCTTAAATCTCATCTTGTATGTTCCATATGTTTCCCTAATTTAAGTATCATTGAGAAAGTTTTAACCAAGCATTAATTTAAATCCAATTTCCTGTCTCTCTCAAGGAGAAAGGAGAGAGAGCTTTTTTTTTTTTCCTTCTTTTTTTTTTTTTCCTTTTGCTTTTAAATTTTCCCACCCCTGTGGCTGGAGGAAGCTTTGTGAAGAGCATGTTCCCACAGACTGGGGGTCTCCAACAATGCCGTTTCCGTCGGCAGGGAGGGAGCAGCGCGGCCGGAGAGGCTCCGACCACTGCCCTGGGCACTGTGAGCCCCAGCACGTACACTGACATCACCACAGCCTGGACCTGCACTGGGAGACTCTGTGTGAGAAGTGCTAAAGCTGAGCAGGAAACTGAGATTTCCCTCACATTCTCTTCTAGTTTTGTTTTTTTTTTTCCTCTGTTGGAGGAATTGTGGTTGTTGTCCATTTGAAGTCCAAATCGTTGGTTTGACGAGTAATACGAGTGCTTTTGTTCTCAGCCTGTCTGGCACAGGAACACTGGTTCTGGGGGGAGTTTTCTGCATTAGGAATGGCAAGTTTTAGTGTCTTGTCAAAGATGAGTGATGACTTCAGTTGCTGTCAGGTGAAAGGTTGGCTCGTGTGATTGTGCCATCGTAGTTCTGACTGGAGGTTTTAGTTCCTGCTATGTTAAAACTTTAAAAACTAAGTCATGGAGCTGGTTAGCTTCTGCTGGAGCCCAGTTAAATGAGTTAGATATTAAAGCATATTTATATTTCTCCATAAAGGCCTAAAAGATACATGAGTTGTTGTTACTGGTTGTTCCTAATTAAAGTTTAAACTGACTGCTCTCCACTTAGCCTCTCTAACATTGTTTGACTGCCAACAGCCAAATATACAGTAATTTAAAAGGTCACTGAGGCATCTTGTTCATAACTCTCTTGGACTGGGCTGACTCTCTAATAATTTATACAGTCTCAGGAGATGCATTTACCAGTGCCACTGAGTTTCCTACGGGAACTAGAAGATCAAGAGTGCAAAACAGCAGTTTTCAATTCCAGTTTCAATCCCAAAGATTCCCTGTTACTATCAGTGATAAACCTGTTGGAACGTCTTTATTTCCAAATAAAAGTTAACTTTTGTTTGTGATCTTGTTCACATCAGTTTCTGTAGAGAAATGGTTTGTTTAGAAAATACTTGTCCTCGTCAGTTAGCAGTTTTGCAGTTTTGTCTGGATATGAATGCAGTAGAAGCAGAAAAGTAAATGAACATTAACAGAGATATGAGCACGTTGTCTGATCAGGGATTTGGGGTGTATGTATTTAACTCATTTGCTTTTCTATCTTGGGGTGTACAGTTGCACCAAATCTCTTCTCTTACCCTCTCTAGCACAACATTTTACACCTTTTAACACACACTGACACACACATTTTTCACTTTTTTTTTTTGAAAGAGAGCTTAATATTACCTGATATTAATATTTGTTGTTCTCTGTAGTAGTGCCTTTTGCTTTCTTACCACAGAACTTTGGTATTGGGCTGTTCACATTCTGTGCCAGTTTCTTCAAGGGTATTCAAAAAAAAATATTGATGGAGTGATAGAATCTCATATCTTGTTAGATTATGATTTTAATATTGCTTATATTTTTTTCCTTCAAGAATATTGACATAACAAACTTCAGCAGCAGCTGGAATGATGGCTTGGCTTTCTGTGCAGTGCTCCACACTTACCTCCCAGCCCATATTCCCTATCAAGAACTAAACAGCCAGGACAAGGTAAGATGTTAAAAATCTCATTCCTGGGACTGAACAAAAAAGTCAGTGTTACTAGGATTTCCAAAAACACTTCAAACTACTGAGCTGCTGTCCTTTTTAAAGAATACATAATCTATTCTTTACTACTTTATAACTCAGTCGTTCTTCACTGACAACAATTTTTCAAAATTATCTTCTACACAAGAAAAAAAATAAAAATTTTCCATAAATTTTTTGATAATATTAGAGCATGTTCATTCCCATGGCTCTTTTTAAATTACTGTAATAAAATTGCAGACTCCATTTAAAGTAAAAGTAACAGCATTACTATGAACATTCTTAACACCACTTTGTTATGTTTGAAATAGTATTTCCTTGTTTTCTAACATGTTGTTATATCTCATGCAGAGAAGAAATTTCACTTTGGCTTTTCAGGCAGCTGAAAGTGTTGGCATCAAATCTACTCTGGTAAGATTTAAATGCATATTGAATTAATTATGATCCATTTATAAAAATCAAACTTATTCTGTTTTGGAAGACTTGGGTGCTTTATACTTAAAAATAGCAGCAGATGAGCTCAGTAGAGGTTATTGCCCCTGTATCATACTCGACTGAATAACACAAAAGATAATCCCTACCTCAGTGACTTTGTGTATTAAACCCACTGTCATCAATATCTTGAGCTGACATGGTTTTTTGCATTAAATAATGACTGAGATACAGACTTGTGGACCAGCAGGTGCAGCAAAGGCAGCAGCAATAGCCAGAGCAGATAAACTAAGAAATATTCATAAAGGCAATGGATTTGTTTGAGAATAATTTGAGAAGTAGGTATGTGATACAGTTTTCAAGAATCCATTAATTCTGTCCTGCCTTTGACCTACTTTCAAATTATTTGGGATTTTTGGAACTCTGGAGCTACAAATCAAGCAGTGTAATTTATTCTTTTGCTCAGTGCAGTAGGAGAGTCAAGATTTGTCTCCTTAGCTAAGACTTCTAATTTGTCGTCATTGCAAACAATTGCAAGGTTTTTTTCAATTATTACTTATAATGAGCTGTCTTACACAAATTTTAGAGTAAAACAATTAGTTTTCAATAGTACAGTATTTAATAGAAAAGGAAGATTTCTGAAGGTGTGGAATCAGCAGTATCCCAGACCCTTGTGAATGGTCACAAAAACTCAGCTCACATTGCCAGTGTCACAAATGATACTTAAATGATACTTTTGCAGCCTAAATTCTAACAAAGCTGCTGTAGTTTGCAACTAATAATACAACAGACCTTTTTAAAAATAACACTTTCCTTGATCCTTATCAGTGCCTTTACCCCCCCAGCATTGTGTTTGCTGACAATGGCAGTGCAGCTCTGGGGCTTTCGTACTTGGACTTTGGCAGTGATTTGAAATGTGGAAGTTTCTTACCAAGTGCTGATGTAAGAATGAGATCGTGGAAAATAACTGCAGTAATGCTCACATAATTCAACCTTAGTCTAAATGGTTACTGTCTGTCCTTCCTTTTTGTAGTGTACTTAATCACAGAGACTCTAAAAAGGCAAATTGAATGGAATTAAATCTTCTAAGTGCAAATTGGATCCATCTTAAGAATTTGTATCTATTTACATACCTACATACACACTGTCTATGATACATATGTTTGTGGATTTTTTCCTTATCCGTATTACATGGGTGCAGGGAGGAGAAGGGTGGGAAAACTCCTGTATGTAAATAGTAGTGGAATGCAAGGGGAAATTATTCTGTAGAAGAAGGTGTTCAGCTACTTTGATGTGAAAATTAAAAAAACTTCAACTTTCTCTGTTTTGAATTCTGGAGGTTCCCTCACCCAAAGCTTACAAATAGACCCTTACAGTAAGCAAAAATTGTTAGAAGCTACATCTATCTCTTTTCCTTTCTATGTGTGCTGAAGAGGGTAGATCAGGCTTTGTTTACCCTGCTTATTCACTGTCAGTCTGGGACACTGTCACTATGACACACAGGGTAATTGCCCTGTCAGCTTGTCTCTTGCAAATACCCAAATGAGGGGTAAACTTCCCTCTTCCTTGTCTCTTTATTTAAAAATGCATATACAGTAATCTAAAGTACAGTAGTCTGCTGTAAAATGGATTCAGTTATTTATTGATAGGAATTTTGGATTTTAGCTTTAATATCTGGGCCTTGATTCCAGGCTCACAGTTCCTGGGTAGGTTGTATTGATTTGCAAGGCTGGTGTAGGGGTATGTAAACACTCAAGTCTGACTATTACACCAACTGTACCAAGTGGGGGAAAGCTCAAGCATGCACAGTGTTGGCTATTTTGTTGGCTTAAGATCAAAATGCCTATCTGCAGATATGCTATTAATTACATTTTGTAAGTAATGCAAAGATGTATGGAACAAAACAGAGCTTTCTTCATCAGTGCTTTACATGGTGGAAACTTGACAGATTTCCCATCCCCAGGAACGTGTGAAAACACCACCCCACTGCTCTGCAGGTTATCATTGCTGATTTTGCCCGGTCTGTTTTGTGTGACAGGACATCAATGAGATGGTGCGCACGGAGCGGCCGGACTGGCAGAATGTCATGCTGTACGTTACAGCCATTTACAAGTACTTTGAAACCTGAACCCCGAGCAGATCCACGGCATAGAACCAACGTGAGCTACCAGATGGAAACCTGACTGAAATGCTAATCCCCAATTTCACTGAAAACTGGCAACATTTGAGTCCCCTCAAACTTCAGTGGCACTATCCTGGATTGCCTCAGATTGCTGCAGCTACTAAGCCTGGAAACAACTGTTGGAAGCGAGAACTTGTTGCCACAGTGCTTGGAATAACCCAAGTTATTAAGCTATTCAGATTAATTATGTAGCCTAAAGAGCCTGGACTACTTATGTGCTGCCTTTCCAGTCGGACTTCCTGAAGCTTTCTTTCCTGGGAGAGTGAGATGAATGCACATAGGAGACTGAATGTACAGATAAAGCTTTGAGAAGGAAAAGGATAACATGGCATCATATTACTGAATTTTCTGTAGCATCCTGATACCACAGAGTCTGAATATTCTACCCACAGCATATGGCAGCCCAATGCAGTAGAGTTCTTAATGGTAACTTAGTTACTGCCTATACAGCTATTTTCCATCCTTTAAAATGTGCACAATATTCTAGGAAAACAAGCTTTTGTTCCATAATGACAAATTGAGGGGAAAAGTGCTCTTGATACCTCGAAAAATTTGGCACAGAAGAAGTCTTCATTCTAAAGCTTCATTATAGGCCTACCTCTGTCACAGTGATGTGGCTTTCATCTTTATCTTATGGATTGTAAGCACTAGCACATGCAGCTCCTGGCTTTCAGGGTACACTCTACTTCAAGGAATCTGTGCAAACTCCCTGTGCTTCCATTATGATAGAAATGAATCAATAATTAACCCTTGTATGGCTTGTTCTTCCCTCTTCTCCACCTTTGCCTGTACAGCACACTCAGCTACCCTGGGCTTTATTCTACAGCAATACGAGCACACATCACGGATATCTGTGGGACAAGTTTGGAACTGGGATAGCATTTTCTCTGCAGAGAAGATATTTTCAATAAGATGTAACAGTGAAGTAGTTGATCTCAAAATCCAGCTTTGCCATGTTTCCTGTGTGTTTTTCATTGATCTTGCACATCCTCATCTGACTGACAGAAGGTGAGATGTTCTGTGACCAGAACTATGGAGGAACTGATGTAATGTGTGTACACCCAGTAGTCTCAAATATTGCGTGGAAATGACTCACTGTCACAAGGACAGAATTGAGAAACTTTAGTCTGCTCAACTTCTTTTTTTGTTTTTTTTTTTTCCTAAAATGTACCTGAATTCATTTAGCAGCTCTTGGGCAAAAGAGTTTTAAGTGCCTTAGAGATCATTGAATTGATACGTCCTGGCACTTCAGGGCCTTGTGTGGAATGTTAATGGCTCAGAATTCATGTATCCATTTGTCACAAGCTGTTTGTTGTCATCTTGTTTGTCGAACCAAGGGAAGACTTCACTCTGTCATTGCTTCTGCCTCTTACTTTTCTGAACACTCATCAGCAGTTAAGCCACATCTCTCATTAATATTAAGCAGAAGCCAAGTTGAGCAGTGAGCTCTGTTAACAGCTGCAGTTTATAAGCACAGGCTCTTCCAGCGCAGTAACTCCGTTGTAAGGAAAGCGAATCTGCCCTTCCTATGGTGCTCTTACGACTGTTAAGGACAGTTTGAATGTCATAGATGTTAACCCAGTGAATGCAACTGTGCTTGGCATCTGTGAAACTTCTTCATGGTATAAAAGCACAGATTTAACTCAAAAGTATTGCCAAATCCAAAAACTATCATCTGAAGAACACAGCCCACGTGAAGAGTAATAATTCAGCATGTCTAGCATTGTATAAGAATATACACTTACACTGATATGTGCCTGTGAGAATTATGAAACTTTGTAAAACAACTACTTAACACGCACTGAGGGACTTTGGAGAAGTTTTCAGAGCAGCACTGGCTCCTATGTTCTTACAGCTCTTTAGCACTAGAAGTAGCCTAGATACCCTCAGATTATTAACTGGTGCATTTGAAGAGCCAACACAATCTAAAGACTCTCGTTGCAAGAGAGATTTCAAGTCAAAAATCTTCATTAACAGATTTTAATAAAAGTCTGAAATGCAGTTTTCTCTTCTGAATATTTCTTCACAGAATTTGCTTCATTTCTTAAGTTTCAGTAAGAATAGTCTTATTGGAAATACACATTACTGCTGTCTTGTATTCTACTACTACTACTAAATTCCAGATTTTGCCACTTAGTGTTTAAAACCCCCTTCTATTTATCCTCTGAACAGATATCCTTATCTATGATTGTCTTGTTCATTGCCTTAGATTTAAAAAAATATTTTTCTAATGAAAAGGGATAGCATTTCTTGGTCTAAATTCACTCCTGACCTGTTTTGGTGAGGTAACTTGAGCTTTGAGCTGATTTGCTTTCTGTCCAATGGTCAACTTCATTTACCTGGAATGTTGTTTGAGTCCTTAACTGCAATAACACTAATAGTTGTAAAAGGAGAAAGCATGTTTGCCAGATGCTTTCTGTTAAAAAGAGCTGCTGGTCTTGAGAAAGAGAGAGAAAAGCTAGCAGTGATGATAAAAATGATCTTGTTTGGAACTTCAGAGCTCTGTAAACTTCTTCTTGGTGTGATCTGTCTGATAAACCTCTGTGAATTCAGCCCAGGAACACTGGGCTTCATGAAGAGTTTTTTGTATAATGATGTATCTGAGCCTTTACATTTGAGGTGCTGCACAGCTGGGTGGAAGTAATGAAGCAATGGAAGATCTAAAACAAACACAATGCCCTGCTGCACTCTGCAACAGGTTTTTTCTGAAGGTTCAAAACACATTCAGTTTTTCAAGAGGAAAAATAGCTGTATCCCTTCTGGATATCTGGAAGATACTGTTGTGTTTGGTTCCTACTCATAGTTAATCCTGAAACAGCCTGGTTTTTTCACCATCGTGTAAAGTGCAAGTTTATGCTGATTTACTTTCCTTTTAATCCAGAAAATATTTCTGAATGTACTGAAAAAGGACAAATATTTTCTCATCCATTTATATTATTGCATTTTACTACGTGCCTTGCAAATGCCTGTGCTGTACAATATCGGGGTTACTCGTTACCAGCTGTAGGGCTGGGGTGGGCAACTAAAGGAGCTGTTGGACATCCTGATACAGGTACAGCTGGTTCATCCTCTGGATCTGTAGATGTTACACTTGATTTGGTTTTCAGTTGGTTGTGTTTGATTTGGTTGTCTACTTAAATAGAAACACTAATTTAGTATCTTTGGTGTGAATCTCTGGCCCTCACAAAAGCCCTCTCATTTCCATGCCTCTGAAAAACTGTGAGTGAAATTTTCCCTTTTAAAATTGTGTTTGTGGATAAGCTATCCAGAATGTAGTATATAATTGCATCAGATTCTGATTTAAGGGGAGATTTTTGTTTCTTTTGCATAAAATATATTCTTTGAGTTACATGCAGCATTTCTGATAATTTTGTTGTCTCCAATTTTATAAAATATTTCCACTCTGTGTTTTCCTGTAAAGTCCATTGTCATGGTTTAGGAGGCCCTTAATTTGCCAGAGCTAAATGAACTTGACTTTAATTTATTGGTGTAAAGTCACATTAATATCCCTGGCAGCAGCTGTGCTCTGGTTTTACACGCATAAGGAGAAATAAATCGGGCCCTTGCTACAATGGTGCAGTACAGTGGTTTAAACTGCTGAGGATCTGCCTTATAAATTGTGTAGCTGTGACAGAAAAAATTCTCATTGGAGACTCATTTCTGTGACTGATCTCAGCGTTAAGTTCTTACCTATTTTTTCAGTTCTGTGATTCAACACTTCAGGCATTTGGATTCTTTTGCATCACCAAAAAATTACTTTCACTCTCTATTTCTGTACCAAATTGGCCCAGGGCACAATTTTTATTACACCCTAATTTTAACTAAGATTGTTGGGGAAGTTGGAGATTTGGAGAACTTCTGGGTGTTTTTCTTATTTTCTGTGTTCTTGTGCCTGGTGTGGGAAGGCTGTCTGGTGTTCAGGTGGTGTGTGACAGCATCTCCCAAAGCTGCCCCCTGGGATGGCTGGTGTGAAGCTATGCATTGGCTAAAGTTAAGCCTTTAAAACTGTGTTCATGTGATTTGTGGGGACTTTACTTCTCATTTGCCTCTTGTAACTAACACAGCCACAGCTGAACTGCAGCTGCATCAGGCAGGAGCTGTTAAGGGGCTAAATTCTTCTGGGAAGGAATGCAGTTGTACACCTTTATGCTATTTTTTGCCTATTGTGAGTAATGGTCTTGCTGAGGTAACCTAGAAAGAGGATTTTAAGATAAGTAATGTTCATGTACAGACTGAGTTAACTGTATAGTTTGTTTGTGGTCCTTCCCTTGACTTAGTATTTATTTCTGTTTTATTTTTACGTTCTGCCAAGCTCTATTTCTGCAGTTCCTTTCTTTAAGCTACATTAGTGTATGAGTGCTCAGTAATATTAGCCAGTATGAGAAATTATTTTGTGAGAAGTGCTGTTAAAGTGTCTTCCTCTTCTGTAAGTTTTGGACATGCTTTCCTGAGTTAGTGTGTGTTGAGTGGCAAAACATAGACATCTCAATACATTTGATTTTCCCTGTTTAGAAAAGTATCTTTAACAGTGTTTCTGCTTTCACAGGAGAGTGGCTGGATGGGTTTTAAATTAGAGTGTTGCTTGCTGGACATTCCCAGTCCTTCCTTCATCTAAGTTTCTTTTGTTGTATTCCCTGATTTCAGAATCAGTGTTGTAGTACACCTTATAATTATCAAAGCCGAGATGTTAAGCATCTTGAATATGTAGCAAGTATGCTTTTGATAATTAATGCTAAATAACTTAAAAGATTGAGGTTTGTACAGTTCTGATTTCTGTTAATTGATACGAATGTCTTTCTTTCCTTATGTTTTTGCTATGCTTGCCAGTTGTTGGGCTGCAACACCCTTGAACTCAGTTTGACAAAGCCACTGTCCTCCCCTCCTCGAGTTAATTCATTCTGTGATATTAGAATTATTTCCTCCCACTGAAACTTCAGTAAAACCTATGAATACCAGATGACTTTCTTCCAACTGACATTAGCTTTTACTTGGAATATTCCTTACCCTTAGGCCACTGTCTGCCACAGTTGCACATAAAGTTCCCATCAGTTCCAGCAGGACTTAGGGATGCAGAACAGTAGGGCAGAATTTTGGCAGACTATTACAGCAGCCTCATGCAATTAAGCTGGTTTCATTTTAATCCCCTATTTTCAGGGGGTTTCATTTTAGGCAAAATCATTTACTGAAGGCTGAAATGTGGCACGTTAGTTCTCCACTGGGAAGTATGCTTCTGTTTAATAATATTTTTATGAGATTGTATTTATGGAAATGGAAAGGAAAATGTCATGAAGCTAGTTTTGTTGCACTTTTCTAAGGCTTTTGTATTTTGCATAGTTCTAGAATATGAGCAAGTTGTTTGGGGAAGCCAAGGCTTAAAACTGGCTCTGCCCCAGCATAGCAATGTATTCTGTGCATTTTCACCCTCGTGATCTATGTATTATTTTAATTGCATGTAACTGGTGTATTTATATGGTAGTGAGGGAGCCCAGTGGACATTTCCTGCTGCAGAGGAGCCATTGGCAGTCCTGGTTCCACGGATCACGAACTGACCTGTTCTCACTGTAGACTGCACTTGCAGTAATGGGATGGTCCAGCTTTGATTCTAAACTCTGTTTCAACAAACAGGGAGAAAGAGGCTCTTCTTTTTTTTTTTTTTTTTCTTCCATTGTTGAAATTTCTCTGGAGGCCTTCAATGGTTTCCAGTTTTTGCATATGTTCAATTAGGATGGTTACTTGGGACTCAGTTCAGCTAAGAGGGCACAAGTACATGTAACATACTCAAGTGATTAATCCTTGTGACTTACAACATTTCAGTTTGTTAGAAACTTTTGGTTTTATGTGTTTTGTAAGGTTAATTTTTATGTCTTTAAGTAGCACTTTTATATATATCTGAAGGGTTTTTTTGAACAGAAGTGTTTTTTCTGTGTTATCTAATGGGAAGAAAGAATAACACTACTAAACAAGGCATAGACTAGTTTGCCTCCAGACTGTAAGTTCACTTTAGGTCAGTAGTGATCAAGAGTTGTTCAATGTGTCTGAAATAAGGTGGTGATCCCATTTAATATTGGGCAACTCTCCCGATCAGAATCAGAAGGGCATTAATTGGTACCTCCACCCCTCGGGTGAGGGTGCTTGCAGTCCAGGTGTGAGGCAGAACTGACAGAGCAGTGTGATGAACTTTGGATTTCGTGAAAGAATAGGATTGTATTGATGTCTCAGTCTGACTTCACAGCACTATATTGGATAAGGACTAACCTTGTTTGAGATGACACTGCAGCCAGTAATAATATCTCCTAAATAGCTAATCTAAAGCTCATTTTCCATGGCCTTTAAAGATGATGTAAAAAACAGTGATTCTTAAAAGCTCTTCTCATCCATCCAGCTTTTCTGATTTGTTTTCATTTTACTCTTCCTTGAAACACAACTGTTTTATGTCAGTCTTTGTGTGGGTTTAGTAATTCTTGTTCTAGACAACAAGTACTTTGCTTTTTTCCCAGAACCCTTTTGAATAGTTTACACACACACATTGACATGTATGGACATT
The DNA here is from genome assembly GCF_003984885.1 of Neopelma chrysocephalum. NCBI lineage: Eukaryota > Metazoa > Chordata > Aves > Passeriformes > Pipridae > Neopelma > Neopelma chrysocephalum. The sequence continues at coordinate 607,747 of NW_020897778.1, read as the reverse complement.
TTTCATAGAGAGGGTTTGCATAAATGTGTAATTGTACATATATGTACACACATGTATAAACGTGTGTGTACCTAAATGTACTTCAGGTTCTGAATAAAATGGAACATGTTTCAAGAAGTGCTTGTCTTGGATACTTAGGGTGGTGTATTAGTGTATTTATTTAAATGATAAAGAGGAAAAACCGTTTTGTTTGCTTCTGGTTAGAGCTGAGAAATACAGGTTTGAGGAGAACTTGGACAAATGTTCCGATTGTATTTCACCCTGGTTTCGTTTCTGGTTTGAAAGGCACAAGCTGTTAATCATTGAAACTTAAAAAGTCAGCAAGCCTGTGTTAAGCTAAACCTTTTGGAGGACCCAATATGCTTTTAGTTTGCAAGGACCACTAAAGATCTGGGCATTTACTTTCTCCATAATGTATTCTGTATGAGTATTTAGTATGTATGCCTTCGATTTGCCAATGTTGCCATGTTTTCTTCTTAATTATTCCTGAAATAAAGATTGCAAATAGCAGAACGTGTGCTTGTCTTCTTGAGCGAAGCCCCTACAAAAGGGACTATTTGAACACTATTTCTGGCACTCTGGTTTTTCAGAAGTGTTACAGGAAGCAGCTGGGGGGATCCATCTGCTGTGGATGAGGAGTGTGTGTGAATGGCTTGTGTGCACATAACCTCAGGATTTTTTTGGAAGCCGTATCTCTTGCTATACCAGCACACTTCACAGTATCTACCCCCAGAGGGGTTTAAGTGATAAGACGGTGAGTAGTTGAGATAAGAGGGACATGTTTGAGGCATCTGCTTAGCCTGTATTGTCCTGGAGAAGGGAACTGCAGAGAATATGTTCCATTTAGGCAACTTCCTTCAGACGTTGCAGGAGTAGAATTATTCCAGTGTTGCTTAACTCAACCCAAGTAAGGTAATTGTGCGCTCACTCCCTCTCTGTCTCTAAAGGAGTTGGGCTGGAGAGGGACTGGGGACTTAATCTCTAGAGCAGTTCAGACTATTTAAAGCAGATGCCTAAAAATAAAATTTCCAAGTGAAAATAAAGACCAGAACACCTTAAATCTGGTTTGATCTCAGTCATCCTGGGTGGTAACTGTTTTTGAGTGTTCCTTTAGAGGTTTAATTTCAAGTGCTCTGGAATAAATTATATCCAGAGGTTTGGGTTGAGCCCCTGATTATTGTTCTGAAATACACTGGCTAGTATAGATATTTTAATTCCACCTATTTCTTACTCTTTTTTTGAGGTTTTGTGTGGTGTTTTCTGACTGTTCAGCAGTCCAGAAAAGTCTTTGTCTCGGTGATATTATTCTGCAAGACAATGTCTTGCTTCTCCTTTCTTGAGGTGAAATATTCTCCCTGAATTACAGTGGTTTAAGAAACCTCTTTCTAGTTCTCAAAATAGATTTATATCCTGTTTTTAAGCGTGGATCCTCATTTTTCATACTTCTTCTGCAAATAAATGTTTTAGAAATGTAGTGTAGTGAACTCATGTCAGAAAAGAGATGTTTTTCTTTCCTGTAGCGAGGGTGGCAGCATTTTAGAAGGGACTTTTCCACTTGGATTGAGCATTTGGAGCTCAGGACAGAGGCATCAGGCAGGACAGGGCCAGGCCTGAGGTAATGCTAGAACTGCACAGTCTGCAGAGCTGCAGCTTTTCTTTCCCATATCCCTGCTCCCCAACCAAAGTATTTTTCATGGATTGTCTTCCAAGCTCTCACTAGAGAACTTTGTTAAAAATGTGAAACAAGCTCTATAAGTGTGTTTAAGTTGAATATAATAAAATTGGTTAAATAATTGTGAAGGTCTTACTGTAATGAAAAACTGCAGTTATATGGAATAGTACAATAAAAACCTCAGAAGCAACAGCAATATAATATTCCATTGTATTAAATCACAAAAGCTAATATTGGAGTCATGGTTGTTCTGCAGTTAAATTCAATGTAGGAACTAGGTTAGCAATACAGAACTTTCAGTTAAAATTATCATAAAGGGTTTCAAAATTGCTTTAATCAGCAGAAGAGACTTGGATTATATTGTGTATGTTGCCAGGAGCTGTGTGTAGTTCTACGAAGGGCATAGACAAGAGGAGCTCATGAAGATGTGTGTTATTAGCCCACAAAATTATTTTGAAACAGAGACACTAACCATTAAAAGTTTGCTCCTTCTTTCTTAACAACTTCCCTTACTAACTGGGAAGTTAACAGCCAGCAGCTACTGGTAGGATTTCTAAAACAAGCAAACAAACAAAAAGGGACCTCAGTTCTGTGCCCTGCACATTGTTCACCCTCTCTCAGCTCCCTCACTTCATGCTGTTTTTTCAGCACTGTCCCTCCTTGGGCCCAGCATTTGTGTTCCCATTTCTTTTTCATCTTCAGTCCTAAAGGTTCAGTGAGATAGAGAGTTCTCTGAATTGGCTCGGAAAGTTGTGGTGGTGGTGTGGAAGCTCCAGTACCTTCTGTGTGAATTACTGCTCAGTGCTGCAGCCCAACACCTTGAATGGAGAAGTTGGCTAATTAGTGTCTCTATTCCTGGCACCTCAAGATTAGAACATTTATAATGCTTAATTAAATGTTTTCTGTTAGCTTCATCTCTATTAGAGGAGTTGCTTTCAAACTTCTCCCCTGCAAGTCTTTGTTGAGAAAAAAAATCTTTCCATGAATTTTTAAAAAGTAGATGAGGGACTGATGCCATCAATCCTAATCCAAGTTGAGGTTTTTATAAGTCTTTGTCTGCTATTGCCCTCTGTATCACCGTGGTTTAACTGAACCCTGTTTGTAGAACTGAATTTCTGTATATGAAATGCCCTGTTTGAAAAATACAACGTTGACTTTTAAATGTTCTTGGCCCTTCGGGATTTTCAGTTCTTTGGCACCTTCTTAATCTCATTATGAAAACAGGGTTGAACACAATAGTGTCTTATCACAGTATTTTTTCTCCTAGATACTTGCATTGATTATATAGTGTGAGGAAATATTTGTGCTTCTCTCCAGTGCTGTGCATACTCATTCCCTTGTTTATGTCCTTTTTTTAAACCATTTTAGGCTCTTTCCTCACGCCAGAAGCCTAAAAGTTAAGCTCTTAAAAATGAAAGAAACTTGAGGAGGAGACATAACAGTCTGGAGACAACTTCACTGAGCTGTTGACAATATCATATTTTTCAAAAATAAATATCCCACAGAGCACTGAAATGCCACTGTGTTGAGTTAAGGCCGAGTGTCTCCGTGGGGCCACACTCAGAGTCCATGGACTGCACTGGGGTGCAGCCCTGGGTAAAGCCTGCACTGCACAAAGCCAGGGCTGTCTCTGGAAAATCACAGCATTGGAGGGTCAGTTTTGCAGTTCAGGAGCTGCAAAACATCCTTCTGTAAAATGGCTGGTCTGACAAACTGGTGCAGTTGGATTATCATCCTTGCAGAGAAGAAATGTGTAAAAGGAAGGTTTTCTGCTGCCATTTCCCTCTTGGCCAGAGGCATTGGAGCAGGGTGCTAAAACACTAACTTGACTTTATAAACCTGAAGTTCTGTCATTTTGCACCAACATTTCCAGCACACGCTATTCTCTCACAGGGAGTGGTGGGGAGCAGGGTCAGTAGCTACTTTTTGTCTCCAATTTGTGTTGTGACAAAGCTTGGTTATCCACAATGTGTATTTTGTCAAGTTGAACAGAGGTTGCCCTCTCACTGCTCCTCAGACTAAAATGAGAATAGTGCAAGTGAAGAAGAATCAACTGACTTCTCTGGGCTCTGCGACTCCAACAGTTCATTTATTGTGTAAAGGTAAGTTCTATATATTTTAGCTGTTGCTCTGCAGCTCCCACATGATGATTCATGCTACCAGTTTTTCTTCTATTAATAGTTTATAGAGAGTGCTTAAATTTAGATTGAATTCCATCTCCTAGTCTGTCATGCTGAATAGCAGTGAGAGAAATGTAGCCACGGTCTGTTTGGGCAGTGCCTTTTACGGACAGTGTTCAACTCCTGACATGAAATTACTGAAAATCCTTCCTTTGTTCCTGACCCAAGTGCAAATGGCAGGATTCAAACAGTGCTGGGGATATGGTTTGCATTTCCCTGTGAGGACAAATCTTACCTTGACTTTAGCTTCTTTTCCTTGAGCCTGGGTGAAAGCTGAACTCCTCCTGTGCTGGAATTGAACAGTTTGTGTGAAGGCTTCAGTCTTTGACACAGGGGAGTGTCCTTCATTATGATGTTGGCCATGGGCATTTCCAGCAAGATTTTGCATGTGTAACTTTGTTAAAGGAGACACCCTTCAGAAAATCTAGCTTCTTTTCCCAATGTTGATTTTAAAAATGCTATCAAATATTTTATGTTGAACAATGACAGAGAAATAATTGTGTGTATATATATATATACACACACATATGGATTTTTATTTTTATATATATATATATGTCTTTAATGTTGAAGGATTTGCTGGTGTTTCCAAAGGACTCAAGTAACCTTGCCCTCATCCCTTCCCTTAGACTTACACAGTTTTGCATTGCCTTGATTCAGGCAGTATTTGTGGGAATGAGATTACATACAAGTCAGAACACACCATTTTAAGTGTCCTGCTTAACAACATTAGACATATGTGCTAATGCAATACTCAATTTGATGCTTTTTTGCAAAATATGCACCCCTTAAATGCAATTTTGCACATACCAGATATTTCAGTCTGGGTAGAAAGAAAAGTTTCACGACAAAGAACAGCTCCAAAACTAATACTGTGTTAATCACTTCCTTAAGACAGAAATAATTTTTCTATTTAAAAAAACACATTAATTCTTCCAGATTATGTTCTAGGCAAACTCATCATTTTCAGCCCTTCACGTGGAAGCCTCAGTGCCTAGGTATGATTTTCTGCTTACCAGGGTGGCAGGGTGATTTCGGTTACTGTTGTTATGAGTGTGTTCTGTGTTTGCAGTGGCATCACTGACGTGCCCAGGCTGTTGCTCGTGCAGAGTCACCAAAGAGAAGGGTGAGTTTCTCGATAGGTCTCAAGCGTGAGTTTTTTTATTTACTTTGCTCTCACCTTTTTGAAGGAAGCATTTCAAGGGTTATTCTGGACAGGCTTTCTAGAGTTTACTCCTTGAGCTCAGTTACTAAGTCTGAGAAGTGCAAATAGACCCTTATCACTACTTTTCAGCTGCCCAAAATGCAGGAGTTCGGCTTGTTCATTTAGATAGTGAACAGTGTGTTACTGCAGCTCTGCTTTTCAGGAATAAGAAAGCCCTTCCTGGCTCCACATGGGAGAATTTCTTTCCTTGCAGTGCTGGACTTCTTTGAGTTCACAGCCAGCTCTGAGTGTGCGGCAGTACCTTCCCATGGCTGTGGAGGCTGCTGGAAGCTGTTCAGGTTCCAGGTGGTTTCAGTCTTTCTCTTCATGGAGTCCCTTCTCAAAGTGTGCCTGGCCACAGCAGTCACAGTAATGCCAGTTTATTCTTCATGAGTGACTAAGGGAAGGGAAGGTAACATTCTCTTGTGCTGCCGCCCCTGCATATATTATAAAAACAAAGAAAAAATATAAAAGCTGATTGTATTCCTTACTGTCAATTTACTGTCGTTGTTGGCCACTGGTAAAGGGAGGGCACAAGGTAAGGACAATACACACTGAATATGCACAAGAAGAAATGTGATCTGATACTTGACAGGGATAATGGCATAAAGCCAACAGAAAGCCAATTAATTTTTTAGTTCAAAAGAAAGGCAACGGATCTCTTCAGATCTTACTACAGTAATGGAAGTTATCCTATCCAACTGCTGAATAGGACATAAAACAACAGCTGCTCCTTGTAAGCATATTTACTTGTGCAGAGGTGAGAAATGAGCATGCAGAAATCACAGAAGATCTGGCTCGGTTGCTCTGGGAGGTGTCAATAGTGATTTTTAACATCTTGAAACATTGCAGAATTCCCAACTGCACAGAGGACATCAGTAGGTGACAATGGGGATCTGATGTGCCATCCAAACTGGAATGGCTGGTGAGGGAAGGAACCTGTGGTTTGGTGTTTCTGGTAGTGGTATTAGAATGCTCCTATGGGAAAAAAAGCAATTTCTAAGAAACATTGTAAGCTGGTCAGGGGGCTAGTCCTGTGAAAGTACTCAGACATTTGCTTTGGATCTTCTGTGACTTGCTGATTTAAAAAAAAAATCAACAGTGTACATCAATCTTAAAACTGGTCAGCTGCAAAAATCAGAGAGTTACAACTGGGAAAAGAAACATCCAGTGAAGCATTTCTGGGGTCCTTCAAAGATACAGTGATCAACATCTGTGATATGGGAAACTTGTAAGATGATGTGTTGAGGATGGGACCTGACAGCTTAATAAAGGGAGTTGACTGAAACAGCTTTGGGTATAATATATTCAGGAATAAAATCATATTTAGAAACTGTATCCCTGCTCCTTAAAAGTATTTGGAGTCGGAGCTTTCATTGATTTCAGTGGGAGAGAGTCATTTGGCCCAGATCCTCAAAGATAAGAGGCACCTCTACAATACAGGAAACACTGCCCTGGAGAGGAGCAACACAGAGCAGAGCCAGCAGAGCCTGGCAGGCAGCTGATTGTGAGCTGCCCCTTTAGTCCAAAAACAATTGCACAGCATAAAATTTCATGGAGTATCAACTAGGAGTGGGAAAACACTGTCTTGTACTACAGGGCACATGTGAGACCATTACACCAACAGTGCCTGAGTCCTACTGTCAGCATTTTTCAAAAAGCTCTGGTAAACTTCATGTAGGCAGGTGGCATTTCTAAAGCTGTCGTTTATGCAGCATGTTTTGATGAAGCTCCTAAATTTCTCGCAGTCTCCTGCTTTTGCTTTTTTCTCTTGACTTGGCTAGTCAATATATGTGTTCCTTAAAACCATTACATGTCACTGTGTGGTAAATTACTCCAGCCTTTTCTGTAACTTCCTGGGAAAAATGACTTTTCTTTTTCTCCCGGGAGGATTCCCATTGTGTTTGGAGCAGCGCTCTGGCCTCCACTCCGCTCTGTAGTTCTCAGCTGTGTGGCTGAGGCAGCCCATGTACCATCCTGCCTCCTTCCCAGCTGGATGAGAGTGCAGGGAAGGACAGCTCAGGTGCCAGGTGCTGCTGCCAGGGCTAAATTTTTAATGCTTAGATGCTCATGGGTTTTGATCTTGGTGCTGAAGGGGCTGATGCCAGTTCTGCTGTTTCTTTCCTACTGTCTTGTTATACTGAAGTAAGGTAAAGCATTGTCTGTGCTTTTGCTGTTGGGAAAGGCTGGGTAAGCTGGTGCTGGGGGTCAGCAAATGTGGGAATGCTTCTGGCCAAGGTGATGTGAGCAAACTCTCTCTGCGGTGGGGAAACTTGTTGCATGGCACAAGAATCCAAGATGTGGCAGTCCCTGCACAGAGGGGCCTGGGCTGGCTGTCAGTGAGATGGATCAGTTTGTCATAGGCTGGGACCTGCCACGGGGTTGGTGGGAAGTGTGGAGTCACCCTGATGGTTTTCCCTGTTTGCAATGCCCACCCAGTAGGAGCATGTAGATAAATTGCATGCTAAGATGTGAAGCTGAAAAATAGAAAACTTAGAAGATATCCACAAAGAGCAGCAAGATCAAATTCTTGGGAGGTTCTCTCCCTGCTTCAGAGTTGCTGTGAGATGAGTCACGGCTGTCCCCAAGTCTGCTCCTTGGAGGAGCAGGAGCTGGCCGGGGACACTGCGGGCAGGAAATGTGCGTGTGTGCTGGTGGGATCCACAACTGCCTCCCCGGTGGGAATGTGAAACTTCTGTCAGGTATTTAATATCTCTACAGAGGACTCTTAAACACTTCCAGAGCAGTATTGCACGGGGGCTCCTTTCCGGAGGTAGTAATGGCAGTTGGGCAGAGAAGAAAGTGAAGTTTCTGTGTGTGTGTGCCGAGCTCTGCCCCGCTGTCCCCCGTAGCACTGCACTGTGCCACCACAGCCTTGTGTGGTAGAGCTGCACGCTTCGCCTCGCTGGGTGGGTTTTCCAGCCTGGAAAGAAGTAGATGCTTAAAACAATGTAGAGAGAAAGCCCTCCTCTCTTTTCCTTTCTTCTCCTCTCCTTTCTTTCCTCCTTTCATTGTATGCAGATCAAGCCCAGTCAAAGCCCGCTTCGGTCACTCGCAGGTCCCTCACGGACGAGCGAGGACTCTTCAGCGAGTGTCCGTCTCTCCTCCAGCCGCGATGCTGCTCCGGGCTGGCCGTGCTGGCGCCGAGCCCCGCGGTGCCCGCTCGCCGCCGGCCGCCAGGTAAAGCTACGGGGCTACCGGGAGCGGGAGCACGGGAGCAGGGCCGGGAGCGGGGGTCGGCCTGTCCCCGTCCCTGTCCCCGCCGCGCCCGCCCCGCGCCGCCGGTGCCGCCCTGCAGGGGGAGCCGCGGGCCCCGCGTCCTGCGGCGGGGGAGGGAGCGGAGCGGGGCGGCCGCGGGGCAGCGCCGGCACCGACACACGGCTCCCGCGGCGGCCGGAGAGGAGCGGACCCCGAGCGCAGGTGGGTGATGCCGGCGGGGCCGCGGGGAGGGCGGCGGGTTCCCCGTGTGCAGCTCCCGGGGCGGAGCGGGACCCCCCGGCCGGGGCGGGCTGCGGGGCTCGTCCCGCTGGAGCATCCCGAGCGCGGCGGTCCCCGCTCCCGGAGCCGCGGTGGGCGGCTCGGCTTCCCCCTGCGGCGTTCTCGGCAGCCCCGGTCCCTGTCCTGCCTCTCCCGCGAATTTCAAAAGTGGCCGCCGCTGCCCTCTCGGTGCTGCCGAGCCCCCAGCCCCAAGATGGGGCGATTTTGCCTTGCCACCGCTTTCTCCTGCGCCGGCTCGGATGGCTTTTTCCCCTGTGGAGCCGGTGCTTTGCACTCAGTGCTGATTCCCAATTGTCAGTCCCTCGACACACCCCCGCGCTCCAAGATGTTTGCTCCGTGGATCTTCCCTCAAACATCAGGTGCTGGACTTTGCCTCCCTGCACCCAGTCCTCCTGCAGCTCTTCGGCTGATATTTGTGCTTAATCATAAAATAGTGATTCCGCAGGAGCACCCTGCATCGTGTAAACTTCTCTGAAGTGTTTCCGAAGGAGGTTTCTATGCATTTCACAGTCGTGTTAAGGGGAAAAGGGCACTGAAAAGGTGGCGTTAAACCTGTGCGCAGTCTGATCCCATTCCTTGCCCCCGAAAGCCCCGACCTTGCCTTATCGCTGCCAAGCGGCTGAAAGTTCTGAGCGGAGTCCCTTTGGCTGTGCCCGGGAGCTCTCAGCGTTGGTACCCAGTGAGCTGCCCGTCACAGGGGGGCCCGGGATCCCTGTTCTGGGGGGAGAGGGCGGGTGAAGGACAGCGAAACAGGCTGCAAGGTGCCGGTTGTCTCCGGAGCTGTTGGGAGGATGTGTGGAGAAGGCTTTCTGCCCTGGTACACAGGTTCTGGAGCCCTGCGGGGTGAGCTGCCCCCAGGGAGGTGCCCGCAGCCCATCCCGGACGGGAGCAAGAGGCAGCAGGTGCGTTCCCGCTGTGTCAGTGCTGGCGTGTGGTGCCCTCACCGGGGATGCTCCTGGGAAGAGATTTTTCTGCACGGCCGTTTGTGTGGTCTAACAGTCGCCCAGGGGCACCACGGCTGCTTTAATGCTCTTTTATGCCCTGGTGCAGTATGAGTTTGGGGTGCCTCGAATGCAGGGGTACTGCAGGCTTTGTTATAGCTTGAAAGTAGCAAAGGTGGTTGAGCACCCTCTTCCAAAACTGCCTGGGGCAGTGACCCGCAGAGAGACGGGAAGGGTTAACTTAAAGAGAACAACATGACTCACTTGGTAAATAGAGTCAATAGAATTGCCGTAACTATTTAAAATTATTTTCCTAAGCAGATGGCCAACTATTAGATCACTCGATCTTTGGATGTATTTGTTTTCAGGTTCCTTATCAGGCTGGTAAGTCTCAGACACGTGTAACTCAAGAACTGGAGTAATTGATAAATTCGTTCTTCTGCAGAAGCGAAACTAACAGAGAGAAGGGCCGGTGTTAGAGAGCTCCTGCTGTTAGAGAGACACCCCCACAGCCTATTGCCCAAGTGAAGTAGAAAAAGATTAGATAAAGTGACCATCAGGGATGCGGGAAATATTTGAATTGAATTAGATCTCTGGAGGAGATACCTTATTTCGAATCTCAATAAAAAAAGTCAATATAAATGTAATCACATATCACAAAAACCTATGGAAATGAAATCCTTTCTAATATGGCAAATGGATTAAGTTCTGAATTAACCAGGAGAGCTGTGAACCTCTGAATTTGTAGAGAAAACATGTGGGTACAAACTGCAAACATGTATGTGTGTATATAAAATAGAAATGACCTATTCTAGGGTGTGAAAAAAAAAGGCAGCAGGTCTTTTTAATGCTGTTCACGTGGGACGTTTGTAATTTTCACACGCACATAATCTGTCTCTTCCCATATGTATTTTTATACATAAAAAATAGAATGGGCATCACCCTATACCAGGTCAGGGGATGTTGGCCCAGTAATGATATTTTTAGCCTCAGTCCTTCTATCAGTGAGTTCAAAAGGCACTGAAGCTCTCTGAGCTGGAAAGCCTCCTGCCAGGTCTCCCATGTTTGCATTTCTGTTTTTGCTAATATTTTAATAGGATGTTTCCATAAGGGCTGCTGGTGCTACTGCGTTTGGATGTAATCAACTTTGGAAAGCTATTCATCTTTCTTGTTTAATCTTCAATAATGGATTTCACGTAGAGCCATGTGGTTAAGCCCTCTTAAGAACTACTGGGGAAGGCTCAGCCCAGCAGAAGGTTTGGAGGTACTGCTTTGAATCTTCACTCTTCCTTTCAGTCCTGTCTCTCTATAGGGTCCAGTCCCCCTTTGGTCTTGAGCCTGGATGCTTTTCCATCTTGTGTGGAGGGAAAACCTCCCCCTTTACCACTTCCTTTCTGTCTGTGTGACTGACTGATGGCTGCATGATTTCTTGTCTATACAGGATGTTTAAGATTTTGCAGATTTTCCACCATTTTCACTGTGCTTCAGCTCTTCGCTTTCGTTTGACATTTCCGCCCACACGAGAGGGGACAAGGTAAAATGTGGCAAAGCTCTCTGACTTCTGCTCAGCTGTGACTGAAGTTTTTTCCATATGAAAGCTGGTGTCATCATCTCTGCTCATGTCCTGCAAAGTTTGTTCTTATCTTCAGTTTGAACAGTTTTCAGGTCTTCTTGTTCACTGTCTCATTTGATGTGGATGGTGACTAACTCTCTTCTTTATTGTGTGATTTTCATCTGAAAATGGAGATGGGCTATTAAACCTTAATTTTTTTTTGTTGGACTCTGAAGTAAAAGCCAGGAAAGAGATCTTGAGTTATGTGTCAAGGAATTAGGTAGGATTCTCACAAGTCAATGGAGGATTACTCCCTTGCGTTGGGTATTTAGGACCAGAAAGCTTGGTTGCTTCATGGACCACCTTCAGGTTTTGCATCAATGCACCTGAACAGCCTCGGTGAAGCTACTTGAACACAACAGCACCAGTTCCTTGCCTCTCTGCTCATTTTAGAAATGCAGAGAAAGCTGCCTACTTAATGAGATGCTTTTGTAGCTGAATATTGAGGGCTGGTCTGTTAGGAGGTAAAGAACTGGCAGCATTCTGCCTTGGGAGGGTAGGAGGGTCTGGGCACATACACAGGTGATTTAGCCTCTTAAGGCTTCAGTTCTCTCTTAGAGTCATAAGATGCCTCTCCCATCACAAAGGTTGCATCTGTATCAGGAATAATTACTGGTTGTATTCCACTTTTTTTTTCTGCAGTAAATCTCTGTAGATCAGAATGGACAGATGGCACATGCAATTCTAAATTATGGAAAATATCCTGGGGAGGCACTTTGAGGTCATCTGATCCAGGCCTCTGCCCAAAGGCAGGATCAGCCCTGCTTTTGCCATTCCTGACATCTCTTTCTCCATCCTGCTCCTAAAGACCTGCCGTGGAGGTTCTCTACTTTCCTGGCGAGCAGGACACCCCCTGATGCCCAGCTTAAACCTCCTCTGCTCTCACTCATTCCTCATCTTGACCACAGTGGGCGACCCACAGATGATCCGCAAAGAGTATTTCTGAGTGCTTCAGCAAGTGCAGGTGTTTGGGAAATGTGAGTGAGTGAAGGTAGGATCTCTTTTACTCCTCAATCTGTGTTCTGCAAGGAGCAAATCACCCAAAACCTGGCTACCTTGTGCCTGGTGTGGCTGGAGAGCTGCAGTGGCACGGGAGGGATGGGGTAGGTAGGCTGTGCCACAGCTGCATATGGGGATGCAGTTGCAAAGTTAGGATCAAGTTGTTCTGGGGAAAGGATGCTTTTCATCTTTGGGCCTGTTGGTAGCATAAAATACAATGTACCTCATGTACAGGGCATGCAAATGCCATTGCAGAAGATATGCAAAAGCAGTCCTGGGGCCTCCTTGCCCACAAAGCAGCAATAAATCTAGTGTCAGGAAGGCTGTGCTTGAAATTTTACTTATATTTTGGGGCTCTTGCTGATGTGGATTTGATTTTTATTTTATTTTTGATTTTGATTTTATTTTTTGAAAATTTTCACATTTCAAGCCCAAAGAAGTAATTTGTTACCACTACAAATGCAGCTGTGCAAGGCAGGATTTGAAAAGAAATGACAGCTACAAGACAAATTGTATTTATCTTAGATGGCAAGTCAGGGGTCGCATGCAGTAGGTTTATCACTATCTGACAGGTAACAAGATAAACTCCAGGTGTTACATAGGGATGTGGAAAAACCTGAAACAGGAATAAAGATACTTTACAAAGCATTTTTAGGGAGCATTTGCAAACAATGCATCTGAGACAATGGAGAAGTTAGTGGGGAGGGAAACTTCTTCCAGGGATGGTTTGAGCCAGGAACAGGGGGAGGGAAAGGCATATACAGAGGATGAGGGAATCTTCCTGTCCCTCTCTGATACAGGGAGAGGAAAGGGGGGTTTCCTTAAGCTTTGGAGACGTGACAGATGTCATGCTGGGCTCCTGTCTGTATGTTGATTAGAAGTTGTGATTGCACTGGGTTCCAGGAGGGAAGGCACTCAGGCATTCTCGACCTTGCAGATTGGGGCTGTTTTATCTGCCGGCGGCTGAGATACGGCATTCCCTGGCTCCCTGTCCCCTGGCAATCCCTGGCTCCCTGTCCCCTGGCAATCCCTGACTCCCTGTCCCCTGGCATTCCCTGGCTCCCTGTCCCCTGTGTTTGTCCCAGGTGACTCTTGCAGTGACAGTTGTGGCCCCTTGTTCAGCAGCTCTCCAAGATCTCAGAGTCTCCTCCATTTTTCTCCTGGTTTTGCTTTGTTGGACATACCTTGTTTTGAGTTTGTGTTCTCCTTTTACTTCTTGTCTTCCCTTTTTTCCTCACCTTTTTTTTTCTTCCTAGGGCAGCAGAATTGTTTCTGCTCTCTTTGCCTGTTCTGTAATGTTGCTCTGTTACCCAAATCCCCCCCTTCATGTACTGGGAAAGTCCTCTGCAAACTGACCTATCGTTTTGGCTATTGAGTTTTCCCCAGAATAGCATTGTCAGACCCTGGTATGAATCACTTGTTGAGGTTAAGGAGTTAAAGGAAGTGGGCTGTTAAATACCATGTTCTGTGGTGGTAACAGCTTTGGTTTCAGTATGAGATCCAAATACTTGGGCACAGACTGGGATTTTCCATAGGAAACATTCCCCAGGATAAAAGACAGCTAAGAGGTATGTGGCTTTTTAATAAGATCTTCAGAAGAGAGGCACGTGATTGAAGTTGATTTGAATAATTAGAGTTTCCACAGACGTCCAATCCACAGATCAGTGCCCAGGTTCAATGGGACCATGGAAAATCACATCACACTGACCTGGGCTGGCACCAGCACCATTACAGCTCCTGGAGCATCTCTGGGGAAGCATGATGACTTTTAAAAATGTTCTGCAGCCTGGATTTTGGCAAAAAATGACATGTGCTAATGACTACCTAGTCAGGGAGAGTCTGGAATTACTTCTGTCAGTCCCAAAAGTCAGACCTTTGTAGCTGAACCTGTTAAAACTGAGGCACCTAACTTTGTCAAACACCTAAAAAACATTAATGTTTTCATTTATGTCATCCTGGGTCTTGTGAAATGTTGATCCAAACTCTGCTTGACCATTTTGATTAGTTTAGGGCTATAACATGGGTAGGCATAGAGGATTCTGGGGATTTGATGGAGTTATGTGATTCTTTTTCTCTGATACAGTTGAATGGTGCCAGCTCTTGCAGGATGTAGAAAGGTGAGAAGGTGTATTCATGGGCTGAAAATTGGAAAGAGGATTCATTGACAGTTTTTTTTAACTTTCCTACATCATTCCTAAAGGGGAATCTTCCCCCACATAGCCACAGTACAGCCCAGCTGTCTGATTGCAGCAGAAAAGAGGTGGACACAGTCCACTTGGGAGAAACTGTTCTGGGCATCTCCCTGGGATCCATCTCTGCTTGACTAACATCTTTTGAGTTTGAAGTCAAATGCCACGGTCCCTAAGGAATTTGTCTTGGGAGTCTGTTTTGGCTTATCCTTGTTTGGCAAGGTGTGAGGATCGTGGTTGTCATGCATTTGAGAAACGATTGCAGGTTTCTTTACAGCTGGAGCTTTTTTATGATGTCTTGTTGTGCAGAAACTGTAAAAATCTGAAGTTTTCATAGGACAGAAGGGCCACTTCTGAGGGTGGTGGAGGTGTCTCTGCTGGCAAGTCCAGGAAAATGTTTTCTGAAGCGATTTATGAATGGCTACTGGTTTTCCAGTGTGGTGGTTTGATGTAGGAGAGACACCAATGATGAGGGATGTCATTCCCTCAGCAGTTGCAGCTGTCAGAGCAGGAAGCAGGGAGAGGTACCAGGCTGTCACTGTAGCGGATGTGCTCTTACCACAGCACAAGGACTTAGGAAATGAAGAAAGACTTAAAGTCCTCAGAGCAGCAGCTAAACACTGAGGCTCTGGGATCACTGAGCAGTGACACTGGAGAGTTCTTAATAAATTGGATTATAATCATAGACTTGGGGGCAAAAAAGAAGTCCCTTTGAGAACCTCTAAAAAGGCTTGTGTTGGTGTGGCTTCTTGTGATAGTGAAAGTGCAAGTCACCTCCCAAGAGTGACAGCAGTGTGGTGCAAGCCATGGCAAAGAGCAGAGGGAGTGACAAAGGAAGGGCATGTGGCCTCAAGGCATCATCAGAGCATCAACTCCTCCTTATCCACAGAGGGTGGCAGAGTCCTAAAAATGTCTTAAATAGTTTTGAGACTAAGACAGAAAACACCAACAGAATGATGAGGCGAGACACCGAGCAAATAAACGTGAGCAAGTCAGGATAAGTATCTGAAAAAATGGAAACAAACTAAGGAGGCAGAAGATTTGTTATTGTGGCTTTTGCCTGCTTTTGGGATGAGCACACACCCCACCAGCATTGTCACTGTCTAAATCCTTTTTCACTGGCAGCTGATTGACAAACATGTGAAGTGAGTTGTGTAAAAGGTGCTGGTGCCCAGCCTGGGGGTGCAAAAGGGGCCAGGGCACCCCCTGGGACATGGGAGGAAGCAGGGGTCTTGTGCTGGCTGAAAAATCAGCCTGTTCTACAAGGCACAGGGAGCACGGGGTCGATCTCTGTGGCTGAGCCAGCAGTGAACAGCCCTACAGAGCAAACAGCAGTCCCTGGGCTGAGGGGCAGAGGGTGGGGGAGCACTGGGGGGTTTGGGTGGGCTCTGCTCCGTGTCAGCAGGACGGGCTCTGTGGAGCTCGGGCTGAGCTGTGTCACTGCTTAAACTGATCAAAGAAGGCAGCAAGTCAGGGAGGAAGGATGAGATGAGCTGTGTTAGCAACCCAATGGAGGCCTGAGTGGTGCCTGTGGGTGGGTGTGAGTCAAACTGCTTGGGTGGTAATGGGAGCTTCACGGTGGGTCCTCAGGAACAACCCCTGCTCAGAGGGGTCAGTGGGTGAGCTCTGGGTGAGCTAATGCAGTGAGACAGCTTTGCTTTGGCTCAGAGGCAGGTAGAATTCACTCATTTTCTGTTCAAGTTGTACAGTGCCTTCATCAGGATAGGGAAGGACAGCTTGGGAGTAATTTTAAGTTACACGGAGAGAGATGGAAAGAGTGACATTCCTTCTCCTGCAGAAGGCAGGATATTGGTTGGCCTGGTACAGCAGCTCTCCCTGCACTGGGGAGAGTTTTTGTTCCACCATCAGAGTTTGTGCAAACACTACTGGCAACCTGCAGAAGGACAGTGCTTGAGAGAGGGAGCAGGGATCACAGGGCCTGGTGGAGACAAACCTGTAATTAGAGAAGGCAAATAGGGTTTGGGAACAACTGGATAAAAACGCAGGAAAACGAACAGATGAACCCAATTCTCAACTGCCTTCCTGGAAACTTCACATAGAAATGAGAGGCAAAGTCACATCTGGAGAGAAGTCTACTCAATTATTTTAAAACAGATCAGCAATACAATAAATATTTTCAGAGTAAACTCTTCCCTTGCCTGTAATTCCTCAGTCACCTCTTCTTGATATTCTGTTTCCTCATTTATCTTATTTTGTTCTTGAAGGAAATGCTCCTTATGTATGAACACAGCTGGCTTTAGTAGGGCTATGGGGAGGCAAAGTTTGCTTTGAATTCTTCCCTCACACAGGAAAGGAAAACTGGCTCCTCAGAGACATTGTGGATGATATTGGCAGTAATAAGTTGTTGCTGGCCATGGTACATGGTTTTAATTATGCTTTTTTCACTTCTCTGTCTTATGAAAGCTTATCCAAATGTTTGTTGGTTTTTTTTATTTTTTACAAATGCCACCATAGGTAAATCAACATCAGCAATCCTGAATAAAAATAGTTTGCTCAAAAATCCAACATGTTTTGGTGCCTTTTGGCAATATATCATGTTGCCTGCTGCCCAGTGAGACTTTAGTGAGCACAGGGGAGTGTTTTCCCTTCTGTTGGTTTGATCTGGCTTATTTAACTGCTGGTCATTCAGCCTTACTTAGTTGTGCCCTCCCTGGCTTTTTATGACCATTAGAATGGGAATAATTACTGTGAGGTTTTTGTTGCTTTTAAACATTTATAACATCCACTTAGGAAAAAAGTGGTCAAATGCATTTTGTTCTGGTCTTCCGCTACTGCAATAAAAATTAATCTACTTCTATCACAGGAGGCAAAGCTGCAATATTGGTTTTGGATTAACCATCCCTATCAGCCAGCCCATCTCTGTTATGACCATTGCTTGTTGTCCAGTGGGGTTTCACTTTTGGGGCATTTTTGATTTTTTTTTCTTTATGGGGCATAAACAGGAGGAAAAGAGAGACACAGGACAGGCCTGCAGGGTGTGATTTTATTACTGTTTTTGTTGCTGTCACTGGTGCAGCAGTGAGGGTGTCTCTGGTAATCCCCCGATCAGTGAAGACTTTACCCCCAAATTCACAATGCATGTTCCTGCTGGGAGTGCAGCCTCCCTTTTTAGCCTGGACTGCAGCAGGGATGGAAATGTAAAGCAGATTTGTTGCCTCTCTTCCCCATTTCTGAGCTGACAGAGGAAGATCAGAGACAGTACAGATCTCTGAAGAGCCATTCCTTCTGCCTTTCACAAGTACATGGAGGGGAGTTGTAAGTCTTGGAGAACTGTTACTTTCCTGCAAGAGGAGATGACACCAAGTGTAGCAGAGCTGAAGCCCTCTACTCAGTATTTCAGGAGAATTTGCAAAGCCAATCCAGAAAGCTTGTTACCCCACTGTAGGGTTTACACTGGAGGAAGACTTCAAGTGGAGACAAGCTCTGTGCTTGTCCAAAAATCCTTGGCCCTGCACTTCTGTAGTCAGAGCATCAGTGGCTCAGGTGGTATTTTGCATAAAGTCTGGCACAGTTCTCTGGAAGGGGCAGACTGCCATGCAGAGCCCCTTGACAGAACAGGGATTTCCACACATCCCTGTGTTCTGCACTTGGATGGGTGTCCACACAGGCAGGAGTGGAAGGGCATTGGGCATCTGTAATTCCAGGGAAGGCTGAGGGAAAGTGCAAGCGCTCCAGGTACCTGAAAACCAAGACCATGGTGTGCTTATAATTTTGCCTGCTTTGTTTCACTTGTATCCTTTGTTAACAAAGAGCAGTCTAGAGGGAAATAGTCTATTATTAATATTTAATTTCCTCCTATTACTGTAAGCAGATGACCTAAAAGATCATTTAGCCAGCAGCCAATAATAAAGCAAATAGGGGAATCAGAAAATGTATGTCTTGGTTAGATGGGTGATGCCTCCTTCCTCCTCTTTCCTGCCCCACCCAGCCGCAACTCCCCCGAAGGGGAGGCAGAGCTGTGAGGTGCTCTCTGACAGCTCCAGGCACTCGGACTGTGTGTGAGCAATCAGGGGCACAGAGAAGCTGCTCTACCTGAAATATTCATAAAAATACCAAACTTCAGAAAGGAAACCCTTGAGCAACACAGAGAAGTGCTCCTGCTGCCTTCCCTGCGGTTCTCCCCAAAGGACACCTGTTTTCATTGTTTTACAGCCCCACTTGTTTTGCAAATTTGTGTATTGCCTGTGAGCACAGGGGCTCATTTATTGTGACTTGATCCTCTGAAGTGATGGGGAGAGATTTCTTGGAGTCTTTGATTTAAAAGATAGGGAGATTCTCTTTGAGCTGAAGGGGTTTCAAAGAGAGGATAAAAACTGACAAGCATCTCCCCCTCCAGGCTTTGAAAAGTAGGAAACGAATTATTTAGCCGCACCAATTTCTCTGCTTACCAGCCATATGTGAATTCAAGGATTTTCCCTGAGGGAATTAGGTAATCTGCATGTGGCTGGTATCTGGGAAGGGTCATGTTGTCAAAAGGAGATGCTAGATTGTGATCTGTGGAATGAGCCTTGATGAACATACCCCATGGCCCCGGTGAGCTGCCTCTTACCCCATCCTAGAGCAGACAAAGAAACCAATTCCCTCTGGAGCCCATGGAAGCTGCAGCCTGTCACCTACGTGCCCACAGGCAGCCTTGGGTGCCCTAAGGGCTGCTGATGGTCTGGAGATTTTGCTAATATGAGAGTAGCTGTCAAACTGAAGTGTCACAGACATTGTCAGCCTGGCACGGGTGCAGAGGGTGAGTCTGCTCTGCACCAGCGTGACAGAGTGTGGGTGTCCAAAAGCAGGACAAACTCAACCTAGAGGGGCCAAGAGCTTGTTTGAGGTGGGTGATTTGAATCAAGCAGTGGCCACAGGCTCAACTTGATGATTTTGGTACTCAGGAGATAAAAGGGGCAACCTCTTAGTCCAAAGCCAACTGGAGATGCCAAACAAAAGCTTGCTTAGGCTCTGGTGGTGAATTGCTTCATGGGAACGTGCTGTTCAGATGCTTTATTGAATTTTCAAGGAGCAGTTTTTCATTGGGGGGGTGAAATATGAGAGAGAACAGAGTGTTCCAAGTCACTAAAAATGAACAGAGCACCAGCTTTACAGGTTTGTGAATGGCAAAAAAGGTTTATTTAATAATGGGGAAAAGGCCGGAACATAGCCCAGGGTATCGAGAAGGAATTAACAAAATAAAACACAGGCTTAGGAAGAAATACGAATTGTAGCTGTCCAGCCTGTTGCGTGATACAGGTTATTTTCCCTAAGTTTCAAGAAGCTTGCCATGCTGTTCCCTCAAGGGCCTAGATGTTAAATAGACACTTCCCCAGTGAGTAAAGCAGATTGTCAATTAATTTTGTCTTGTTAGACCTGGTTGTTGAGCCTTTGGGTCTTGCATGAGGTAGACAATTCTACAATAAATTTCGTATTCCCTCTGGATATGTGTCATCTTCTCTAGGGGGTCTGGATTTCATTTTGTCCCAGTACAGTGGATTTCTAGCTGTATAAGAAGAGAGGCTGAGTCTGTTCTTGTTTTAAAGCAAATTGCAAATACTTCTAGAACTGAGATCTGTTATCATGTCAGGTGAACACTGCAGAGAGTGACACTGTGAGAGGGGAACTGAAGTGGGGAGTTCAGGCTGAACGTGAAACCTCCTGGGCTGTGGCACGTTCTGTCAGCAGCAGGTGAGGCCCCTGATGTGCTGGGGTTGTGTGGCCAGTAATTGATTTTTCTAATGGCAGTGGCTACTCAGAAGCAGCGGAGCTGAAGCAGACACAAAATGTTGTTTTGTTGTGGCTGGGACACCTGCTCAGCCCTGGTTGTTTCTCTCCTGAGATGTGCTGGCTCTGCAGAACTCTGTGTTTTCCGGCCCATCTGAGAGCAGAGGGTGGAAGGACATGTTGTCCTCTCCTGGACATAACATTCCGATTGCTTCGGAATAAATGACTAGGGCTTGGGATGAAGAATCAAGCCACTGTTTGTGAAGGGGGATGGGAAGCAAGGGACTAAGCAAATTCAGAGATAGAAAATTAAAATTTAACATCAGACCATGAAACAAACAGTTGAAGCAGAAGGTTAAAAGCTCTGTTGTGTCAGAAAACAGTGTGTGATGTGGTCATTAAACTTCAGATTCCAGCATCATGCTTTTTCAGGGTGCATGCAGAGCTGTAGGCAATTCCAGCTGTCTTTGTCCTGAGCAATCAGTATGTGTGGGACCTCCACAGTGTAGGTCTGTAGCTTCCCTCTGTGTCCTGTTGGAAAATGAATTTGAGATGAGCCATCGAAAGAGTCAGGTTAAACAAAATGCATCTGGGATTAATATGGATTCATAATCCTAATAAAGGAAGCTCTCAAATGGGGAAGAATATCCCAGTAATTTTGCTTGGATCCTCTTCACTGAGGTGTATGTGCTGTGAACATGAGGGGCAAGAGCAACACAGCAGGACTTTATTTAAATCCTCTCAGCATCAGGATTAACATGCCCAGTTCTCAGGCCACCTCCTTTCAAACATCTCAGAGGAGCTTGTGGGGGGAGCTGTAATGGCTTTATTTTCCATAGCAGCAGTTTTGGCCCACGTATGTCACAGTAATTTGTTAATTTTTTCTAAACATGTCCTGACACTGGAGTTTGGTCGTGAGTTTGACCTGCATGGAAACATGTGAGCACACTGGGGAGTGGAGAGGCTGGAGTGTTACCCTGTCCCCATCCCTGCTGCTGTGATGCTGAGGGACACAGGAGCTCCCACTTGAGAGCCCTTAGGCACAGCCTCTGACAGGGACACACACACCTTCCTCTTAGGGGCATGTTTTGCCCACTGCTTCCCTTGTTTGGTTGGGTTTTTTTCTCACACCAGCTCTTTCCTGTCTTTCTTCCCCCATTTCTTGCTCCCACACATGCACAAAGCGTTGTTTATTTCTCATCCTGCCTTTTCTGTTTTTTTTCTCCCTCCAGACCTTCTTTATTTCTATCTTATATTAATTCTAATCCCCTTCCCTGGAAGTTGGGCTGAGGGGGGAGGTTTCAATATTGCTGCTTTGGAACAAACCTGTTGGGATTTGTAATGGACAATCAGATGCTTGCAGAGTGATGTAAGGGCATATCACTGACATCCCTGAAATTCAAGGAAGTAGAAGCAAATCTTTAGGAAGTCAGTGGAAAATGGGAGTTTTTGCTGTAAAGAGGTGGACAATATAGAGGCTTCTGTGGGTTTTTCTTCTTTAAAAAAGATTAAATGGATGATCTTTATCTTCCTCTTAACGGCTAGATCACACAATAATCTCTTCTGTTGATTTCTCCCACTTGAACCAAAGAAAACACAAAAACAAGATTGCTGGAGGTGGAGAAAAGCCAGGTTTTTGAAGCACGTCCAAACCACCAAGAATCATTCACTTTCCTTTCAAATGCAGCATTAGCGATAGAGCTCTAAATCAATGAAAGGTCTAAAATTAGATTATATCCCTGAGATCAGATGTGAATCACAAGTTAATCATATTTTCTTTTATTATCACTGTCTTTACCCTTTTATTTTATCCTGAGAAATTAGGTTTCTGACTTGAAAACAGAGTGAACTGTGAAGGCATCAAGCCCTGCTGGGTGAAATCAAGCCAGATCACCTGTGGATGGGTCCCAATAATCTTGTGTTTTGGAGGTTCATGTTGCATCCAAAACTGAGCTCGGGTGATTTATCAGTTAGTGCTGTGAATCTCTCTCTCCAAGCCCTCTGATGTTTCAAGTAGCTGTTTCTTAAATTAATGAGAAAATATCACTGCTTAAGCTTGCTAAATAAGGTTTACAACCCACTCTGCAAGTGACAGGCGAGGACAGCAAGCAATTATCTCTTGACTGTGGCACAAAGCTCAGGGAACTGTATTCTCCACTGCTGTATTTTTAGCTGAGACTGTGGTGAAATGCACCCATATGGCAGCAGAGGTACGAGGTGACCTGCGAGATCAGCGTGAGGGGATGAGTGCGCAGGCCACGTGTATCTGCCTGGGTGAAACGCTGCTGCAGGACCGTGTTCCCTTGCAAGCAGCACCAACTTCAGCCCCAGGTTTGTGTGCATGACACTGCAGGAACTCGACTGTATCCCGGAGAGATGGCGTTGGTGTCGTGCCCATGTGTGTATTTCTGGGAGAGGTGTATTTTGGGGGATGTGTTTCTGGCGGGCTGTAGGTGAAGAGCGATGGTGACCTACACTGTTGTGTGGGTGCCACAAACGCTATGGACAGTGCAGGTATAATGAATAAATGGTTTGCCTATAGGATACAGACTCACATGAACAAAAATGCTGGTGTTGCAGGAGGGGAGCCTGCAGAGACCCTTGCAAAGAGTGTTCATGGTCTGCGGGAATGTCCTCAAAGATGTCACTGTCTGACAAACCTCCAGCTTTTCTCCCTCCCACAGATCACATTCCAGTGTCTGTGCATGGGAAGGCAAGGCTGGGTCTGGCCACAAAGGGGTGACCACAGATGCCAGCAGCACAACCCCCCTCTAATGAGGGTTCCTGTCACTGCAGAGCAGCGTTTTGGTGCAGCTCACTCTTGGGGCAAAGCACATGATGGCTCCAGTGTGGTGTTTGCGATCAGAGGGAGACAGGTGTATGTGAAAGGGCTCCTCCACCTTTCCTCTCTGCAGCCTCAGCACTTGCCAAGGCATAATTAGTGGGGCTCTCGTGTTTCAGGGCAGGCTATTGAGCAGCTGCTGAAGTGCCAGCTCAGTTGGTAGCCTCAAAAACAAAACGTCCCTTGTTTCTCATCACTACTGTGAAATGCTGCCTTCCTGAACTTGGGCTTGGCCCTGCAGCTTTCAGGATAGACAAAATGTGAGAATTTTGCCAATGATGTATTCTTCTAGGTCTGTCTAATATCCGTTATCAATTTACTGTGCCACTTTAATGAGATTTGGCTTTCTCCATCTCCTCCATAGAGCTGATTACTTAGTGTGTGTGGCTGGTGTTGATTTTTTGTGTGTTTTTTTTTTTTTAAAGGAAACTACAAGTGAAGAAGTTCAATGTTTTCTTCAGTTGAAGAGAATATTTCTCAAGTCCTAGTGGGAAAAGGTGAAAAAGAGAAGCAGAGGATGTTGCTAGTAGGTATGAAGCCATGACTAGCAGTGTGATTGTCAACAGGAAGCAAAGCATCGCAGCTGATGTGACGCTGCAGTACAGCACTCTTGCTGTGTTGTGTTCCCTGCTGGACTCTGTGGCCTGGGGAGCAGTGTCTGTCCACGAGAGAGACTCTCCTATCCGTTTGTCTGCTGGAGTTTGAATTGTTCTGCATCTGGTTAATCCACTTTGCTGGAGTTGGCAAACCCTGGGCTCTCTTCCTTGACACCTGGTACTGTAAAGCCCTCGAACAGCTCTGGGGAGGGCAGCGTGTGTGTGAGCAGCCTGCAGGGCTGGCAGTGAGCGCTCCACAGATCCCCGGCAGCTTCGCGGTGTCCTGGCTGTTCAGTGCTCTGCAGATATGAACGCTGAGCTGTCCCGGCCCCTGCTCACACCGGCCTGGCTGTGCTCACCATGCTAGTACATGGGCAGGACGACTTCCTCTCAGACATCGCTTACATCATCCTGGAGCTCATCATCGCCGTGCTGGCCATCCTGGGCAACATCCTGGTCTGCTGGGCCGTCTACCTGAACAGCAACTTGCAGAACGTCACCAACTATTTCGTGGTGTCCCTGGCTGCTGCTGACATTGCCGTGGGCGTGCTGGCGATCCCCTTCGCCATCACCATCAGCACCGGCTTCTGTGCCTTCTTCTATGGCTGCCTCTTCATCGCCTGCTTCGTCCTGGTCTTGACTCAGAGTTCCATCTTCAGCCTCCTTGCTATTGCCATCGACAGAATCATCGCCATCCGGATACCCCTCAGGTAAGAGTGGGCTGGGCTGGGGGGCCAGGGGGTGGGAGTGGTGAGGGCTGAACATCCCTAAGAGCAACAGACCTGGAGATGAATCAAGGAAGGAAAAGTTAAATGAGGATCAGAACTTTTTCTCTTGTATCTTGAAAAAAACCCTTTTCTAGGTCTTAAAGGCTGCCTTGGCTGCTGGATTTTCTGGTCACTTTGTTTTCCAGTTCTTCTTTGTCCTCATATGGTGCATGTCCATGGCATTGCAGCGCTGCTGCCGGGGAGCTGCCATTCCATACTTAGACAGGATCCTGCAGTAGCATCAATAACCTGTGTGCCCTGAGCTGCAGAAGGATTGCTGTGGGAAGGGGGAGCCAAAGCAAGAGATGGTGGAGGGCAGAAAGGGGATGAGGTCAGGGCTTGTCTCCTTCCCTGTGGGGAGAATGGGGAGCTCTGCCTGCAGTTGTAGCAGCAGGGCTGGGGGAGCGTGGATGGGGTTTCTCACAGGGTTCATTAAATGTGAAGGGAGAGGAAGCAGCAGGCGATGAAGAAATGGGCCTTAGGAAGATTGGGAGCAGCTTAGGCACTGCCTCTGGAAACAAAGGATGTATCAGGTCAAGGCAGAGGCTTCTCCCAGCCCAGACCTGTAGGTGGTTATTCTGTGGTCTCTAGAGTTTAGAGGAAGAAAAGGATGTTTCCATATCAGGCCATGAAAGCTGACTATGACTGGCTGGTATTGGAGAGCAACCAGGGAGGCTGACCTGGGACAAGGGGAAGTTTTGCCACACCCACAGGGGCTGCTCCTCAGTTCAGTTTTCTAGGAGCAGGTTGTTGTGGTGGGCTGTGTCTGGCCGTGGGTGTGAAGCAGCTTTGCATTTCTGTGACAATGATTTCGAGTCATTCACTGAGCTCAAGAGATGGAGAGGAAGCCCCTGGAGAGGCTGGTGCAGGAGAAGTGTAGGAGTCTCCTTCCTTCCTGTCTTGTCTTAGGAGGATGCAGCACGCTCTCAGGAATGGAGAGACTGCCTTCCTCTCCTGAGTAAGAAATGCAGCTGCAAAAATGGAACAAATCTCTGATTTTTGTGCTCTTGAGGTTGAGTTTTTGCACATCCTCACTCCTTTTGAGCTTAAATCACATGTGTTGATCTGTGCAATTTAGTTTTGTCTCTTCTTAATACTTTGGTCAGGCAGCACTTATGTCAATTAACACAAACTTCCCATTCAAAACCAGACTGGGAGCCCTGGAGCTGTGGAGATTGCCTTTCCAGGTGGGCCAGTGCAGCAAAGTCTTTCCTGAAGCCTTTTCTCAGCAAGTTTGTGCTGCTGTAACATTACCTTTAATTGCTGGTTTCCAAACCCCATTAGTCACACCTGTTACAGCCTCTAGTTTTGATGTGGTTATAAGGCATATCTATTCAATTCCACTGTGGAGAAAACTATTGATATTAGTTACCTATAAATTGGATTGTGTCCACTTTTCTATGGTCCTACCATAGATATTCAGTTTATAAACCAGAATAATGGTAAATGGTACAAGGAAACATGTAGAGTAGCCCTTGGGAGCTGGCTCTGAAATGATTTTGGGAAGGGCTTATGTCTTGAATTCATCTCTCATGAGCTGACTCCGAGGACTTTTGGTGACAGTTTAAGCACTCATTGCTAGAGGATGGCTTGCCAGGAAAAGGATTTTAAAAATCTGGATTTCTGCCCATTTTTGGGGCTATCACTGTAACTATATTGTCTTCAAAATGTAATTTCCTGGAACAGTCAAGGTAAAGAGTCTTTTAGAAAAACCAGACTTCATCAGTGCTGGGCATGATACTGGTTTCACTATTTTGTTTTTGAAAAAACAGAGCACACCCTCTTCTGCCCCAGGAACAGAGGGGTTGATTGGATACAGAAACCCACAGGTAAATCCATGGGTTCCTCCTCCTCTGTGTCCTCTGCTGGTTTGTCCTTTCACAGTAGGAGTAATGAACTTGTCAATTCTGTTTCCCCTTAAGAATTTATGGATGAATAAACATTAGATTTATAGCCTCACACATACTGAGAAAGTGAAAGCTGATTGTGAAGAGGGAAATGTGATATGATTCAGGCTGCTCACATCCTCTTTTTTTTTCCTTTTCTAATATCTGTTTGCCTCAAAAATGTGTCAAACAATTTGAAGGAAAATTCTTCCACTAAAGGTGTGTTGTTTTCACTTCATCCTTTAATAACTGGTAAAGCCCCCTCTCCTCCTCAGAGGACATGAAAGATAACACCAGGTTTTCCTAATATTCATTAGATGAATGCTCTTCAGTAATTCAGACTTCCTTCACTCTCATGAAACCAAAAAGGGCCAAACCTATGTTTCCTTTTAACTGTTTCATGTCTGATTTGTCCTAATGAAGGTAACCAAATATGTGGATGTGTATTCCCACACAAATAAACTGCCAGTATTAAGGAGGCAGCAAAGTGGGATTTCTGATGCTGCTTGGTTTTGTATCCCTCAGTACATAATTAGAGTTACCTTTGAAATTATTTTTCTGTGGAGAAAAGACCCCCTTTCAAAATATTACAGTGAGGAAAGACATCTATAGGTGGAATTTAAAAATAGATAAAAACTAACTTGTGAACGTTTTATGGGTTCTGCCTTTCAAGTGATTAAAACACGGTGTAGAATTTGGTAAACTTTCCAAAAGTTCTCAAGCACTTTGCTGAATTCTGCCAGGTTTTATACAAACGTAACGCTCTGCAAGTGGCAGCAAAGCACTCCCATGGCAGGGAGTCCGAGCCATTGTTCGCCCTGGGATAAAATCCCAGCGGTGTCTCTCACGCGGCAGGTACCTGAAAACCTGCACTGGCGGATGTCGAACCCCCGGGGGCTCCAAACAAAACTGGCAGCGAGTCTGAGCCCAGGGTGAAGCCACGGGCCAAGAACAATCGCTGCTTTCCAGGCTCGGCGGTGCCAGCGAACGCTCTGCGGGCACCGTGCCCAGCCACGTGCTCCTGTGCAGGCATCGGTGCAAAGAGACTCCCAGGGGAAGGGCAGGTGCCTCGGATGCACTGGAAGGAGAGGGGGAAACTTTCCTTCCTGCAGCCAAACGGAAAAGTTTTCTCAGGTTACTGAGGTTTCTGCTTGCTCTGTGAGCTGGTTTCAGGTATGAAACATGCAGGTCACCCCGTGCCAACTGCAGTACGGTGCTGGAGCACTGGCCTTTTCCTCTGCTGAAAGCTGGTTTTCCTACCGGGATGCGGAATGGGACCTCTGTGCTGAGAATGGTCTCTTTCAGCTTGAATTCTCCAGGGTTGCCTTCTGAAATGCTCATACATGAGCACCTGAACCGGTGAATCAGAGATTTAATGTTTTATTGACACTTTGAGCCATATGTGGACTTATTTCTCTCCCTAGTCACCATAAACCTTTTATGGCAGGCATTTCCTACGTGTGCTCATGTTAAATAGATTATGGGCAGATTCAGCCTACTATGAGAGAAGAGTAATTTCCCTTCTCCTTTCAACATGGGCACGGCTTTGAAAGCAGTGCCTGTTGTCTGTGGCTTCATGGGCTGCAGCAGAACTCGCTGTTGCCAAGGTTTTAGTCTAGAAGCTCATTGTGTCACGAGCAGAACAGCTGTGTTTGCCCACCATTCTTGCTTCTGCTGTTTAGAGCAGAAGAAATAATGGTGGGCACCTGTGCCCAGCTGTGGGATCCCACCCCACCCTGTCTCTATAGCATGGATGAGCACTGGTATCAGTTGGCACCTGGCAATAGGGGAGGAGGGTTTGTGACTGAGAGTTTTGGGGAAGGGTTGTTTAGGTGGTGCATGAGAGGGTCTCAGTTTGGTTTCTTGCCCTGCCACAGATTTCCTGGATGATCTGGGATTGCCAGTGTCTCTCATTTCCAGATACTTGTAATAGGGACAGAATATCCTCCTTGGTCCTGTCCCTGATGGCTTCAGCTGCCTGAGTTGTGGGATGTTGAGTGGGTGTGTTCAGTGAGTGGTGTTTTGTAGTGATTTGTTAAACACCATTGAGCACTGCTGGAATTCACATCAAAGCCCTCAGTGCTGAGCACAGGCTTTCTGGGGTGATGCAGTAACAGTGTCTGAAACCTGCTCCGTGCATGGCAGAGCCGTCTGGCCAGGATGTCAGTGCTGTCCACCAAATAAAGGTTTAGAAGGCAAGCAGCAGGATGGTTGGATGCTGTGGTGGTGAGTTAGGCCACCTATAACCCTACCTCAGCCAAGTCAGCCAGACATGTCTCATGTGAGTCCTAGAAATTAAGCTCTCCTAAACAAATTAACACTTCTCAGTGGGTACCTGGCCAATGCAGGGCCACAGACTTTGTCACCAGATGCCGTGAGCTTTCTCTCTTAACCCTTGGAGATACTGAGCAAGGCATGATGGACATGCACTCCAGCACAACACACTGCAGCTGGAAACTGCTTGGGTTAAGTGCTGTTCTGAAGCCTTGTAAAGTTCCTTGCATGGGAATCCCCAGAGGGTAAGAGGGAGGGAGAAGTGAGGGGGGTGTTTGTCTGGAGCAGTAGTGATATATATTTTTAGTGGAAGGGAAGGGACATCTCTAGTCGTGGGATAACAGCTGCACAATTTCAAAATTCCTCTGACAAGATGTAGCTAATTCCAGGGCTGCAGGGTTTTGAGGTTTTTTTGTTTTGTTTTTTGTTTTTCCAAGCTTCAAGTGCCTTCAGCCACTCTCTGGCTCCCTGAGTGTACATTTCAAAGCACAGATGCTGTTTTGCTCTGTTGATGAGGCCTGAAAGTGAGCAGCTCCCTGCTACCATCCATGCTGTGCCCTTAGCAGCCCCTAGGCACTGAGCAGGATCCACTAATTGCTGGAAAAAAAACTTTTTCTCTCTCAGAATCAGCTGAATTCCTCCCTCGTTTCTGGAAGGAGGATTTTGGTGTATTTCTAATACTGGGAATTGTGTGGTTGGCTCCCTCACCTGCTCCCTCTTTTCTGATTTTGAAATGCAGCTGAGGAAGGAGACAGTTTTTTCCAAGGCCCATCAGCAGGGATATAAAGCACGTGCAGGATCTCCATTCTCCACTGAGCCCAGCAAAAGCAGCCTCTCTCCTCGCCTATCTTGAACTTGTGTTGGGATAGGAGCATGAACCTGTGGGAGCAACTATTTCATTGGGAGATGGAAAGATTTCTGTGGCTTGTTGTATTATTTCTTTTAATGTTTGTTTTCTGAGAGAATCCTGGGGACAGAGGGAGCAGGAGCACTGGGTAAACACTGGGAGCCCAGCGCTACCGTTGTCCGATCGCAGACACACGGGGTCAAGTACAGTGTGGGACCCACGCTGGACAATGTGGGAATCCGGCCATCTACTTCCCATGCTGAGCATTACCAAGGGAAGGAAATTGCATTGAAATGTTAAACTGCTGCCCTGATTTACATTTTCAGAGGGAAGAACTGGTGGAGTCAGCTCAGGACTCGCAGTAACCTGTGAGGCCTTGGGAACTGGTTGATATTTTGAACAAACTGATGTCCCTGCTGCACTGTCAGATTCTTACCACACTGCTTATTGTTTCTTTCAACAGATCTTGGAGAATTTACTGTTAAGAGTGCTGGCTTCAGCCAGGCATATCAATACCTCCACCACTGGGGTCCCTTTGGTGTGTGCAGTGCAGCCACAGCACACCTGTAGTCAGAGCACTGCCCTCAGCTTAAATTCACCCTTTCTGAGAAAGACCTGGGGTCCAGCTTAGCTGGGCCAGTGAGGAAAACTGCTGACTTGTCTCGGTTATTTCAGGAAGGTTGATGGTGCTGGTCATCCCGAAAGTGCCGCTGTGGAGCAGAGTGAGGTGCTGTGCAAGGCAATGCCAGCCTGGCTGCTCAGCTGAGCCAGCAGGATTTCCCTGGAGCACACCAGAACGTGGACATGTGGCACTGTGCCTCCGAGTTCTTTTGTGCTATTTGGTTTACAGATCTCCTGCAAGACAGACCTGGCAATTCCATGCTAAAAGGCTGTTCCTTTGCCAGGAAGGAGACACTGCCTCAGCCTTTAGCAAGAGACCCATGGTAGTCTTCATCACCCAGGGTCAGAGCAGTGCTGTTGATTATGCAGGATTCAAGATCTATGCACTTGACTAGGTAGATTGATGGAGTAAAGGAACACAGATAAAAACTGCATCCGTTTCCCCACTTTTCTGTCAACTATTCACTGCCTAAAGGAAAGGGGAGGGAAATAGGCAGCAGACTGTGTCACCATGGAGTCCTTGCTGCGCTGTGCTGTGTGGGTTCTGCACAGCAGGTGCCTTTCTCGCTGTCTTCTGGAACATTGGGCCATTGGGAGGTTGTGTGGGTTCCAGGGGCTTGTGGAATAACACTGATGTAACTCCCATTTGCTGTGCTTTACAGGTACAATGGCTTGGTGACTGGCTCTCGAGCCAAAGGCATCATTGCCATCTGCTGGGTGTTGTCCTTCATCATCGGCCTGACCCCAATGCTGGGGTGGCACAACCGCGCCCAGATCGAAGAGCTGGGTTCCAACAGGTCCTCTCCCATCAACTGCAGCAACAGTATGGTGGCCTGTCTCTTTGAGGCTGTGGTCACCATGGAGTACATGGTCTACTACAACTTCTTTGCCTGTGTGCTCTTGCCCCTCCTCCTCATGTTTGGCATCTACTTGAAGATCTTCATGGCAGCCCGGCGACAGCTCAAGCAGATGGAGAACAAGATGGTACACGGGGAACGTTCGCGCTCCACGTTGCAGAAGGAAGTCCATGCAGCCAAATCCTTAGCCATCATTGTTGGGCTGTTTGCAGTCTGCTGGCTCCCACTACATATTATTAACTGCTTTACCCTTTTTTGCCCAGATTGTGCCCATGCTCCCCTCTGGTTGATGTATCTGGCTATTATCCTGTCTCACGCTAACTCGGTTGTAAACCCTCTAATTTATGCCTACCGAATCAGGGAGTTCCGCTACACCTTCCGTAAAATCATCAGCCAGCACATCCTGGGCCGCAAGGAGCCGTTCAAGGCAGGGACAGCCAGCTCCAGGACTTCAACCCACGGTGGGGACACAGAGAACGCCAGCATACGGATCAGTGAGTATGCACTAGAGGTGTACACCAATGGAGAGATCCACAGGGATCCTGAAAAGCAGGACTGGAACAAATGCAAAGCTGGCTTGGAAGGGCACCAGAACGGAAATGCTCTGGACCTGGAGACAAATGGGCATCTCCTACATTCCTGCAAAAATGGGATTCTCTCTGATGCGTGCCTGAACAGGGAGCTTCACAGTGAAGAGCTACTTGATGCCCAGGTGTCTTATGCAGATCTGGAAAGAGCAGCTTTCGCTGCAGCTGATGTTTCCTGATGAGACTTTTGAAGTCTTCCTGGTAGAATGATTTTTTTTTTCCATTGGTGACCTCTGCCGTGGCAGAAAGGGAGGTTGGGGGGGCGGGGGGAGAGCTGTGTATTCAGATTGCTGTGGAGAAAGGGGTCCCTTATCCAGGACTGCTGGGATGATCCTAAATACTAGACTGGAGAAAAGCCAAGAGACCGTTGAAGTGGACTAAGGAAGGAGGGACACGTTACCTGTCAATGACCTGTCACCATGAGCAGTGCCAAGGTCGAGGATGGCATTCCAAGTTCAGCATTGGGAGACCCTGCTGCTGCAGGGCTATGGGGACATTATGGTGTACTGTGTGCCTGTGGCTGTGTGTCAGTGTTGCTGTCTTTACCAACAGAAACTGAAGCATGGCTGGAAATATTCCCTGAATGGCAAAGAGCAACAGGGAAGGGGCTTTTTAGTACTGTGGCCCTGCAACAAGCGGAACAGGGGATAGTAACATCTATTGGTGAGGAAGGATGCCAGGAGCTGCTTATAGAGCAAAGGAATTTATCAGATGGAAACTCTGGATACCTTCAACCATGGCATTTTGTCTTCAGTTCATGTTTTTAAAGCTTATACTGCAACAGGTTGCTCAAGTGGGGTTTTTTCCATGTCTTGATAAGGTTACTTTAAGTTATAAAAGATGGACAAGAACTCATATCAATTCCCTGAGCACTCAGTGTTCCAGATGCACAAGGCAAATACAACCTCTTAGCTCTCCACTTTGTCCAGCAAATCATGAAAGCAGAGTCTGTAATACGGATTTCCCTTGGCAAAAGGGCTCCCAGCAGGACTTGGTGCTGCAGTGGCAGAGCAGCAGGCCAGGCTGGGCCTGTGTCCCCAGGGTGGGGCTGTGAAGGGTTGTCGGGTGTCTGGCCTGTCTGTAGGCTGGTGGCACTGTCTGCTTTTCCTCTGTGTCTGTGCTTGTCCTCCTGAGCTCCTAGAATGCAAATTCTTTCCATGGCCCCAAATGTGTGTGAGGGGAGCTAATATTCCATATTTTGGTCATTTTGATCCTCACTCAAAAGGCTGTGGGATTTTTTTCTTGTTTCTTGGGATAGGGAGGAACCCACACACATACCTACCACTTATTTTTGGAATTCCAATGAGCTCTGTTTAAACCCCTTTTCTCCTGTGATTTCAGTTTTTTCCTGATGTGCTTTACTGTGAAGCCTGATGTGTCCCTGTGGTACAGAGGCCAACAGAGCTGGCCTGTCTGGTTGGAAACTCCTACTCTGAGAAACTGAAAGGTGTCAGTAGTATTAGAAAACTGCAGAAAACTACACAAACTGCAGTTCTCTGTAAAAGAGAACAGGCAAATCTCTGCTGCAGCAAGTGTATGCACTGATGTGGTTTGTTTTAGAGGTGTTTCACAACAGTTTGATAATTTTCTGTGTCACAGGAAGCCTGGCAGCTCAAGGACAGCAGAAACCCACATCAGCTTGAATTCTACCTGAGAACTGTCTGGGTTTTGTTATTCAGACAAATAATCTGTGTCCAGTCCCACCAGCCTTCTGGAGACACAGGCAGTACTGTCCTACTGGAAAACTAAAAGTCTGGTAATTCCAGGGATCCAAACCTTATTCCCTAGCTGAAAACATCAGAAATACCCCCCAAACGTGGCTCCTCCTCATGTCTGTCCACTAACATTTCAGAATCCAAGGGAAACTGGATTTTCATACTTGAGGAAGAGCAGGTTATGTATGTGTTTTTACCCCATGTTTATTTTATGTATTGTGAACAATTAAAATGAAAAGCCAGTTTTATTTGAGGAGAATTTTCCTTTTGCCAGTCTCCCTACATGAAGGTGGGGAGTAGTTTACGATGCTGAATGTGTTCAAGTGTGTAGCTGCTCTGGGCTAGCACAAAGCTTAGTGTGAGATGGAGAAAAAGATGTGGCTGCCACCACAACCCTTAGCAGAAAGACAGGCCAGTTTGTAAAACAATAGACTTCACAGTTTAATTGAATTGCTGCTTTCTTGGCACAGCTCTTGCACCGTGGTCTAACGTCAGAGGAGTGGATTATCACTCCAGCACCATTTACGAACACTGAGCCGTTTCCCTGGGACTGACGTCATAGGTGGTTCCTCGGCAGGGTGACTCGGGATCTCGTTACTCTTGATCTTTCTTGATGGAATATTTCTGTAGGTTATTTGTGTGATGGCTGCTCTGACCTCCTGTAACTGTGGCAGAGGAACTCAGGAAAATGGGGGGCTGTTCTCTTCAGGCCTCGGTTGGGAGCCGAAGTGTTTCTAAGAATAACACAAGATTACATCCGGCATTCATGTCAATAACAATTAGGTCCACAAAGAAGCAGAGCAGGGAAGGAAGTGTGGGAAAATACCAGCATCGCTCATGCTGGAACACACACGAGTGCAGAAGTGTCTCCTGTTGAGCTTTGTAAAGGAATGGTTTACACCACATTGGATCAGACTTTCAGCTCATGTGGGTTGGTCGCTTTCTATTGTTTCCTGAGCATCTTCACACTCAATTAGGGCAGCTTCTTGCTTGGCTGCCACAAGAATCAAGTTGATCTGTCTTGATGGACAAACTTAGGATTGTCACTCTGGAAAACTTTCCTGCCTGACTGGATCACAAAGAGAGTTTATTGAGTTTCCAGATATCTTGAAATTAGCTTTTGTGTTGCTGCTTGAGCTGCCCCCAAGTGTGTCCAGTCCCTCTCCATATTAGTGATCCAGACATGAAATGAAAAGGGTGTGTGAAGGGGCTGGGGGATGTGTGCAGGAGGAAGAGCAGGGGGGTACGGAGGCAGTGTGGTTTGCATAGAAGTCTGCAGCCACAAGAAGGAAGGGATGGCAATTCACCACATGCTGTGAGCCTTCTGGCAAACATATGGCTGGGATGGACCTTCAGAAGATGTTCCTGAAGCAGTTGTTGGGGAGAGCATGGGCCTTTTGAACAGAATTTTGGAATTCTTACTTCTTGTTTCCTAGGGATTATGATTTTAAGGCTTCTTGCTTTTAGGGTTTGGATTTAAAAAAAAAAAAAAAAGAAGTAGTAGGTCCCACCGGTGAAGTGTGGTTTTTGCTTCTAGCAGTTCTCCACTCTTGAGAGAAGTCCCTGCCTTCCAAGCTGCATAGGACCATATGCCCACTTTTCTTGCAGCTGAAGAATGTTTAGCTGATGAAATGCAGCTGTCCTGGATAAACAAATGTGATGCCAAGACAAAGAAGGGGATGATTATCAGGAGAGGCTGCAGAAGACCTCCTTGGGAATCCAAGGTGCAGTGGGCCCAGAGAGTAAGAGCTGGGGTAAGAAGAGACTAATTTCATTCAACTGGAACTCCTTACTAAAAAAAGTCTGAAGACACATAGAGAAATGTGGTGCCTTGTTTGGTGTGATGGCATTCCATGAATTTCACCATTCCCTGAAGACCCTTAGGCTCCAGGGTTCATTTGCTTTATTGGGTTTTAGAGAAAGCAAAGTTTGATCAGTTGCCAGGAGTAATTTTACCAAGACTTCTTGGGGCCTTCTCCTCAATAGGGCACTGCTTTTTTGTATGTGCAAATAAATGCACTTACAGCTGTGTCCTGCAGATTTCCCTTGGGATCAGTGATATTTCAAAGCTCTGTGCAAGCTTGAACTCCAGCTCTTGAACTAAGAAGCAACTGGACATGGTGGGACAGCTGGGATTACTGTAGACAGAAAGGGCTTCCCACTGATCCCAGTCGGTGCCAGGAAGCTTGTTCTGCAGGTGGACTTGGAGTGACATGGAATAATCTGAGCCTTTGATCATTCTTTGAAAACAGGCTCCAGGGGATGCTGGTGGATATAGAGAAGTCTCTAAGGTGTGGGAATTTGCAGGGCCAGGATGGATGGGAAATCTTGGTGGTGAAGGAGTATTTGCAGGGTAGGTGTTCGGGACAATTTCAGGGGAGCAGGAATGTGCTGGGAGATCCTGGGGAGTGCACAGATGGTGCTGGCTTGAGACCAAGGTGTGACTTGCTGAGGAAGGATTCTGGAAAGGATGTACAGCCTTACAGCTTTCCTGGGGTCACTGGAGAGGATCAACCCTGCCTGGTGTGTGCAGAGGGTTGACTTTGTGTGGTCCATATTGACTGAGGCAGAGATGGTTCTTATGGATTGTCCTTTCCAGATACATTGTCCCATTGCATGAGCACATCCAGGTGTAACACAAACCCTTCTGCTTCATGAGCATGGGCCCTACCTAAAACCAAATCCATCCAGCCACGCTCTGTGGAAGGATAAACGTGCTGCAAAGGTGCTGCAATGTATCAAAACTGCATAGAATATTCTCTAGTGGTGCCTGCTAAATT
Source organism: Neopelma chrysocephalum (assembly GCF_003984885.1). Classification (NCBI taxonomy): domain Eukaryota; kingdom Metazoa; phylum Chordata; class Aves; order Passeriformes; family Pipridae; genus Neopelma; species Neopelma chrysocephalum. Next base: position 571,953 of record NW_020897778.1, on the reverse strand, counting down.
CAGCTGCCTAAAAGCCAGTTCTCTCCCAATTTGTTTTGGGTATCAAACTGCACTGAGTCATATTGAAGTTTTTTTCTCTCTAGCCCTGAGCTTTTGACCTTCTTTATGGTAAAACACATCAAGAGTAACTAAAATCACACCAGTTCCTCATTTGCATGAGAGGTGAATAACCCTGACAGACTGAGAATCCCCAAACTGGGGCAATGTTGTGTGTAACTCCCCATCTTACTTGCCTGCTGGGACTGTTCACACAAGGATGTGTTAAAATCCAGACTGGAACCTGTTGATCTGAGAACATCCTTTGCTTCCCCCACTGTCTCAGGAGCTGGTGTTCCTGTGGAGCAGTTCTCTGTGGTCTGACAACCAAGACACTATGAACACCCTGCTGCACATGCTGTCACTACGAAACAATTACTCTTTTAATTTAAATGTTTTATGATATAGGTGTTGTTTTCCCTCTGTTTGTCAGTTACCATTAGGGAGGGGGGAGGGAAGGGGGTGGGAGAATCTGTGCATGCAAATGTATTTAAAGTGCATTGACCAAAGGTTTTTTTGAATCTGTGAAGTTTTCATATCTGTGAAGTCATCAGACTGCTGGGCAGTGAGGAGCCGCTGGTGCTGCGGAGTCTGTCTTGGTTACATTTCTTAATAAGCATTAAAATAATAAAAATATATTTGTAAAAGAGAGTGTGAGTGCCTTTGTCTGAGGCAGATCTGTCTGGCTGGCCCTTTTATGTGCAAGTATTTTCTTATTGTTTTATTAGCTTTTTCCATAGATTGATCCTTCTGGAGAGCTCTCTCCCTGGTGCTGCCTGTGCTTTTGCAGAAGAGGTTGGGATGGACTAAGGTGACAGGCTCAAATGGAGTAGAAGACCCCTCCCATCTCTGAGATCCTGGGATCTGTCATCGTGGCAGTAAGGGAAATCATTCACAGCTGCTTATGGAACACGAGGGAGAGCTGTATCCACCCAGACCACTGCCCTGACAGGAATGGTGTGTTCCATAGCAGGACCTGTGGGGTCCAAACTGGACCATGAAACAGCTTTGCCAGCTGTGGCTGGGCCATCCCACCTCCTTCTGTGTGGCCCTGCTGGTGCACCTCAGACCATCACCATGTCAGACCTCTGCCCTGTTCTGCCAATGCTGCTCAGGCTGAGGTTGCCCCTGCCTGGCACCAGCCAAATTAGTCTGGAAATGGAGTCAGGGAATCTAGATGTTACTGTGGTGTCTCTCCAGTCAAATCTGAGCAATGCTGACAGGATGAAGCAGGAATACCTGCCAGCTTTTTGCAGCTGGCAGCCGCTAGGTTAGTGAAAGTCTGTACAATCCAGGAGCACTTGGAATTGGGAGGTTATGAAATTAAAGCTCAGCAGATAACCATCAACTACTTGTCATTCCCTCTTTTGAGTCACTTTGCAGCTGAGCTCGAGGCCTCCTCACTGGAGTCCCAGTTTGTGGAGAGGTGCTGGTTCCCTGGTGCTCTGCAGCCAGCTGTGCCCGAGCTGCTCAACCAACTGTGTAATTGAAAAGCTTTTTGATTTTTCCCTCCTGTCACAAACACTGTGCGTTTTGTTCCGCAGCATCAAAGGCAGGGAGCTGGGGGAACAATGGGCGTCTGCAGGAGCCCAGAGGGAACAATGCTCGTACCCAGGAAAGAGAACTTGGAAGAACAGAGAGAGCTCCCAGCTTAACAACACAATTGGCCTGATCTGGAAATCTCTGCTCAGAGATCCACACCTTGGCTCAGTCACCTGGAGCAACTGGACTTGGCAGGGCCTTTGCTGTAGAGAAGAGCTGACTGCAGCTCTGGGGAACTGCTGACGCTTCTGAATGGAGAAGTGGGATGGGGCTGTGGAGGGTGGGCTTTCCTCACTAGTGGGAGACAATGGTTTTGGCTAAAAAGCTTTTCACAAAGCTGCAGGATCTTCCTTGTCACTTCTGACCCCAAACAGGAAACCTTTGCTGCTAAGCATAGTACACACAAGTGCCTGCATGTGTTTCAAGGAGAAGTTGCAGGAAGTTAAAGAGCTTTGAGCACCTTTTCTGAGGCCCTGTGGACCTCACAATTTACTTTCACAGGAAAGAGTCCCCCAGTCTTGCATTTGACTAAAAAGACCAAGTGTGTTAATTCAGAGGAAGGAGATAGACTTCTGCCAGCTTGGAGTGATCCTGAGAGGAATCTATCTCTCTGATTCCACAAGTAAGCCCCTCAATGATGTGACTCACTGCAGGCTGGAGTCTCACTGCTGTGTTTCTCACTGTGGAGCTGTATTTCTCACTGACTTCCCAATCTCTTCTTCAGTGATTTCTGAGAAGAAAGGGGGGCACTTCTGGATATTGGAGATGTTTCCTCAGAAATGACCCAGTGGATGTGATTGTTGGAGGGGTCTTGGCTATAAGATAAACCAACACTTCTCTGCTGTGTGACTGCAGAGTCCCTGCTGAGATTGTGCAGAGTGGCAGGAAAGTGCTGTCCAGATCTCAGAAAATCAGAATTTCAGTTCAAGAACTGGAGTCCTTGCAACGTCAAAGAAAGGAATCTCAGCCGAGTTTGGGTGCAAGAGTAGCATGGTGATTTTTCAGTGAGTGAAAGGTAAGGACTTGGGAAAAGAGCTTCCAATCTGCAAGTTCAGAGTAAACTGTGTAAAGATAAGGTTATGTGTAGTGCAGATGCATACTGTGTGGTCTGAGACTGTGACACTGAACTCCAAACCTGGGACTCTGGTTTTTGGGAGTGTCCTGCTGCAATCCAGAGCAGTGACTGCAACTTCTAAAGAGCCCAGGGGAGTCTTTAAACCTGCTAGCTCAAACACTGACAGCACTGGAGCTGCAATCGCTCTGGCTTTGTTTGCCAAGGATTTACCCTGAGCCCTGGGCAGCTCTGATTTTTTGCCTTACCTAAGACAAGGAGATTAGATAACAGCTCATAATGACAATGAAGAAAATCCATGTGTGTGGGGTATCTTGCTGCCTCAGCTGTTGATGAGGTCATGGGGATGTCTTTTGGGCTGGTATTAGTCCAGGGTATTACTTCTAAATGGGAGTTCAGCATATCTCAGTTGGGTGCTTCATGATGCTGGAGAACTTGCAGCTGCATCATTTGGGTATTTGGCATCATCTGGGCTGTGAAAGCTTCTGCCTGTGCTTTGGGGTTCCCATGGATGCAGGGCTCTTGGGCAGTGTGGTGACTGCATCCAGGAAAAAAATCACCTCCTAATAAAGAGAATTGAGGAGTCTGGATCAGTTATATGAAGAATGCAAAACAAGCCTGGGCAATCTCAGGGTAAGCTGCACTCATGGTGCCTCTTGAACCCATGTCCTGTTATTGTTGGTGTGGAGCGTGAGGGTCTGAGCCAATGAAAATAAGGAAGGTGGCTTGACAGACACAGATTTTATCTTTTGAGATTCGTCATAACCTTTCTAGTGTATAATAAATAAAGTTGACTCAGGAATTGGCAAGTGCCCTATAACATGCAGTCCTGGTGTTGGGACTCGGCAGAATGTTCTGCTTAGCAATGCACTCTGTCAGCTCTGTTTGCCAAGTTCCTATTTTGGAGGTGTGCTGAACAGTGGCAGATGCTGGAGCCTTCAGAAGGGCAGGTGTGCTGGACCCAGCATCTCTGACCGTGCTGATCCAGGGGGGATGAAGGTCGTTTTGAATCCATGCTGATACAACCTTTTACCACCGGGCCATAGAAAGAAAAGAAGTGTCTTGCCAAGGAACGCTGTTTGCAGGAGTGTGAGTCTTGGGGTCAAGAGGGCTCCCGTCCTTTCACATTACTGTATAACCTGCCAGGCAGTCAAGTCAACATTGAACAGTATTGATTCCTGTGTTAGTGCCTCGAGCAGCCCTGCCCCGCACTCCGGATCCTGTGATATTAAACCATTCCATCATCCAGAGAATGGGACTGATTTCGCATCTAACAGGAATGGAAGCTCTGGGACTTGCCTGCTGCTGAGTGACTCCCTGCCATCCTGTGAGCAATTACAGGTTTCCTGAGCCAGGCAACTGGGGGTTGTGCTGCTGATTTGAAGCTGTTCTGTGCTGGTAACATCCAATTGTGAAATTATTCTGCAGAGCCAAAAGACGCTGGGGAGAAGAGGGCTAATGTTTGCATTCCCAGTCCCAGAGAGGCAACTGGAGCAGGGCTGCAGTTAATTCACAAGGATTGTGGCTGATTCAAAGGCAGAGTTTTGAGAGGAGAGCACCCAGCACCAGCACAGGGGTGCTGGGCTACATGAACAACCAGCACCTAAAAGAAGAGGACAACTCACTCCCTCGTTTCTGAGGTGCCTGCCATCTGGGAGCAGTCCAGTATTCCAAGTGTTTCCTGCCTTTCTTTATATTCATGCCAAAAGCACTAACAGAATAGGGTGGAGACAAAAAAATCTCAGACCCTCCTCAAGATCCTCCTCTAATTCCAGAAGGATCAAAATGCTAAAGGTTGCACTGGAAAAACAGAAATAGTCTTTTCTCCCACCATCGGTAACTCAATGCCACAAGTAAAGCCGAGAATCAGCTGCTTGTTCTACAGCTGCGTCCTTTCTGAAGTCATGAGAAACAGCATTTTGATTTCCTTCCAGAGGAAATACACAGTAATATCCCTAACTTGCACTGAGGCCTTCCAGGTTGCAGAACTAACCCATCTAACATTCATTTGCAGCTAAATTAAACCCAAGTTCCCCTATTCCTTATGGATTGAGCCAACACTTGGGAATCAAGGCTTTTAATCAGAAACACTTATAGCTTGCTTTCTCTGAGCACTTGATTCCCATGCAAGTTCCCTCCCATCCCAAGTTCTACATTTGCTGATGATCCCTCCTTTTCTGCCACGTGCCAGACCCCAAGCACATGAAGTTTATCCAAGATGCAGGGGCTGTCTGTGCCTTTCCACGGCTCAGCACCACCTGGACTTTCAAAAGCACTGTAGCAACTGTGTTCCTGTAGATTTTCCCTGTGTGGCTGGAGGGAGGGATGTGCTCTCTATGCTAACAGCAGTCTCTGATTCCCTTGCAGGAGAATCTTTCCATCCACGTTCGATTTGGAAGCACTGTGTGGGACATACAATCCTCCCAGGGACAGTTTAATGCCTTCTTCCCGTCAAAAGCATGAGGTTGCATCCTGGGGTCAGGATGTCAGAGACATGTGTATGACACTGAAGGCTGAAGCCTGTGTGTCAGTCAGGTCTTGGAAGAGGCTGAGCTCTGTCTGCTGCACAGACACGTTCACACTCTCCAAAGGGAGGCCCTTGAGGACATAGCCATGAATTCAGTGTTTTCCAGGTGGCTGTGTTCTCTCTCTGCTGGATGAATCCCAGTGTTGTGAAACATGTGTCCCTGTTCTTTTTCCTAAAGAGATGCATCTGCTGCTGTCAGCTTCCAGGTAAGATGCACAGGAACCTGCTCTCCCTCAGCATCTGCGGCCTTTGGCCTCTGCTGGTAGTCAGGCATCCTAAGGAAACTAGAAGTGACCTAAACCTCTTTTTTTTTCTTTTTTTGCTAACCCGTGGTCAGTGTTGCAGATGCAGAAGTAATGGCAATTTTCCAGCAGGTGAGACCCTCCCGGCCAGCTAGGCAGACAAGCAAAATAAACACAGGAAATAGCATCCATGCAGTAAGAGCAGAGAAAGGAGAGGCTGGGAGAGCTTTCTGCTGCCTGTGTGTCAGGGGGGAGCCCAGAGCTTGGAGCTCTCTCCAACAGGAGCAAGCAGGTGTTGAACCTCAGCACAAAGGAAGGGGTTACTGCCTGGACAGAGAGGAAAGGAGAGAAAAGGAGGTTTCTGCTTTGCCCAGATAGAGCAGGAGTTGCTCTCCAGGGCGCAGGGTCTGTGGAATGAAAATGGTGGGTCTGGATATGGGGTAAGTTAGTGCTTTTCTCAGGGCAGAAACTCTGATTAGCTCTGCTCTGTTTTTATGTCTCAAAAGCAGTTCTGAGGGTCTCTGTGTTGATGGAAATTCTGCTCTGTCTCACCTGTGAAACCCATTCCCTGAGCTGCTCCCTTTGTGTCCCTTCCCCCCAGATCCCATGGGCTTATCAGAGCCTGCACTCTGCTCAGTTTATCCCTGGTGGTATGGCTGAGTAGTATTGTGGTGAGGCATCTGTTGGCTCCATCCCTGTGCTCAGTGAGATGGAGAAGCCACCTGTGGTGCCCAAAATAGCCTCAGCCTGGGCAATGCAATCCAAATGGTGTTGATAGTGCTGGGGGATTCCCATGCCTCATAAAGAGGCTTTTGTTGGGAGGATCTAAACTGAGCTCCAGGCCTTGCCAGCTGTGGAGAGCAGCAGATGGATCTGCAGTATAAAAATAGATGGAAGCAAACTCTTTTCTTCACCAGCTCAAATACAGTCCCAGAGGTGCCTGGTCAGCAGAACCAGAGCAGGGAACTGGGTGCTTTGCAGCTGCCAGTCTGCCTGGAGCCCATTAGCTCTTGTCAGAGACAGAAATTTATCTTTCCTCAGTCCCATTCCCCTTACAGCTGCCGTGTGGACAATCTAGTTTGCTCACAGCTGTTGGCAGCATGTTACATCCCATTTCCCTGGGGCAACACAAGCAAGAGAATGTGGCATTGCTGTGAGACACCATGTTCCTAAAAGAGGTATTAGTCTGTGGCTGTGTCCTCTGAGATCTCTGTACAGCACTTTAGGAAATCTGCTGATGACTTACACCAGCGTGTCAGGGGCAGTTTCAATAGCGGACTGGTAGATTTTGCAGCATCCAAGACCTCTGTGTATTGCACAAGGAAATCTCACCTATTCCCAACCCCAGCAACAGGGGAAACATTTTGGAGTGCTATAATCTTTGTTGTTGCCCCAAGTGATTTGGTTTCTTATTTTAATGCCATAAATTCATACCAAAACTCTGAGGTTTAAACACCCCCCAAAGGTATCTAAGGCTCATCATCCTTGGTCTCTCAAGTAGATTAAAAGGGGATGTCTGCTGTGGATACCTCCAGGCCCAACTGTTCATCCCAGCACTTTCCATTAGGATTAGAAGTTTTTCAGACCTAAAAGATGATGAGTTTAGTGCACAAAAGCAATTGTGAGACTGCAGCAATATTCAGAGCAGGCAGGATGTGGTCCCTCTGCATTGTGTCTGCACAGCCATCTCATCCTGTGTTTGCATAAAACCCCCTTCTCAGCTGGCATCCCCACTCCATCCCCTCCTGCTAACTGAATAAGGATCATGGAGATGTTTCCTGAATGGGCTTTCTTGAGGTACTAATTTGATACACACAGGGCATCTTCCTGCAATGAATGTTCCTTAGGTAAGGTAATTGAAAGTGAATTTGCATGGGTGGGTGGGGGCAATAGGCAGGACTGCTGGCAGAAATCAGGGAAGGAATGGAAGAAAACCCTTTTGTTCCATACATTCAAGGTGTTGTGTCTGTTTATGCTCCCCAGCTTCTTCCTGAACTGCACTCTTCCTCTCCTCCTCACTTTTTTGGGGTGTTTTTTCCATTTCATCTTGTAACTCTGTTCTGCACTTTTTTAACCTTTTGCATTTTGTTTCTTTGCTGGTTTCTTCTCCTCTGCCCCATGAAGAGCTGCATGCTGTGGGGTGTGAGACAGAGGTCCTGAGGCTGGCTACACCTCCCTACTCTGCATCCAAGGATATGCTAGCTGAGTCCCTGCCATTTCTCTGAGAGAGCCATATAGGAGCAAGAAGGGAAGAGGGAGAAAGAGTAGCATCATTGGGAGAAATCAGGTCAGAGGCTAAGGCAGATGTGGTGTGCAGGCAAGCAGGGCCCTTTTGATAAGAAATCTCCAAGATGCTGCAGATAGTTTCTCTTCAGGAATATTCCCCTTGATCACAAACCCCTGTGCTCTCATTTGGTGCTGGGAGTCAGGAAATAGTGGCAGCACGGAGCCTTTCCACTTATTTACAGCATTTCCTTTTGCTTGCTGGGGGAGCAGAAAGGGTCATCTAAAGGGCTTGTTTTTTTTTCTGACAAAGTCTGATTTGCAGAGTAGAGGCAATTGCTGTTCCTAAACTTGGGAAGCACGTGGTGGGGAAAAGGTAACTTCTTTTTCCTCACAGATCTAGAAACCCTGGGTTGACAGAATGGCAGACAACAACCCACCGGTAATTGTGCCAGTAAACAGACTAGGAAGCATCTGCCCTGCCTTTCAATAGTGTAAACTTGACATTTCACCCCTGACGGTTTCTGTTTTTAGCTCCTTCACATTTAGTACTTACAGAAATATTTCAACCACTAACTTGATGGGATTCAGCTCACAAAATGGCTGTCTCATCTCTAGTGACTGTCACAAGAGGTCTCCACACTTCATGGGGGAGCTCAGTGTTGCCCCCACCTTCAACAATCAAAGGCTGTCAAGGTGCAGTGGTGGGATGGAGCCTTCATGGGAATTTCCAGCAGCACTGCGGGAAAGGTGGGACCAAAACTGGTGGCTCCAACAATCCAGTCCAGGCCTCACTTCCATCTCCCTATCTCCAGTAAAACTCTAGATAGAAACCAGAATCTGGGCTAAAGGTGTGCTGTGACTGCTTTGTTTTGTGCCTGATGTGCTTGGTGCAGTACAGCAGTGGAAACAACCTCTCAAACACAGCCCTTCTTAAGCACCAAATCTGGGCATTAACTTGGTATGATAATCCAGCAGCATTTGAACCACAAGTGCAGCGTGTGCATAGTTGTATCTCCATTTTCCCAGGTGACCACTGAGAGTCATTTTTACTTTTATTTTTGGCTGTTGACCTCGAACAGGATGCTCGAGCCAGACAGGAGCAGTGAGTGCTCCCTCTGCTGTCTGTGAGCTTTCAGGTTCCCAGCTAATTTGGTCCCCACTCAGATTATATGTTTTGCCAGGCTGGAGATGACTCTGGAAGCTGTTCAGCTTCCAGCAAAGGATGCATATCAAATATATTTATTGCTGTTAACATGCAAGGCCCAAGTCTCACAGCCCCCTGGGAGTGGCTCTGCTGGCTTCTGTGGCACTGCAGTCACAGCCTGTGTGTGAATGTGAATTCAGGTTTGCACTCAGCACAATATACCAATGAGGAGGGATGGATGTTGCAGTTTTGTATTCAGCAGAGGGTGGACTGGACTGGTGGACACTTATGCAAGTCATCTTTCCTGATGAGGTACCACCTGTGATGTGTCATCCCGTGGGAGGCCAGAGGAAATTGAATGTTGTTCAGTTTTGGGTAGAAATCTCAGGTCTGTAAAGCGGCTTGTTCTGTGGGCTTCTCTGGTGGTTTATTTCAGGCAGGTTTCCCCACTCTTAAAGGAGACAACTCAGTTGCCTTCACCAGGATACAGCACTTGATTCAGCATCAAGACAAAGGCCCTCAGGGAGGTGCCAAGAAGTCAAGTGGGAATGGGGCAACCACAAAGGATTTTTAAAAACCATTAAGCAACTTAAGAGGAAAAGTGCCTCTAAATTACTCTGATTGCTGAGTTTATTAAGCTTCTTACCCCAGGTCCTTATTTGTTCTGGTGTAGCCTGAAAACATTCTGGCCAGTTGAACTGGACAGTGCCTTGCCAGAGTGCTGCGACCAGCAGTTGCTGGGTGGCAACTCCTCCCTTTGCCTTGGACTTGTGTGGCCTCTCACTTCATGTTTCTGAGGCCTCTTTTTTATTTTGGAGGGTCTTCCCTTTTGCTTGCTTGCTTTGTGTTTTGTTTTTTGTTTTCCCCCAGCACTGTCTCTATGCAGACCACATTCTGGAATTGTGCTCAGGAAGACATTCCCGTGTTTCTCTGCTGTAACATAATCGATCCTTTGTTACGGTATTTCAATTAGTTCAGGTGCCCCTGAAGGATGAGCAGCTGTGGTCAGGAGCAACAAGGTTTCCTGGCTGTGATTGTTCACTGGTCTGGCAACTCATAAAAGTGCTATTTTTCTTCACCTCCATTGAAGCGCTAAACATGTCCCTGCATGCACAAGACATGGAGGCTCAGCAAACCCAAAGGGCTCATTGTTAAACAAGGTAAGTCATCCTGAGAGGCTGGGCATTAGAGGGTTTTCAATGCTTCCCTCTGTTTGTCAAGGACCAGACAGTGAGGTGGTGTGACAGCACAGTCCATAGCATGAAGGGAAAACACTGTGTTCCAGTTCTCTGCAAAGGCCCAAGAATAGCTGCCCCAGTGCTTCCTGTGTCTGCTTGATGCTGAACCATCAAAGAGACTTTCTGTGGGTTAAATTGAGCTTTCTACATTTAAGAAGGGAAACTATCTTAAATTTTTTGTTGTTGTTTTTAAGTTTGGCCCTTGCTTTGCTAGCAGCTGTGTACATTAAACACGCTAAAAAAGAATGCAGTGTAAAAAAAAAAACTAGACAAAGGAAAAACAGAAGCAAACACCATTTTGATCAAGTCTCTGAGTTCACCCAGACCATATGGAAGCTGTGAATTTTATGCAGGCAGCTGAGAGTCAAAATGGTAGTAATTTTAGAAGTTTTCTTTCAGTTTATAGAACTGAGAACATACTTATAGACCAAGCATAGGTGGATGAGGGAAGCTGAACAACTGGCAAACCAGAGACAGGAGGAAAGAGGAGGATGCAGAGTTCTGAGCAGGGAAGGGTTATTGCCTGGGACATGAATATTCTGTCTAATGCATAAGGAGATGGAAAGGTGAAGAAAGGCCACAGGCATATTAGTTATTTGCGAATTGCACTATGTCATTTCTCCCTCTGCCCAATTTTAGCCATTGTGTGGAGCAGGCAGCAATACATGTGCATCCTGCATCCATCCATCTTCATAATAGCTGGGTTAAATTGCACAATCTTTAGGAATATCATTTGCAGGCAGCTCTTATTGCTGTTCCCAGCCTCTTTCCAGTAATCTGTGGCTCCAGGGGCTGGGCACATTTTGAAACTGTGGTCAGTCAGAAGGTATTTTTATGCTGCTGCTTCTCTCACCTTTTTATTCTATTATTCTGCTAAATCACTGTGTTGTAAGTAAGCATTCTTCTAGGACTGGTAATTCAGGATCTTGTGATTCAACATTACTAGAGAATGGTTCTTTGTACCTGTAAGAAGTGAGGAATCTTTCCACTAAGATCTTACTTCTAGCCTGGGGGAGAACTTCCACTCCCAAAAACTACAGCTTTGTGTACACAAAGCTTCCCAGGTAGTTTGGTAGTGGCTTGGTTTCTAAAGAGATCTTGCTTACAGTGGAAAATTACACTATGCTAGAAGGAAGCTTTGAAGACCTGCAATATATGAAATTAAGTGCAAATCATGACCAGAGAAGCATGGGCCACCAGATGGGATAGTTAGGGTATCGGGTTTTTGTACACTGCATGCAAGGTCCAAGTGAATCTCTGAAGTGTTGCAATTCCTCAGGACCTCAGCTAACTGGATGTTGTTTTGCAAAGCTGAGCAGCTCTTCGGTGTAATCACTTCTTCCCTCCCAAAGCCTGAACATCTGGATTTATGGTGACAAGAGCAATCCAGCGAGGAAGGGCATGAGAAATGGTACCCCTGTGGATTAGAGGAGAGACTGGATATGGTCTGAGTCACAGCACATGTGAGAGACTCTCTGGCTTCCCCCAGCTGTCCCATCCCACAGTAACAGTAGCACTGCTGCTCTCCTCTGTTGGGAACCACTGCTCACAGCAACGGCTCCTCAGCAAAAACACCTCTCAAAGCCCCTTTGCCATCAGCAGTAAATGGTGACCCATCAGCCACTCTCAGTGGGAACCACTGATATTAACCTCTACCATTTTACCCTAATATCAGTTTATTCATTAACTTTCTGTGTTTTAGGTGCATCTCTGTTAATTTTCACTCACCACTGCCCACCTCTCTGAAGATGTACAACCTGTGTGTTACAAGATCACAAAAACTTTATAGCTGGAGGGGATGCAGCAGGAATAGAGGTGAACACTGCCTCTTCCTGGGACAAATATGAATTTTGGTGCCTCTTGAAGGAGCTTTATGGACCCTACTCACACAACTACATCTCTTCTTGAAGTGCCTGGTAATGCCCTGCAGAGTGAGGGTGAGGAGGGGAAGGTGGATGGGTAGGGAAGCAAGTACCTGCTCTTGACTGATCTTTCTGATTAACACAGGAGGAGGCTGTGCTAGAGGGCCTTGCCAGGGCACAGCCTGGCTTGATGGAGGCTTTTAAAAAAGACTTTATTTTATTCAGTTCCTGGAACTGAGCTGATGCTGGTGATTGTCATTATGCCGGGACCAGGAGAAACTGAACTGGGGGTCAACATGTTTGTAAGTGACACGCTTGTGACTGCTTCCCACTGTGGAACAAAAGATGCAAAAGGTGAGCAAGCAGATAGTAAAACGTCAATATGAAATTTTGCAGGCTCCCCTTTGCTCTGAAGACCGACTCATGCAGAGTGTGTGTTGGGGGAAGATGTGTTGCAGCATCGCCTTTTGCCAAGTAGTGCCTTTTCTTTTGCTACCACTTGTTCTGCTACAATAATTCCTTTATTGTCCCTGGGTGCTGTGAATAGCCCATCTGATCACTTAGAGATTGGATTTGGTAAGGATTTGATCTGGGCTAGCTGTGTCTGGGACAAGTGCTATCCCAGCTCTTTATCCCTGCATGCTCCAGTTATCCACCACACATCCCTGCCACACTCACTCATTCCTGCGCTCCTCTCACAGCTGTAGGTGACCCAAGTCTTGCAGATGATCAGTCCAGGGACCGTGTGCTATGTTTTCCTCCTGTTCATGTGACTCTGGGGATGTCTGTTCTCCCACAAATCCTGTGAAAATGTAGGATATGAGGTAAGTGGTAATCTCCAGACATGCAAATGAAGGGGGCTACGTATTGTTTACAAAAACATTTATTTCTGGTGTGTAAAAAGAAGGGTCCTTTGTCCATGGTCTTTCCCACCCAGACTTGCTTCTTGAAGAAATGCAAGAACTAGTGCTCATATTGTTGCTAGTGATTAAGTATTCCTCCTGGGAGATCCTGCATATCTTTAAAGTAGACTCGCTCGTTTGTGTGCTGGCTGCCTCCCTCCCTGTCAGTGGTGCTTCCTCTGCTTCCCTCTCTCTCTTCTCCCATCTCCTTCTACCCCTACCAACACGAAACAGCATCTTTTGAATAATCTTTGTTGACACAAGCTGCCTTAGTCGTAGTTGCTGCAGGGGTTGGGAAGGATCCTCAAGCAAAGAATGTTCAGTCCCTGGGGTCATGGAAACCAGCCAGGAATTTCTGCTCTCCCATTCCCAGGGGCATGAGGAGCCTTCAGAGGAAAACCAAAGGTGACCATTTCCTCAGTTTAAATGTCGTTGACCTGAATTGCAGATGTTTACCATGACTTTTTAAGATCAAGAGGGCAGTTTTGGAAATATGACTGGTATCTTGATGGAGGATCATTTCAAATTATAGAGTCCTACAAAACAATATAGGAAATTGTTATTTGGAAAGAAGAAAGCATCATCACTGTCTTTTTCAAACCTTTGGAGTTATTTTATTGCATGTGTGCAGCTTGTGCAGCGAGAGAGCTGGATATTAAATGGCCAGATATCATTTCTTGCAGGTATGAACACAGAATATCAAGATAGACTAGAACATTAGCTATGTGCTAACTGAGGACAGTGGGTTACTCAAAAGGAGAAAGGAGGTGACAGTGGGACTAAAGCTGCCTCTTTTCTGTAAGGGTGATATCTTAACAGCTCTCATGGGAGGAAGGACATGTTCAACCTAATAGGATAATGGAATAATATGTTGAACATATCAGCTTTGACACAGACCATCTGGTGGCTGTAGACACAAATAACCTAAGGAAAACAAATTTGAAATGTTTCAGGAAATGGCTATATGCATGCAGTGCACTGGGGGGGCAGGAGGGTGCCTGTGTGTAAAAGGAAAAAGATAAAAGCCCCTCTCTTTGGCTGCAGGAAGAGTGTCTCACTCATTCCTGGAAAGGACTGCATTCCATCCTTAATGATATTTGGCCTATAAATTTAGTACTGTCATCTCCTCTGGACCCACAGAACTCTTCACTGTGAGGTTGGACCAAAGGTCCAGTATGGAGTCTAGTTGGTAAACAGAAAAATCCCCCAAACCAAACAAAAAAACCCCCTTCCTACAGTTACTGTTAGAAATTTGCTCAGAAATTGTTGGTATGGAAACTATTGCTCAGCAGGAAAATTATCTCCACCAGTAGGTCATCCACAATCTCTTCCCTTCCTTCTTTCTGCTGACTTTGTGTTTCTAACCCATCCTATCTTCTCATCTCTGTCAACTGGTTTAAATTCCAGTCTCCATAGACTGCTGACTAGCAATGAAATGGTTAACATGGACTTTTTATTTCTCTCTTTTTTCCCCTTCATAAAGCCAGTTTTCCTGTTTTGGATCCAGAGAGATACTTGGGTGGAAGGTGATTATTCTTCTAGGGCTTTGATTTCAGGCTCTCCGTGGACATCAGCAGATGCTATTTCAGCTGCTCCATTCTATTCACATGTGAAATATTTTCTTGAAAATGGGAAAAATAGGAATATACTTTTCTTTCTAGATGAAAGCTCAGATCCTGAACTGGAGCATGTGAGGCAAGCCACAGCCAGTTGGTGGATGATTGTATAACCATATAGGCAATATGATCCTTTCAGTATGTCACTCAAGCCAAGAGTTACATCTTGTATCTTCAGGCAACATGTGAGTCTGTTCTGTGTGTACAGCCTGACTGGCCAGATTTCAGTACAGTGTGATGGCCCAGAGTCCTCACTCTGGGTGCCTTCTGCTGTGGCTAAGAACAACATAACACAACAGACAGTATCAGTGATGGTAAACTGCTACTGAAAGATGCTGAAGATACCAAAGATCTTGAAGCGGCCAATCAATCCTCCCTTTCTCCCCTTAGTCACTGCAGATCCCTCTTGCCCTGTGTTCTCTCTTTCTCTTTTGAAAGTCTGCTTGTGCCTTACAGATCCACAGACATTTGTATGGGCTCAGGAAGGATAGTAGAATGTGTTACACTCTTCATAAATGCAGCTTCCTTCTTCCTCGTTTGCCAGCAGCACGTCAGCAGCAAGTATCACTTTCCTGTGCAGGAATGGCTTTGATAAAAGGTACACTTGTGAGATGTACTCCATTGACGAGTTATTTCTGGCACAGACAGAGCTGGAAGGAAGTCAGCATTACACACAGACACTCTTTGGCCTGGGAAGGTCTGAGAACCCTTTAAATACTTGGCTCAGAAATGGCTCTTTTCCTTTTATCTAGGAGATTTTTCCTTTCCTGTTAAGTTAATTAAACTTCTGTTTTGTCTTCCTCATGCCCTTTTGCCAGCATCTAGCCTGTTCATGAAGACACTAGTTCAATAACCATCATTTATAGTGTCAAGCTTAGGTTACTACTGTTTGTTTGCCAAGTGCAGCTGCAACCGTCTGCCCAAATTCACATGTTGCTGTGAGCCAGAGATATTGGCCTCCACTACACAAACGTGCCATTGAGGCTTCACAGCATCCCCTCCATGAGCTGTCCTTAAAAATGTCAAGCTTTGTTGTCTTCCCACTTCTCTGAAAAAAGGGCTTGTTTACACTGGACAACTGATTTGGGTTACAAAGGAGTCTGCAGTTCAAGTGAGTGAGATATTACTTCTGGTTAGCACCCTGTAAGGATATTCTCACTGTGGAATAAAAGTATGTTACTGAAAAATAAATTCTAAAGCAGATCCTGTTATTCTGAAGCAGAAGTTTCCAGGCTGGGTATCAACCTAAGTCCCTGTGTGTAAAAGTCCTGAGTGCTTGACATCCTGAGAAACCGTGTTCCCGAGTGTTTGGGGTATGGATGAGCCCACTGGGCAAATTCAGCTGAAGGGTTGAAGCCCCTTTCCCACTTCTTAGCATAAAACTGTGCTCCCATACCATGTTGCAGCAGAGGGATACCACAGATACTCCCTTTTTTCTTCCCTTCCCTGCCACCCCTATCACTGTGCAGCCCTAGTTCCCACTAGCCAGTGGGAGCTGTGAGTTGAATGGCTTTGGTGAGAGGCTAATAGGGAAGCATTTTAATATGGAGAATGTCCTGTGAGGACCTTTTATGCAGTGCTTGTATGAGAGATCTAGCAGGTTTTCCATAATAATTCCAGTGGTAGGAAGGGTCTCATCCTTTGTAAGAGACAAGTCTTATTATAATTTCCTCATTCTCTGCTTGAATGCCTTCCCAGAAAAGCAAGGTGTTGATTGTTAATGGATGTTGCTGTTCCTTTTGTGCTGTCAAGTGTAAAAGTAAAGATTAATGTATCCCTTTATTGACTGTTATGTGCAGGTTTTAACCTGCCTGAAGAATATTCAGTGCCTATCCTAAAAGTTACCCACCAGGTGTTCAGTGGGCAAGCTATGGAAACAAACCTCTTCAAGCTCCTCGTTGAGTTTCTTTGAACACCATCAAACCCCAACCCATACAATTGAGAGCCAGAGTGGTGTACTGAATCCTTTAATACCACCTTGCCACTGGCCAAACTATTAGCCAAAGCTCTCACCTAGAAAACAATGGGTTTGGGGCCATCTAATGAGCCCCCTGGGAATAATTTGCAGTTTTTTGGATGAAATAATTTTTCAGTGACTTTTTTCCCCTTAAGGGCAATATAGGGCTCTTATAATCTGCACTTGTTTTTAACTTGGATGTCTCTGAAGTAGCTGTTTGGGATTACCTTACAGTCAGGTCTTTTATAGAGGATTAAATGACTGAAAGTTGTCCTTTTTAGAATTTCAAATAAGCTCCCATTACTTCCCATATGATATCTCTATCAAACCTATCAAATGCTTTTCCAAAGTTCATAGAATTCACATAGAACTTCCACTCAGAGGGGAAATCCTTGAGGATTTTGAAGGTAGCCTTGTGATAAATTCAAGTCTGTCTTTCCCAAAATCAGATTATTCAGTTCCAACTTAGATGTTTGCTAATTCCATTCTCTAACTATATTTTTGTCAGGAATTCAGCAGTATAGAAACATGTTCCAGACTCTGCCTCATCTCTCCAGCTCTCACACTTCGAAATATCTAAATTCTGCAAGGATTGAAACAAAAGATCTTTCTCCTACTATGAGGGGAGGGACATCTTCCTCTTCCCAGATTATACCTAAAATTCATTCATTTTGGTATAGACTACTACCCCCTTTGATGAAGGATTAGAACACTATTTATAGTAGGCGCTTAAAGACCGGGCTTCCTGAACCCGTGGAAAACAAATGCGCCAGATTTTATTCTTTTGTTCTTTTAATAAACTGTCCGTGAGATTCTTCCCCTCCCCTCCTTTCCTGCTGGTTTACTTGCATTCTTATATGTTCAGTGTTTTTCTCTTCTGTCTTTGTTCCAGTTTATCAGCAATTTACACACAGTTGTTTCCCAGACTCCACAATTTCAACAGCAAAAATAACAATGACCTTTAGAGCCCATGAGCAATCTCGGTGGTGGTAATTTAGCAGAAAGTTACAGTAATGAACAAGAACTCTGCTCTTAAATGTTAGATCACTAAATGTGTTTTATGAGTGTTTATTACTTCTTTAATGCACTTCCTGTGCACCAGGGAGATAACCATATTCCAGGGAAGGATGAAGTTTTTAATTGGCGAAAGTGGCCAATTTGTGAATCTCTTCTGCTTTAAAGATACATTTTCAGGTGTGATTTAGTCAGAGCAATCAAGGGGAATGCTTCTAGCTAGAAAGACAATAGTGCAAACAACAGAAGGGCTCTTACCAAGATACCTTAACTCTTTGAAAACTGTGAGCTGGGCTTTTCTTGCGGGAGAGAGGGGAAGGTGACTGAACACTTACATTTCACTCCCCAGATCTGGGGCTGCTCAGGGATTGCTTTGGTCCCAGGCATGCCTGAGAGCAGACAAAATGTATTGTCAACAATAAACTTCCTCAGTTTTCAGCCACTTCCCCTCACCCAGCCTTCAGAACAGTGGGAAGCCAAAAGCAGATGACATGAAGCCAATAGAAGAGGTTTATAATTTGGCTTTCCTACTCTGTAGGTGATTGTACCTGTGGCTTTTGCAGAGTCCATGGGAAAGGTGAGGAATCTAAATGCAGGCCAGAATTTTCCATCTGTATAAAAATCTTCAACTATTCTTTGTCTTCAGTTTACATACAGACCCATTTCTAAAACTGGTAGGAGTGATTGTAAGGATTTAAGTAGAAATAGGAAGAGAGCTTTGTCTGTAACTAGTGTAAAGGCAAAAAACCTCTCAAAACCCCCACTGAAGTTAGGTGTTATTAGCAAGAGGTCAGGGTTCAAAGGAGTGACTTTAAAACAGGGAATGTTGGTTTCCCTACATCGCAGCACCCTTAAACTGAAGCAGGACAGATGGGAAGGTTACTGTCCTTTTTTTAGCTGAGTATTCAGGAGCATGAAGTCAGTGCTTTATCTTCCCCCTGTATTTTAGACCTGTCTCCTCTCTCTACACTTTTATTATGCTAATTCCTCTTCACTGCCTGTCTCTTACACTTGAAATGTTTTGAATCAGGTGTGTTCCAAGCTAATTGTTTTACATTTCCAAATGAAGCAAGGGAATTTGTGTTCAAGGTGAAGCAATGTAAAGACCTATTTCAGTGATCTCTTTTGCAGTACAATTCAGCACTTTATTTTGTGGCCACTGGAAAATGACATTGTAGGAGGTCATTCTACAGGCTGTTGCAGCATCTAGAAAGCAAGTTTAGACAGAGCACCAGTATTGTGTGGCCTTGCAAGACACGTCTGGGTCCACATCCATCCAAATCCCTTGATAGATGTTAATAACCAGCAGCATGACCCTGGGGGTGATCTGAGACAGTTACTGGACTAGGGACACAAGTTATTAATTTATTTATCTGCTCTGGGGAACTTTGTGTGACCCATTTCAAGGATGGACAGGAGAAGAAAGCATCTGGAGACATGATTCACATGACAGTAGCAGGGTTTGTAAGAAGCTGGGTGTTTCAGAGGGAGTATATGTACATACTACTAACTTAGGAAGGATGGACAGAAATGCTGCCACTAATCCTGCCTACTAGCTCTGGTACGTGATGCTGTTCAGCCTTTGCTCCTATCTTGGGCTACAGTGGAAAGACTTTGTTTGTTTGTTTAAATCTTTTCTTGGGTCTTTCCCAATTTTAGCCTGAACTCTAGATATTTGGCTCTTAAATTCAATCTCCAGGGTGCTTCTGACTAATGCCAGGGTGCTATTGTGGGGTTTTACAGGAACTCTTGGGAACAGTCTTGCAGCACAGAGTGTGTGGACCAGGATTATCAAAGCCCAGTTTTAGCTCTGCAACACTGGGTTTCAGTGCACGAGAACTGCTTTCTGTGCAGATTACACTGTGTGGTCCTGACTTCTGCATCCGACTTTCTGGACCACCCTGCCTGAGGGCAATAGAGATGAAAAGCATGTGCACTTCAGAACTGTTTTGTAGGAATTTTCCCTCATTTTAGAGAACTTTTGTTCCATAAAATACTCATTTTCCTCTAAACCAGTTATTATTAGCCTGGGTTCATACCAAAAGGTTCAGCTATTTCCCAAAACAATTACTTGGTCCAGGTAATGCAGAACTGGGAAGAAGTTTAAATACAGAGGTTTGAAGAAGTCAAAACCAGAACTGGGATCTGGATTCAAGCATCCTACTTAAACAGATAATTGCAGTGACTGAGGTGGAACATTCAGACTTAAATCCAAGTCCTCTAATATGCTTTGTCTGGGATATGGAAGGCATCTTCCTTTATTAGGTTACTTTCCTGCTCAACATTAACATTTCATGCTTTGAAGGTTTATTGTGTTGGCTGGAGTTATACCTTTATATACACGTCGTCCCTATGGAATAGCCTGGTCTCCTTTCATCATTATTAGTAATTCTAGGCTTGTCATTTCCTATCCATGCAGTCTGGACCTCGCTGCGCTGTTGCAGGATGGTTGATACAGTGCACAGGAAATGTTCTGTTTTTTCAGGTCTCTACCACTCCTGAGTATTTTTTTCAGGGGCTTCAGTTTTATTGCCATGAAGTCCATTTCCTACATGTAGTACAATTTACTAAATTACAAATAAACAAGGCACCAACAGAGAAGTCAGTGAAAGTTCACACTAAGAATAGAAGCTTGAAAAGTTCAGTTATGTGACCTTCTTCAGGAGCTGGATACAAAATAGACCTGCTGTTTTTCCCTTTAATTTGCAGTCCAGGCAGAAAAGAAATCGAACAGTTCCCAGAGAAACCCAGCCCCTTCTGTTTGTTTCTATGAATCTTCCAGAAATGCTTTATCTGTTGACATCCTGGGTATGGTGATATGGAAATGAACTTACTTGGCCTCCTCATTTCCCTCCTGTATTGTCATCTGATTTCTGCATTGATCTTCCTTTCTGCAATGCTTAAAGATCTACCAGTCATGAAAGAAACAAGGTGTTACTGATAGGTACCTTTAAAATTGGCCATTACAGCAAATCAGGATCATCAGATGAAAAATACCATGTATGTATCAGTCACTGCTTATTATTTCCCTTCAGAAATAGGTTTGGGAAAGAAAAATAATTCCTAAGAACAAGTTTTTAGGCCCTTGGTCAACGTAGTAGCTATTCAGACTAAAGAGTTCCTTCCTTTCAAATGATGAGGGTTTTTTTTACTCCTTATTATTCAACATTTTTTGCTTTGTAACATACTATCATCTGTATGTTTAGCTCATCTTGCAAAGTCCCCCAAAGAGTAAAGGGGTGAGGTATTTTCTGTTTACAGGAGTTAGCGTGCCCTTTAGGAGTTATTCCAAAGAGCTCCTGCCCCTAACAAACACCCAGAGCAGCACTTCTGCCCTGGTGTGCTTGGCAGGCAGAGCATCACTGCAACTTTCAGGGCTAAAAAGCGTGAATTAGACAGAAGGAATCACAGCTCTCCAAATGCCTCGATGAAACCAGACTATCTCTGGACAATTTCTGCTTAAAGTTAAATATTAGACACTCTCTCCCTGACATTCTTTTTTTTATTTAGTCTAAAAGGCTTAATATTTAACTCAAAATACCTAACAACTGCAAATGCTAAGTGCTGAATGTTGTTACATCTTCCAGCAGATACATAAAGTAGCGCTTAACCTCAGTGGGATATATTTAGACATGTGTAGCCATCTCTGGACTTCGTGCTTCACTTGAATGAGAAAACCAGTTGCTACGTTGTGAATTTACGTGTGTTTTGAAGCAGAAGGCACAGCCAGTAGTTCAGTGGGAATAACTGGTTTAAACTCAGTGTCGACTTGCTGAAGGAAATGTTCTTCATTAGATGCACTTTTATTTTTGTCCCAAATCAAGGTCTTAATTGATTCAATCCTTTGTCTGACATTAACTCTGGTTTTGGGATGGATTTCCAATTATATTGGGCCTCAAATCCATATTAAAGTCAAAGTTCTTTATTGCTGGCTCCTGTTCAGAGTCTTAGTGCAACTGAAATGGACACACAAATATCCGTGAAAACCACTGCCATTTTATGACCTCCTATTTCCAAGCTTTTCTGTTGGAATGGTATCATTGTAAAAAGCTCCTAAAAGTACCATGAATGGCCAAAGGGGCAGGACCCTGGACATTGTATCACCTGGAATGACTGGCCTTCCTTCCTCTCTCTTCCTCTTTTTCTTTCTCCCTTTCTTTCTCTCTTCCTTTCTCTCTCTCTCTCTCTCTCTTTCTTTCTTGTTCTCTCTCTCTTCTCATCTTTCTGTCTTTTTCTTTTCTCCCCCTCTTTAATTGTCTCTTTCTTCCTCTCTTCCTTTCCATCTTATCCCTTTATCAAAACCTCACTGTTGCGTGCTTATAAGGCTGGGGGCAAGGACTAACTTAATTTCCACGAACTACCAATTTCCACACTAACTGTGCCATTTGCTAATAGCGCTTTCTGAGTTTTTTGAGGACCCTCAGACCCCCAGTGATTCCTGGGCTCTCCCTTCCCCTTCAGGGTGGGACGCCGCATTTTTGGCCACACTCGGTGCACAAGGGGTAAACAAGGGGTAAACAGCCACCGAGGGCCGCGGCCCGTGAGGGGAACGGGGCGTGTCCCGCCGGGGCGCCCGGGGCGAAGTGCGGGGGGCGGGCGAGAGGCCGAGGGGCAGCGAGCGGCCCAGGGGCAGCCAGTGCCCGCTCTCTCCGCCATGGCCGAGTCGCTGGAGTCGCTGGAGTCCTGCCTGGAGCAGCACATCCCGCCCGGGGAGCTCGCCGAGGTGAAGCGGATCCTCTACGGGCGCGGGGCCAGGTGCGCTGCCAGGACGGGCTCGCCCCCACCGCGGGTCGCTGTCCTGACCCGCCCGGTGTCCCGGCGCTCCGCTCCGCGGGGATGTCCGGCCGGGAGTCAGGGGAAGGAGTCGGTGTGAGGGCGGGTGTGCAGGACACAGGGCTGGGCTGAGGGGGAGAAGGAAGAGTAGGGTTTGTGTTTCTCTGCTGAGGTGACTGGGGCAGTTTGGAGGTGATCCAGATGTGAGAAGGTGACTGACAGGGATGAAAAGTGTGACGGGAGACTGGGAGGTCGTGGCGTCGGGGAGGGAGAGCTGGAAAAGTGGTGATCAAACGTGAGGAGAAATACACTGAGGGGAAGTGCTTGTAATCCAGCAGGCAGGTGGAGGTTTGTACGTATGTACTCCTTGATCTCTGCAGCAAGGTGTTGGTGTCTGGAAGTGACAAATAAGGGGGGGACGCTGGGAAGTTGGTGCCATGGAGGTGATGGGTGAGACCTGCACACGACCTGACCACTGCTCCACTGTCCCTTGGCTGATAGATGCATATGGTGGCGTGGGGGCTTGGGTGTCAGCTGGTTAGAGAGTGTTTGTGATCCCCTGGGTCCATTGCACTCAGAGCAGAAAAGGAGAACATCTCGTCCTGAAACGTCTTTGTTTCCTGTTCAATCCAGAAAACTTAATTTGCCAAGTGCTGCATGGTCAGCAGCTCAGGAAAGAGATTTTGAGCTACAGGGCTATGGATTTGAAGCTGCTCCGGAGCAATTGAGAAGGCCACGTATCGTTCGAGTGGGACTGGTACAGAATAAAATTCCTCTTCCCACAGACACACCAGTGGCAGTCCAGGTACACAAACCGGGACCGGGGCCATTTGTAACTCATGTTCTGCTGGATTGAGAAATAACATAGTTCAGTTGCTGATTTTAGAATCTGCATCATGAAATGTCTAATCATTGTCTGGCAGTGTAGGACCTGTCATTACTGCAGTATAGGATCCTGTAGGAGATTTGGATGGCACATTCAGTTTTATTGTTTCTCAGAAACATCTCTTTCGTTTACCTACTGAAGGCCCAACCTGCTTGCAGTTTTTCCAAAGCTCAATATTTAGTAGCTCATTTTGTACCTGAAAATCCTTTGCCTTTAAAATGAAAACATAAAATCATTTACACAAAATCAAAAGGGATGGCAACCGGTGGAAACCACAGGTGCAGTTCTTGTTTTAATTGAGAAATGTTCCATTATAGGAAAATCCATTAAACACAGATTAATACAGCTGTGTTCATTATTCTTTATACAACAGTCACTGAAATCTTATTACAAGATAACATGGTTTAGTGGTGACTTGGACTTGATGATCTTAGAGGTCTTTTCCAACCTTAATGATTCTGTGACCATCATGTCTCAACATCTTGGACACAAAAGTGTTCAGGTGACACATATGTATAGAAATAGCCTCTTAAGAGTAGCTTTAAAAAAGGGAAAGAAAATACCATATTTATAAAATCTCCTGGAGTACTGGTTTTGTACAGTGACAGGACAGAACATTTCTGAAGTAATTTGTTTTGGAAAGATTTACATGTCACAGATGCAAGTCATTAAATCAGTAAATGGATCAAGTTTGTGGATTCTGTATAGCAGCTGTTGAAGAAAGTACCAGTTATATTAATGATTTTACCTTATAAATAACTAGTTAACTATTTCTGTAAATATACAGCTGTTGAGTTCGTAGGTCACTGCAGTCTTGTCTTGAGTCTTTTTTCTTTAATTGACACCTGAAAGTAGCAATGCAAAGTGCTACACCTATGCTTATCTTTAAGTAGAATACTCTAGATAGCTACTTAATAAATGCTTTGATGGTTTTTGTTGTAATAATTACTTAGCTCTTAGGACAGAGGACTTTAGAAAATAGTTTGAAGTTAAAAACTTTTAAAGAGTGTCCAAGATCCACATATACAAGCAGGATTTGGAGATAACCAAGGAAATAGACCGTCCTTGCCTCATATTTTAAGATTCTGAGTATTTGACTTCAAATTCACATTTACTTAACATTGTTCTGTAGGTTGTTCACAGTGAGCAGCAAAATTATAATTTTTGCTGATTCCATTAAGACTTTCAGCTTTTTGCAGTCAGTCAGCAACGAGTTGCCATATATATAAATGTTGCAACCTTGGAATTAGAATCCCTTTGGAATGCTTTCTCTATTTTCAGCATCTAAATGCTTTTACGAATCTATATCTGACTCTATTATCAGTGTTCAAGAACGATAGCTTGTTGAGTTACTCCCTCTGAAAGCAGTGGCACTAAGTATAGAGCAAGATAAACTCAATGTGAACAAAGGTTGTAAAACCAGGCTGTTAACAGAGAAGTGAGTTAGAACATGCAGCTTTTTTTATAGTGTGGCATTTCTCACAATCAGATGGCTGCTCTGCACAGACGAATTGAGGAGATTGTGGAAGTAGCTGCAATGTGTGGGGTCAACATTGTGTGTTTCCAGGAAGTTTGGAGTGAGTACTTTCCGTGATTCCTTCTAAGTTGTCAGGTGTTAAGTTCCTTCTAACAGATGTCCTGTACTAGAAATGTGTCTTGTAAGTAACCAGCAGAAATCTTCCAAGATATAACAATTGACTTTACTGATTTGCTTCCTAAAGGAAAAACCAAAGAGCCTTAGTTAGGAGAAGTGTATGGAAGATGTGTGTGAGGTCTGTTACATTGAAGACTGGCATAATCTGCAATGGTGATATTTGTAGCTCCTTCATGGCGCCCTTCATGATTCTTTCCTCATTTTTTTTTCTCCTAAAACTTTAGGTTTTTTTCTAGACCGGTACTAAAATTTAAAAATCTGTTTTTAAGTAACATGTGGTGTTTGAGGCTTAACAGAAGCAAACCCCAAAAAGAAGTCCTGTGAAATGTTTGTGAAAACAGGTGCAGACAGTGTACACTAGTGGCTGGGGTGTATTTTGTGGTTTTGCCCCTGCTGAGACATCACTTAGTGCATTCATTCTCTTCTGCTTTGCCCTCTGTGGGCTCAAATCTCCTTGCCCTTGCTAAAAATATTCTTAAATACCTTTTGCCTTTAAGCAAGAAAAATAGTTGAATCATTCTTGTTTAATTTTTTCTTTGTGTTCATGCAAATAGTATGTATTTCTTGAGTGACATGAGCATTCTTGTGAATTTTGTCTTGCCTTGGTGTTTTCCAGCCATGCCCTTTGCTTTTTGTACAAGAGAGAAACTGCCTTGGACTGAATTTGCTGAGTCAGCAGAGGATGGGCCAACAACAAAATTCTGTCAAGAGGTAAAAAACCCAGCCAAGCAGAAAACCCCAAACCCACGTCCATCCTCCATCCCCAGCCCATAACTGCCACTGATTAGCATGGATTTCTTCTTTATGTGCCATTCTGGTATCACTGAGAAAACTGAAATAATAAAAGATAAACTTGCTTGACAAATACAACCGTAGTGAGTTGAAGTAGAAATGGACAACAGCTGTGCTCAGTATTTATTTTTTAAACTCCTTTGCATTTAAAGACTGCCTTTTACCATGAAAATCAAATGAAACTGCCCGTTAAACTACTCCTGAATTTTAAACGGGAGGAATGGTTCTTCACACAAATATTTTTAATTTCTATTTAAATGGTGTTTCTTTCCTAGAACAGTCAAGCATTAAGCAATGTTTGCATGGAAGTGTGAGGAGAAGAGCAGCCTTTTCTGAACAGGGAACACTGTCACACAACTGTTTGGATCCCCCTCTGGAATGACACAAATGTAGGGAACTTTTTATGGACCCAAGGAGATTTGTTATTGTCTGGCTCTTGTTTCTCCAGAGACTGTTGATTAGAAGGGTGACAGAGTTTATTTTTGTTTTCTTACAGCTTTTTTTTTAAATAAGCAATTTCAATTATTGTCAGTTACAAGTGATTGAAACAACAAAAGACTGTTTTGATGTCAGATTTTCCCAGATATACACTGAGCTATTAAGCTTTTGTGGCCAGCATAATATCTCTAGTCTGATCTAGGGCAAGAACATGTTGCTTCTCAACGTGGAATTAATGACACTATGGAAGCTTGGAGAAATAAAAGAGAGAGAAGTGATTTGAAGGAAAAGACAATGTGCTAGTAAATTGGCAGAAGTTGCTGTATTTCTCACTCATACCTATGTCACTTAACACTTATACTATACATAATGCTATCTTACTTTTTTTTTTGAATGAAATAACTGTTTTCAGTGAGCTGTGGTGTCTGTTGGTCTGGGATACTGCAGGTTTGTGTTTATTTAATAGAGAAATTGTGTTCGTTTGTACAGCTGGCAAAGAAACATAACATGGTTGTGGTATCTCCAATCCTGGAGCGAGATGAAATACACAGTGGAATTCTGTGGAATACTGCAGTGGTCATTTCTAATTCTGGGGCTGTCCTTGGCAAAAGTAGGAAAAACCACATTCCAAGGGTTGGAGATTTCAATGAGGTAAGATGCAGTACGGTGACTGTCAGGTCTTACGTTGCAGCTCTTTGTGCCAGCGTGTGCTGTGTCAGTGTCGTACTGGCAGGAGATGTAATGTGTTTCTAGAAAATGTGCTTCACTTACTGCCAAATCAGTTTTTCTCAGATGAAATTATACTAAGTTAATTTCTCAAGAATTAATAATTGCTATGAGAGTGATGAGTCTTGAAAGACAAATGATGTTTGTCATGTAATCTTCCTTGGCCTGGCGGAAACTACAAAAGTATCGAGAATCTTTAAAAAAAATCATTGAATTCACAGCTGTGTTATGTTTGTTGTGCATGATTGGCTTGGGTAGTGTTTTCATGTGTGCATGTTGAACTTGTTTCAATTTGCAAGGTAATTGTTTCATTGCTCAAGTGTGAACATTACAATCTTTCTGTGTTTCTCTGTGAGGCTGTGTTGGAAATGACAGTTCTTTTGCTTGTATTTCTTTGAGCAGAGTCCTTTAATTCGTTACACTTGTGACTGAATAGCTGGTTTATGGCATCTGCTGTTTACTGATCACATTGCTGCCACTGAAGTCCCCCCAGCAGGTTTTAGGCCATCCTGGAGAATCAGCTTCAGCTGAACTAGCAGTAAAGGCAATGTCAGAAGAAAACTGGTAGATCTAAAATGTGTTTATCCATCTATAGAATTATCACAAGTAGAAAGATCAGGATTAAAAATTAACCAAAGTCTAAAAATGCATTGTCTTACCTGACTAAATCTCTCCTTATCAGCTAAAGTGAGTAAATAACAGAGGCATTTCTTCTAAGCACTGGGTGCTGCTCTATACCTGCAGTTGTTTTTGTTCCCTCTCTGAATGCTCCAGTCACCAATCTGAGGCTTCAGAATCTAAACTGCTTTTTTATTAATTTAAAAACTACTTTTGGGTCTTGAAAATTCATGTTCAAAGACCTCTGGGAGTTTTGACCTGGGATCCTGGACCTGTTCGGGCTGGTTTGTGTTTCTTCAGAGGAGGCTGTTAAGGGTTCTGCACAATGCACTTCTGGCACAGGCCTGTCAGTCACCAGTGCTACCTTCTATTTTTAACCATTATTTTGTTACTTAATATTATTTTATCAGGTCTGTCCTTTAGTAACTCAAAATAGTAACTCACAAACCCCTTAGTTACTTTACACACTTTTTTATTTGTTCCTTGTGTAATCCAACAAAAAACTAAATTCCTGTTGCTTGTCCTAATCTATGATGTCTTTCAGTTTTCCAGACTGTTTTGTGGAGCATCAACAGATTCCAAGAAACTTGTTGTTTCCAACTATGAAACTGTAATAAAAAGCACCTAAAAAAAGAAAATATTTTTACTTTTTCATGTCAAATATAAATAAGAGTTTCAGTAAGAGTTTTGCTTAGTTGCTAAAAGAAGTTAGTTCTTAGAATCCTAAATGCCAGAATTACTACAGAACAATCTGTTTATAGCTTGTGGGTGTACTGTAATGATTTGACATTTCTTCTTGTATCTACCTTGTTATAGAATCAGGTAGTGTTTGCTCAAAACAGCACTGTCTTCCCCTAGTTTTGTCAGCAGAGCATTAAGTCCATTCTTCTGACCTGAGCAGTTCTGAGAGAGCAACTTTAGAAACCACCCAGGCTCCAGGAAAGGATTATGTTCATCTGTGCTACTTTGATGTTGTTTTCTTTATCAACAAAGTTAAACCTCAAGGAAATGTTGAGTTTGAAATCATTTCTTGTGGATTGTCTCTGTAGAGCAGATGGGGAAAGGAGCCTTGCTAAAGTCATGCCCATTGAATCAGTGAGAACTAAATGGAAAGCAAAAGATTGGTCTGTGGCCTATTCAGCCATGTGTGGGAGGGCACATAAACAAAAATCAATCCTTCTTGAGCCATCACAGTTTGTTGCTGCGGAGATGATTGTGACCTCTGGTGAGGAATAAAGAAATAAGAACTGATGAATTCCCTGAAGCAACAGCATTCTTATTTTTCTTCTCCTATTGTAATAGGAGAAACTCAGAATGGAAAAAAAATGGAAATATATTCAATTAGCAGGATCAAAAAAAAAAGGATTGTGAAGGAAGATTTTCTCATATGGTGAATGTACTGAGAGAGGTGCCTAAAGCTTAGTGATTTGTGGATCTGCCCTAAGCTTCTGTAGGAACTTCTAGCATTGATAGAAGAGTTTATGCCATAGCCACACAGTGCTCAGATGTAGCATGAGAGAGGAAACAGAAAGGGGCTTGAATTTGATCTCAGCAGCCTAAGAGCCACTTTTTGGTGTACACCCCTTAGAGTGCACTGTGAACTACATGACAGGTGTTGTCCTCACCCATGATCTAATGATTTAAACCTGATTATCAGGAACTGGGAAGTGTCAAAGCAATGTTAGTGGTACTTTCTTTCACTTTTTTTAAGAAGTCTGCCTTTATGTTGTTTTTCTTGTGTTTTGTTTGTAGTCTACTTACTATAGGGAAGGAGATACAGGACACCCAGTGTTTCAGACACAGTTTGGAGCAATTGCTGTGAATATTTGCTATGGGCGCCATCACCCTCTGAACTGGCTCATGTTTAGCCTGAATGGGGCAGAGATCATCTTTAACCCTTCAGCCACTATTGGGAAACTCAGGTAAAATACAAATTGATTTATTGCTCCCTTTCTGGGTTAACTGACCTCTGATCCCCTCACTGGGGATTCAGGGGCACCTTGCTGAGGTCTTGGAACAGGAGGTGTAGCCTCCTTGTTCTGCCTTCACAAAGGAGCCCACATTCTTCTCCACCTGGAGTTTTGAGCTACCGCTCTGCTCCCACTCACTGATGCTGTCTCAGAACTTTACTGTACATCTGCAGGTCTGTCTTTGAGACAGAGTTAGCCAGCATCCAGCTGGTGTTCTCAAAGCTAGTCAGAGTTTATTTAGATAATTCATGTAATATTTGTGCTTTGTGACAGACATTAGTCATTTATGTCCAGGCTTATCTTGCCAGCTTGTGTTGTCCACGTAGGAGTATGAAATTGCAATTTGAGAAACCTTTTTCTGAGAAACATTTTTTTTTTAACTCCCGGCAATTTTGTGATTATCAGGCCTCTTGAACCAGACTGAACCAGTGTAAACTTTCCCTTGAGATCAATCCTCTGCAGATTGACATTAATTGCACCCTGCTGACTTGATTTTCTAAAAGAAAAATTAAAACCAGCTCAGAGGGCTAAGAAAATACACTTCTTAGCTAACTCTGGGGTCGCTTCTCGGATATAGCCTTTTTTTCCTGTCTCTCCTTTTCTGTGAAATTGTAATTTGCTGGAGCTTTTCAACAAAATCCCTGTTTCTTAAAAGAGCTGACTGCCAGACTCAAAGCAGTTGAGAAAAGAGACAATAAACCAAGTCCTTTCAATCAGCCCAGTGACCATCTCTGAAGGTTCTTGAGTCTGACTGGCAGATAAATGAGTGCTTGCAGCCTGTTGTGGGATTCCAAATCTGGCAGGTTGCTGTCACAGGAGTGTACAAATTGTATCACCTTTGTTTTGAAGCTCTAAGTACTTCCAGACCTCCTATTGACCTGTCTGATCTATGTGTATCAAACTATTTAATAAAAAGAAGACTACAGTTTTAAACATGTGTCAGAATTGGAATTTCCTTTGGAAAAAAGGTAGAGGCTTGTTAGAAGGAATTTTTTTATTCCTTATGTCTCTGTTCTTGGTTTTAGTAAATTTAGTGACTGGTTTAATAAATAATTTCTGTGAAGTTATTGGGATGATGTTGTTAAACTCACTTTCTTTCCTATCAACCCCCCATGGGAAAATGACTTTCTGGAAAGTGCTATGAAAACTGTGGTTAAAATAACAGAAATAGAAAATTTTGGTAGAATTTTTTTTTCTTTAATTTCTTTTTATTATTATTATTCCCATAATTATTTTTTTTTCATTCACTGCTGCAAAAGCTTCTCCTGGACCATTTTGGGGGAAGAAAGGAGGCAACTTGTACGAATCCCTTACAGCTTTTTTACAGAATGATGTTTGGTCTATGAAAGTTAATGGACTGTCAGCACATGTGCAAATCTTCTGCATAATTTGGAAAGTAAAATATTTTGCACTTTAATTGCTTCAAAAATCTCGAGATGTGGTAACTTTTTTTTCCATGGCAAAGCCACATTTACCAGTTTATCAGACAGAGTCGTTTACACCTATAACTGCAGAAAATAATCGTGGTGCTTGGCTCTATCTAGGGATATCTGGGACAGCAAGATCAGTCTTAACAGCTGAGTTTGGCTTGGCAGACAGTGTACAGGAGAGACAGTCAGAATGTAATTTGGGCACAGAAGTGTACAAGTAGTGAATTCCTGCTGCCTCTTTGATACTGCAGCGAGCCGCTGTGGCCGATCGAAGCCAGAAATGCTGCCATAGCAAACCACTGCTTCACCTGTGCCATCAACAGAGTGGGAACGGTGAGTATCTGCATCGTTTCATTTCATTTCATAGTTCAGGGGGTGGAGTTAATTCAAGGCAATGGACTAACAGCACTAGGATGCAGAGATTCCATTACCGTGTAACTACTGTATTAGGGTTTATGATGTGATATGAAGATGGACAGGGATAAAGAGATTGAGAGCTGCCTCGTTGCTGGCAGCCTCGTTTTTGGTTGCAGCTGCTTCCTGTTCTTGAATTGAATCTTTGTAATAGGCACCCGCCCTTTTGCTAACTCTCCTAGTGTCTGTGGGGATATCAGTATTCTTTTAGCCAAAATGACTGAAAATTAAATATATCCTCAAGACAGTGGTACACAGCTAGTGGCTGTTGTACAGATACTATCTCTTTCTGGAGTGTAAAATTCTATAATGAAAATTAGTATTGCACACAAAAGGTCATTTTTGTCTTCAAATTAGTAGAAATACCCTACTTTTGTATTTTTTTCATGAGGTTCCCTACAAAAATCCAGACTTGTTCTTGCCATTATGTAAATACGTTTGGCCTTCTTTTGTGATCCAAAAAGATGTGTTTGATTAAATATCTCCTCCTTTGCCTCTTTTTTAAACTTGTGTAACAGTTGCAAGGCATGTTCTCCAAAGTGTGTGAGCAACAGGCAGTGATAAAAGACCTTGTGTTCTATCCCATCCATCACTGAAACTAGGCCCCTCTGATGAGTCCCTTTGGACAGTGCTGATAGTGTGCCAGAAAAAAATCTTGGTAGATTTATATAAACTTCCAGACTGAATATGATAGACTAGCAGGGATGTCTCAAATGAAATGGAACTATACTGCCACCTATGGATTCCTCTTGTTTCACAGGAATACTACAAAAATGCTTTTACTTCTGGAGATGGTGGAGAAGGTATGTTCAGAAATCACATTCAAGGCTTGCTAATAATTGTTACTGAGAAAGTCTGAAGAAAGGATGACTGTCCTGCAAGTGTCTTCCCTGTGCAGCTGGAGTGCCTAGTCACTGCCTCACCTAACACTGCTGTTTGTTAGCTAGGGAGAAGGAGTATTTCCTAGGAATGGTGGTGGTACCTCAGTATGTGCTCGCCAGAAGTTGAGACCTAAGGTTTCTGTACACTTCTGGAGGACTGAGAGTTAATGCAGGAGGACTGGGAGACAGAAATCCCACAAATTAGCCTGTGCTGTCAGTGCATGCATGACATTGTATTTCCAGTTTTAAGATTATTAAGAGTTATTCCACAGCCCTGGAAGTGTTTAAAGGCAGGTTGGACGGGGCTCTGAGCAACCTGGTCTAGTGTAAGGTGTCCCTACCCATGGCAGGGATTTGAAACAAGAGGATCTTTAAGGTCCCTTCCAACCCAAACCATTCTGCGAGTTTGTGAACAGTAATAGCCCTAACCCGAATCTTCAGCCAGGACATTTTTTTCCTGTTTCTCAGATTTGCTGGGAGTTAAAGAGAATGATCAAAGAAGAACGTGAGGTTTGCTTGTATGTACTTGTATGTTGAAACATTAGAATTTGACCTGTGACAACCCGTGCTGCTTCTGGCTTCATCCAGAGTGAGCCTGAGCCTGTTTTTTGGCCAGTTTTGGAGCTAAGTGTTTTTAGCAGCTGCACGAAAAAGACCAGTGGTGTCCCTTGCTTAGTAGTACAACAGATGTGGTTGATTTTTAGCACAACTCAGGAGTTGTGCAATATGAAATAGTATCTTTTCCGTGCCTCAAATCCCACTGTTTTCACCTCTGACCTTGTATTGAGAGTCAGTTGGGTGAATCTCTGTCAGCTGTTTGGGAAATGTATGATTTGACAATTAGAATTCATTTAAATGCTAAATAAAAATAAAAGCAAAGCCTTTAGTTTAGAGACTTAATAATGGGAAAGCATAATCATGCATTATTTAAAAGGCAGCGCAGTGAGTTTTTCCTGTTAATTTGATGGTGTACAGTGCATGAAAGTAAATTACTGGCCAAAAGTGCAGTTCCTTTAGGGTCGTGATGTGACTCTTCAGGATGACACCTTGCCTAAAGGGCAATGAGTGAGCAACTGTTAGAAATTGAGCCAGGTTTTATGGGACACTGCATGTTAAGTTCTATACTTATTTGCAGATGGTGTTACATGCTTTTTAAAAATGTCTTTAAGCGCACCATGACTTGGGCCATTTTTATGGCTCCAGTTACGTGGCAGCACCCGACGGCAGCAGGACCCCAGGACTGTCTCGCACTCGGGAGGGGCTGCTGGTGGTAGAGATGGATCTGAACCTTTGCAGGCAAGTCGGTGACAAGTGGAATTTTAAGGTAAGCCTGATTATAAAGAAAATATAATATTAGAGACAATAAGCCTTCATAATGATTCCAGCATCTTACAATAGCTAAAAGGCAGGTGTTTTTTATCGTAGCAGTCCAGAGCTTAAATTGTTGAATTGATTTAACAGGATGTTCTGGAGGCTAAAGGCATAAACAGATTTGGAAAAGGAGTTGCCAAATTCAGGGAAACTAGGCCAGTAGCTTTCAAATGAAAACCTGAGGCTCTGGACCCTAAGTGTGGATTGCCAGGAGCTCTGAGGACTGCTGGGGAAGTGTCTGTGCTTTCCTTGTGCAGTGTATGTAGGCATTTGTCTCTGAGCTGAGATGGGCCTTTGATCTGATCTGATGCAGTAGTAGTATATATTCTTAGGGCCTTAATTGTAGTTTTGGTGAAATTTAGTGAAAACCCAAACCCACAAGCTTCTGAGTGCAAACTTCTTGCAGTGCTAACTCCCTGAATTTGTGGCTATGTTGGAGCTACAGAGAAAGACCTCTCTGTACTGTGTACAGTCGTCTCTAAAGCATCCTAACACACTTTTGAATTTCTCTAAATCAGATTAAGATGGCTGCAACCCACTCCACATGGCTGTAACAAACTTATTTGTTACTATTTTTTTGTATTCTGAGATAAAGCTAATTTGGATCATCTTTCCTGCGGGTGTAATTTGATTTAATTTGTCCAGCAGCAGTGCTGGTTGAAGAAATGGCTGGCTTAGCACAGCAGCTTGCTAACCCTTCAGCTGTGCCAGTACAAGCTGTGTAGGGTGCTATATGTTTAAGTATTATGTACTGATTTAGTGGGACGACCAGATTTATTTTTTTTAAACAAATGACATTCTAGTTCCCTTTTTCTAATCTGATCAAGTTTACAACAGGCCCCACAATACCCTGTTGGAACAACAAAGAAGGCAAGCAAAAGGAGAAAAGAGGTGTTAACTTCTGAAGTAGGCTTTGATGATGAAGAAAACATCTTGCTCTCTTACGGGGAGACAGGTTTTAGTTTTGTTTTAGTTCTCAGTACTGCTAGAGACTAGAACTTTTTCCTATCTACTCTTTAAGATCATCATAATTTAAATCCTAACAAAGTAGATAAGAACTCCAGGCTAGCAACTGTCACAACATATGTAGGTTCTTCAGTGATGACCTAATATTTAAAATAAGTAATCATTTGCAGGAAGCGTCAATTTTTTAATATCATGTTACTGCAAGGAGACATTTGTTTCACAGAGCTGGTTTATTTGCATCCTATGCATTATAATATGGTGCACTGTCTAAGGTGTTTTGATTTCAGTGTGATGTAAAAAGGCAAGTTTTCTGTGGATTTGAAATGCTGAATAAGCTTTTTAATGAAAATGCAATAATTTCTTAGCTAGAGCTTAATTTCCTTGCTAGTGTTGCTAGTCCATATATAGGGACAAAACCCAAAAAGTCATTTCAGGTCATCTTCTGGACAGAATTGCATTTGCTATTTTGCAGATGCCTGTGGTAGATATGTGGTTGTTGTTATAGTGGAATGAAACTGCGCTGTGAGATTCCCATTTTTTTAAGTCAGGCAGACATTCAGTTCTGCTTTCCCACTGAAATCCAAGGCCCTTATTGCAAGTAGATTTAGTGTGTCAGGAAGCACATGGAGCAGTGCTTGTAACAGCTTAGTAGGGATATCTGAACAACAGCGGTTGCATTGATTAGGAAAAACAAACAGTAAAAACAAAACACTGACCTTTGGCTGTTTTGTGTAGAATTGTGTATTTTTTTGTTGTCCTCAAGTCTTGTGCTTTCAGCACCTTAGTTGTATGTTGATGGTGTGAACTGCTATTGTTGGTCTTTTGGCACATAAGGCACAGCTGTGGTTTTGTTTATGTGACAGTGGGTGGCTGTTTCCTTTTCCTCTCATTTGTGGCCAAGACAGAGGTAGTTCTTGATGAGGGGAATGAGGAAGTGTGAAGTCATCGGTTACCCGCTGCAGAAAACCCTTGATAGCAAGTAGGAGCCTATTTAACCTGCTCTGGGATCTGTGGTTTGCATCCAGTGATGCCTGAAAGGGACGTTCTGTAGAATGTCTTTGCTTAACTTAGAGGAGCAAAGGAGTTAAACAAATTATCTACGTTATACTCTGGCAATAAAGAAGTAACTGGCTCCTCCCAGAGCCAATTGTTGTGGTCTGTGCACTTCAGGAGAGGATGACAACACTACATCAAGTGCTGTATTTCAGCACTTTCAGCACTTGCTCTTATCGCCCAAACCATTAATAGTATTTTATATTATTAAAGGGGAAAGTAAGAGAAACCCAAATTCTGTCAGTGGCACATACACAAATGCACTGCTGGCAGCAGGGTTCATTGGTTTTTAAAGACATGACAAGAAGCCATAATTACAGATACACTCCTTTGCCCTCACTGACATAACTTACTTAAAAATGTTGATGATAAGCAAGGAAGTCCACCCTTCAAATTCAACTTCCAGTTATCCAGAATAACCAAAATAGCCTTAAGTAATTAGTCAGCAGACATGACTGTCAGTGAAGGAGAGCTGTAAAGAGAAAGAGAGCCGTTCATTTAAAAGTTTGACTTTTTAGAGTGGAAATATACATCTTTTTTGTGTAGAAATACAATTATAGGCAACACAGTGCAAGTTCTTTTATCAAAAGTATGTTAGTTTGTGCTAAGGCACTGGAGGTCTTGAATTCTGAGTGAATTATAATTTTGCTTTTTGGGACAATTAAATCCTATGTTATCATAAAAAGAGAAAAAACAGTGGATATAAATATTTTCTACTGAAGTACTTTCATAGCTCACTGAAAGAACTGAAGCTTTGATTTTCCTTTTCCAGATGACTGGTAGATATGAAATGTATGCAGAAGAGCTCGCTGAAGCAACCCAGCCTTACTTTGTACCCAATATCATCAAAGAGTAAGAGAGAGCATCTCATTACACTCAAATATTACAAGAAAAATTAAAAAGTACTCTTGGATGATAACTGTCCTGTGGATCACAAGTTGTTCTTTTAATATTGTCAGTTTAATTTGCTGTAACCAACTTTAAATAATAGGATTCAAAACTGTCTTAAGTAAAATAATTGAAAATGGCTTCTTGAGTGTTTGGTTTGTTATTTACAGTAATGAATGGAAAGTTTTGTTCCTTACTAGAAATACATCCAGTAGGAACACATTGATATAAAATGATCATGAAATTTATTCAGTACAGTATACTGTGATGTAGTTTGATGATGAGTTCACAGAAAGGAAAAATTTTTACATGATATTTGCATTGTGCCTCTGTTTACTTCTGCTTTCTAGTTTTTACCCTTTAATCAAATGTGTACTTTAGGGAGAAAGGAGGCATAAACTGTTTTCATTTGAGGTTTATTTTTTTCTCCCCTAACTACAAACTATTTGATGCAGTTCTGTCAGAGCTGAGTAATGTCCCAGACTTGTCCTAGTTGTTTGAAGATCTGTGGGTGCTGTAAAGCAAGACCCCCTGGGTTCTGTTTCCCTTTTCACCACAACCACAGCTGGACTGGTGTCTTTGATGGGCTCCTTCAAGGTGCAGAAGTCATTCTGAGACGGATGCTTTCAGTATTTTCCGAAGCTGTGACATGCTGGGAGGCAGAAATACAGACCCTGGCTGAAGCATAGGCATGGCTGGGGCAGTTGCATAGTTTTCCCTGTGAACAGAAAGCCATGGAGCTGCTATTGAGGATCTGGATGGGTAAGGAAAACTCCCTCCCTGGGACTGCACTCCAGTAGGATACTCAGTGGTTGTGGAGTACACAGAACAGCTGTGGAATACAGGTAATAATGGTACATTTGCTATTCTCAATATATGTGTTCTGAAATTTTGCTTTTTATGATTCAGGTGATGCAGCAGGTGCTCAGGCAATGCAGACTGAATACAGTTCACAGCCCTGCAACTATGAATTTATAGCTGTAATAAATATTTGAACTCTTATTTTTGTTTATTTTAGGACAGTTTCAGCTGTGCCATTTCTTGTTAAATCCATAACACATCCTCTAAAGGTTTTCCAACATTTTTCCTGGTAAGTTGGTTAATAAAGGCACTTGCTACATTATGTTACAGGGTTATCTGTGAGTTTAAACCTTTATTGAGAATGGCTTAATTACAAATAAAAATATATTTATGTATAAAATCCCTGCATGTAAAATCCCCTTCCTTTGCTATTGACATCCTGACAGAAACAAAGCACAGAACATTTTCAGAATGGGTGTTCTGATAGACAATCTTGTAATGGGAAACCAAGTTGCAGAAAATGCAGATGTTTTGAATGTTTGTGCAGTGAGCTGCTTTTTCCTCTGAATTTTTGTCACATAAGTAGTCAGTCTTTTCACTTGGCTTTTGCTTCTTCCTCGTGTTTTCATCTCTCATAGCTGTCTTCCATTTGGCAGCTGTGTGAGATCCTGTTGCAAGAGTGGAGCTCTCCTTTTTTCTGCACTGGCTTTGTTTGTCTTTCACTTTTGTTGAAGCATTTAAACCCTGGGTGCCAAACACCAGTCAATACTGCTACACCTGTCTGTGCACTTCAGAACACTTAGCTTGCCCTTAAGTTCATGTTTTATCTATAAGTTCAAGAGTCACTTTTGTTAACTGAACCAGTAAGATGCTAAATGTCAATTACAAGCCTTTTGTAACAATTGTTTTTAACTAACCAAGCCTGCTCTAAGATAAATCCTGTGGCAGTTTGATGGTTTGAATGAACTACCTACCTGAAAATGCATGGGTTAAGGAAGTACTCTTAACAGCCTGTAGTTTACATACCTGTTAATTATTAACAGAGCTAATACAATCTCTCTAAATCAAACATCATGATTTTGGACCTGGACATAAAAATTCCCAGATCAGGAGCCTTCTGGTGACCTACTTTGGGGGAGTTGAAAGGCATTACCTGCAGTAGGTTTTGTACCTTTTTCCTGGAGGGATTCTGCTGGTGGTACCAATGTACTGGTTCTATGCAAATCACATCCTGCCTTTTACTCGTTTTGCAAGGATCAGTGCCAGGACGTATTTCAACTTCACCAGTGATAAGCAAAATGGGACACACTGAAAATTTGTCACATACTTTTTGTTTGGAACTTTTTAAAGGCTTCCACATTTTAGATGTCTGTTACTATTTTTAGCCTTTGTACAAAGGAGCACTCTTGACTGTACTAAGTGTACTTAGTCAACACTTAATAGATACTTTTCAGTGAGTCAACAGCTGATAAAATGTTTATCTTAGAAAGTTTTTTACCATGCTGAGCATGGTAAAAATTTAAGCATGCTGAAAGTAGATTCCTATTTATTATATCCACCACTAAATAATAATATCCTTTTGCTGTTATTCCACACAGTTCCAGAACTTAACCAGTTTTTTTCCTGAAACCAAGCCAAAGGTGTGGGATCTCTGTCTTAAGTGCAAACTAAAATTTTCCTAGTTTTACATCAGCTCATTTTCCTACCCACTTCCACATAGGCAGGACTGAAGGTGAGACTTGGAAACTGTGATGGATGAAGCTGAAATAGGTGGCTATTTCTTACACTTCAGAGTGCTCCTCAGCAAAGTAATTTACTAGTTTCTCTTAATGTCTGAATATAGTAACTCCAGCTTAATCAAAATACAGTTGTAGTATAAGAGCCAGAAAAATCTGAGTTCCTGCCTTTTACTTGTAGCAGAGATGTTCATATTTCCTCTTAATTGATTTTTAGCTCGTCTTAGAAGGTCACTGAACTAATACCAGTAGCAAAATTTGGCTCTATGGTTCAACATTTTAGTTACACTGCAGTAGATGCTGTCAGATATTTACACTTTACACACCAAATATACAATATTAGCATGGATGATCATTTTCTGTATTTGCTTAATAAGTTTAGAATGGATTCTGCAGAAACTGGCACGTGTGCGTGGCGTAACATTCACAGGTTTTTTTGCAGAGAGCAGTAAAGACTTCGAGGTGGAAATAAAGTGTCTTCACTTAAATTTTGAGAGCTCTAAGCAGTCACCAAGAGGATTTAGCCAAAAGAGATTGAGTTTGTAGTGCAAGGGGACAATGCCACTAACTACAACTCAAAATTTAACGCAGTTGCAAAATGCCAAATCTGTATATAAGGTGAATTTGGTACATGGGAAGTTTCCTTGAGTAAATGTTTTTCATTCCTACAATGCAGACAATACTGATGAGCTAGAAAGGCATTTTTTTGTTATTTAAAGGTGGTTTAAGTTAATGTTTTTCCTTCTGTAATACCCTGCTGAACTTCAGATCCCTAGATTTAGGATGAAGATCAGCTCCTGATGCTTCGACAGAGAGAAACAGGTATTTTCTACTTTTTTTCTTTGTTTACCTAAACCTATGCATGTATTACCAAGTGTTAAAGTTCATAAATTTGGTGCTTTTTTCTTATGTGTTTAATTTGAAAATAAGCCGAAAGTGACCAGGCTCTGAGCCTGTATTTTAGAACTGCTGTGAAATGTGCAATGTTGAAAATTACAAAAAAAAAAAAAAAGAAACCAAACAAAAAACCAGAGACATACATTGCAAAATCAGATACATCATCAGGGAAAAAAAAAGTAAAGACTGCATTGCAATACAGTCCTGTCAATGTCCATAAAGCCTCCCTTGTTTGAGGTCCCACTGCAGTTCAGGAGCGAGGTCTGTGCAGGGGAGTCCTGAGACGAGCAGCCAGCTGCCATGCAGGCTGGGCAGGAAGGAGCAGGAGTATCCACTGTGGGTGTCAGCTGTCTGTGTAGATGAACAGAATATCTTCATCAGTGCCATAACTTGTCCTGGCTTCCTCAAAGTTAGTGATGCTGGTGCAGCATGTTCCTGTTAAGGAGGAAAAAAGCGTTATGTCTGATGGCCTCCACAAACAAAACAACTGGTATACAGACTAGACCTGGCAGCTTAGGTTACAGCTTTACCCAGGCAGATCTTTTCATCTCAAACTGCTCACTGAAGTAATGCTGTAAATAGGTACTAAACTGGCCATTCTATTGTATTCTGCACAAGGACAGTTCAGCTTGTCTCACTAACCCATCTGAGAGCCAAACAAGCCATTTGCTAAAATGTGTATCTGAATGGCCTGAGTAAATCACAGCACAGAGCGCTGCACTGATGTAATTAATGTGGCAAAACCCCTTCTGGCAGACTGGGCAGTGATGCTTGAAATGCACTGTGAGGGGAGGTCCAGCTGTGGCTCTGTGTTACTGACTTGTTAGTAATGCAGCTGAGAATCCACCCAAAAGAACAGGCTACTCACGGTCAGCATAGGCAGGGTTGTTGTAGTAAATACTCCCTGAGGCTTTGTTGTAGCCACATAACACAATGAAATGGCCCTGGTAGTCAGGACTCCTGCAGAAGCACTTCTGTCCGATGGGGAGGAAGCAGCAATATTTGACAGGACTTGAGCAAAGATCACACAGCAGCAGGACTGCGTTCACTAGGACGATGGCTACGTGACCCTGGGACAGGTGGTTTTGGATGTCTTGAATAGTTACTGTGCTGCAGAAAAAGAACCAGAAATGCTACGTGACAAGTTTAGGAAAGAGGCTGGTGTACAAGGAAGTGTGTGATGGTGGGCAGTACTTGGGAGATACAGCTGGCACAGTTATTTCTGTATCACAGGTACAGCTTTTTGCTGTTAAACCCTGCAGGCTTTGCTATGGACAAAGCTTGACAAGACCTGTGGCATTCAAATACTATTGTAGCTGCCCTGTATCCTCTCTTCTTTGCTTACTCCTCATCAGTTATCCCACTTCAACACCAGAGATCCAAATCCAGCTTCACTATAAAAAGGGACAAAGCTGTTTGATGCTTAGTGATTTCCCAGCAGAATTCCACCACTGATTGTGAAACAGTTCTGCAGTTTTTCCATTTCTCCTGGGTTTGCAGTTCTTTAATTGAGGTTCCTTATTTCATGGTCCCCTTGGCAAAAGCTTGTATGCTAGTTTGTACTTTGCATGTCTGTCTAGGAACAGAGATCTATAATGTTTGCATAACTCTGGGAACAGTGGGTTCTGTGCCCACATAGCACTCTCTGTAATTCCAACAATGGCCAATTAGAGTGCTGTAGGCACTCCTACTGGCTAATTGTAATGGATAATCAAATTCAAAACATAAAGAGTCAACTCCTGTCAGCATTTTCAAATCCCTTCTTCTGTGTCATGACTGCTTTTTCTCAAACTTCATTATTAGCTCTTGATGTCCACAGGGTTTTTTTGAGCTAGATGTAGTAGAAAGACTTAATTCACAAAAAAGGGCTCAGGGCTTGATTTCAGTGAGTGTCTTTCAGCAGTTTAGCTTGTTGCCTCCAAGAAAAGCTTGGGGCCCACAGAATGTCCAGGGAGAAAGGAAGGAAAAGAGTAGGCTTACCACTTCTCCACCAGCACCTTGCAGTCTTTGGCCTGTGCAAAGAGCTGATTCACTCGATTCTCCTCTGTGTCAAAGTGCTTCCTGTAAAATGACTGTGGAGATAACAGAGGTTCTGAACTGGAATGACGTTTACCTTGGGTAATCCACAACTTACAGCCTCTGGCTAGCAAGGGCCTGCCTAAGGTAGATATCTGGCTATGGGATAAAAGATCTCTCCCTTAGTTCCCTGGTGACAGGACAAGGATTCCTGCTCTGAATTACAAGTTTAAATTTGCTCCTGGTCAGTTATTGTTGCAGTTTCCATCCATTGGCTACTCAGCTGCCTACATGAGACAAGCCTGTCTATTTTCCCTGGGGAAAACTGGGCAGGAGCTGCTGCAGGCACTCCTTGGCCCCTTGTTGGCAGCCCTGCAGAGGCCAAGCTCCCAATGGATGGGAGGCTGAGTTCCCCTCTCACCTCCAGAGGTGGATCTTGCAGGTCAGAGCTGAGGCACAGTGGGGAGAGTGTGGAAGGCAACACTGCTGCTGCCCAGGCTATACCTGTTCTGTAGATAAATACAGGGCTTCAGCCTCCAAAGGCTGGAACCTTTCAAGAACACTACCTGAAAACTTTTTAAAAACTCATATGATGGAATCAAAGATGTTGAATATGTGAGACCACACTGCCTTTGGAATGGATTTGTGCCAGTTCTGGCAATAGGCCTGATTAACTGTGGTTGACTGTCAGTAACACAGCAGAGCTCTCACAGTGTGACACTCAAGGCTTTGCAAGCTGCCTGCCCTCCCCCAGCAGA
This sequence comes from Neopelma chrysocephalum, assembly GCF_003984885.1. Classification (NCBI taxonomy): domain Eukaryota; kingdom Metazoa; phylum Chordata; class Aves; order Passeriformes; family Pipridae; genus Neopelma; species Neopelma chrysocephalum. Next base: position 529,507 of record NW_020897778.1, on the reverse strand, counting down.
TGAGAATACTGACCTGGTTTTTGTAGCCCTTGTCCACTCCAAGTGTCTGGGTGCAAAATTTATGCTTAACACCAAAGTGCCGCATTAGGTAGGCCAGGTCAATAGTCCAGATACTCTTTGTTAACTGGAGTTCCTGGATGGCTTTCTGAAACTCGTCATTGTCCAAGTGATTCAGGTACCTATGGCATTAGGAAAGGCAGGGGAAAGGAAGCACAGATCTTAGGAGAAGCAAAGTGGGTGCTGTAGCCCAAGCCTCCACATCACAGCACATACAAACTGAAACAATGGGCTTGGCTAAGAAATAACCAAAATAAAAAAAACAACCCACAAAGGAGCCAGAAATTTAAGGGAAGGGAGTAGGGAATTTTAACTGGATTTATTGCTGACTTTAAAATTGGAAATGTGTGGGTACCTTGACTGTTTTATAGTACTAGAAGTGTACAGGTGCTGTACCAGAGGCAAGCTGGTATAGAACTCTGTCCTGAAGCGTTTACAGTCTGAATGTACAAGTGTAGTATTAGAGTCAACAGAGAAAGAAGTGTTAAAAGACTAAAACTTCCTTCACGCAATACATGGATTTCAAAAGGAGGAACCATAAAGGAATTCAGTAAATATTCAAAGGAAGCTTGTCTTAGGCATTGATGACACAAAAGGCAAAAAAGGGGAGATGAAGTCAGGAGGAAGCTTGGGATGGGTTGCAAAGGGGTCAGGAGAGGCAGTTACAGAGTTCTGAAAGTAAGAAAACAAATGGAAGTAAATGGAAATTTAAAAAAAAAGGATTGGAATTGAGAATGCAGGGCAAACAAGGTCAGATCAGCAGGGTGAGAAGATTAATCTTGGAAGCTGAGTTTTGGGCAGACTGGAGTGGCAGAGAGGTAAAGGGAATAGAGGTTACAGTAGTCAAGATGGGAAATTACCAGCACACGGACTAACGTCTTGGCAGAAGGGATGGAGAGAAATGAAAATCTTCTGCTTCATATCTACTAAGTGGACATCTAAATAGGTATTTCTCCTGCACCTAAGCTCATGTTCCTCTGTGGAAGGAAAGAGGAGTTCAGCAGGACAGCTACTAGTTCAAAAAAAGTAAAACCAAAACTAAACAAAAAAAGAACCACCAAAGGGCAACACAGTTTTGAAGTTGAAACTACTCCTGGAACAGACACACTCATCCCACAGCTCAGCAGGACAGAGGTAGTACAGGTACAGTACACTCATAAACTGGATACACCTGCCCATCACTTGAAAACACAGAAAGGAATCAGGTGAATCACTGTGCTAAGGATCAGTTCTGAATTACAACAGGAAAGAGGGAACACTTTCTATGAGCTTATGCATGCCAGCCTGCAAAGTTCATAGAGCTGATCGGTATTCTGCATCTGTCAAAGCAGGCAATTATTCAAAAGAGTCCAAAGTTCACTTCAATCTGTATTTTCCCTTGCTCCTGCTGGAAAGCTGTGCCAGGCCCAAGCAGCAGTCACTCTCCAAGGGCACCTCAGAAACTCTTGCTCTCCTCAGACTAAGTTAAACTCAGAGCTGTTCAACACACCTCTTCTCCCTGGATGTTGCTTCCCGCTACCCCTCCCCATGGAATGGGATTTCCCTCACTGAGAGAGCCACTTACTGAAGCACCATCCTGGAGCAGGCCAGCCCACAGTCCCAGTGGTACAGCTGCTGAATCACTGGCACTTTCAGCTGGATGCAGTCAACTGTGTGAGTAAAACACGAAGGATGTCAATCCATACAGGAATGTGTTTCCATACCATTAAAAGTCAGCTTGTCCTCAGCACTGTAGTCACGGAAACTTAGAAATATGTTTTTACTTTATCTGATGGGCAGGTAGCTTTTTTTTATTTCTTGGGGGAATGTACATTTAGTATTTCTGTACAGTTAAGCATTTAATCTCATACTCCTTTATTGCTCCATACCTGGATCAATCTGCATGTCCACCCCCTTTTCCTCTGGAAGTTTCATTTTACTCTTTTTGGTGGGGCAACGTACCTGTGAGCCCTCAACTATGAAGCATAACAGTAGGTAAGGCACAGGTATTCATCCTTTCTCTTGTGTCTGAATGTATTTCTGTGCCACAAGAGAGGAGTTAAACCAAACTGTGAGAAAACAGACATAACCAACAGCTCTGGGCATGGATCTCTTGCAAGTTCCACATTCTACACGTCTTTTTCCTTGGGGCTGTAATTCACAATTTTAAAAAAAACTCACAAAGCTCACAAGTGGCACCAGTTGTCCTTTTGTATTAACTGAACTGCCTCAAAAATTCAGTGGAGAGGGAAAAAGAATAATCTCTACCAAAAAGTCTCAGAATACAAGTAGCTCCATCCCTCTGCCTCAGTTTTTATTTTTATGGAGCTGGCAAGGTGGTAGTTTCAGTGTCAGGAACACCCTAACCACTGGAAGGATTGTGAAGAGCTGTGCCTGTCGCTGCTACTTCAGCGTCGACCACAGTGAGTTAATCATAAGTATACAATCATAAAGATCTTTGATCCAGAAAGGCCTTTGAGAAGTTTTTCTAACACAAGGTCACCTACAGTTTATGATGGGAATAAAAATGCATTAGACATCATGTGGATTGGTCCAGTTTTGATGTAATTTTATTTATAAAACTTTTTAGATAATGTTATTTGTAATCTGATAATAAACAAAGCTATAGCCCACTGCAGGGATGAGCCAATGCAGAGATTCTGGACTATTTCCAAATATTTTTTCCTAGCTGTGCCCCTGTTTAATCATGACTTTGAAGATGGGCACACCCATCGGTATATTCATTTTTTTAAATTAATGTAGCTTGAAGTGCTCCTAAGTATCCTGACAAAAAAAAAAACAAACAACCAAGAAAACCCAATTCCCAGATTCTGCTCAAACAGGACCTGTTAAATATTTTGTCACCCTTTTTTCTTGGCGTGTTATGAATTTGTTAACACCCAGGGTCTCTGTCAAGTCCCCAAATTAACCATGAGGTACGTGTTTTCTACATGAAGGCTTCACGGAGCAACAACTACTTTTCCCGGCCGTCCAGCTTCCAGTCACCTGTTCCCAACACAGCCAGAGCTGTCCAGCGGGGGCTGTCGGCTGTCCCGGGACCAGGTACGAGCCGTGGCTGTGAATCGCACCGCGAACCCCTCAGCGCTTTGCCCGGCGCAACCCCCGTGCCCGCGGAGCCGGTAATTCCACATCGCGGCTGCCGAAGCCGGCAGGGCGGAGCCGGGGCCGGCAGGAGCCGCCGCGTCCCCTGCCCGCGTCCCCTCCCCGGCCCGTTCCGCGCTGTCCCCCCCGCCGGCCCGAGCAGGGCCGCACTGACCTGGCGGCGGCCCCCCGGCCTCCCGGGGGCTCTTCATGGCGGCGGCACCCGCCGCCCGCTCAGTGCCGGCCCCGCCGAGCCGGCGGCGCGGCCCCGGGGCCCGGCGCTGGCTCCTCCCGGAGGCGGGGGCTGCGGGGGGCCGGGCCCCGGGGCGGCTGCCCCGCGCCGTGGCGGCGGAGAGGAGGAGGGCGGCGGTGAGGGGGTGTGCGGGCGGGCAGGGGCATGACACGGCGGGCGGGGGGCGCGCAGCCCCTCCCCGGGCACGAGCGGCCCCGAGCGGGAGAGGACGGGACGGGGCCGGACGGGACGGGGCCGCCCCCAGCGCCGCGTTCCGCTTCCGGCGCGCGGAGCAGGGCGGGAGGCGGCGGAGGCCATTAGGGGAGAGCGCGGGCGGCGCGGAGCGGCGGGCGGTGAGTGCGGGAAGGGCGGTGGGGCGGCCCCGGGCGGCGCCCCCGGCATGTCCCCGGGGCCTCCTCGCTCCCCGGGCGCTGTGGGGACGCGCCCGAGCGGCGTCGCATCCCCTGCGGCCCGCGGGGCCTGAGGGGGCCGGGCCGGGGTGGCGGTGTGTGGGGGTGTGGGTGGCTGGGCTTGGCTGGGCTCCCTCACGGCCCGGCTCGGTACTCGGGCGATGCGGTCCCCGGGGGGTCTCGCAGCCCCTCAGTCTGGTTGTGTCGTTATGGGATGCACATGAGGCTGTTCCGGTGAGGTGCACCTGGCGATGCCAGTGGTTCGTTATCTGATACTTAAAAGCGATTTTCTTAGGTCAGAAGAGACCTGGGAAAGATGCGCTTCTGGTATTTAAAGTCTTTCCTTCCATGGGCATCTCCCTAGAGGAGTTTTATTGATGCGTAGTCAAAGCATACGGTGTGTTTGGACAAGTGAGAAAATCGGTGCTGTACACTGGGGAGGATCCTGGGTTGTGTAGGTGAAGCCTTGTCTACGACTTTCTTTGTCATAACGGCTTTTGTTTTCTTCTTGTGTCAGGAGTAGAGCCACAGCACTGCAGCCATGTCGATTGGGGTGCCAATCAAGGTCCTGCATGAGGCCGAGGGCCACATCGTCACCTGTGAGACCAACACAGGAGAAGTTTACCGAGGCAAACTTATTGAAGCTGAGGACAACATGAATTGTCAGGTATACAGGCCCCACAAGGATGGAGGGAAGGCTGGCTGATCTGGGCCTGGGAAGGCTGACAGCCTGATTAAAAGGCTGTTGCTTTTAGAAAACTGTACTGCTGCTTCTTAACCATAGTGAAATGGGTTCAGCATTACAGAGTGCTCCAAAGAGGCCAGAGTTTATTCTTTCCAGTTCTAGAGTCAGCTTGGGCATTCCTGTCAGTAAGATCAAAGGTTTAAGATTCTGTTCTGTGGACAATATTTTTCTGGAGTTCTTTATTAAAGGCCACTGAGCATAAGAATAAATAAACCTTGATTTAAGAAACTGAAGCTTATTTACTGCATGTTACCAAGTCACTGCTGAAATCAAAATGCTTTTTTAATAATTAGGACTAGAGCAGCTTTATTAAACCTGATTGAATATGAGAAAACAAAAGTAACAAAGCTGATAAAACTAATTTGTAAAATGGGGAGAAAGCCAAAGTCCTGGGCAGCAGGCCTGGAGTTTGGATGGCTGTGGATGCCTCGTGTCACAGCTGAGCCTGTGTGAGCACTGACTGGTTTTTACCTTCCAGATGTCCAACATAACAGTGACATACAGAGATGGCAGAGTGGCACAGCTCGAGCAGGTGTACATCAGGGGTAGCAAGATACGGTTTCTCATCTTACCAGACATGTTGAAAAATGCTCCTATGCTAAAGAGCATGAAGAACAAAAACCAGGGTTCTGGAGCTGGGCGAGGAAAAGCAGCTATTCTCAAAGCTCAAGGTGTGTACAGCTTGTTTGTGGTCCCTCCCCCATTCTTCTGTAGAACTGGAAAACACATCTCTACCACTGAGAAGATGTAGGCTGTAAGAAAAGGAAAGATTACTGATTCATACAGTGTTTTTTGTGTGCTTCATCTTATGGTGGGAATCAAGACAAATTGTCCAATTACCTGGATGTGTCATATTGATGCTACAATAATTCAGAGGTATTGAGTGGTCTTGTCAAACAGAGGCTTTCTGTTAAACTTAGTTTTCTGTTTTCCAGCAGTTGTGGCCACCAGCTGTTTGGAATACTTAGGGAAGGATTCAGGTTTTCTTGTTAAGCTTCTGTGGGAAAACAACTTCAGTTATAAAGATGGTACTTAAACTGCTAGGAAGCTGTAATTATTAGCCTTTCTGTAGCTCACCCTCATTTGTACCTTTCTCAGGAGAACAATCCAGTTATAACAAGACTGAGTAACAACCATGTGCCACAAAGTCTCTGATTAACATTAACAAATGCAGTAAGGTTACATGGGGGGTAACATCTGCTGAAACATACTGAGTTCTGTTGCAAAACCTTGGAAGAGTGTGGAGTTTTAAATCTCTCAGGCTACACAAATTTGTGTATCAGCTTAGAAGGAACACGAGATATATGAATATTTGCTGCAGCTCTTCTAAAGGGCCGGAGTGGGACCATTAGTTCTGGTTCTTCTCACAGAAAGCTTCTTGCTGTCACGTCACTTTCTGAGCGTCGTAGGGCAGCCTGTTTTCCTTCCTTCTGAGCAAGAGACTTTGTTGTATAGGTTTTGCTTGTCAGTTGTTGAGATAAATATGCAGGTATGTCAAATTCATGTCATCTCTGATGTTTTCTTTCTTCAGTGGCTGCAAGAGGAAGAGGCCGTGGGATGGGCCGTGGCAACATCTTCCAGAAGCGAAGATAATTTTGATCTTGACAGACATGCTTTTTTTTATTAGGGGTGTTAACTTGACTGTGTGTGCATTGGTTTCAGTTTTGTTTAATAAATGTTTCTGACAAAAACTTGTCCGCTCTTACGTTACAGGGCAATTCTTGGGCAAACACACTGTAGGTTAATTTCAAACTTAAGCCAGCTTTGCCTGGAGAATAGTGAACTTTAGGTTTGACCACTTCGTGTGATGCATTGACTTTTAAAGATCATTATTTTTCCTTTTTCTTGTTTAGTCCTGTTTCATTTATTCTCAAAAGAATTAGAAGGCATTCTTAATGAAGAATTTCTAAGTCATACACTTTAAAGTCTTATTAGCAGCTGCATTTATGGAAAACAGAGCAAAATAGAGGCAGCTTCCTGAGAAGCAAAGCACTATATTCTTTTGCTTTGTATGGACCTACAATGGATAGAGGTCCATTCAGATCTGTATATTGAGCTTGTATTCTTGCATTTCTTAGTTTTCTTTTTGGATACGGGGAGAATTTTTCATTAGGAACACAATTTTGGTAGCCTGAGTCTGTCCTTGCAGTGAAAAAATCTAACTCTCTCAGCAGTTTTTCCCTCTGTCTGGGAAGACAGAATATAAAATGGGCATTTTCCAGGATAAATTTGAAATGTTTTGTAAATTTGAAAGGTAGTGCAGGTGTATGGGGAAAGTCTTACAAATTATTATCCATTAAACACAACTCCATAAAAATGTTTGTTTTGAACAAAACTCATCATCACCTTCAGCTCTTGGTCTTAACATCTCTACACAGTCATGTAGATAATCAGCTGATCTGCAGGAAACCAAATGTAGTTCTAACTAATTTTATTTTGCTGAAAGTGTAGTGTGGTTGTTTTTACTGACTTAAGTGGTTGAAATGTTTAAATGTAACACTTCTGTATCTAATCACATACTTGCATACAATCAACTATGAGTCTGTACACACAGGAAAGAGCTAGTCATGCTTTTCTGCTCTGATGCTGTGAAGACTCTCCCTTGTGTGCAGAGAGGAAAGTTGAACTAATGTATTGATTTGTTGAATTGTGCGTAAATAAAGCTGTATTTGGTCTCAAACCACTAGGAAAAACCCTGCTACTTGTTCTTCTGGGTAGTAGTGATCCTAAATATTTGCATTGGAAACCTCCTTAGCATGTGTTGAAGCTTAAATTATAAAAGCATTGTAGTGTCATCTTATGCCTCACGGGAATGTGTCCAAAAGACAAGACAGTTTTCACAAAGCCCTGCTTCAAAACGTGGTGTGTGAGTCACGTTTGCGTAGCAGTAATGCTTTCCTGAAGATGGTGTTTCCAACTTCAAATTAGCAATTTGAGGCTTTAGTAATGATACTAAACACTTCCTTGTGGAACTGTGTCATTCTTCAAATCAGCTGTCACTCAGAAGAGGATCGTGAGCACCTGTTGATCAGGTCATTTCACTCTGTGTAAGACTGCCCTGGTCTGTGTGCAAACTACAACCTTTCTAATCACTGGTGGTAATAACTCTTGATTCTGTTGGCAGTTCTTTAACAGCTAGTGATTGTAGCTCTTACTGTGGAGAGAAGACATTGTCACAGAATTTCTTCCCCATGCCCAGGTAGACGCTTCTGGATGTTGCAGGACTTGAGAAGGGCCATCTTAACATGAAGCTTAAGTCTGTTTTGAGTCTCTGTACTAGATGCCTGCTAAGACTGACATTTTTTAACACACAGAGGAGAAAAGAATTCTGTTCTGTAGCTGCACCATGAGTTTCATGGTAAGAATTGGACTGCCTGTGGTATCCCAGGCTAATGCCTGGGATTTCTGTAAATGTTTTGGTAAGAACAGATATTTCTGCTGACATCCCTGCCTTTGTTGCTGTATGGTGGTATACAAGAGCAGCAGTATAGCTGTTGGAAATAGATGTCTTTCATTTGCAGTCTTTTAACTGGGTTTTGCTGCTTTTAGTAACCAGGCTTATGATTGTGTTGAAATTTTGAACAGTGGAGTTACACTGTGTTAGCAGGCAGACATGGACTGATATGAGACTAGTTTACTTTCTGTGTAACTTGAATTGTATCTGCTGCAAGATTTGATAGGATGCTGCTTCAGCAGCTAGAGCTGACTTGGAAAGCAAGCACCCAATAGAAACCTGAGCTTGGTTAGTACAGTTAATTGTCCTAAATATAAACTGGTATAGGATGGAGAGTGTGATTGTTGAGGGCTGTCAAGCTGTTCTGCTGAAAGGGTGTTATCCTGGCCATGGCTGATGTACAGTGAGGGACAAAGGAAGTTACCCTTACCTTGTTCAGTAACAGGAGACACATGACACTACTTGCAGTTTGAGCAGAGGAATCCCTTTGCCAGAACTCCTTTGGGTCTGGCTTCTATTGGGTCTCCCTGTAACCTCTCAAGGAGACTAACGGGGAAGATTGCAGCATCTTTTCATGCTGGGACTATTGGGTACTTCCCAGCCCTCAGAGCTCTGCTTCCTTTTTCTGTAAAGCCTCCAAAAAGAACTATTAATATCTGGAAAAGGAAGTAAGCCACAGATGGGGGGACTTGACTAAAAGTATTTTTTGGAAGAGATTCAGCATTTTGGCAAGGCTTCAAATCTGGTCCATTGGCTTTGTGTCTCACTGTTTCCTCCTGACTGTTAAATAGCCTATAGTCTGTCCTGAAGGATAGATGAAAGCTTTTGCAGAGGGCAGGGGAAAATCGCACCATGTTTTGGCCACAGGCAGCTGCTGGAATGACAAAAGGCTTGGAAACACCCAGGGGAACCCTAAAGAGAATAATGGTTAAATGCTATTTAAGCAAATAAAAGCTGCCTGGCAGTAGCAGGTTTGTTGGGGACTGTTTCCACTAATGATGACTGACTCACCTGTTTTAAAGTCCTTGTTTCTCCTTCCTGTGCAATGCCAAGGTGCCATTCTCTCCTCTCTGAAACAGTGGATGTGGCTTTTAGCAGCTCTGAGGGTAGCGGACAGCCACAAATTTTGAAGAGCAACTGTTTCAGAGAGTAACAGAGATGCTGCTGTATCACCCTCTGTATTTGTGACTGTCCACTGAGCACACAGCAGGGAAACTTTATTTAAAACTTTTTTCCCAACCAGAAGAGTTTTTCTGAAAACTTTTTTTGCCTTAGCTTTTAAGCTTTATTTAAAACATATAACATCTCTAATCCATATCAGTTTTGAAGAAAATACTGGATTTTGCATAAACAAAAGGTTTTGCACTATGACTTCAGGTTGAGGCTGAGTCTAGGATAAACTGTTCAGAAAGATACTGTGAATTTAGTGTTAGAATTTTTTAAATTTCACACTGGTAGGAATTTAAGTCCCAGCCAAGACAAACATATCACAATTTCTGGCTAGACTAACTGGAGCAGTAGTTTGTTACAGGCTGCTTTGAAGATTCTTCCTGTGATGTGTGTGATAAATCAAAATTTCCTTCTGACAAACGAGGTCTCACCCACTAGATGGCTCTGTCGAGAAGAGAATGAAGCTCGAGAAACCAGAACCCTCTGGAGGGAAAAAAATGCAAGAAATGTGGTTCCTGCTATAGAAACCGTAAACTCAGTGCTATTACAGACTGTAGCATGAAAATACTCCGCTTATTTTCTTTCTTCTTCAGTGTTCCCAGAGTGCTGGCTTTGTGCACAGCTGGGTTATTCCAGCTGTTGATGCTGTTTGTTTCCCTGGTACTTGGATAATTGGGTATGTGCACTTAGGCAGATTGTGTAGATTCCTCACTTCAGTAACTTAAGCAATCTGTTCTCTGGGACAGTGGATACCAGGGAGAGATGCAGCTGTCTGTTTTTAACATCTGCACTTATTTGCCACCCTTTTTTTTGGTCACAGATTGCAGCATTTCTTTTCATTCTTTGCCATTGCCTTTGTGTGTGGGCTTGTAAATCTCTTCCTCGGGTCCAGGGCTCTCTGTAGCTTCCTGTTTTTAACAGAGAGAAACAAGTACTGGCCTAGAGCTTCGTCATGAACTTGCCCCTTCGATAACATCAGTGTAGATGCCTTCGAAGGACTCATGTGGCACAGACAACCTACACTGCAGCCATGCAAAATGGTGTGTGGAGAAGTGCAGGTGGTTTTGTCCAGTCTTCCAGAGTCAAAACCAAACGTCAGAAAACCTCTGCCTCTTCTGGAAGGGCAGAATGGAGTAGGAAATGTGAGTTTCTAGTACTGGTTGTCAGCATAACTGTCCAGTCTGTATCTCTTGGCCACTTGAGCTTCACAGTGAGTTTTCTTGTAAAATAGAGGTGTCCTATTTCCTCTTGCCAGTAAAAGGTGAGCAAGAATGGAAGGCTGACATCCCAGTGGGACAATGATTTGGTAAGGAAGCAGTGGGTGGAATTCTGAGGCCAATGAGAAAATGTCAATGATTTAGTTGTTTATTTCTCAGCCGAGGGTTAAAATGGAGGAAAGGTTCTTTGATGTTGCCATCCTGAGAAAGGCACTTTCCAGATCAAGCTGCATTTTAACTGCTTTGGGTGTCCTGTTGTTGCCTGGCCCTGTAATAATAGTTCTTGATAGGGTCAAGAGTACTTTGAAGGTGATGAATAAGGAAGTGCCACCCTGCCCTGCTCATGCTAACTGTTCCTCAAAGAATAGGGTGTGGGATTATTTAACTCATTGTGGAGGCTGACATTAGTGTGCAGTATGAGTAGTAGGTTTGGAGTGTTTTTTATGCCACTTAATTCAGACATTTAATGAGAAAAGTATTTTGGGTTTGTGTGTGAGTTGTTTGTTCCTAGTAGACAGGCTATTATTCCTGGCACAGGACCAGTCATTGCATAAGCAAGTATTGTGCAGCCTTCTGCTGCTCAGCAGAGACTATCAGAGTCTATGAAAAGTGGAGATTTTCCAGCATCATTAATTCAGGGGAGAATGCTGAAGCCCTGGCAAAGAAACAGATTGTATCCAGAAGATGTGTAGTTATGCTGGGAGAAATGAAAAGAATCGCAGAAAAACACTATTATTGTTCTTTTGTTTGGTGAACTGCTTGCAGTGAACATTTAATTTGTTCTTCATTTTCCCTTGCCTAGGGACTCAAAATCTGCTGTGTGTGGTTGGGGGTTTGCCCTAAATCCAGCTCAGTGAAGAGATGTTGGTACATCTACTCCAGAGCAAACCACTGCCTGTGAGGCAAAACTCCTTGCATTTTGTCCCCCAGTGCCTAAAATGTTAACATTTAGGGAGTGAGGGGGACAGAGCACTCAGTAGGTTTATCAACAGCACTGGCCTGTGATTCAAAGGGAAGGCAATGGGAATGCCTGGGTTTGCAGGGATGGGATGTGTTATGTGGAACTGTCCCTTTACTGTGTTCATGGCTCCATAATGGAAAGAGCCCGACTGTCACTTTCATGTGTTTTTCTTTACAAAACCGTTACAGGGTATAAAGACATTGTCACCTTGCATTTCATAAAGGGGGATGGAGTTTGAGCCATCAGACCAGGATTTGAAGACAGGCTTGGGCCCACAACTCCTGCTGAAAGGAATGAGTTAGGCACCTCAGTATTTTCCAGTACTTATCCTTAATGACTGGCCTAACGGTGTTCCTGGAGCTCAGGGACAAAGTCTCCTGAGGCCCAGTGTGTGCTCTAACTGCTGGATCATCCCAGAAGTGATGGTCTCTGAGTATTGTCTCCTACATCAGCCTCCTGTTGAGCACTAACCCCCTTCATGGTGGCATATTAGAGTGGATAGTTCTTTAGATATTCAGGCTGCTTTGCTCCAAGTTCCTCGGTGGCAGTTTTGTGTTTTCTATTACATCTATTTTGTACCTTCTTTTCTGATTTCTCTGCTCTCCTCCAACAAACATCAATCAGTCCAGTAAGGACTGCTAAATCTGTGCTACTTTGATTTGTTTTCATCCTGCTTCCTTAATTCCTCCCATAATTTCATCCTTGCCTTCTGGAAAATAAGTGAATGTTAACTGTAAGTTTACAGGAGCTGCAGGTGAGATCCTGCAGTGGAATCCTGTGCTTCTGGCAAACATATTTTCTTGCTATAGGTAAAAGTGAAAACTAGCTTTATGGAGAAGTGCTTTCAGGGAAAGACACGAGACTGGAAGTCTGGAGAAGAGATGCAGTCTCTGCCTCTCTTCTGGAGGTTTACAGGTAAGCTGCTTGACTGGATAATCGTTCTACTTTCCTTGTAAGGATATGAGGGAGATAAACTACTGATCAAATTATCTCGGTTGCTTTGCATATCGCTCTGCCCAGGTGCAACTGAAGGTGATGATTAGAGGATTAGGCTTATTTATAATCCCCCTTTCAGGAGTCTTCGTTCTGTTTTCAGGGTAGAGTTCTCTCCACCCTACTTGGCAGAAGAGAACAGACCTCTGCAACACAAACGTGCATTGGCTTTGTATTCCAATTTCAAATGTGTTGAGTGCAATTTACATATATAAACAACAATATATTTGTTGCCTATAAGTAGGAGCTGTCCAGGCTAAATGCTAAAAAGCATTTGGGCTTTTCAGGAAGCTGGCAGTCCCCCCCATTAGAGGCACAAGTCAGGCTGTAACTATTATGAGCCCACAGCCTCGGAGAGGTTTTAGAGCACTGCAGCTGATGACCCTCAGCAGACGGGCTGTGAAGCTGAGAACGTGATAATGCCTTGATCCATACGGTAGCACTTTGGGTTGCTTTAGTCTCCCAAAATCTCAAGTAAACTGTAGGGTGAATAAGGTTTTTTTCCCTGACAAAATATCCAGCTGAGAAGCAGAACTGGAGTGTGGAGACTTTTCCATAACAAAAAGATGTTGCTGTTTGTTGCTTCACAATTGAATGAGCTCCTTTCTGCGTGAGTCTCGTGTCTCTGAAACAGCTCCACAGCAAGCCTTTTTTTGCAAAGCTCAGCCATAAGTCAATGTTGTTTCTCTTTGAAGAACACTATATCAAAGTGTACATCAGATGCATCCTTGGAACCAGACAGGAGTGTGTCATTTGCCTGCAGTTGTTTTCACCTCTGGCTTTTGAGGGCAGTTTGGATACAGGAGTGGGGAGTGCTGTGGTTTGGGGAAAGAAGGAGTGACTGTGCATAGAGAAAATGTTGCTTCTTCCTTTGCTCTTGATATTTGTTAGGATCTGCTGTCTTTGTTTTGTCTTTTCGCTACAGACGTGTTTTTTTCCCCAGTTAATGATCCAAACTTGACATGGAGAAAAGCGGATGAAGCTCTAGGGAACTCATTAGGGGTTTTTCACGTCAGATTTTGACTCCAAATACATGAAGTCTAATCCTAAACCTAGGCAGAGATTTATACCATGGGACATGTTGAAGCCTCTGGCTAGAGGCTATTGAGAGGGTCCATGTAAGAGCCCTCACGTCACCTCTGCTGCCTCATTTGAGCCTTGCTTTTACTGTGTGTTTCAAAGCCCTCCTTTTGGAGCACAGTCCTATCCTTAGGCTGACACTAATGCTATGGGACACACTGATTCCCCAGCCTAAGGGTTACACTGGGGATGATCCAAGCAGCAGCCTTAGCTTTCCTTAGTTTCAGCACCCTGATCCCAAGTCTTGCTTTACCTCTTGGCTCTCTGTCTCTGAATCCCAACCCCAGTGATGGCTCCCATCATTTTACCTTGTGAAGGTCTCTCCAAACTCACCTCACTGCTCTCACTCCCCTCCTCAACATGGCAGGGCGGGAAACGCAGATAAAAATCCTGGTGAGCCCAGACAAAGACAGGGAGATCACTTAGCAATTACTGTACTGGACAAAACAGACCTACTGGGGGAGAATTGATTTATTGCTAGTTAAAATAGGTTTGGCTAGTGAGAAACAAAGACAAATTAAGACACCTTCTCACCTCCACCTTCTTCCCAGGGTCAGTTTCACTCCTTCATCCCCAACTCCTCTGCCTCCCCTCCCCATGGCACTGGGAAGTGGGACTGTGGTCGGTCCATGGCAGGTTGTCTCTGCTGCTCCTTCCTCCTCACACCGTTCCCCTGTTCCACATGGTCACCCCATGGGCTGCAGGGGACTCTGCTTTGGTGCCTGCAGCACATCCTCCTCCTCCTCCTCCCCCCCGGCCTTGGTGTTCTGGAGCTGCTTCTCACACTTTTCCCCTCTCCCCTCACTGCTCTGTGGCGTTTTGCCCTGTCCTAAGTATGTTTTCCCAACGGTGCCAGCAGCCTGGGAGCTGTGCTCAGCAGTGCCTGCAGCGGGGCCCTTGTGGGACCTGCTGCAGGAGTCCTCCCTCCCCTCATGGCAGCCCTGCAGCCCCTGGGCACGGGCTCCCGGGGTGTGAGCTGGGCACCTCAGGAAGGAGTTCTGGAGGTGCATCCTGCCTTCCTGCTGGTGGGAGCCCAGCAGACACTCAGCTCCAGAGCATCTGGCCCAGGATGGCAAAACGGCTTCTATCCTGAGGGATGGCTGAGGTTAATGGTCAGGGATTGCATTTGTCTGGCTTGGCCTGATGTCTGCTTAGTGAGGGGCAGCAGGAAGGGCAGGTAGGGGCCAGGCATTGCCTTCCCCTGCTTTAAAGAGGGTCCTTTGCGTGTTACCATAAGGGACCCTCTGCAGTCTTCCAAAACCAGCCAAAATCAGGAAAAAGTTAGTGAGTGCTGCCAGTTCAGATGCAATTGTGGGAGCTAAACAATATTGATCAGGAACAGCAACAGCACAGGCATTAGTGATGCAAACCCCAAAGTAGCCAATGGCTCCCGCTGTCCTCGTGCTGTGTTAGCAGGAGGTTTGGGGGCTGCCAGTGACACTCTAAAACACTCCAAGTCATAGTGGAGCTGAGGGATGGGCCAGTCCGAGCTGAGATCCAGGCAAGGGGACCTGGAGACACTTTGAGCTCTTTTCTCTGACTACCTTGTTACATGTCAAAGCTGTTCCTTTGGTGCCCTTCATTTCGCTCTCTTTCACTTGCAGTTTCTGAAAAACACAAATCCCAAAGAACTGTTGGTAGAATGAGCAGTTTGGTTCTGACTTACTCAGTTTTTCAGTTGCAGCAGAGTTCAGACAAAGGTGCACACGTCAAACTGTTGGCTCTGCAAACCAAAAGATTTCAGGGGATCAAGAGCAAAGCTCCCCTCAGAAGTCTGACATGAAGACCCAAAGGCAGCTGCTGCTGCTGTCTGGGACAGGACCTTTTTCTCCCTTTTCTGTGCCATATTTGTGCTTGTTGAAACCCCATGTGCTTCAGGGGAGTTACACAGATTGAATAAGGCCTATGTAGTTTTTGATAGCTTTCCCAATGCTTCCCATCATTGTATCCAACATGGGGCAGATTGAAACAAAAACGGACTGGGAGGAATAGCCCTCCCAGAAGCAGAGGAACTGGCTGGTCAGTAAGCAGGGAAGTCTCTCTCCTCCACCCTTGTGACACACCCTGCACACAAGCAAAATGACCCTGATGCTGTAGAAGGAAATTTCAGTATTTCTGTGGTTCCCTTGCTTTTGAGGCCAGTTTGGAGGCAGCAGGGGGAGTGTCCAGCTTTGGGAAAAGGAGTAAATGCACGTAGAAGAAAAGCTGACTTTCCTCTGAGCTCTTCTGCTGCTGAGGAAGAGTTCCTGTGTGGTTATTGTGTTTTGTGGCTATTCTGGCTTTGAATCAGCATCACTGAACTGGAATACTCTCAAATTTGAGAGGAACAGAAGGAGTTCACAATCGAGTACTTGGTGTCTCACAGCAGAATCGAGATGCGGTCATGGCTTCCCAGAGCACTGGCCTCAGCTAAGAGTGTTCCGGCCTATTCTGTTTTGTGCACTACCTCTTGGCAGCCTTAAGCCAGCTACTGTATCTATTTTGAGAGCACTCAAATGCCAGTAAACTGCAAAACAGATTCTCTTGTCCATGGATAATGGTCCCCAACTGCGCAGCGCCGGGGTAACTGGGCTTCCTGCCAGCTGCCCTGGAAGGCTCCTACACCTGCTGCACTGTCAGGGTGCTGTAGTGGTAAGAGTTTGTACTGAGACACCACTGCCTCTTCTGGGCTGTGAAACATCATCTAGTGCGGGACAGGTGATCTCTAAAGGCAATGTTTAATCCTCTCTTGTTTGTTTTCTTAAGATGAAACAATTTATATTTTTGACATCTTTGTCAGCAGCTGTCCGCTAAGGAGCCTGTCAGCCTGCCCCAAACAGTGCAAACTCCTTTATCTTCCGAGTGCTTGTGATGAATTATAAGTTGATAAAAGAGCCTTGGCAGTGCAGAAGAGAAGGGTCTTGACAGGTTTTGAAGTGTGTGAAATAAAAAATAGATCAGACAAGCCTGTGCTTCCAGCTGCTTTTTGCATCCTTACCTCAACAAAATGATTACTAGTTATTCAGACTGGAATGAGGGAGGCTTGTGGCAGCCTCAGTGCTCGGTATATTGCCACCTGGAGCATGCCAGGATGCTTACCTGGGGTTTGTGGTCAGAGGCTGAGGTAAAATACAGGACGGAGGAGTGAGGGAGGTGTTGTCCAGTTAGGTAGGGAGGGAACAAGTGCTTTTCTGTTGGAGTAACTGGAAGTGTCTGTGCTGTTCCTTCTTCCCTCTGCTCTCTGGCACCAATGGCCTCATTAGCTGTGTGTGCAGCCCCTGTGGCTGGGCTTTGCAGGCTGGTTATACTGGAGGTCTCTGCCTGCCTGAGCCCACACAGCCCCAGCTGACAGTGCTCACCAACAGCTTCAAGGGAGATGCTTTGTACCTGGTGACCTCTCCTTCCAGCAGACTGCTTTTGGAAGATGTGCTTAAATGTCTCACTTGGAGAGCTATTGTGAGACTGGTCCCCTGGTGGGAGGTCAGGGATAGGGAAAGGACTGTGAAATTACCTGTGCAGCTGCAGCTTCCTCCCTGCTGCATGACACAGGTCCCATCACAGGCTGAGCATCTGCATCCTGCATGGAGAGGGAGGCTGGGGAAAATGAAAATGATGGAGAGAGCCTGGTATGTGAGTTTTGATACTGAGGGGTGTGTGTGGCTTTAAGCAGCTGAGGTTACACCCTACACCAGCAAGCACATACTGAGGAGAGTATTCAGTAGGGTAGGGATCCATCTCCTGTTACGTAGCAGGAGACATGGGCTCACTGCAGGGCAGGCACCCCCTGGTTTAGGAGCATAACTAAGCTGGTCCCTCTGGGTATCATTGGGGAGACTTGAATTAGCAGCTCATCCCTTTAATCCCCTTTGAGAGCCCTGAGCTTTCTCATTCAGTGCAAGGAAAGGCTCATTTCGGTTTTACCATCCTCTCTGGTTTGTGAACTCAGCTTTTATGAAAATGGAGGATTTGGGGCCTCCAGGCCTCTTCCTTGAGCATACACCTCACCTGTGGGGGACACTGGGGTACTTCCCAGCTGTGGAGCTGGATGCACACCAGTGCTCCCCGAGCCCTTCACCTGTCAGTGGGGTCAGGAGCTGGCAGGGAACAGGGTGTGCTGGGGTCATTCCTCCACAGCTGAGTTACAGCCCATTGGAGTTCATCCAAGAAGCAGTGGCAGTCTCCTAGGCCAGGACCTCATGATTTGCATTTGCATGTACTTATTCACAACCAGCTCTCCATGGGGAGGTTTCTATGGCAAAGGAACCAAAAGCATACGGAGGAATAAACACAGATCCCACAGCTGCTCAGCTGAACCAGGCTGTTTCAAGCCGTGCTTTATCTCCAGCTCCTGGAGTTGCCAGTGATTAGCATAGAATTCCCCTGCAAGGGGCTGGATGTCTCATCCTCGTCCTGCTGGGTAGCACAGCTCAGACCAAAAGCAGGGCTGGAAAGAGGCTGCACAGATCCTTCCTGGGGCTCGGCCAGGAGCTCTGCAGGGAGGAGCTGTGACAGGGGTGTGCTGCACACTGGGGGTCTTGCCTCATTTTGCAGGGGTGCCACTGTTTTGGAGAAGCTGTGAAGATGCCTTGATGCAGAGCCCTAGGGACACACTGCTCAGAGCCAAAGACCAAATGTTCAGTGCCCCTTTTCCTTCTTTCTAGGTATGCACTTGCTCACCAGGCAGTTCCAAGCCTTCATTTAAATCCTTTGTGCCCGACTTTTCTTCTTGGCACAGAGCAGAGTGCTGCTATGGTTAGACTGTAAGAGTTTAAGCAGATCTTGCTGACATTTGAAATGCTTTTCATTTTTGCTGAAAGGTATTTTGGAAGGAAAAGAAGAAAAAATTAATACCATCTCTTCCACAGCAGGGGAGGAAACTGAGGGCTGAGCCTGGGGCCTGATGGTAAATGGAGTTACATCCAGCTGGGGCCGGTCACTACTGGTGTTCCCCAGGGCTCAGTACTGAGGCCAATCCTGTTTAATGTCTTTATTGATTATCTGGATGAGGGGATCGAGGGCACCCCCAGGAATTTCACAGATGATACTAAGATGGGTGGAAATGTTGATCTGCTGGAGGGCAGGAAGGTTCAGTAGAGGGATCTGGACCAGCCCCTTGCAGCACGAAGGGTGGCAGCCTACCACAAATGAACACCCATATTTCTCTTTCCTTAAAGGAATGAACAACTCTCACCAATGTGAATGGTACCTGATCCTCTCCCACACTGCTCAGGCACTGCATGGGAACTCCTGGTCCATATTCTTGCAGTGCCTGGGCTGCTGGCTCAATTTGTGAACAACCCAGATACTCAGACTCTGAAGTGCTTCACGCTCATGTCCAAGAGAACTCTTTATTACGTTTACATAGTGTATGAGCAACATGGAAAACACTAGAAATACTGCATCAGTGGTTTGGTTTTTGGACAGCATTGGAAATGGCGATGCAGCTGCTCACGTCATGTCTGTATTACGAGGTATGCAATATGCCACGAGGAGCCAAAGCTTTGAGCTTTCCTGTGGGAAGTGCCCATCTCTGGCACATTCACTGCTTGCTCCTCTAGTGCCACAGTTAGGTGCTTAGCTTGTCAGCTTTTCCTCAATTTCACTTGGAACTTGTAATTGTAGTACCTTGGAACTTGTCATTTTAGTACAAAAGCACAGTTTTTGAAACCAATCCTACTAATCCACAAGACCACTCTCCCTCCCTTTTCTCCCCCCTCCTCCCATCCCATCCCAACTCATCCCATCCCCCATGCTCCCACCAACACATACCTTCTTCCCCTCCCTCTCACCCCGGTCACACAGCAAATATCCTGATGCTGCAGTTCCAAGCCATGTGTCCGCCCCAGCCTATGTGATCCAATGGTCTCTGACCAGGTCCCTTTGTTCAGACGTTCATACAAAACACACAATAGGAAAAAAACAAAACAAAAGGAGCCAGACACAAGAGGGAGACACACTGCCGGGCTCCAGCTCTGGCCTCTTCAACTAAGCTCCACAGCAGCTAGGCTCTTGGGGTACCTCCTTCCACACTCAAGGCTGCAGGTTCCAAGGTTTCCAAGGTGCATAGGAAAAGGAAGAAAGGAAGTAAACTACAAGCCTGTTTCTGTTTTAGGTTCCCCCCATCCCTTTCCCTCAACCCAATGGCTGCTGGAGGATATTCTTGACTCCGACAGGTCTTTTCCCGTCTTCCAGTGAGACCCTGCCTGGGGACCAGGTTCACTGTAAGTCACCGGTTCCTCTCTGGAACGTGGGCGATGGGTTTGGCAGCGAGGGGAGGGAGCGGAGCACGTTGTGGGGGGACGACAGGCTTTTATCTCACAGTAGGTTGGGGGGAGATGTCAGGAAAGGTGAGAGAAAAAGAGCCAAAGGAAGCCGGCTAAGCTGGCCTTCTGCTTGATGTTTGTACTCGAAACTGCTCCTTGGGGTGGCTTCAGTGTGCCAGCGCCGGCCCGTTGTTCAGTCACCTCTCGCAGCCCTGCTGAGAAAAAGCACGTGGCGGGGTGCTTCCGGCTGCTTCATCCTCTGGCTGGCTGCCCTCCTGCCCGCCGGCGATCTCAGAGTCGCAGTCAAGCGCCTCATAGATGGTAGGCAGCGTGGTCTGCTGGCTGAGCCGCTTGCGCAGGCCCACGAGCAGCGGCTGCGGCATGGAGGAGACGTCCACGTTGTTGCCGAGGTCAACCCAGGCCAGGCAAGGGAACTTGTTCATGTCCTTCATGGTGTCAGTCAGCTCCTTCATGGTCGCCCGCGTCAGCCGGTTGCCGTTGAGGGAAAGGTGGGTGAGCTTGGGCAGCGCCCAGAGGAAGGGCAGCAGCAGGCGCACCATGTCATCGTTCAGCTCGGTGAAGCTCAGGTCCACGGAGGTGAGGTGGTCCCCGTTGTTCTGCAGGTAGTAGGCCATGCGGTGGACATCCCGCATGGTCAGGGGGATCCCCGACAAATCCATGGAGTCTTGGCTCACCTTCTTCTGCAGGCTGGTCTTCAGGCTGATTATGGAAAAGGGGAGAGATCATTAAGGGAAGCACTTCCATCCATCTCACCCGAGAGAGAGTGCTTGTGACAGGGGAGGACTCATTAACAGCAGGGGCTAGAACATTAAGCAAAGGGTTAATAAAGCTTATAGGGGAAACAAGCATTTGCACCATACCTCAGGGCAGGCTGTCCTGGGGCTTTCCTGTGTGTTCTCAGCACCTATACATGAACTTTGCCAGAACTGGCTAAACACAGGATGCTAAAGTGTCTTCCACCAGCAGATTTCAAAGGGTTTGTCTGTCTGTGTGTGTACGGACGCTCATGCATAGAAAGCAAAAATAACCAAGGCAAGCAAACTTTCAAAGTGCACTGGTTTGCACTATGTGGAGGCTGTTTGTGAGCCACCTCTCCAGGTGAATGCCAAGGTCTGCCACAAACAGACTGTGCTGCAGAGGAGGGTAGTGTTAAATGGCTGAAAAACTGATATTTTACCAGGAAAACAACCAATAGGCAAACTGCACTCCAGGAGTGGATTTACTGCATGTCCCTTTAAGCTTTCACAACCAGCACTTAGTCAGTAAGCAGCACCAGTGGCTGCCTATTTGGGTCTCTGTGGTCAGCAGATCATCTGGGATCTGCTGCAGCTGTGAGGAGGCGGGGAGGGCATAAGGGTGCTCAGAGATGGCTTCAGCCATTTCTTTTGCTGTCTGCCTGGCAAGTGGAGAGAGGAGGAGGTAGGCAAGCTGTACAGCAGGCAAAGCTGTGTTATGGGGCTGTTGGGTATGCAAAGGGAGTGGGGACTGGAGTGTTATAATGGACTGTGGGTTTGTGAGAGTGCTGTGAGAAGTGGGAGCTGTGGGGCTACAGGAGCTGGTGGGGATACTTTGCAAAACTGAGTAGAAAGTGTGTGTTAGTGTAACATAGAAGAACCTAATCCCTTAGTGTAAATTATGTTAGTCTTGCTGCTCTTTCAGACACGTCTAGCTCTAAGGACATGGGAGCCCTAGCAGGACCCCCAGTCATATGCTCAGGGGGTCTGTAAGTGCCTTGTTGAGCTTGGGAGGATCAGGGTGGGTTAAGAATTAACCACCACTTCGAAGGTCCCCACTCTTCCTATCTGGCTCTCTGTAGTGTCCTGCACTCCTGTGGCACAGCCAGTCCCTGAAAGCAATGGGTACATGGGGACATGCAATTTCCTCGGAGGAGGCTGCAGCACCGCAGGAGCTCCCGTGGCAGGTGAGAATGTCCCTACGAGCCTTAGGACTGCCAGGCTCTTCTGTAGTTGTCGAGAGGATGTGATGCTGCCTCTACAGCTTTGCTTTACACATGCAGTTCATGGTATCCTGGAAATTTCAGTCCTTAAAAATCCCCTATGAGCATGTGTTAACATGAATGAATAAATGTGCATCAGGTCAGGCAACAGCCCTTTGTGGACACGTTCAACACTGGCAAACCTGTAGCTGTGCTTTGTGGTAGGAGCATGAGGTAGAAAGACCTCATGGCCTGCCCTGTCAATTCTTAAGCCCAAAAATTCCTGCTCCGGGTTTAGCAGCACTTTGCCCAGGTTATTTCTATGTGCCCTTGTTTTTCCTGAGGGCATTCACTGTGCCAGGCTGAGGCTGTATCTGCAAGCATGCATTCGAACTAATGAGCTCTCATGGTAGAGAGGTAATAACAGCATGGGTTAACTTGTATTCAGACCCTAAAGTACTGTAAGTAAAATGTATTACTTACTAAATATTTACACTTTAGATGACTCACACTACTCCTGAGTGGATTGCAGGAGGGGTAAGGGGAGCAGTGCTTGTCTTTACTGTCAAACAGCAGAGAATGATGTTCTGGTGAACTGATCTGAAAGCACATAAGAGAGGTCTCCACAGGGCCTCCACTTGAAGATGGTATTTGATATCTCTCCAATATCAGGGCCCCAGAGACGAGACTGTGAAGAATTAATCCACCATGTTGCTTGTAGCGGTGGTGCAGTTCTTTTAGCTGCTGCAATAGCAGCAGCAGTTGTGCATGCTGTGGTAACACTGGGCAAGCCTCCCTTTTCCTACAAATCCAAGGGATCCTTGAGATCAGCCTAGGCTGCCTGGGAGCTGCATTTCTTTTAACTGTCCGGAAAAACAATGTGTGTGGTTTTTTGGTATAGTTTGTCCCCAACCATTGGCAGTGGTGTAGCACAATCTACCACAAAAGAGTGTTCAACTTGTATGAAGTCTATCAGGGACCAGCCTCAAAGCTGGAAGAGTCTCAGGTTATCCCTTTAGCTGTGTTTTAACTGGGTGTTTAATATGGAGTACTTTTTTTCTAGCAAAACCAAGCATCAAATGTTCAGTGAAGGTATGCATTCATATTGGTCAGGTTAAGCAGAGAGAAATGAAACTTCTATGAACCTGAGTGCATAGTTATATATCCATAAGGGGCTGGTACAAGAGATACAGAAGCCTTCTCTGGCCTCTTTGTTGGGGATGTGGGGGAATAAAGGATAAACAAGCATAGAAGCAAGACTGTAACTACTTCAGTGCCTGTTTTGTGTAAATGCAGCCTGTGGCTCCCGGAAATTTTCTTCCCCAGGGCTGTCAAGCCATGGCAGATTCTGGGGGGGTGGGGGACGCAGAAAGGAGGCACAAGCATAGGGACACCTTCCCCAGCCCCAAGCCTTGTCTCGGTCTACGCAAAGCCTCCTCAAACCTTCCTTTCTGTAAAGCTCCAAGGCACAAGCCCAGTTTGGTCTGGGGATGGGGACCACTGGAGGGCACGTCTGAGCCGGCACCGCTCCTGCTGCCGGCCCTCAGCATTCAGGTGCCGTTTTTCCTGCCGCGTCTGCAGCAGCAGCTTTCTTTTCTTAACAGGGGGCAAGTCTGAATGGCTCTTGGGGTCCTCTTTAGAGTGACTTGGCTCTGAGTGCAGACAGTGATAAGCGAGGAGAAATGTCTGAAAGACAAAAGCAACGTGCTCTCTGTCTGTCTCCGCCCGTTAAGCCTCCCCTCCTGTTGACTGCTGTGCGGGGACTGCAGTAATAAGTCACGGATCACGCTCTGACCAGAGCAGGTACCTTCTGCTGCTCTCCCCAGCAACGAGCCAATACCCCAAGGAGGCTTAATCGAGCAGACAAATTATCTTCCCATAATTGATTCTGCAGACTGGACTGCTCCCGGCTGAATGTGCTTAAACCCTCCTGTCCTGTGCCAGAGCCCGCCCTCCCTTCTTTGCTGGCTTGTTTTTCTTTCCTTTCCTGTGTTTTTGCTGCTTCCTTTTGCCCTCATTGCTGTACCTGCCAGGGTGACTCGGCCTCCTGTCCCAGCACTGTGGGCTCCTCCTGTGCTTAAATCGTTCTCTTGCCTATAAAAATGCCTCTTGTAGGGATGATGTGTCTGTAGGAGCCTCGTCCTGGTGGACATAAGCCCCTGTGCTGCAGCCAGGCTCTCTGGTAAGTGCTGAAGCATGAGATCTGACACCCCACGCATGCTGTGAACCCTGGCAGCCTCCTCCTCACCTCCTTGGTGTTTCTGTGCAGCTCCAAGAGGTGCAGCTAAACACCATCCCTAGGACGAGCCCAGCACAGCTGGCCACTCCTCCTCTATTGCTTTAGATGTAAATGTACTTGCTGACAGAAAAGGGTCTCTAGATGCTTGACTCTGAGTTATCTGACACTTGGTTTTGGGGGGTTTTTTTTCGAGCTCTTTTAAGCTCTTCTTCTCAGGGAGTGTGAGGGGGTTGGGGGCAGGATATGCAGGACATCGAGCTCTCAGTCGCTTGTGCAGCAGCTGAGAAAATGCTAGGCTTATTTCCAGGGAAATGGGTCATCTATTATCCCCTAATTTCTGCAAGTGAAATAGGCTTAAAGATTGCTTCAGCTGCAGAAGGTTTTTTTCCTTTGTGTGAGACACAACAGCTACTTAGAAATGTGGCTCTTGATGCCCATGGGACTTGTGGACAGAGGGCTGCAGAAACACTAGGGACTGGATTAACCTAATGCTACCACAACTGGTGCTCTGGGCAGATTTATAATTGGGGGGATTTGCATCTAACAAGGATCTGGACTCTTGATTCAGGGAAGCAGACTGTGTTTGTATTACCTGCAGCAAACTTAGAGAGGAAACAAACCCCCACTCCCTCAGATGCTGGAAAAATGGCTGCAAATGCAAAACTCTGTGAAACTTTGAGGAAGAAATAAGGGCAATCAGCAGTCCATCCCCTACTGCCTGCCTGGGGATGCAGCATCCAGAGAGGAAAGCTGCCAGCCCAGACTCCTGTTTATAAGGAATCAACACTCTGCTTGCAACCCCTGTCCAGCCCTGCTGAAGGATGAGAGCTCTTGGACGTACATCTCCCTGTTTCGCTCATGTGAAAGAAGTTCTTACTTCCATTGTTCTCAACTCCCATCTTAGGGTCAGGCTTTCCTCCTATGGACGTGCAGGCAGTCTTCCTTCCACCCTCACTGCCAATCATCCCTTCCTAGGTGCCAGCTCTACTCTTCAGTGGGCATTAGCCAGCAGTCCCCTGGCCACGTGAGATCCACCCAGGGTCCGTGCAGACAGAGCAGGGGCCTGAGGGACCTGCAGGTGTCAGAAGAAACCCCCTCTCTCTCAGTGAGAAGGGTGGGCTGGGAAAAGGATGAAACCATCTTGTGCCTCTCCTGGCTTTATTTTGGGATAAAAATCTGCCTCCTGGGAACTCAGCTAGCATAAGCAAATTCAGAGTGTTTTGAGATTAAAAAATTAGGAGACCTGAAATTAATTGCTAGTTGTTTGTCTCGAGGACCTGTCCCAAGGGAACTAACCCTTAGGCCATCTTCCAGGTCCTTCTTTGAGGCCATGAAGCTGCAGGCTCAGCACATTTTTTTTATGAGCACTGAATCCCTTCATTTTCTTGCTCATCAACTAAATTCTTTGGTGGCTGCGGGGAAGGGGTGTAATGGCTCTTGAGTGTTGCCCTGTTGGGACTTGCAGCAATCACAGCAGTGTTTGGCCTGTTGTTAGCTTTGTGGGGTTTGGAGGAGCCCAGGAATGTTCAGGTTCTTGGAGTCCCAGCCTCACTTACTTGTCTCCATGCTATGGAGAGAGACTGGGAGGAGACAGTAAGACTCAGACAGGATTTCGGCAGTGAGGGATGCCCACCACTCCTTGCTTGTTTCTCTGGAGAATTACCAGCTTTCCCCCCCTCCTTTTATTTTTACATTTAATTTGTCTCCAAATGTAAAACTTTCCTGATGCCAGAAACTCCCATTACTGTGCATCCCCTCTGTCATTAACAGGCACTGCCAGTAGTGGCTAATTAGCCATGAGTCAGGTATCTCTTGGCTGCTCTTCCTTGCATAGAACCTTGTGACAGGCATTTCTGGATGGCTTCCCTGCTTTCAGCAGTGATTTAGGGGACAGATTCTGAGCTTTTTAATTGCCTACTTAGCATAATCTGCTTGCTTTGCTTCTCTGTGGCACAGGGTGCTGCTGTGCGGGGCTGGCTTGAGCTGCCTCTAGTGCAACATGAAAAAGGAAAGAGAAGCCTCAAAAGTACAGACTACCCCAACTCGAGCTGATCTGAGGCTGGGCCTGACACCGCTGTGAAGATGGAGGCAGTGCACAAATAGGCCAGTTCCATGAGAAGTCTCTTAGTCACATCTCCATCCTTGTGCCCAAGCTCTTTTGACCAACTGTGGGAAGACGAGAATGCAAAGGTAGCCTTTATCCTACTCCCCTCTCTCTGCAACTGGGGTGGGACCTGGACATCTGTAGGTGTTGATGCAGATGAGTACCTCTCCTTCTCCTGGCTCTGCTGTCATCTTCACTTTGTTCTTGAAGGTGTGTTCAGGAGGGCTGGGAACCCTTGGCCTTCCTTGTGCTGCCACTTGATCCACGCAAGACCTCGGGTTGTTTCCCTTCATTATTTAGGCCTATCCTAAAAAAGCAGGGAATAACGCTGCCTCCTCACTGTAAATATCATGTATCAGCCTATGTCCTTGCCAGACCTTCAACTGTGTCACGGTCACAAAGGCACAGGGTCTCTGCTGATGGCTTTTAACTACCATCTGCCACCCAGCCTCTGTTATTTCACTCACTGTCTCTCTATCAAAGTGTCCTGCTTCTCCTGCCTGCCAGTCTTGGCCTTTTTCTTCTGACTCTGACAAGGCAGTGTCAAGCTGCTGGATGACCCTTTCTGCCACCTCCGACAGCCTTTCCAAATGCATCTGCCTCTTGATGCTGCTGGGAACCCTCATCATGGGCAGTGCTTGGGATGCTCTGCACTGTAAGAAGAGGGCACAATTCCTGCCTCTCTCCACAACTCATCCACCAGCTCATGTCTGTCCAGCTGACATCTCTGTGAGCAGCAGCTTATTGAAAACATTGTGTGGGGCACTTCTTGTGCTCCCATATGGCTATTACCATATGGCTTTAGTTAACTCACTGGTATTCTCTAACTTGGCTTCCTTTTGCTAAAGCAGGAATGATGGTGCCTATTTACCCTGTTGCATAAGGCTGACATGAAGCTGTAGTTAATATTCACCTCATGCCATTTGAAGGCTGGGATCTCATCTGCCAGAGCTGTCAGCCACAGCCCTAAGTGATGTTTTCAAGGAAAAAAAAAAGAAAAAAAAAAGATCCAAATCCCTTTAGGGCTGTTTCCTTGAAGTCCTCTAGACACAAGTGCTTTCACTGCATTTTAAAAGTGCATCTAATGCTGCAACGTCTGGGCAATGCACGTCAATAACAGAAATGGAGCAGCAAGCCCGGAAGGGATACTCTGTTCTCCACCCAGTTTTGGATTAGCCATGATGAAATTCACTCAGATGAGCGAAGTAAAACTGTGGTGAGACTTGTGAAAAGGGAAGCCCACACACGTCTTTTGGGAGTTAACTCCATACACACAACTGCCTTTGCTCCTCCAGAACCAGTCACCGTGTGAAATATCTGGGGTTTTTTTCCCCTGTGTTAGGAACCCCCTGATTGTAAAGCTCTGTTTACTGCCTGCCTGTTTTGTGGATCCAGGTTTGGTTGATCCTTTGCACTCTGGAAAGGAAATAGTTACACTGAAGTAGCCAGCTCCGGGGATGATGCAAGTGGAAGATACATTAAGGTTCCCTGACATGGCTTTGCCAAGACAGCTCAGCTGTAATCCACAGTTTCCTGATCCCAGACTAGGCTGAGATCCAGCTCTCCACACAAAGCCTGTCTTCACCTGATACCCTTCTCTCTCTCTGAACTGTTCTGGCTCTCAAACAGTAATACACCCTCTGAGTCTAGCCCTGTTCTGGAGGCAGATGATGACAATTTTCCTTAATTCACCATTAAAGGAGGCCCCAAGATTTCTGAAAGCAAGAATTAGTAATATCTAAAAATTCTGCACCTGTCAAAATGCCACAGATGTGGTGCTGATAACCTAAAAAGCCTACATCTGTGTAGTGGTGCATTTCTTAATCCTTACACTATAAACATCAATTTAATGAGAAAGTGAAGCTGGAGTTATACAACATTCTAGGATGTATTCAGCTCGTTAAGTGGGAGTGATCTACACAACTGTAAAATGGTGCTAAAACTGAATTCCCATTAGGATGTAAGGGACTGAAAACTGTGCAGTAAAGTTATGCTGGTCCCTGCTGCAGAAATCTTACCCTCCAGCTCTTGAATTTTTAAGTTTTAAAACTCCCAGAGTAAATCCCCAAGAGCTCACCTTCCCAGTTTGGTTAGGCAGTCAACCCAAGCAGGGTCAGGGCCAGTGGGTTGCAGGCTGCTGGCTGGAAGCTGCAGACCCAAGGCAGGATTTTGCCGGAAAGGAGAACTGAGCCCCTTCCTTTCAGTGTGGCAAACTTGTCTGAGTATCACCTGGGCAGCTGAAATAGTCTCTTTGGGTGACTGCACAGCTGGGACACTGCTAACCCTTCACTGTATAAGGCAGACAAGCCCTGTCAGGAACCCACAGGCATGGATGCAGAGGGCAAACTGCCTTCCAGCTTCACCTTGCCAGTTTAGTCAAGCACAGAAACAAGACATAGTCTGGACTGGATCTCTCCTGCTCACTCCAGCTGCTGTTCCACTGAGTACATTGAGCTGAAATAGGCTTTGTCCTTCCACATTTCTGTATGGGGTCTGCCTGTGTATCAAAACAGTAGTGCTTGAAGAAGTGTATCTTATCCTTTTTGCCCTATCAGTTCATGGGTGGCTCAGGTTTGTACCTGCTGGGTGTGGGTCCCACTGAGAATAGCTGGGAGATGTAGATGGGGAGTACCATCAGTCTGTGTGTGACCCACTGTCTTGCTATTTGGCAGTGGGGAGGAACACCTGATGTGTGATCTGACTCCAGTATTGCAGGTCCTTTCAATCTCCCATACCACATCTCCGCAACAGCCCAAATGTAATTAAAACCTGGCAGATGCTCCAAGCTCTCTGTATGGCTGGGCTTGTTAATTATCTCCTGGATCCATCTAACATACTGCCAGAAAGCAGAAATCGCATTTCAGTGGAGGAAAAGGGAGTCCTGCATCAGCTCTGTGAAAACCAGATGCCAAAGCCCAGGAGACTGCAAAAGTGAGAGGAGGATTAATTTCCTGAATGTGGTCTCCATGCACAGATTCCTCTCTGCTGTCCCTAAACCCCACTAGATTTTAGACATTCCTTCAAAGCATTGCTGCTACCCCACGCTCTTTACAGGACCTCAATGGCAGGAAGGGTAGAAGCCAAGGGTTTTGAAACGGACATTAATAGTAAAATACTCCCACTAGCTGACAGAGAGAAGTGGAGAATTTGGATCATGTAAAAACAGCCTGGCTGAACAAACTCAGGCCCTGGTATCTCCAAATGAAGCAGCTATTTCTTGCCTTCCTGCTACTGACAACACCCGTTTTCTTGCAGCAGCTTTGGATGCCAACTCTGCAGGCGTCTTTTGCTGCAAACTGCAAAACACTTCATCTCCAGACTTAAAAGAGGAAGCTCTTCTCTTAAATATTTAATCAAGATTAATTTGTGCCTTATGTAACACCTTGTAACTGGGCCTAGTTTCCAGGTAAGGCCACCCATTTTAGACCTATATTTCCCTCCATCGCACATGGCCTCGTTGCCCTCTCCCTGCTTGTGCTCGCAGATGTTCTGTACCTGGCCAAGACTTTGGGATTTGTGTGTGATTTGGGTTCATGGCGCCCAGAGCTCTTCTCTGTTGTTGGTAAGTGATGAGTTTGCAGCAGTTTGCAGTCCTCTGCTGCCCCTGGGCTGTGCAATCACAAAGAACACTTCCAGTTTGATTCTTCATCCTGGAGTCCAACAACCAAAAAAGGTTTGTTCTGCCTGCAAGCAGGAGTATGGAGGCAGAGGGTTGAGTTAGTATCAGCAGGGAGGGATTTTTCACTTGGAAAACCAGAAAGGACTCAGCTCTGGAACCTCAGTCTTGTTCTGTGCTGTGGTTCCACCCGCAAAGCAGCACAAACAGTCCTGGCCTGTGGGGTGCTGGGAAGGAGAGCATTCAGAGTGCTCAGATTTGGTGGCAAAGTGGGGCTATAGGTATGAGAGGCAGATGGCCTGGAAATCATGATATTAGGGATTTTATTCCTTAAGATGCACTGGGGATCTGCCTCTGAGTCAGAATAAAAGGTACGATGGAAATGTCAATTCCCATGGGGGATTTTAAGTTGCTGTCACACACATCAAAGACTAAAAGTCTCAGAAAAGCCCAAGGCCTTTCTCAGAGTGCTGCTGATTTTGCATTTCTTTTTATCCAATCCTGCATTTATTCCTGTGAAACTAATGGGGCTGACATGGGCTCTTTTCTTAGTCACTTCTCTGTCTTCTCTTCAGCATTGGTGATCTGCGTCACAGGAACAGGGTTTGCTCAAAGAAAATGAGGAGAGAAGGTGGGGATTGCTCTTTATCTGGTTAGAAAAGCTAGCAAGTGTCAAGGAGGGAACGAGTGTAGGTGTCTGAATACATTTCTAGTAGTGGAAAGCAGCTGCCATCCAGTACCTGTCAGTGGTCAACATGCTTTGAGTTGCGCTGCCTTTGCATGAGGCCCAGCACCATCTCCAGGACCTCTCTGGGTGCTGGCAGAGAACTGGGAGTTCAGAAGGATGGTCACATCTCCGTCAGCCACCCCAAAGTGGTTCCTACTGAATGAGGTGATCAGCTTATGGCAGTGCCTCATAATGGGACACCTTTCCCACAGGCAGGGAAGTTTTACTGATATAAACAAGGACAAAGTGGGATGCAGAGCTCAGCTGGCACGTGGGTGTCTCTGCAAGGCTGCCAGCTCTGGGGCCGAACACCCTGCAGGAGGGTTGTCTGTGCTGTGCAATCAGTGGGATTGAGTTCAGTGTGCTTTGGAGAGGGGGAGAAACTGTAAGACTACACAAAAACAAGTAAATGGCAAACCAGATCAAGGAGAGGGGTGCTGGGGCTGACCCTGCTGGGGTTTTGTAAGAGACTGCACAGCAGCTGCCGTGGTCTGTTTTCAGTCCTGCCCTTCTCTGGGATGGTGCAACACAGTTTCTAGAGGTAGATCCCCCATCCTGTCCCTGCCAGGCTCCTTACCACACTTGGGACTTCCTCCGGGGCATGCCATGCCGGTGCCATTTCGAGTGGGGTGTCAGGTGGTAAATCAGCTGCCTGCAGATCCTGTCTGAGGATTTCCAAGGGTCATATTCCTGAAAGTAAAGGGACAACTTAGACTCTGCCTGCACCACAGCAGAATATGAGGCAAGGGGGAGGGACAAGGAAGATGGGAAAGGAGCAAAGATGGTAGTGAAGAGCAGGCATGTATATAAGGGAGGAGATGAAGAGGAAGAGGAGATGAAAGAGGAATGGTGAGAAGGCCTGAGATGCCTCTGCCACATGTTAATTCCTCCTGGTATGGGGGAGGAGAAGTAGGAGCTCTGCAATACCAGGAAGGACCCCAGCCCAGCCATCATGTTCCTACCCAGAGCGGAGCTACAATTTCACACCCTGCGCAGGAGCAAGTGGAGCCCAGAAGAGGGGGTTATTTTCTAGAGCTGTGGCAGGGGCTGGCTCTAGACCAGGCAACACCCAGGGAGGTAGATGTGGCTGACTGCTCTGTACAGGGACCCCCTACATATTTTTCTTCAAAAGTTCTCCACTTTCAGACGTGTAGGGACAGCATGGGCGTCTCAGCTCCTCACTGCTGTATCCTCAGCAGCACCTGTCCCCAGCTGTGCAGATAAGCTGCCAACTTGTTGTGTTACAGGACAATGCTAAATTTCTGTCAATTACTTTGTTGCCGTGCTTCCCCAAACTCTGTCTTAGGACTGATCGTGTCTGATACCCTCGTGTGGAAAGTTCAGTAATTGGCACCCTTGCCCCATCCCTGAGGTGCTTCTTGCTGGGAGAGATGCTCCTCCCGCAGCAGTACCCCGACTCTGTGCCCTCCCATGCCCTGTTTGGGAGATGTCAGGACAGGGAACTTTCACCCTAGTCCATCCTACTTCCTTGCAGTCCATTCTGCTCCTGGAGGTTTGAGTGTGGGAGCTTGCCAATGCCAGTAGTTCACTCCAGTAACTTGCCAGGAAAAGATGGCACCAAGACAGCTGGTGTATATTTTTTGCACGTGTTCTCTAATGCAGTGACTTTGAACAGAATCTCTTCCTCTGGTGAATCAGAATGGCAAATGGCAGCTGCTGAAGGCTGGGACTTTTGCCCTCTCTACGGTACTTTCCAAATGCTGACAGACATCTGCATTCTCATTCCTCAGCCCTCCAGCCATGGTGCAACATGTGCATTTAGGGACTTGACAGGTAAACACAGAGTAAATCTGTCAGGGTATACACTGATTTATTCTTTATTGTGAGTGGTTAAAGCACTGCACTGTGGGCCAACAGCTGCACTGTGACTTCCCTCAGCAGTCACTGAATCAGCTCAACCCTCATGGGATGCGCTGCCAGCGTGTGGCAGTTCTGCTGTGCCCAGTGGAGAGGGATGCCAGCCTTAGTGCTCAGCTGAGCACCCCCTGACCCCTATCCCAGCCCCCCTAGGAACCCACAGGGACTAGCCCATGCTCTTGGGACAGGTGCCTTGTTCTAGCCTGGTACTGTGCTGGCAAGGCTGCAGCTGGCACTCTGCTGTCACCTACAATGGCAAACCTTTCCAAGTGGGGGCACGTGCACACCAGGCTTCAGCACAGCAGCTGGCACAGTGCTCTGTGAGCGACTGCTGGCTCACACAACTGAGAATTACCCTCCTGTTCTCTCCCGTGTCCTCACTGATTTAATTTCCACTGACAGACTGGGAGTTGCACTCAGCCTGCTTGCCTGTAATGCAGTTACATGCACCAGATGCTCAGCCACGGTCGGAGATGGGACGTGGTCTGATAGTGTGTGTTCTGGGAAGGGTGCTGTAGGTACTGAATCTCTTCAACCCCTGAGTCAAACTCCTGTTGGCTTTGAGGGGCAGCTCAGGTGCTCAACATCTTCCTTAGGAATGGTGAAATCATATCTATGTAGTGTGTCAGTGCAGATAAGCATGTGCATCTATAAGGCATGAAATGAGAGGGGGGTATTATGCAGGTGTATAAACATTGTAGTGTGTTATCTACTGAGCACCTGGGTGAGGAGGGTAACATCCCCTCCTGCTGCCTGCCCTGAGGGGCACTGCACAGCATAGGGTTGGAGATGGTCTGGGAGAACAGCTGGAGACAAGGTCAAATGAAGTATGACTGAAGAGGAACTAGTGCGGAAACCCACCCCCCTCCTTTAGATGCTTATAGAATTTGCACAGAGATTACACTTGAAAAGATTTATTTTTTCAGGCTGCGTTGCAGCCCAATAATGATGATTAAACTTTGGCTAAATGTAGTTTCTCTATTGAGACCTGGCTGGTTAATTGTTATCAGTGAGCCTCAGGAGACGCAGAACAAGGTTAGAAATGCCACTAATCTACACCAGGCATTCAGTGTATTCCCTGGGGTGCTGCTGCTTGCTCTGAGCTGTGTGTACTTAATATATCTCTTTGAATAAAGAAATTTACTCCACTGCTCTCTTTATAAAGCAAACATGACAATTGCCAAGCCTGATGAGCAAATGGATATATTGCAAATCCAAGTGTTTGTGGTGGCAAAGGTAACAGAAATAGGTGCTGGTGTTGCAGTGGGACTGTGGCATCTGTGATGTTTGCCTGCGCTCAGCCTTGCCTTTCTGTCTCTGCTCACCCCATTCTCTGAAAGGAAGTGCTGGAGCAGTGCAGGGATAATGTGCGTGTAACACATTTACTTCTTGAACCCTGAGTTGCAATATATTCCTGCAGCACCATC
Organism: Neopelma chrysocephalum; assembly: GCF_003984885.1. Classification (NCBI taxonomy): domain Eukaryota; kingdom Metazoa; phylum Chordata; class Aves; order Passeriformes; family Pipridae; genus Neopelma; species Neopelma chrysocephalum. Next base: position 495,917 of record NW_020897778.1, on the reverse strand, counting down.
CTTTACTGGGAGATCTGGGAGGTTATGGGGGGAAGTAATACTGGGTTAGGGTAGTTACATATAGCAAAAGGGCCTGGGAAGAGAGAGGTGGTTTTCCTGCAGAGGTCTCTGCTCTCCTCTGCAGCCCCATAAGCCCCCCATAAGCTCTAGCTGCTTTGAACCCCTGTGATACCAGTGAATATGGCACTGTACCCTGTCACCAAGTTTTATGGGCACAAAAAGTAATTTCCCAATTTCTGTGCACATAACCACCCCCTCCTTCAGCTGCACTCATGTGCTGAGGTAGTTTTAGCTAATTTCCACAGAAATATGTCCCATAATCTATATGCTGCCAATCCCAGGGCATACAGTGGATGTTTCTGAAGGATTGCAGGGCTGAGGGAACACTCACCTTTTTGGGACACTGCAGATCCCTAGCGAGGCTCATCAGCAAGTCATGGGAGATGGGATCCACCAAGTTGAGGAAAGTTGCATTTTTGTAGAGCACTTCATTGAGGAATGTTCCTTCCAGTCCCAGGTCCTACAAGAAAAACAGACCGTCTGATACATGGGCTTCCTCATAACCATGAGGTGTTTTGAAACCAGAAAGTAAATCTGATGAGGTGCCAGCTGGATGCTCAGTACAGGAAATTATCCAACAGAGGTGAAGCAGCTGTGTCTGACCCAGCATTTCTGTGCCGGGGGATGCAGACAGCCAGAGAGCTCAATGAGATGCAGTGTTAATTTGAGCTAGTCAGCCTAAGAGCTACCACCTTCTTTCCACCTATTACAGGAAGGTGAGAACTCTTATAATTTTCAGGTTGGCTGGAGCCCAGAGAGAATTAGTTTTAGAGAAACACAGCTTTGTCAGCCTCTATGTGTGAATCTGCTGAAGAAGCCAAGCAGGAAGGGTGGCTCTAAAGATGCTTCTCCAATCTCAGCTTTTCTGGAAGAATCAAACCTTTCTCAGGTATTTAGATGCTGCCATTACACCCTGGTGGTGCCTGGCTGAGCAGAAGTCCTGCCCATCCTTATGAGTTTAGCTGTGCTGTGAATTTTTCAGTAAGCACTAAGCACTGGCAACATTGTCTTTTGGGTGTAATGGTACATTTATAGGTGGCTTTACACCACAGTCAGAGGGACTCCTCTTCCTACCTTCCACGATGTGAGTTAAGGGAACATCTGTGGACCATGCAACTCATCTGCCTGGACCAGGGTACAGGACACCTTTGGACACGCTGGAAGAAACCTCAGCAGCTTTAGGAACAAAAAGCCTCCCCAGGAGTCAGATGGGTGATACTGCAAGGAACTAAGCTGTTTCTTGTTAAGGGGAAGGCCAAGAGTTAATATATGACACAGTTATTACAATCAGGAGGTACCATAAAGTGGTGAAAAACAAAAAAAATCCAGGAAAGAGAGATCACGTACTCGCACAAAAATCACAGGAGCAGAAAAAAATACCTTAGGAGTAGAAATGTAGAACAAGAAAAACCTCCCTAATAGGGATGGTGCTGGGTTTGATTCAGTTGACAAGGAGGGCTCAGCTGAAGGAGGAAACAAGTCTTATCCCCATTCTGTATGCTGCTGACAGGAGAAATGAATAAGCAAATGGGTGCCCCATATGTTCGCACTGCTCTACCGAGCGTGTGCTTCAGGCACCACCCAGTGACTGAGAGCTAAAAAAAAAAAGGAGAGAGAAGGGGAAAAAAGCTGGATGTATGTACATACATCACCAACAGGGATGGAGCCATAGCTGGCAGAGGTGTGGGATCTTAAACTCTAAGCACCAATATAAGATAGTGCTGTATCCTGCTCTGGATATGCTTGGATCGAGCAGAAAGGACAATACCAAAGAGATCCTGGTTACAGATCTGGTGGAGAAAGGGACAATAAATCAAATTCTTTACAGCCCCATCAGTGTGTGTACATAGATGACACCCATAAGCAACCAAGGAAGCTAAGCAGTGGATCAGTCCTGAAGGACAGACAGCCACAGCTGGATATGGGCCAGGAGCGTACCAAGGCATCATGCCAGTGTCTCCCTTAACCATAAGGCTTCAGGGAAATGGAGCCTCCTACGCCAAGTGTAATATGCACAGATGAAGAAATCTGCCATGAGGATGGCATGGCTGGGCATGCAGCAGTGGATGTCAGACAAGTAATTAAAGTCCCCCAGTTGGAGCTACACCATTAAGATGAATCTGCATTCCCATTATAAATCCTGCCTGCAAGGGTTTTGTAAGTAATATAGCTGTAAATATTCACTTCACATTGATATTCCATAAATTCTTAGCCCAGAGGAATTTTCTGGTTCATCTTACTTATTTCCCTTTCTCCCTCTCTCTCTGTCTCATTTCTCAGAAAATTTTGTACCACCTAAAGGGTGGCTGCTGACAGCAGAATATAAAAAGTCTTGCCAGTTCAGCTGGCTTAGTGCTGTTGTCTTAAAAATGACACTTGGTCATTGTCTCAGCACAGGGAAAACAGATCACACCAGACTTTTTGCTAGTCTGATGTCTCCCCTGGCTTCAGCTGAGTGATGCCCACTTAGATCAGCAGGAAAGCTTGTCTGGCTTTTGCAGGTGGGCATTTCTGAGGCTGATGATGTGCAACGGAGCTGTCCTAGTGTTGATGTACAAAGCACGTGTACACCTGTGGTTTGCAGTTGTTCTCTGTGCAGTCTTCTAAAATGCTGGGTCTTGCATCTCCATTAGCAGATCTGCTTCTGCCTGGCTTGCTTGCTCTACTTTATCACACCCTGTCAACATCTTAGGAGTAGTCCACAGCCCTTTGGAGTCTGCAGAACACAGGTCAAAAACCACTGGCAGATACACTCCATCTGCAGGGTGCACAAGGTGTGTGTCTGCCGGGAGCAGCAGGAGGCACATTGGGAGCCCATGTCCTCCGGCCTGGCTGAGTGTGTCTGCTCACCCAAGGAGGCTGCGATTCCGGTCCCACCATTTCCCTGCCCTCTCTAGGGTATTTGCACCCTGACCCAAGGCACAATGATGAGGTGTGGTGTTAAATATCCTCCCTGTCCGCTAGAGTGAACAAGGTATCTGTCTTTTTACAGGTAACAAACAGATCATCCCCTGGGACACACTGATCCGTGACTCCCGAGAGCGTGTTGCTGCCAAGGTAAGGAAGGACATGCTGGGGACCAAGCTAAGGGGTGAATTTAATCGTGGAGTGAAGAAAATTTGTAAATGAGAAAAAGGATTAATCATACTATTCTCTGAAGCTGACACTGGACATGTGAGGAGGACTGGTTGTCAACACATGACCCCAGACTGGGTGATAGTTGTGCTCAGCTGTTGAAGGGGGTGGTACATGGTGGTGGTGTAGCCCTCTGTCTCTGAAACCTCTGAGCACTCCGTGAACTGAGGCTTTGGGGTGCTGCTGGATGGGTTCCTGTCTTACTTGGTGAGGAAGGTTCTGTTGTGACTACAGGAGGCATGTCCCACTGCTCTGTCATGAGCAGATGAACAGCCAGCCACTGTTTTGACAGGGACAGGCAGAGATAAGGACTAGGAACAATATGGGGAACTGGAAAGACACTGGGCAAAATGTAACTGTTCTGGACATGGTAATTCTCAGCACAGATGTGGGGAAGCCAAGTGTTTAACTGATCCTGAAAGGAGCTTAGAAATGACCCTCCATTCCATATGGCCCTGTGACTTAGCATTCAAACCCTGGCTGTTCAGAGATGGACCTTCTGGAGAGCTCCAAGGTCTGTGGAGGGTTTCAATGCTTCAGTCCCAAGGAGAGGTGCTGAGCACTATAGAAAATGACATTCTGCAGTTCTGGCCTCTGGCATACCCTACAAAAGTCTATTCATGTTACATTGCCATGTCCATGAAGTGAGTGGTTGCCTCTCTTTCTTCAAAAGCTTCTTGTAATGGTGCCTTTCCAAAACTGCCTTTGAAATCTTATTCAGCCCATGTCTGCCATACCGGTGCAAGCATAGAGTTCTGCTGAGGGCTTATCTGTCTACGTGTGTGATAAGAAGAGCGTTTGTGGTGCTGGTAACAATCCTCATATGAATGCTAAGGTAGTGGACAGGAAAACCAGAGATGTAATTTTTGGTCCTGTAAATTCTTATTTGTGAGTGTGCAACTCGCTGGCAGCCCAGGGCATTGACCACCATTGTTGGATGTGTTGTAAAACCCAGGGACATGCAGAACAGAGACGGGGCTGTTAATCAGCTCCCTGCATCTGGTACAATGGCTGCACAAGCTTCCCAGCAAGCCAGTCCCTGCTCTACCACACTCACACCCAAAGGTCACTTACTACTAAGATGAGCGATGTGTGTTCCCAAGATGAAGCAGATCATTATCTAATGAAGCAACGGGATAAGCTAAGAATTGATAGTGTTTTGTGTCCAAATCAGAAGTGGGATTTGTCTGTCCCCCGTGATACCAATTTCAGAGTTGCCTGCAGTTTGGGGCCACTGAGTTTGCCTGGAAAGTGATGGTAGCAGTGAGCGATGGAGGAGATGGCTCTGTTCCAGCAGCAGGGCTCTGTCCTCAGCATCAGTTTGGCACCACGCTGTCTGCACACTGGCTTTTCTGTTCCTGAATGGCGGCAGACAGAAACACGCTCCCACTGATACACTGACCCCTTTACCTCTCCTCTCAACCTAGACTGTCCCAGAGGTCCTCTCCAAAACCATTTTGGGTTCTGCCAAAGACAGGTCTCAGCCAGCCTGACTGGGTGGGCATAATGGGATGTGGTGGCAGTGGGACGGCAGTGGCTTTTTTTCTGGGGGGCATCACTCCTGAGCACACCCAGGGGCTGGCACGGAGGGGTGTGGATGGGCACAGCCCAGACTCGGATGCCTCTTTTCCTGCGTGCAGCACAGCTCTCCTCTAGCTCCCCTCTCTGCCCCCCGGCAGCCGGGCCAGGTGCCCCTCGCCCAGGCTGGGGGTCGGGGAGGTGGCAGGGAGCCGGGGCGGGTGTCGCCTGCCGCGACAGGCACCGAGCGCGGCGGCTCCTGCCCCGCCGGGGCACGGAGCGGAGAAAGGCAGCACAAAGAGCCCGGCTCGCCCTGCCAAGGGGGGCTGCAAACCCCCGCCGCCGAGAAGGGAGCTCGTAAACCGCGGCTCCATCCCTGCTGCATCCCCCGGCCCCGCACCGCCCTTTGTGCCCGCCCTGCCCTGCCCCGATCCGCCCCGCTGCCCCGGGCCCGCATCCCCGCAGCAGGTACCTTCCTCAGCAGCCGGAGGATGTGCACGGCGTGCTCCCGCTTGTGCTCCCGGATGGTGGCCTGGATCTCCCGCAGCCACCCCACCCGCCGCACGTAGGGCGCGGGCGAGGCTTTCCGCAGCACCCCGGGCAGCTTCTGCGGGTGGAGGAGCAGCGAGGAGAGGTGGAAGTCGCCCCGGCCGCCCTCCAGCCTGCCGGGGCAGGGCTCCTCGCCGCTCTCCTCCTCCAGGCTGCTCTGCCGGCTCAGCCGGGAGCCCATGGCCGCGCTCCGGCCGCGCCGCCGCCGCGCTCGGACCGGGCGGGCACCGGGCTGCGGGCCGGGGGAGGTGCCGGGGAAGGCGGGGGGTCCGGGCCGCCCCGCCCGGCCGGCCCCGCCCCGGCCCCCCGCGCTCCCCCGCTGCTGGATCCCGGCGTTCCCGCAGGAACAACGCCCCGGGGCTCGGGTATTGCCGGGGTCCCTGACCCAGCACCAGCCCCGCTGCCTCTGCTCCCGGCGGCGCCTCCTCCTCCCGGATTGGTTCTGCCGGGAGATGCTTGGCGGAGAAGACAAAGAGAGAAGCGGATGCTGCCGGGACCGCTCCTTCCATCCAGGCATTTTGGGGAGCTTTTTTTATTTTTTATTACTGGACTAACTCTTTGAACAGTGCAAAAGGTTGTCTAGATTAATAGTGGTTCAAAACACGCCATCTGGCAGGGACTGCTTCTGTGGGCTGTGTTTTCTATCAGTCTGTTGTTGGACCCAGATGAGGTGTTTTTAGAAATCTAGAAAGTGGCGGGAATTTTGCCCATCACCCGTCATCTGCAACTGATAGTATGATGCTGGCACTGTTCCTTACCTGCTGTGGGTAGAAGTGTTTTCCTTGTATGCATTCTTCCCTCCTCCAGCAGTGCAAGTTTAGCACATGCTTTTCCTCAGACAAAATCACTGGTAAAAAGCAAAGCCTGGATCCCACCTCCAACCACTGAGACTTTGCAGGCAGCTCATTCACACTCCCAATACAACCAGTGGCTCAGCCTGACCTACTTTTTGGAGTGGAGCCATAAGCTTACTTCTGTTCAGGACTAGCACCCCACTGAGCCCAGGCGCCCGTGACCGTGAGTCCTGCGCACAGAGTAGGGGTGTCTGGTAGCTGTAATGTGAGGGCACACAGCTGTAGGAACAACCTGAGGTTCTCACTGCGTTGTGCATCCATTAGACAAGTATCACCTAGTGCATCTGTAGAAGAATCTGTTGTTGTGGCCATTGGGTCCTCACTTTGGGAGAATGGGGGTGGCTGTGGCTTTTTGCCATACAGAGCCAGCAAGGATCATTTTGTTTCTGAACCTTTCTCCAAGCCATGAATGAGGATGGAGATGTGGGTGCTTTGCATCATTGCAGCCTCTTTCAAATACTCTGTGGGTGACCTCTGTCTGGCTTGAAGAGACAGAGACAAAAAGGGGCTGGACTCTAAAGCAGCCTGGCTAATGCTTAAATTTTGTCACAGTGTTTGCACAGCTCTCTAACCATGGTAGGCGAAATTCTGATGGCCCTCTCAGAATTTTACTCTGCGTTTTATCAGACAAAAGCCCTGACTGTTCATCTCCCTGTTAGTCCCCTCCCTTCTCTATCTAAGCACCTGCATGAGGGAAATTAGCATCAACAGATCTTGAGATATTGCTGAGGCCGACTCAAGCTAATCCCATTTGGAGGGAGTAGATGCTGAGTAAGGACTTCAGGATCTGGTCAGAGAGCTTTGAGAGAGGCTGGGTCAGGAAAAAATCATTCATGTGGGGTGCAGCATTATCCTGCAGGAGTGTCACTGGGAGTGAAGAGAAGGACAAAATCTGCTAGGGAGATGGGTAAAGGTGCCAATGGAGGGGTGCACGGTGGCCTTTCCCTGCTGTCTGGCAGCTGGACAGGCTGCCACAGATCTGTGCTTCTGCCTGCTCTGCTCTGTGAGTGCCACTGACAAGACAAGCAGCGATAGTGGGGCTTGTAACCAAAGGATCAGTTTAACAGCAGAATGGCTTTGGATTGCTCAATTGTCTCACACCTTATCTCCCAGAGTCAGAAGGAAACATAATCTGCAGTTGACTCGCAGGCAGGGATGAAGCTGTGTGCATTGTTCCGAGGCAGTGGGAGAACCAGGACAAGAAAGTGGTTCAGAGGATGGCAGTGTTACTAGGATACCTTCTGCTCTGCATGTGACTTGAAAATATCCCGCCACAGAGCAAATCCTCTTAACAAACAAACAATTGCAAGAGCAGTTCAGCTGTCTCTGGGCTGTGTGCTTTAACGCTGGGAACGATACAATAGCACGGATAATAGGAGCTAATGAGAAACACACCAGTGCTCCACTTGGCTGTGCTGAAGGAGAATGGCTGGCTGGCAGCTCTCTCTAGGCTAAGAGATAATCCTGCCCTATCTGTGTGTGCTTTCAAAGGGCACTGACAGCGAGTGGATGTATTTCTATAGCTGAGATGGTCAGCAAGGGAAGGAGACAGGAGTTTGCTTGGAAAGACTGGACTCAGAGCCTGCATCCTCTGGTCCTGTGCAGCCCTAGAAGAGACTGAGCCAGTAGGTGAGGATGCAGTAGCCAGGGGATACCAATTTACAGGAATGTCCCCATCTTCCCTTTCCTCTCTGCTGCAGTGGCGAGGGCACTTGAAAACTTTACATAGAGATAGATCAGCTCATGAGCTTGTTGGGTATGACAGTGGGGACTGTGGGCCCTCTCACAGCAACCAGAAGCTCTGGTTTTGAGACTTGGAATGAAGATTCCTTCACCCCATCCCAGAGGGTATATTAGCACCTCTCAGAAGGGTGTTAACTTGCTTCTAACCTGAACACAGGGGCACATGGTGCTGCCAACTGCAGCTAGCTGGGTGCAGCATGACTGAGTTAGTTTTATGAAAAATCTCTCCTAACATGAGAAATGGGAGAAATGGAAAGCAGAGATCCTTTCACTATTTGCTCAAATTTTATGGTATAAGTACATTTCCTTGTTGTCATCCTAGTGTCCAGTAATGGGAATGGTCCCATTACTAGTTTTTCAGGCAAGTAAGGAGAGCTCAGGTCAGTGCCAGGAGAGAAGAGCGACTGTACTGGATCAGACCACGAGTCTCTTTCCCCTGGAATCCTCAATTAATGGTAGTTAATAGAGGATGTCTAGCAAGGAGGATAACAAGAGGGGGATGCAGGTTGGTGTGTTCCTGAATACTCTCCTTACCATCACCCTCTGTAGCTGAGGAACTTCCTGACATGTGGATCTCTGCGTTTAATAGTCCTTACAGATTTTTTTCCTAAACCTTTTTTTGAGCCTGAGCAAATTGTGAGCATCCACAGCATTTTATGGCACTGTTCAGCTGTTTAAAAAAAATATTTACTTTGTTCTGAGTCTGTCACTTTCTGTTTTCATTTGATGCTTTTGTAGCTTAAATATTGGAAGAGGCAGCAGGCAGTCATTCCTTCTTCATTTTCTCTAAGCCACACACTCTCTGATATGTCCCCTCTCAGGTTTCCGTTTGCCAATTTGAAGAGTCTTGGACTTGTAAGGAAACCATTTCAGACCTTAGTTCATCCTTAGCTAAGTCCCTTCCCCTCCTCTAGTCCTGCTGTAGCCTCTAGCAAACCAGCCCAACAGCCATGGAAATGCAGCTGCACCCTGGAGCTACCTGAGAGCACACCGAGGTCTGTGGTTTTGCTCTGTCTCCTATCAATCACTTGGCTTTTTTGATTGCTCTTGAACCTTGGGCTGCTGCTTTCACTGAACACTCCTGCCTTACTCTTGCTATCAAAGAGCTTACTTAATGTCTGTGGTTCAGTAGACTGTAGAGGGGATAATCATTGCTCACCCCTTACAAATTCACACTGGCAATCGCAGTCAGAGGTTGCCAAGGCCTCGTTTCTGTACCGTCCATCCCTACAGTGTCTGTGACACAGGCAGTGCTGGGCTGGGAGGTCAGGCTTCCATGCTGTAGCTGGGAAGGTCGTGGCTTCCTCCCTGACACAGCTGGAGGGTTGCCTTGAGTTTGCACTGTCTAATGTGCCCCTGCCCTGTTTGTGCAGTGCTCAGCACCACAGCACTCCCTGCAGAGACTGTGGAGCTGGATCGCTGCAGATGGAGCTCATGCCATTGCCCTTCCCCTTGGAATACCCCGTGGTGCCGATGGTGTGACTGCAATTCCAATTGCCCCTGCCGGGGAGGAACCGGGCATGCACGCGCACACCCGCACGCTCCCGGGGCCTGGGCTGATTTGTATGCTGGTCAACCTGGATTCGAATGACAATCTTAATTATGTTTGCCTTGTGTATGATGAAGGTTACATTTTTGACTGGTTTTGCCGGGCTGGAAATGTAATTGATTAATTTAGTGCTTAAGAAGGGAAAGAGGATTAAGGCGGTGGCGAGGCTGTGCTGCCAGACACTGCATTGACTGCCTCACACTTTCACAGCTTCAGCTTTTGTTTGCCTGCAAACCAGCTTGTCTGAGCTCCCAAGTTGTTATTTCTTGTGGCTCTGAGCTTCTTGGCAGATCACTCAAAGCCAAGCCTCCTGCAGGGAAGGGAGCTGTAGCTCTGGAGAGATAAATGCAAAGAGCTAGTGTGGGGTGCAGGTTTAATTCCATTATATCTGGGGGCAACTGCACTTGCTGTTTGGCCATGTTCTACTCAAGGGGAAATGCATGTGGGGAGCTCCATATCCCAAACACCTGTAAGCTCTTGACTGAACAAAGCAGCAGACCTGGAGAAGACATCTGTCCATGACAGTGCAGTTTTGGGAAGGAAATCTCCTCAATGACAACCATCTTTCCCAAAACTGCAGAGCACGTGGAGGTGGGGAGATAAAGGATGAATGCAGCATCAGTTGGGCTGTAATCTTACAGAGTTCCTGCAGCATCAGTGCTGGCAGAAGCAACTGCATACAGACAGTCACTGCTGAGACTCTGCACTTGATGGAGAAATGGTAGCAATAGCCCATGTAACATTAATTAGGTCTTAAACCTTTTGCTCCTTGCAGCTGAGGCTCTCTTTGCAGCCCATGAGGCCCCTTGGTGGTATTCTGGGTCTGAGGCATGCATCTGTGCAGTGATGGGTTTTCAAAAGGACAGAGTTCTGCTAAGTAATTATGGACACTGGCCTGCTCATTATTGGGCAAATTAATCAAGTTGCAGCAGGGCCCATAAAAGCAGATTTGTTGGCCTGTATACTGCCTGCATAGAGAATCTTAACAACTTGTGATCTTGTGGTCATAGTTAAATTGGCCAACGTTGCTGCGAGCACAGGGAAGGTCCCCAGTCCGCTCCAGTGACGCATGGCATTGCCTTGACTCCTCAGCACAGGAGAACTCTGAGCTCCCGCTACTTTCATGATGAATCAGCTGGGTAACTGAGATACAGGAGGATTTCTGTTACCTCCATTCTGGGAGCATGCTGCACCCATTTCATTTGGATTAATTTTATCTTGATGAAATTAACGCAGGCTGTGAAGGAGGGCACTGTGAGGTTTGGACACACAGCCCTACGCTGAACTGCTGCAGCAGCTGTAGTGTCTGGCAGAAAGGCAGAGGAAGCAGATCTGAAAGCACCACCAGAGACACCCGTCACACCTCTGGAAGCAGTGGGGCTGACCAGGCTCTCCTGTCCCACTCAGGGACTGGTTGTCACACACCTCCAGTATGGGATGTCTCTTCCAGCCTTGTAAAGGGGAGCAGTATTACAGTTAAAAAAACAGCAGAGCAAATGCAGTTAATGAAGCAGAGGCTGGGAAGTGGCACCTCCAGGGACAGGCTGTGGTCCCAGGAGGCTGCTCTTCTGTTTAGTCACCTGCCTTTGGGGCACTGTGCTGATGGTTTCACAAGACTGGTGGGAGGTGTAGGGGAAAGCCCTGGGACCTCTCCAGGCATTGCCATGCATTAGACCATTAAAGAAGCTGATCTAAGACGGGAGAAACAGTGGAGGAAAGCCTTGCAAAGACTTAAAATATAGCTTGCCATGGGGCTCTCACATTTCCAGCTTTTAAAAGGCAGAAATATCTGATCTTATAATACGTCCCTCTGGAATCCCTTCTTTTTGTGTGTCTCATAAAAAATATTTCTGAAGAGCTTTTAGAAAACCTGGCTTAGAAGCTCCACAGTTTAAAGCTATGGGCTGGAGTTACAGTTTCATAAAGGAATTAAACCATCTTAAGCCTGTGCAGGAGAGGCTGAAGGCAGCGCCTGGTGCTGCTAAGCTTCTTTTGGAATTTGAAACCACTAAGTGCACGGATTATATTGGCTTTAAGCATCTTAGCAAGCAGTGCTAAACCACTGAGAGCAACCACAGGCCTCCAGGGGAGTGTTGGACTAGGTGCTGGAGGCTGGACTGTGGAGGTGTGACCTGAGCAGACACGAGGCATGAAAATGCTGGTGGGTGGTTTAAATGATGGCTGCCTGGGAAGCTCAGTGCTCTCCCCATCACTGGCTCTGGCAGAGTGAAGCGAGTCCAGCCACCAAGATGACACATAAGATGTCCTGCTGCTGAGGAGGATGGCACACTGACTAAGACTTTCATGTTCTCTAAAGGCCTCAGCACTTTTTAAAACTTGTTTACAGTTCGTGACAGGCCTGTAAAAGTGACCAACTGTTTTTATTTCTTTCCAGCTTGATTAGTTTTTCTCCATCAACATCCAAAAATAGAAAGACATCTCTTGCCTAAAAAATACCAAGTATTTGAAGAGCACAAGAAGCAGAGCTTGAAGTGGGAATTGGAGCATAAAAGCCTTCTTTGAAGCATTTCCCCTTCTGCCCAGGAACCTTTCAGAGCCAGGTTGTTACACACCTGTAACCCAGCATTTAGACTTAGATGGGTCAGAAGTAGGTCTCCAAGTCTGTCAGTGAGAGCCCAGTGTTGGGGAGGCTTCTCTGGCTGTTCTGTACTGCTCAGGCAGCCTCTGGACACTGGACTGGAGCTGTCCCCAGGATCTAGCAGGAGTCTATCTCCAGCTTGTGCCCTGGTCATCAGTGTCACCCAGCCCAGCCTTTAAAAGATAAGAGCCACTGAGCCAAACTGACATACTGCTCTATTCACATCATTGATGAATTTGGATTTTTTGGTGCTGGCATCTGAATTATGTTTTGTCTCTCACTTAAGACACCCTGAGGGATTCACTCTGTGAGGTTTGATCTAGATGATCCCTAAACCCACTGCAGTCTGTTGGGCAGTGCCATGAGCAGACAAACAGGAAAGGGTAGTGCTGCTGGAAAAGCAAACAGGCTTTTCCTAGGAGTCTTGTTTGTGTCATTAATACCTGGCACCACTGAGCTGCTCAGCACAAAAGCTCTTTTGGGCTTTGCCAGGCTCAGGTTTGGTTTGGATAACACCCATGTGTGCCACTTCTGCCCTGTGCACAAAGCTTGCTGCTTGCCTCAGTGCCATCCTGCACATGCTGTCCCTCGTGCAGTGCTATGGATGGAGCCTTTCCAGACAGGCTGTCAGAGCCTGTGATCTTCAGCAGATGCATTAACTGTGTTAACCTTTGAAGCAAAGTGAATTTCGAATGTCAGAATGGCAGAGGCCAACATACAACCTTCCACCTTCCCTGACTTTTTTTCGTCACCATAGAAAATGCTTTGGCTTTTTCTGTGCTTACCAAGCAGTTCTGTGTGGCTTAGCCCATGTTTGCCTCATCGCGTCAGTCCACACAGTTCACTTGTAAGGAATTCCATCCACGCCTAGAAATTGAGGAAGATGAGGTTGGGAAGGCTCCGAGGTGCAGGTCCTGCCTCAGTGATTGCAGGCAGCAGTGCTGAAAAGGAAGAAAACCAGGGGGAAGAGTGAGCTGCTTTAGAGGAGTTACCTTGTGACAAATGCTTTTAGAGTAATGACTAAGTGCTTCCCTCCTTTGCACCATCATCCCACAGGGCAAAGGAAAGGTGCTGGGGATGCCTTTCCCCAGACCTGGCCAGAACCCAGAGGGACCACTGATGGCACAGGTGGCCCTTGGTGTCTCTCTCTGCACTCTCAGGTATCAGGTGGTGTTTATTATCCTGGAGGCTGATGCACAAAAGTGCAGCCTCACATTGAAACAGGACAGTTGATCCCAGTGAGGATTTCCACCCTCTTTTTGATGCAGTTTGAGCCAGATATGGGGCTGCTCCGTGAACAAGGTGTTTTTGAGGCCGAGGCAGGGAGCCTGTGCTTGGTGAGGAGTAGCAGGTCGTGTTCAGGAGGCAGGGGCACAGATGCCACGGCCCTTGCTGAGCTATCCAGCTTCCTGCAGCACAGGCAACGCTTTGCCTGGACAGGACAGGATGGGATGCTGAGGGGGTGCAGCAGGGCAGTGGTAAGGGGGACACTCCATGGAGGGGATACCCCCGCGGGATGCCGCTGCTGGCAGCGCATTCCCCCTGGCAGCTGCCTCCCGTGGACAACTGGCAGACCCTCTTGTCCGGCCCGCCCCGGCCCGCGGGCTGCCTACCCTGGAATCGCCTCCCGTCTGTGCCATCTAGTGCCCAGCACAAGAACTGGGACTGACCCAGCCTCTCACCCACAGGGGAACAGCCCGGCTGCTCTGGAGAACAGGCTCTCCTCTCGCTGGGCCAGTCGCCAAGCCCTGGGCCAGGCAGGGATGTGCTGGGAGGACCCCTGAGATGCCGCACCGCCTGCATGGAAAATCCCACTTAGCTCCAGGTAGGATCGCAGCGCGCAGGTGTGTCTGTGGGGCGGATGGAGCGGGGAGAGTGACTCTGCTCGGAGGCTGGAGGTGAGATGAGGCTGGGTGATACTACACTGCCAGAAGCTCCAGGCAGGGAGAGGAAGGCTTGAAGCTCTCGGGAATCCTGCCTTTGCTTTTCAGGCACTGTGTTCCTGTGGCACGCTCTGACGTTGCACATGTGTTTTAAGGGATGAAAATACTGACCTCTGACTGGAATTCTCCTATTTGGACAGATTTCAATGCTATTCCAAGGGAGCTACAGTTAGTTGTGCTCGATATCTTTGGCGTAATCTTTGTTATGGTATTTCTTAGGTAAGTTCCTTGTACTAAGTTACTATTTTTTTAAAAAAAGTTTCTGTAGCTGTAGCTTGATTTGCCAGCTTTGATTCTTAATTCTGCCTTTGTCCTCTTTTTCCTTTTCAAAGGAATACTATTCCTCTTTACAGACCCAGTTTCATCTATAAACTCTAAAGAGCGGATGAACAAATTCTTTCTTCTTTCTTGCTGCATTTTTTCCCCAAATCTGTGTAAGAAATTTAATGGTGGTGAAAAGAGGTCCTAACTCATACCATCAGTGTATATCTGTCCTTCATATTGGTTTATCACAGCCAGGCATCACATATTTCTCTATATTGAATTTCATCTGCTCTTATTTGCCCTGTTTTGCAGATGTTTTCAAGTTTTCCACAACTGAAATTTTCCTGCTATCTTTTACTAGCTCCATATGTTATCTTCTATCATTTCATTACTGGGCCACAAGTAAATATAATGAACATGCTGTTTCTGGCATTTGTAGGGTGCCCCACTCAGCATTTTTCACGTGAAGTTTTGATCATTCATTCTTCATTTATAATTTGTATTGGGTTAAAAATGATTACCTGATAGCTACTTCCCAGAACTTCCTATTAGTAACTTTAGGGAGTTAGTAGTAAAACTGTTCAAGGAGCAAATGAGCATATCTTTGTTCTTGAGATCACAACCAGTGTCTGTGAGCTCATCTCCTGTGAACTGTATCTGCAGGTTTGCCTCTCCAGGATATGTTGCACAGGCACATCATCCTGTTTCTGAAATGTAAAATTTCCTACAAATTCACTTTTTTTTCTTGATAATTAAGTAAGGCTGATCACTTAGGAAGTCTCAGTAGCCTTTTCAGAAGTGAAAAGGTAGAATTGCCTCTTAGCATCTGGTAGGTAACTGGCTGTAGTGATAGCTGGGTGGTTTTGGAGCTGGTATGCTCAGAGCTCTCCTGGGGCTGCTATTGATCTTGGCATGTTGTTGCTTTTGAAGGGACTGATCTTTGAAACCAGGCTCCAGGAAGTCATTTAAGGATGTGTTACATCCTGCTGAGCACTGAAACTGTGAGGACTTCAGTGGGAAGGAAACTCTTCTTGAAAGAGACACAGTATTTATCTGCTTTCCCTAATTAGTGCTCCATCTTCCCGGAGGTGATATTCTCCACAACATCCCCTTGGCAGCAGGAAGCCAGTGCTGGGGTTAAGTCCCCACTTGCCCAAAGCTTAACTGGTCCCAGCTGTGCAGCAAGAGCTCTATTTCTGAGGCTCCTGGGCTCAGGGCAGGTGTTTTGCTGTGCTGCCCACACGGCTGTTTGCACACCTGCTGTTCCCTTCTCCCAAGACCAAGTGGTGCAGAGGCACGGCTGGTTCTGCAGCGAGCTCCAGCTTCTCACAGGTCTGTAAGCTCTTTTAATGCTGTCTCTTAGTTCTCTGGGTCTCGTAGTCTCTAGGGCTTCACACCTTCCCCTGTGTAATTCACTCCCAGGTCTGTTGTGTGCCACAGTCAGGCTTTAAAATGCTTGTGTCAGATGGGTGTGAGCAAGAGTCTGTTTGTCCCCAGAGCTGCTTAGTTAACAGGGAAGCCCAAAATCTCTGTTTTACATGAAAGGAAATGGAGTCTCAGACAAGCAATGTGATTTATTGCAGTTATTTATTAGCAGAAACAGGAATAAACCCCCTTTTGGTCCCCACACCTCAGTGCTGTAACCCCAAGGCCACGTGTATCCCTTGCCCCAGCCCCTGCAGCAGAGTCAGTGTGAGAGCCCAGCTGTAACCTGGGGAGGTTTGGTGCAGGGGTTCCATTCCCATGTGTTGGGGAGGTGTTTGGCCTTACCTGCATCATCTTCTGTCGTGGCACGGTGGTGGCTGTGCCTGGGTATGACAGGGGACCAAGGCTTGGGCTGGGCTCAGGCAGCTGAGCCTGGCTCTGGCTGGTGCAGGGAAGGGGTTGTGTGGCAGCTGGGCTCCTGGCTCCCCAAACGTCCATTCCAGCTTTAATTACACTGACACTGCTGCCTGGGTGTAATTAGCAGTTGAGAAACTCTGAGTGTGATTTTAATAAGCTGAGAGTAATGCAATTTGTCTTTTCTATAAGAGATGCTTTGCAAACAAAAACTGTAATTAAAAAGCACACACACAGGGCAAACAGTGACTGTGCAGTGGGTGTTTTACTGCTCTATGTGCAGCGTGTCTGGCACATGGCCTGACCTGGCACAGGGGTCCCCCTTTGGGACAGTCTTCATCATGGGGTTCCTGAGAGACCAGCATATAATAACTGCAGGATTTGGCTCAATTGTGAGTTTTACAAAAGGCTCTTCCCTGTCTTCACAGATTCTCTTTGATATAATATTGTTCCTTTACAAGAATAAGTCTCCTGGGTGTCATCCTCCCCATTGCTTTTCATTCCTGTCACTATTGTGTTTCTGTGCTCTCACCCCAAAGCCCAAATTAGGCTGGTGGGATCTCTGTGGCAGAGGCCAGGCATGGGGTGGCATGGGGGGAGGCAGGAAGCCTTTTCAAGAGCAGCCAGCATTTCTGGTAGCCTCAGATCTGAACAGTCAGACCAAGCCCTGGACTCTGCCTCTCTTCCCTGCTTCTTCCTGCTCTCTTAAAAAAAATCCATATATATATAGAAGTAATCTCTTTTATCTAGTCTTCTGTCTCTGCACAGCTCTGCCCTGCCCTGCTGGAGTTCAAAGTTCATTTCTGGCCGTGGGAGCTCTCATGGGGGAGCAGCCCCACTGAGTCCTAAAGTCTGTTTCCCCAAAAACCCCCATTACACACCGGGCTGACCCACCAGCAAATTTTCCCTCTTCCTCAGTGCTGTGAGGCAACTGTGCAGGGAACAAGGTGGGAGACAGAGGCACAACAGCTGTCAGGAAATGGTTATTCTGTCCCCCCAGCAGGCATCAGAGGGCCAGAGTCGGGGATTTGCACCTGATGTGAGGAATGGGGAGAGTGGGAATATCACTCCAGCCTCTGGGAAGCCCCTTTGACTCCATCTGCTGGGGTAGGTGAGGACCTTTCCCAGAGGGCAGGCCACTCTACCCCCCTGCAAAAGTCCATTTGTGCCTGATGGCACCAGCTGCCCTGGCTCTCATAATTTAGGGAGTGCCTATGTTTGTAGGACCCCTCCTCTCAACCTACGGAAGACACAGTGATCTTTGAGAGTGCAGAGCCAGAGAAATGCCTCTGGTTTCTCATCTGTTCTCATTTCTCCCTGCCTGGGGGCAATGGTTGGGGGACCCAGGTGGATAAAGGGAGCCTAAAGCAACTGCTGACTCGTATCCCCTTGTGCTGTGCCATGCAGGCATGACTGGCCCACTGCCTGCTCTACCAGCTAATTGCAGCCCTGGCACACCGGCAAAACAAATAAAACCTTCTCCAGATATCAGGTTGAAATGCAGTAAAGGGATCTGTGGTTCCCACTAGCAGTGGAAATGGCAGCAGGTGCAGACTCAGCAGATGGAAAGCACCCAGAATCTGCCCCATCCCAGCACAGAGAGACTGTGATGTAAATGCTGTACAGCCCGTCCTTGTGGGATGGAGAGGGAGAACTGATGGGGTTTGGTTGCTGTGCCGTGCTATCTGTCCTGTGTCTGTGGCATGTGTGCTCCTCCTGAAGACATGGCAAGCGTGTCTTTCCTGGAGCCAAGCTGGTACAGTCTCTGCTGCTCTGCCCAGCTGGCCCTTCCACACTTTCCAGGTTGCAAATGCTTTGGGGCAGAGACTTGTGATTCTGATCTCTCAAAAGCAATGGCCATTTCTGTTGCCCTTTGCAACACCTAAATAAACAAGCCTGAAGAAGGCTGGGCCAGGGGCCAGATAAACCAGAAAGGGACTGTGTTCTCTGATCTGTGCTTGAGATGCGAATCCTGTTATCCTGATAGCAGGTGGCATCTCTCAGGACAGAAAACTTGTTGGTGTTTGAGCACTTATGCTTCCCAAAGTCCTATGTTATGCTCTGTCCAGAGGAGGAGATGCTGTGGGCATCAAACCTGCCAGGTTTCTGCATTCAGATGCAGAGGCCAGTCAAGACAGGCTCCTGTCCCTGTGGTCTTCTTTTGTATGAACTTTTGACCGTGACTCTGGAAAGCACAGAATCGTCCAGTGCTTTCAGGGTATACCCTTGGGCTGGTGGAAGCTGAACATACTCGACTGCTTTGCTGAAGTGTGGGCTGTGACAGGAGCCTGCCCTGTTGTACAATAGTCCCCATCCCTCACATGGCTCGTGGTTTGCACCATGACTGAAACTGTGTTGTGCGTTTCCCTCCTAAGGTCAAAACCGATGGGTTCAAATGGCCACACAGAGGTGTGAACTGTATTACCCAAGTCTTAGCTGGACGAACTGTGAGCCTGAAGGACTAGGGGAGTATGTGGAGCTGCAGCAAGTGACATCTTTAGAAAGAAAATTCATGTATTTCCCAAGGCTGTAGTTCTAGGGAGCAAACAGAGAGTGTGAGGAGCTGGGAACCACTGGAATAAAAGAGTTGTAAGTCCAGATTCTCACTTAGGGTGTGAGCTGTCTTGCACGGTATGTGACCTCCTCATGTAGTGCAATATGAACTTTTTGTGCTGCTGCTGAGCACCCTCCAGGGAAAAGGGACCCAGTGTAAATCAGACATGACACTGCTGTTTCTGGGTGTTCATCCCAGAGATAGGTTTGCCCTCTGAAGACTGCAGAGGTGTAGCCAGAGGGTACGTAGCCTCTGCCTACTCAGTGCTAATTAGAGCTTTATGTATAGCCCTCTCAGCGACTCCCTGAAGTTTTTTCCCGTGCAGCACCTGAACAGCTGGAGATGGGTTGATTCCCACTGTGAGCTGAGTGGCCCTGCAGTGGACAGCGGTGGCTGCAGACACTACCAGGCCTGGGTCAGAGGGCTGAAAAGTGGGAATAACAGATCTGAGGATTGCTGCACTGCTGCTGCTGCTGCTCTGCCCCATCCCTCTCTGAGAGCTGCAACCCTGACCCTGCCACGGGGCAGGAGCTTCTGAGTGGTTCAATAGAAAACTTGCCATACTAAAGTAACCCAGGACTGATTCTGGCTTACCAGGATGTGTTGAGTTTTATGCTGAGATGTTTCATTTGTTGCTCCAAGAGCAGTAGAGCTGATCCATCAGCAGAAACTGCTGAGAAAGGAACAAGAAGTTGTGAGGCTTCCTGAGAAGCGCAGCTCTCATGAGGCAAATTTGGGTGGGCTGCACCACAGATCTCCGTGGTCAGTGTTCATTCATGTCCAGGAGTAACTTCTGAGCTCTCACATCTCCAACTCCCACTGATTCTTAAGCAGAATGGAAAAAAGATTTGTAGAGGTCTGTGTAGTGGACCTTGGCTCTTGCTGGGAAAAGTCCACTATCCTCTGATTTTAGGGCCCTCTTGCTTAGGTTGGACTTTAACAGCAATCAGTCACCCAACAACTTTCTGTAATAATCTGCAAGTTTTCCATTAAGTGACAAACACTTTGAACTCCTCCCCAGATCCTCTGCTGCAATCTAATCTGCTGTCATTTTTCACCGGGAGATGGAGGGTGCTACCTTCACGTTTTATTAATTCCCTGTTTACAGTGGGGAAGAAACCAAAGCCATGAGAAACACTGAAAAGAGCAACCCACGGAGCTCCAGACACTGTGTAATTAGATCATTGTCAGCCTCTGTGCTTGTCACTTCCAACTGACTCTGGATTTACTGTATATATTGGGCATGTGACAGGGAGGAGAGGTAAAGCCTATCAACATGCTTAAGGGAATCTGGGGAGAAGATTCCTTATTCCCGCCCAGCACTGACCTGCTCTGAATCCTTGGGCAAGATTGTCTCTATTGTCCTGTCTCTAAAGTGGGGATATGAGTGCTTTTCTCATTTGGCCTGTAAGACTCCCTGGCCCTGAGAGCAACTTAAAAATGCTGTTAAGTAGTGAATTTTTTATAGTGATGTTGACAAGACTGTGGCAACCTGGATGGATTATGGAGTTTGGAGACCTTCCTGGAAGTGCAGCATATACTGGAGGCTCATATTTGCTTGGCAGCTTTCCACAGACCCCCCTGTGTCCTACCATGAGTATCAGCGGAGAAACAGGAGAAGGGACCTATTACAACTCTCTTCTTTGTGCTTAGAGTTTGGTTAGAGTTCACTTTGCCACTCACCCGGCATGTTTAGGTTGTCTTCAAACTATCCTGTAAAAAACATGTTGCACCTTGAGCAAGTGGGGAGCTTTCCTGGGCATGGATGAAGTCTGCTGCAGTTGTGGGTGTACTGAAAATGTCTGTCAGGGGTGCAGATTTTTCATTTTGATAAGGATATCAGAACAATGCAATGTTAATTGTTTCTGTTTTGATTCCAACAGCTTCAAAGCCAGGCCCCCTCCAAAGTAACAGGACAAGAGGGAGCAGTTTATTGAGATTTTGGAGAGTGCAAATATAGTGAGCAAATCTTACATCTGCAAGAGAAGGCTGGTTTGTCCTAGATCTGAAAAAATCTCTTATGCAGCATTCCTAGCAGTTAAAAGGGGATCTCAGTGATGTATCTGCTTTCAAGTCCCTTGACACTATCAAAGCGGGCCCATTCCTTGGGGTGAGACTCAGACTATGATGTTGTGTGCAGGAACACTCTTTACAGAGTTTAAATAGCTCCTTTACTTAGGCTAGCACAGTGTTCTGTGAAGAGGACAGGGGAGATCTCTGGCTGAAAACATAACCTGTGAAGGGTTAAAGGTAAGATCATTCTCCAGTCCAGTTCACTATGTGTTGCACAAGCAGCTCTTCTTGCAAGAGTCATTCCCACATCTTCCTTCCCCACCCAAACCTAAGAACCAGCTATGGAGGTTCCTGTCAATGTGAGATTTTGGTTCTGTGAGCGGGTGGTATTTGTTTGGCTGCTGTTACTTGGTCCTGCGGGTCTTGGTGCCGCTCCTGGTAGGTGAGTGTAACTCCATGAATTCCACTCTGTGAAAGCCTGGACTGGCTCCTGCCATTTCCAATTGCCTCAGCTGAGAACACAGACATAATCTGTTAGACCTGGCATCTCCTTTATAGAGCAATTACAGAGATACCCAACCAATTATTTATAACCTTTGAATCAGGCAAACTTCGTCTTAATGCATGACGTGGCTTTTCATGGTCAAACAAGCCCTTCAGTGAGAGATCAACAAAACCGAAATTAAGGAAGTTGAAAATAAACTCTTTTCCCTTTGGGGAGCAATGGTGCATCCTTGAGAGATTTCCTCTCTATTCACAGGGTACATGACTTCCTCTGATGGATAAGAGCAGGATGTGCCTCTCAAGAGCTTCCCAGGTCAGTGTCCAAGACACCATTTTTTATGGGACACACGATCCTTCTCCTCCACAGAGCTCCCTGCCCCTATGGCCATGGAGCTGGGTAGTGCTCCAGCATCAGCTAACTTTGACGAGTGCGGGAATGGGATTTGCCTGATCAGGATGGGTATGGGGTCATCAGTGCCCTAATGCAGAGGGTGCCCTTGCTGTCAGGACCTGTGCCAGGAGAAAACCAGCAACTTGGCACAGTATTGTTTGATGCAAGAAGAAAAGAAACAACTCTGCCAGTACAGATTCACTCTTGGGACTATCTAACATCAAAGTATTGTCTCCATTCAAGTGTGGTCTTCCCTTGCTCCCCACCCTCTACGCTGTTCCCTTTACCGTGAGAAAGTACGGCATGGAAAGTGCTGGACCACTCTGTTCTCAGCTTGCCCTGTGAGCCAGCAATTCTTCAGGGACAGGGAGGGGGAAGGGTGGCATGCCTTTACTGCTCAAAGATAGGACTTCATTACATCACCCTCCCCTTCTGACCACTCCCATATATGAAGCCTTGCTGCCACTCGGCTCTCTGTGGCTGATCTTACTTTGGAGCCCCTGCATCTGGGAACCCTTGAGGAATAAGGGGCAGGAGAGCAAAGCAGAAGCACCTTCTTTTGGTGTCACTAGCTGAAGGTGAACTGCACCCAGGGAGAACAGAACTCTTAAGGTAGTGAGTAAACAGCATGATTTTATCTTATCTCCGTATTTTGGTTGGATTGGGGTGTGAAATAGAGGAGTTCTTTCCCTTTATTACATACCTTTCCAGTTCTCTAATCCTACTTTATTAAAGGGTACCTTTGTTTCACAAGCCTTCAGGCTCAGGTTGGAAAAGCAAGTGTTTCTCTTATAGGGATTGACAGGTCCTTACCTACTGTGTTGACTTTGGATTTTCTCAGTGAAGGCTGGGTCACAGGGAGCAGGGTCTCTGACCAGGTAATCTGAACAGCCACTGATTCGGGGTCAGCAGTACATGAACTGATGGCTTCAAGAGGAATTTGGTTTTCTGACAGAGGCTGAGATCAAAGAAAGGAGCTGGGGGTCTAGTGCCCTGGGATCTCAATCACATCACTGGAGGAGATATTTCACTTCTGCATGGCTCATCCAACCTTTTGAAGGTACCCTATATACCACCCAAGCTGATGCTGGTCTTCACTCCTTATTGGGTTGAAAAGGTCTATGGAAAGGTTGGTATAGGGTTATCAGACTGAGTCTCAATTTGACCCTGGCTTTGCACATGGTGTGAGTGGCGTGGCATTGCTGATAAGAGAAATGCTGCTTTAGCAACTGGACACAGGAAAGGCTCTCAAAACCACCACAGAGGCCAGAGCTACACAA
This sequence comes from Neopelma chrysocephalum, assembly GCF_003984885.1. Classification (NCBI taxonomy): domain Eukaryota; kingdom Metazoa; phylum Chordata; class Aves; order Passeriformes; family Pipridae; genus Neopelma; species Neopelma chrysocephalum. The sequence goes on along the minus strand of NW_020897778.1, from coordinate 473,122 downwards.
ACACTGGAAGACAGATTTCAGGGGGTCCTAAAGATGAGAAATTCTTACTTCAGTCAATGTCCTACCGGCAAGTGGTGCTCTTCAGAGGAAGCTAGGTCTAAGAAGTAGGCTGAAATCCATAGATCTTGGATACTTCTTCTTGCCACATCATTCTGTGCTTCTAAGTGGTAGCCTTAAAAAACGTAGACTCTGTTGGGATAGGAGGTCAAGCACTGACATTTTTCTTACCTGGTAGCAAGGGGAAAGGCCAGGAGGCAGATGCAGAGCCAGAAAAGCTGCAGGGACAATGAGATGATGCTGAAGGTGTGTTCCAGAAGCAGAGTGGAAGGGCAGTGCTGTGGAATAGAGCAAAGCTCCTGATGCAGAGCAGGCAGAGCACTCAGCAGAGCACAGGTCAGGAGATCAGTCACGTATGGGGAAACAGAAAAAAGTGTCCTGAAATAAATCAAGCAGGCCATATTTAATTATTTTTGAAAAAATTCTGTTGCAAGGAAGTATCAAGGGCAAATGTATTGGTGTGAAAAGGAACAGATTCTGTCCAGCAAAACGAGTATTTAGACATGTGAAGGACCAGAACAACACCTGGGAGACTCCGTGCTCATTACCAGAACAAAAAGAATGGACCTCTCCTACATATGCTTGCAAAACAAAACCTGCTCCTGCTCTTGGCTGGAGCCCTTTTAACATGTCAGAGGGGGGCTCTCCCAGCACAAGTTTGCAGTCCTGGGCTGCATTTCCTGATCCAGCTGTCCACAGCAAACAGGAGTCAGACCAGGAGAGACAAAGTTATTCAAACCAGCTTTGTGGTAATTCAGATACGTGTCTACCTGTAGAGTCTTGATTTAGCAAAAGCAGGCAAATTTAAGCAGATAGCTACAAATTTTTTTCAGTTGGAAACAGAGCTCTTTTCTTCCAAGTTCAGCTGCAGTCTGTGAAACCTCTCCAATGAATTCAGTCTTGAGTTCATTTATTATATTGGAATCTGAGTTTTATTGTTGGTTCTTGCTACACCTATCCAGATGCTCTACAGTCTATAAAATACATAGTTACTTGCTATGGCAATGACATTGAATAAATCCCTCTGTAGAGCATCAAGAAAGTGCAGACTTCATCTGTGATTGGAGAGCTTTGATGTGCGTGTGAAGGACAGGCCAACTGCAGCAGTCAGGCTGGACTGAAGAAAGCCTTTAGCCCTGAGAGAGGGCATAGTTTGTTTTTTCCCCTTTAGTTTCCCCCTTTCCTATTCTTTTGTCTTTTTTGTCCTCCTATCTGCCTCTTTCATCCCCACTTTGTCTGTTTTTCCCTTTCAGCACTTTAGGTTTTATTCTTTCCACATGTTATTCCCTCTTCTTTCCCCCTTTCTGCCTCCAGTAGCTCTCTCCCCTCTTATTCCAGGACAGTGTAGTTGAGGGGAAGCTGTGCAGGACTGTGTTGCTCAGCTGATTGCTGGCAGCTGAGGGGAGGGCAAGTCTGTCAGCTGCAAGAACACAGTTCCTTTGGTGGCCTGGTAGAAAGGCTTTGGAAAGATGAAAGGACTTTATAAAGCTGATAGATAATAGGTACAGATTGGTGTGTAGGTTTTGGAAACAGCGAAGCTTGACATGAAATTAATGAGTAAGACTGAGTAGCAAAAAGATAAAATTGAGGAAAAGTGATAAAAGAAAGCAGACTTTGAACAGAGGACAATCACCCTTTTCTGGAAGGAAGGAGCAGAAGGATTGTTTCTGCAACAGCAATCAGCAAAGCCTCTGCCCACCCAGGAGCCCTGCCAGCTGTCACACAGCGCTGCCCCAGCTTCAGCTGCCTGTGTGGGTAGAAGAGTATAAGCAGAACTGGGCCATGTGGCTGGTAAGAAAGGGTTAATAAATCTCCCCATCTACCAATTATCTTTCATTTTGTTTACCTTTGCCCCAGGGAAGAGCGATGCACCTGTGGATGATTATGGGAAAACAGATTCATAAAATGAAAACATGTGGGTTTAGTGGGTTGCTCCATTTGAGCAGGTGAGTTACAATGAAAGCAACTCTCACTGGAGGGGGAAGGAGGTGCTTTGGCTGTGGACAAACATCTGCTTATTTAGTTTCATCTCTGAAAGTCAACTCTTGTGTCCCTGCTCTTAGTCAACTTGACCTCTTGCACGCTAGGCAACTTTTCCAGTTCTTAAAGTACCTTTTCTCTAAGAGTCTCCCCCAGTGACTTGTTTTCCAGGGCTTTTTCAGCAGTGATCTCTTTTTTACATCAGTGTTTCTTAGATAGTGGTTAGCTTAAAATAGAACTCTCTGCTACCCACGCAGCTGGTACTTAACTTCCACTGGTTGCCTTAGGCATGGAAGAGTAGAGCAAGGGCTCAGAAAGGAAACTATAATTCGGTGTGAAGAAGCTTCTCATGCTTATGAACATCTCTGTGCTACCAGGAACTCAAGATACTATTTGATGCTCATGTTCAGGTAGTATTGGATTGCAGCATTGCTCTGTTAGAGGGGAAAGACTTCCTGATGGAAAAAACAGCTAACCTGCAACATGAGGTGTCCTTAGCTAATGTACCAAATCTTGTAACAGCGTCTATTCCAACAATGCATCAGTTAAAGCCTCGGGAAACGGAGACCTTGGGATGTGTGTTCTGCCATAAAAAGGAGGAGTCTGAACAGTAGATGTGATCTGTGCTCTGTGAGTCATTGCTGGTGTTGCTTCCTGAAATTCTTATGGGAAAAATCAATAAGGGTGGGGGAAGAAACAAAAAGTGCCCAGAAATGCCTCAGGTCACTTGATGTTTTTCAGTGTCTGCAAGTTCCATGGCCAGAGCTATGAAGGCATTGCTTCATGTGCTGACAGATGCATTCCTCTGTTGCTTGAGTTTCAATGTAATAGTGCCTGCTATTTTGGGGGAATGTTAAAGGTGACCATGCTGTGAACATCACAAATGGAAAGAGGTGGCAAGCCCCACAGGAGATATGTTTTTCTTTATTTGTCTTGGGCTGAGAAGAACAAGGCAGCAATGCACCTGCATTAACCTTGGGATTACTGTTTGAGGTGTGGCTTTGCATCTTGAAACATGTAAGGCTGAGTTATAACAGGGCTCTCTATTATGTTAATGCCTAGACTGAGATACTCAAGGGTTTCCAAAGATTATGTACAGCTGAAATGAGGTCCTTGTGCACAGCACAACCTGTACATACCACACTACTCACCCTTCAGAATCAGACACTAACTCCAGGTTTTGTAACCTTCTCTGACCTCATCCTCAACTCTACTCGTGCATAAGTGAAAGAGTAACTTGCTGAGGAGCATCCAACTTGTTCCAGCTCTGTGCTGGTAAGAACATGCCATGGATGAGACTGCATTGTCCTTGAAGAAGGACATAGAATTTGCTTAATTTTTGTGACTCACTGATATAAAACTTGCCTTTCAGCAGTGGGGGTGAAGCATAACAGTTGGATAATTATGATTTAGAACTGGGCTTTTTACAGCTAGCAGCCTTTCCATGTCACCTTGTACCCTCTGAGACAAAATGTGACAGGGAGACTCTTCTGACCTAGACCTGCTCCAGGGACATAGCAACTTTAGAACTATAAAACTATTAAGCATAAAACCTGGTACTGTCACACCTACAGGGTGAGTAAATTAAGAAAAGTGTTCCATTCAGTAGGCTGTGTCTTAGATTCCTCTGTTAATATTAAAGATATGACAGACTGAAAGTGCAGAGGGCTCTGTTTGGGGCACAGACCATCTATCTTTCCATGCTGTCTGCTTTTTCAGAGGATAGTTGTTTTGGCACAGATCCTGCCACAATCTTTTCTGTGGAGCATCATGGGTCTCACATGAAGGGTTCAGATAAAGTGAGAGTGGTATGTGTTACTAGCTGAATGTGGCCTGGACTCTGTATATGTACTTCAGACTGGCCACTAGAAAAAAGCAGGTACATCAAATCCTTCTAAGCCTGCAGAATATTTTCTGTGCTAATACCTACTTTCTGGAAAGCTTCTGTTTTTGCTCAAGATCTCTTAGATAATAGCAGTATAACTGAAGGGGTCTGCCCTCTTGATGCAACGTCTTGAAAGGAGTATCTGAAAGTCCTCTTTGAAGGATGGGCACATGCTGGATCCCTTCCAAATATCTCAAGGCTGGAGTGCTCATGTTTTACAATACTGATTTTTCCAAATGCAAATGTTAAGGAGTATTCCATTTTGTGGCTACTACAGAAAAGGTGCTGTATTTTTAAGGAGAGGAAATATGACTCAAAAAGCTTTTAATCTTGGAACAAGGCCAAAGTTTGTTAATGAGTCAGTGTAGTACAGTTACCATCCTTCTGAAGCAAGTGGGGATCCAGTGTATCAAAGGTTGGAGTGGGGCAGAGGGACTGGATGGGTTTGGAATTGAGGCGTTAGCCACTTGACTGATCCTCCTAAGTCCAAAGATGGCATCTAATGGTGCTGACTGGCATCCAGGCAGACTTTGCTTCACCCTGGTTTTGCAGAATGCCTTCTGGCTGAAAGTCAGGCTTTGGACATGTGGGCTTGAATCCTTACTGTGCCCAAGTTTCAGGCAAGCTGTGATTTGCTTGTGCTGCATTCTGGATGGAGACCCCTGGTGGCCTAGTGGTTAGCGTGCAGGACTTTCACTGCTGCGACCACGGGTTCAAATCCCGGTCTCCTGGCCTGATGGAGGTCGTTAGCCCTGTGTGGCCATCCATCTATGAGAAGGACACTCTAAACAAACCTACGTCCTGAGGACCTCACTGCCATTGTCCAAGCTTGCTTGGCCCCGGCAGATGAACCTTAGGATTAAAGGGTGGGCTCAGTTCAGCGCAGGCTGTGTCTCACCTAAAAAATCCATTGCGCAGGCTGGAAAGGTAAAAGACCTTTCCCCAAATCTTCGTTCGCGAAGATGGGCCATTATTATTATTCTGGATGGGCATTCAGCTCGTGTTCAGAGGGGTCCTGAGGTTTCCAGCAAGCCCTGCACAGCAGCAGTGGCAGAAGCTTTGGGGGCTGAGTCTGTAGAGTCCAAAGACAGCTGGTGCAGCTCCTTACCTTGAGTCTGAGTTGCTGCTGGGGTTTATGCTGCACTGTTCAACAGCAGGTGAGCTGCAACCTTTGAGCTACAACTGTGCTCCTGGACTTGCCACAAGCAGACATGTACGATTGTTGCTTAAAAGCCTCAGTCAGGTTTAGTGATGGAGGGAAGGTTTCTTCATCCCTGCCTTCCTGCTCTGCCATTCTTCCTGCCAGAGGGTGCTCCTGTGGGAGCAGGCATGGCAGAACAGGCATTGCATCTTCTCATTGCAGCTGGAGTATTAATCCAGACTAAATCTAATGACAGTTTAAGGTAGAGTGTCACTGTGATTGCTAAGAACTGGTGTGTGAGCTGATCAGATGCCCAGGCATTGCTGGCACACTTGGCAGGCAGGTTATTCCCACAAAGTGTAATCCCAGCTAAATCTGTCAGGGTGTCTGAGTTTAAGCTGAAGGTACAAACACACTTAAAATCCAGTCTCTCATTAAACCACAAGGGTGTCGGTTAGGCAGGAGTGGCGTGAGGGTACGTGACCATGTGGAGATGGAAGCACTTCTACTTAAGATGACCACATATTTAGACTCATAGAATGATTTAGATTGGAAAAGACCTTTGAGATCACTGATTCCAGCCGTTGACCCAGCACTGCTGAATCACCACCAAGTCCCCAAGTCCCACAGGTCTTTTAAATACCCCCAGGGATGGTGACTCCACTGCTTTCCAGTGCAGCCTGTTCCAATGCCTGACCACCTTTTCAGTGAAGAAGTTTTTCCTAGTATACAATCTAAACCTCTCCTGGTGCATCTCTCAAGGCCATTTTATTTGCTCAGTTCCTTAGTCAGAACTTCAGAGCTAACAACCAGGTGAGGAAAAACATTTGTACCACATAGCAACCGAACCCCAGGAACACAGAATGATTCTGCTGGTGATACACAACCTTCATGAATGCTAAAATATGCGTTTCAAAAGGTGTGGGTTCTTGACTCTTCACCCAGTCAATGATTACTTATGCATTCCTCCGGTACTGTGAATTCAAACATAATGAGTTTCAATGGGTTAATCTCTGTGAGCAGAGCAGTACAAATACCAAATAATATGGCACGCTTGGGAGAGCTTTTAAGTGAAGATAAGTGGTTACTGCCAGTGCTACAAGGATGTATTGCCCCTAGAAAAGGGTTTGCTTCTTGAGAAAGGACAGTCAAAGGAGATCAGTACACACAGCTCTGTGCAAAAGGACAGGAGGGACTTGCAAATATTCTAAAGAGGTAAGGGGGAATTAGGAATTACCTTCATTAAACTGTTCCACTCAACCTGAGAGTGCTGTGTGGGATTCCTTATTCCACAAAATAGGGGACAATGTGAGTTTTTTAATATATCAGATGAAAGCTTGCCAAAAGAGAATGATAGGACCTGACTAACCAGTCTGAGTAAGCTCAGATCTAATAAACAACTTCTAGTTTAAAGGCAGAAGAAGAGCACCTGAAAACTTCTTTTGCAAAGTTGGGAGAATTGAGCTATTTTAATGAAGTATTTTGACTTTAAATTGGGAGTGATTGTAACAGTAATGTTCTGAATGAATTTGTAAAACTTTAATAACTTGGATTTTTGAGATTGAGTTTGCTGGTTCTGGATTTCTGGGACGTCCTCAACTAGAAAACACAGTGAAAACCATGTGAAATGGGGAATTCTGCATTTATTCCACCTTTCTGCCTTTTTTCACTTCATAGTTTATGCTGAAGTGTCTTAAAGTAAAAAAATGCTGGGTTTGATGCTAAAATTTCTGCAGGAAAACATGAAAGATTTTTGAGGAAAAAGTTGCTTCAAGAAGAAATTGTTGTCTCTTTCTCAGTAAACTCGGGGTTTACTCTACATACCATTAGGCTTCAGAATACTACATGCCATTAGGCTTCAGAAAAGCCACTGCCTGTGGCGGAATTGCAATCTGTGATCACAGCAGCTCGGTTTGAGCAGCACACCTGAGAGCCAGCCGGGCAGCCGCTCCGCTCGGGCACCGTGCTGTTCTATTCAATGTCGATTATCTCTGGCTTGACTTCACAGCAATAAAGACCATTGATCCTCATGGAGGCCTTTCTCCTGAAAATTGATCTGTATCCACACGAGTCCGCGATGCCGGGATTAACAAAGAGGGTGCTAAAAGCTTTTGTCCTGCTCTGAGGGGAGGGAGGCACCGGCTCTAGGGAAAGGTTTTAACTGAGTTGAATGGAGTTACTGTGATTCTCCAAGATTGCTCTGCCTTCCTGCTCCAGGTGGGACCAGTGCCTAGGTCTGAATTTGGAAGCCTCTTGGGGCTTCCTCATGGCTTGGCTGAACTCTGCTTTAGTTGCCTTATCACTGGTGGAGATGAAGACCTGCATAAGACTTGAATTTAAGTATCTTGTGATGAATAAGTACAGGAAATTCATAGTTGGTCCCATAATGCTGGATCAGTAATGGGACATTTGTGTGAACAGCCCTTGGGCCTCTGCTAGAAACCTGGCTCTGCTACTTTTAGGCCTCTGCTGGGGGACCTACGGCAACCTTGTGACTGTTCCCTTTAGGTAGATTCTCACCCAAAAGTCATTGACAGTTCTCTCTGCAGAACAGTAGAGTGTGAAAACATTATTTCAACTGTTCGTTATTAATTATTTAAATATGATAATGTTACTGGTATAGATTAGGTTTTGAGTTTTATCAGAAGAGCATGGCCTGTGTCCTATGACAAGAGTCAAGATGTCCAAACAATCCTTGCATATCGTGTGCTGCCTGGGGAAAGTAAGGAAGGATGTCTCAAAGCTAATGGCCAAGTAGTGGCTACTGGGCTGGGTGTGGGAGTACAAGGATCTCTCAGGAGTGGTGCTGAGGTATGCAGCTGTTGCAAAATGGGCTTAAAGCAGAAACCTGTTGGGTTAAAGTTTGTGGTTAAAGTTTTAAGCATTGTCCCAGAGTCCTTTGTCATCCTCTGGCACCCTGCTGTTGTCTCTCCATTTCTTTTTGGCTGGTACATCATCTCTTTCTCCTCTTCCAGTTCTCCTGGTGCTTTCCCTGACCATGGCAGATTCCTCATCTCTACAGAATGCCTCAGTTCTCTTGGCAGAGATGTCAGACCCTGATCCCCTGCCTGACACCAGCTAGCCTGTTGCACTGGCATTCTTTATTTGAAAAACAGTGTCCCGTTTAAATAAGGTTGCACATGTTGTGACACATCTCAATACAGCTCAATGGGGTTGCTTGTAGAGACATAGCTCTGCTATTTGCTGGTCCACCCCCTCTCCTAATGTAAATTAAGGCAATCAGGCTACATTTTAAATTCCATGGCTAGCACTGGCTCTTGGACCTTTATAACAGTGAGAAATAATTTTATTGCTTTTAATTACTTTATAACCCCTCTCTCATGGAGACCTATTGCTTCTGCCAAGCAGCACTCTGTGACTGAAGCCAAGCTTCCAAGCAGCTGGATTTGGCAGAGATGTGGAGGTTAAAGCCAGCCTCAGCAGACAATAGCTGGGGAGTCAGCTCAGGTGGTGGCCTGCAGCTGCTGCTCCACTCCCAACAATAAATCATAGCAGGGACTCGACTCAGAGCCAAGGTTCAAATAGATTATTTGGGCAAAAACTCAGCTGTTGCTGCCACGTGACTGCCCAGGGCACAGGGTGAGTGTGGAGAGGTGGGTTAGAGTGGATATCTGCAGGCTCCTGATCCATCTCCTGATTTCCATACAGCATATCCGGCTCTGCTGTGCCACAGTTGGGAAGGCAGTAGGGGCTGTGCAAGGGATGCTTCCCTCTAGGGTCAGGCCTGAAAAGGTTAAGGAACTTAGGGGAGTCGAGCTGGCAGTAAAGGTGGAGGGGATTATCCTCAGCTGAGTTTGCTCTCTGTAGTGTTGAAGACAAGAAAGCTGCAGGTCTCTAGCTCGTACATCTGCTGCTTCCTTAGCAGGATCAGTCTGGCAGATGGCACCTTTATTAAGAGCACTGACGTGGGTTGCAGATGCCCAGCCCAGAGGACAGTGTGGTGCCACAGTGCAGCACAGGGGCAGTGCCCAGCAGTCAATGTCTCTTCATGGCAGCCTGGGTGTGTTCCTGCCCCAGTGGTGTGTGTCTTATCCTCACCCTGGGGCTGGCAGGCCAGGAGCTGTGCCTGAGGCAGATGAGGTGGGCTGGAGGGCCCTTTCTCAAGGTCTGTGCACTCACCAGGCAGTAGGACACACAGCATGGAGCTCTTACAGGTTTAGGGGATACTCACAAGTGTGATCCAATTCCAGAGAGGAGGTGAAAGGTGAGAGCAGAGGTAGTATCTGAGATTTCCCCTTCTCTCCTGCTGTGGGAATAACTTGCCTGAGGAGGCAGTAAATCTCTCCAGGAGCCCGGCAGTGAGGCAAACAGCTGTGGGGGAGAACTGAGAGCCCAGCCAGGAGCCCATGGGTTAACACAGCCCCTGCAGAGCTTGAGTGAGCCCGGGCTTGCAGGACAGCCCAGCATAGAGCAGCCTTCAGATGAAACAAAGTACCTTCTGCCGAGCTGGGGCCAGATAAAAGATCCCATGGCATTCCTTGTGAAGCCTGGAGGAGACTGCCAGTGCTGAAGCTGAACTCTGCCAACGAACAAAACTGTCTTTAAACTCTGAGACTGTGTGTGAGCTATTGTTGGGGACATAATGGCTTCTCTGTTTCCCTGCACAGACATTGCTCTGCAAACACGCCACTGGTCTCTTTTAAAAGTAGTTGAGTGTAAATTAAGCTCTAGAACCTGGAAAGAGGTTTCGTCCATTTACCTTTTGCTGTCCTCAGTTGACATTTGTTTACAGAACAGCACATAGAGTAGAAATACACACTGGTTTGAGCTGCTTTACCTGGAGATGGGCATCTTTAATGCTCAGACTAAGACTCACAGAGCTTGGATAGCAAATGTGTATCTCCTATTTTAAATAAGAGGGGTGAGGGTGAGGTTGAGGGGGCCTTGCTTGCTAATTACCTCCCTCTGAGAAAAGTTTTGGGCTGGCTGGCCTGGCCTGTTTCCTCTCCTTAGCTCAGTGCTGGCACAGTCACTGCTCTCTATTCCTGTGTGTGGCTGCTGCAAGGCACCAAGTGCTGCCCTGGCTACTGGAGTTCATTCTGCTTTGGGCTGCTGAACATCCACAGAGGTTGGAGTTGGTGGATCCATTCTTCACCCACAGTTCCATGGTCTGGCTTGTCTCTGGGGATGGCAGATTCTTTGGCAAGGTAAAGGGCATCTTGGCTATTGTGCAAGCACTGTAGTTGTGGTAAAAACCTGAAGCTGCACTACACAGGGGGAAGGTAGTTCCTGAGGGCAATATAATGAATTTAGGTCTATTTTGCTGGAACAATCCTGTAACAGAAAAGGAAATGGGTCAAAGAGCAGTTTTTCAAGCTGTATTTGATGAACTGTCGGTCCCACCAAGGTGGCAGTGACTCTTCATTCCCTCAATAACTCTCAACTCATCCTGGTGTGTATCTGGAATACACTTGCTGGGGAGCTCCTTGGCTTGCTATGCTCCCTCACAGATGAGCACTCACAGGACTGGGACACATGGAGATATGAGCACTGGCCATTTCCTCTGGAAGTGGCTGGCTTATCGGGAAGGTGCTCTGGCCAAGAGTCCCAAACAGGAGCGAGTGCTGTTCTCACACTGGGCTGTGCAAAACAGCTTTGGCTGAGGTTGCTCACTAATGACTAAGACATGTTTTGCACTGGTCCTTGACAACCTTCTGGACAGGGACTCCTCCACAGAGAAGGTGTTTAAAAGCAGATTAATGAAGTTAAATTTTTAAAAAAAGTTTCCTCTGAAGATGATGTGAGTCATGACTAACACCAATTGTGTTCTGCTCCTTGGATTTCCCTTCTGAATCTGCAGCTTTTCCAGTGTGTGACATTACCTGTGTGCTGTGAGGCAGGTTCTTACCCAAGTGATAGTTGCTGGTTTGAGGATATGGAAGGAGGTAGATGAAAACACTCCACTTGTGCCTGGTCACCTGCTCCCTAGTTCCCGCGTGGCCCCGAGGCAGCAGGGCTGATAATCCTGTCTCTTCCCACAGGAAGATGAAGAAGCGCTGTGTGGTGGCTGCAGTCCTGGCCACAGCCCTGCTGGGGCTCATCTTGTTCCTGGGACTGTTCTTCGGGCTGCGCTCAGGGGACACTCACACGTACAAGAGGGCGGCCGTGGCCACAGACGCAGGGCCGTGCTCAATAATTGGAAGGTACCCGCTAATTGTGCCATGATTCTCATTAGCTCTGACAGCTCCTGCACGAGGCAGGACTGTTGTTTCCCCAATGCCCAGCTGCAATCGTGGCAACTGCCCAGCAGGGATAATCAATCCCTAATCTCCCTGTAGAAAGAGGAGGCCCTAATAAAACCTGGTTTTTTACCATGGGCAGCGTTACTGCAGTTGGTCACAGACAACATAGCAGGCAAAGTTTTCCTGGTTCCATGAACAACGAGAACCAGAGTTGCCTTTCTAGCTCCTTTTAAAAAACATTTATCAAGATGTCTCCCAGTTCTAGTCTCAAGTGCTGCAGATCTAAGGCTCCTCAGAAAGTTGTTTCTCATGAGCAATGAATGTGTCTGGAATGCCCGTCCCCTCACATACTTTGACACATCTCTGTCTTTTCAAGCTAGTTTGGATGTACTCTAATGAGGGTTGATCTGGTCTGCAACAAGATCATTAAGATGTGTTCTCTATGGTGACAAGCTAAAAACTTCCTGTTCCTGAGGAACTTATAGACTTGGTGTAGACAATTGTGCATTAGAGAATCTGTCATAACTGCTCTGACGAGATGAATCCACTGCTTACAGTGGTAGCTGAGACACTGTAACTTGCCACCTTCTCTTCTGCTGCACAGGGACATCCTTCAGCGAGGAGGATCAGCTGTGGATGCTGCAATTGCAGCTCTGCTTTGTGTAGGACTCATGAACGCTCACAGCATGGGCATAGGAGGGGGCCTCTTCTTTACCATCTACAGCAGCACAGGTAAGGGACAGGGCCATACACGTCTGGAACAGTTTGAGAACTTTATCTAAGGCAGATGATTTATCCTACCTGAGCGAAAGTAAAAGACTGATGCTCACAACCTCTGGGGGAATGTCCTCAAAGTAATTGCCAAGAAACTGGCTCATGTTGATCAGAGACCTTCAGCAGAGACCACGACTGTGTGCTGAGTCCAGAGCTAAACATCATCTTCCTTGCTCTGTCATTAAAGGAAAAGTGGAAATCATTAATGCAAGAGAGGTGGCTCCAAAAGGCGCATCAGAGGGCATGTTTGGGAACAACACACAGCTCTCTCTGAAAGGTATGGCAAGGGCTGTTTCACTGCTTTGGGGGGACAACATAGCTCCAGCTTTAGCTGCTGCAGGCATGCCTGAATCAAGAACATTTCTTACTGGGTTCTTGTCTGTCTACAGGATTTCTCACCTGGAAATGTCCTCTACTTTACACAGTCTGCAAACTCTATCCTGACAAAGAAGCTAAAAATAATGTCCTTTAAACTAGTCATTCAGCCCAACACTTTCTGCTTTTCACTTCATGAAAATATGGGTGAATCCAAAGCACTGAGCATAACCTGTTCCATATCTGACATCTTTCCACCTCTTTGAATAAATCTTTGTGGATCACCTGGGTTCTTCTCAGTTCAAGTGTCCTCCTTAAATACTTGTTGTGGCATCAACTAATTGCTTAGGGCCTCCAGAGAAGTAATTTCCTTTTAGGGAAGTATTTTCTAATAAGAAATAGAAAGAAATACTATCTGGTTCTCTTCATAGTCACTCCTCTAACCAAGAAGGAATAGCACCTTGGAGGGGGTTTGAGCAGTGTGTTGAACTCCTGAGAGATGCCGAGGAGAACAGGAATGAAGCAAACTGCTGCTTCACTGTGCAGTGTAGTCATCAATCTGTTGCAGTTGTAGAGTTACAATGCTGCAACAAAGTTTTTGGCTTAAGTATGTAGCAGTCTGTGTCCTCTCACCGTGATGGCTTTGATGTTCTGAGCAGCTTTGCTCTGAAATAGAGCCTACTGAGGGGAAATGACCCTAAAACTCAAGTTACCAGCAAGAGGACAGAGGCATTTCAGCAGTCCAGAGTACGTAGGCACAAATGTCAGACCGAATAATTCTGTTAAGCACCGTGTGCACAGAGGGGAGCTGGTCACAGTACACACAACCCCTGCCTAAAATCAGGGCTGGCAGAGACACCTGCTCTACCTCCTGCTCCATCAGTCGCTTTCTTTCCTTGCTGTGGAAGACTAACATGTTCCTTATCTGCTCCAGGAGGACTGTCCATTGCTGTTCCAGGAGAAATCCGTGGCTATCAACTGGCTCACGAACGTCATGGCAAACTGGCATGGAGGGAACTGTTTCTGCCCAGTATCAAGTTGGCAAGAGAAGGGTTCCCTGTTGGGAAAGGCCTTGCAGCAGCCATCGAATCAAAAGAGGAATCAATTGAAAGCAATCCCTTGCTATGGTAGGTAGGGCAGTTGCTGTTCTGTGCAAATTTGGGGTAGCTGCATCCTGGCTGCAAATCTCTGTGTTCGTGTAATGTAGTGTCTGTGAGAGTGTGCCTCCCCTCCAGTCACCATGCTCACTGTGCTGCTGATGTTATTGCAGCTACCTGAAGGTGCTAAATCACATGGCCAAGTGTAGGAATGTTTGGTCCTGACCTTTAAAGGGGGAAAAATTCTACTCCTAAAGTCTGTTTGTCTGAGCAAAGGTGGAATCAGAGTACATGCTGGGATCAATCTGCCAGATGGCAACGTGTTCTCTGAATCCCCAGCTTTTCCTCGTGCTGTAAGTGTACCAAGCTAATCATACCTGCATTTGGAGCAATTGCAGAGTCTCTTTGAACATCTCATCTGCTGTCAGGCAGTGGGAATTTGGGTCATCTCTTACTCTGCAGTCAGTCTTCCTCAAGCAATGCCTTTGACTGTTCACTTCTGGCAATGACTATGAACATGAAGGGTTATAAATGCTCCTCCTCTTCTTGAAGTCAAACCCCTAGTATTTATGTCTAGCCCTTCTGGAGCTCATGCTCAATTCTCTCTTTTCCTTAAAATCTCTGCCAACTGCAGGTTGGATTTCCAGTTCAATTGGGATATACAGCCTGGGCTTATCTCCTGTACTCCTGTGTGGCAGGTCCACAACAGCACATCCGTGACCTATGATGAGGTAGCTAGAGAGGAAACCATCTACCTTAAAGTGATCTAACACACAGGGATTGAAATGCATTCTCCTGGACTCACTGGAAGCTTTGAACCTCATAGCTTCATAGTCTGTACTCTGAACTGAACTGCTCGAGTTCAAGGACTTTGGCCCATCCTGGGCATCTCGAGGCAGTTGTTGGGCATCTCGAGGCAGTTGTTGGCCCCTCGGGCAGGCAGGGAAGGTGGGTGCCTTGCTGTAAAAGATGGACACTCACTGCTGCAGCTTTCACTGAGCAAATTGAGCGATATGGAATCCAGGTCAGAAAACACTGGTCACTTTTATGTCCCAGTGCAAGACATCAGGACCCCTGGGGCATGGCTCAGGCAGTGTCTCTTCTCTCCAAGAGGCCTTTAGCATGAACACCCAGATACTGGGTTAGCTGCTACAGGTACTCATAGTTTTGAACTTGTCTCTCAGACCTGATCTTCTCCATCTCCTTTCTCTGTTAGCGAAGTGTTCTGCAAAGGAGGGAAAATTCTGCGTGAGGGCGATATCATCAAGATGCCTAAACTAGCCAAGACATACGAGACTATAGCCACAGAAGGAGCAGATGCCTTTTACACAGGAAGCCTGGCAAAACAGATCATCGCTGACATCCACAGCGCAGGTGAGAAACAGGACATCTGTCCCAAACAGCAGGAGTGGCCTGACTGCTCAGCACCCAGGGAGGAGCCTCGGGAGCGGGTCAAACCTGCTGCCTGAAATGCTGCCTCTGAGATCTGTGGCAACAGGACACCCAAAAGAAGCTTTAGCGCTTTAATGGATGTGATTGAAACTCAGTCAGAAATGGGGAGCACTTCCTCTGCATTTCTGTACCACATGGCCAAGCAAGTCTGAGTGGCTCTGGTAGTGGCTTAGTAGGTACAGCCTGTTTACAGAACCTGAATCCAACAAGTTTGTACCTGAAACATTACGTGCATGGTTCTGTAAACTCTGGGCTGTTTGATCTCTCAGCACCACTAGATGGTGGCAGCATCCTGTCCTCACCAACTAGCACTGACTAGCTTCAGTGAAACTCCTGCGAGCCATTGACCAGCTTCATTTGTGGCAGATAATTACTTACTGCCTTCCCCCTTCTGATAAAAAAGGTGATGGAACACACAAATTATTCTACTTGTGGGGTAGCACAAAGCATCTGCATCCTGTCTCCTCTAAACAGGACTCAAGGACAATTTGTTACCTGACATTGCTGGTGTCCTTTGTAAAAAAAAAAAAAAAAAACCAAAAAAAAACCACCAAAAAAAGGTGGAGCCACCAGAGTTTTGGCTGCTGTAAACCAGCCCAACTCTGTGCTTAGGCTGTCTCAGCCTCAGATGGATCTATCAAGGAATAAATTCATCTCCTGTGCACACGTCATTGCCTTCTTTACCTTGCCACTTTTTGGGTTTGTCCATGTTCTCTTCCACCCTTGCTGTGATTCATGGTGATGGAGCACAATCTCCTCTTCCCATCAGAGATCACACAAACCCACATCTCTAGTTTT
The DNA here is from genome assembly GCF_003984885.1 of Neopelma chrysocephalum. NCBI lineage: Eukaryota > Metazoa > Chordata > Aves > Passeriformes > Pipridae > Neopelma > Neopelma chrysocephalum. The sequence continues at coordinate 457,420 of NW_020897778.1, read as the reverse complement.
CTTCCCTTTCCAGGGGGGATTGTCACATTGGAAGATCTGCGGGACTACAATGCGACTGTGATCAACGACCCCATACAAGTCACACTTGGGGAGTTCACCCTCTACACGCCCAGTGCCCCCCTGAGTGGCCCAGTGCTGGCCCTCATTTTCAACATACTGAAAGGTGAGAGTGCCACTGAGCAGTGCCCCATAGGCAGCAGGAGCTGGGAGAGCTCCAAAGACACCACCATTTTTTGTTTGGGAACCAGGGCCTCCCTTAATAGCCCTCTAGCAGGTGAGGATCCCTCCTGAGGTCTCAGACTCAAGATGAAGAAACATTCCTATTCCTGTTCTGCTCTAAACTCAGGGATGTCACCTTCCTACCTGAAATACAGATGTAAGAGGAAAAATATTCTCCTGTTTGGGGAACTTCCCTGATACCTGTATGGGTGGAACCTAACGTATGCTTGAGGCTTCTTTGGAAAACATCTCTGCAAGTACAAATGCTGCTGGTGACTCCCACGGTGCGCAAAACTACTGCAGCTCCTGTGTTCTTCATGTGGAGATTAGGAGAGTCCAGTGACTCCATCTCTGTAGAGAGTGGGCTTTGAGGTTATACCTTTGACACAGGCATATTAGCAGTCCTTTGACCCTGTACTTCGTGTTCACATTTGTTTATCTTCTGTTGTCAGGATATAATTTCTCTGCTGACAGCATCAGAACCATGGAGGAGAAAGGTCTGACTTACCACCGCATTGTGGAGGCCTTTCGCTTTGCCTACGCCAAGAGGACTTTACTGGGAGATCCAAAGTTTGTCAACATTACAGAGGTACCTGGCAAAAGCCTTTTCTTTCTGCAACACCAAGGTTGACTGGAACATGGCTTGAAATTTTTGGGTGACTAAACTGTCAGGTGTGCTCTGTGCCACCTGCTATTGACAGGCACTGAAATAGCTCTGAATCAAAATGTGAAGTCCTATGTGACTCATGGCTGAGCTGTGAGGGATATGTATGGAGGAAACCTTCCTGCTGTAAGGAAAAGCAAACTCCTCAATTCAGCAGGAGCATTTGAGCATGTTTAGGGCTAACCCTGCCTGTTTTGATAGTGTTTGAAGCCTTATTCACTATATGACATTTCCAGCATCCTTGGGGCTCACTAACCACAGTCCTGCCTATAGTAGAATGGACCAATGGATGGGAAGGGGTGAGACAGAAACCCTGCTTTTCCCAACTTCACACTTTGTGCTTTTACTTCTGTGACTGCAAAAGCAGCAGGATCTGAGCCCAGCCCAGCTTGATGAACACGAATTTTCAACTGACAGAGCCATGGTCAGAGCTTGCCTTGGCTTTGTCCTGTCAACCCGATCCTGTTCCTCTCATCTCTGAAGCAAGTGTAGCCCTGCTTGCCTATGCCTTACAGCAGTGTGGAGGACAGCTTTCCATAGTGCTGCAAAAATGGATGCTGATTAACTTCTACACAAAGGGATGCACTGTAACAGCTGCTCCTGTGACTGCTTAAAATGCTCTTTGGTACAATGTCCATCTTCCAAGAAGAAAAGCCCCCGCTGAAAACTATAGCCTCACTGCTGGGATTTGCCACTGTTCTGTGATCTGAAGTATTGGATATCAGCCTCATAACTACATGTCTCTTAATCTGTTGAGTAACTGCATTGGATTTCTCTGACAGGCAATCAGAAACATGACATCCGAGTTCTTTGCGGATGGTCTCCGGAGGAAAATCACAGACAACACCTCCCATCCAGTTGACTACTATGAGCCCGTATATTACACTGGAGATAATGCCGGTACATCCCACATCTCCATTGTGGCTGATGATGGCAGTGCTGTGTCCGCCACCAGCACCATCAACCAATAGTATGAGCTCAGACATTACTTCCCTGTAGGCCTTTGCCATCTTCCTAGTGGTGGTTCTGGGGTTGGTATCAAACACCTCTGAGCTGTCACCTCTCGGGAGGGGTAGGGACCAGTAGCACTGTTGATGGGCACTTCTGCTGAGCTTGCAGGTCAGTCCTGAACACTGAGGCCTTGTGGTTGGGTCAGAGGACGAGGTGTGTCCTCTCTCATATTGAGTTTCCCTCCCCAAGACAACATTCACTGCATCTGGATCTTCTCATAAGCAGTGCTATCGCTGCTGGCTCTGATTACCCAGGCTTTTGGAAGGAATCTGAGCTAATGCAGCTGGCCTGGAAGTGCAGTGTTTGGCTTTGAGTGCTGTCAGAAAGAACTGTGTTCATGCATATGGCCTGAAGCCAGAGTGTGAAGGTTCTTTTTGTCCTTAGAAAATGTGGGCAAAAATGTCTCCAGCTTGACACATCTAAGCAAACTCCCAGCCATTCCCAAATGTGCCAGCCTTGGAGCTGTGCTGCCTCTGAATGGAGTGCAGTACTGCCCAACTGGAAGGGGAAATAGTTGCCCTTAGCTGCTGTGCTGGTTTTCCCCTTGGGATTCTTGAAGAGGAGCTGTAGGCAGGACTGCGGGCTGTCTTTCCTCTGTGTGTAGCTGTGTACTCATGGTATTAACTGCCTCCTTCCCCCCTAGGGGTGACAGAAAGTCCTTTACAATGGGAGGGAGTGGAGAGTTACTCCAATCAAATCCCAGGTTTCACACTGCAGTAATTCACCTGAAGCTCCTCCTGGATTTGCTCTGGTTTTGACATGTCTATGACAACTTGTTTTCTCTAGTTTTGGCTCTGATGTACGATCCAACGTGAGTGGAATCATATTTAATGATGAGATGGATGACTTCAGCTCGCCTTACATAATCAATGGATTTGGGATTCCTCCTTCTCCAGCAAATTTCATAGCACCAGGTAGCTGTAAACTACCTTCCTGACTCAGTGTTATGGCTCTGTCATGCACTCAGGCTGCAGCATGTCTGCCATCAGGCACAGATCTGGGACCTTCTGCAGGGGGCAGGGATGGAAGCGAATCACCTGGCACTCCTGTCAAAAGTGCTCAGCCAGCCAGCCCTGGTGCACCCTGGAGGAGGAGAGGCTGTCTAGAGAAAAACTCTTTTGTATGCCTCCTTCCAACAACACAAACCCTTTCCCAGGGAAATCAGTACATGTCAAATGGAATGACTTAAAAGCTGCAAAAGATTTCTTTGAACTAACTGAAGAGGGAGGCAGCAGCAGGAGCTGACTGCAAAGAGCAGGATGGCACTGCCCAGCCTCCTCCCTCCTTCCTGAAGAGCTGTAGGGCACCTTGGGATAGATCCAGTTAACACACCTTATCCAGGCAACCTGCCTGCTCCACCACTGTTTCTTGCAGACCCATCTCACTGCTGACAAAGCAGGCTGGGATTCTGCTACCTTCCTGTACTCCACGCTTTGGAGAGGGACAGGGGAGTGAAAGGACAGGAATGAAAGTCCTGAGGTGCACTGGAGACAGCTGCATCACAGACAGCCCCGGATGAGACAGGACTGGAGGAAGGTGCCTTCAACCCCTGCGTGGGGGACCAGGGTTAAGCTTGGCATTGCAGGGCAAGAAGGAGATGGGTGCAGGGGATGGTGGGATCCCCAGGGGCCAAACAAGGCACATGAGCTGAGTCAGGAAGGCGGATACGGAGACTCTGGGTTTAGGCATGGAGCAGAAGCTGGCACTCTGTAAGGTGCAGGTGGAAAACTGAGCCTCTGTTGCATCTGTGTCCCTGACAGGTAAACAGCCAATGTCCTCTATGTGCCCCTCTATCTTGGTGGACAAAACGAAAAAGGTCAAGATGGTGGTTGGTGCTTCTGGAGGAACAAAAATAACTACAGCAACAGCACTGGTACGTGATGGTGTGGGCAAACGGGGAACACCACCAGGCAAAACTAGAGAGAGGCAGCATTTGGGGCTCCATTCTGCACCTGTGACATGATCATGGCTGTGGCTCCCTGCCATGGGCCAGGGGCTTGGAAAAGAGGCTTCTGCCTGGCGTTCGAAGGCCAGACCTCCAACTCTTGCCAGAGCTACAAAGGGTCTGCTATTGAACTGCTTCCTTCAGTGACTCCAGATCTTTTCCTTTGGCAAGTTGTTCTTACCATTTGTGGAAGATTTGTGACTTCAGATTAGCTTTGAGTTCTTTTCTCTGGATCTCCATGAATTAGGCTCTTTTCCTAGTTTAGAGCCATTCTCATCCACCATCCTAAACTTTGGATGACAGTCACACAGGGAGGTTAATAAGAACTTGTCTCAGGCATGCTGTCAATGATAAGCAGGCTCTCTGTGAGCTGCTGTGGCTGCCACTCAAACGTCTAACTAGCCTAAAAGTGACTGCAGAAGAAAGCTGTCCCCTGTGCCAGCACACGCAGCAGCACCAGGCTGGATCTGGCTTTCTGGCTGAGGTAGAGAAGTCAGTAAAAACCACTATAAGTGGCTTTCTAAGCCCCAGACCCTGAGGCTGTTCTGACTTCCCAGCAGCTCCAGCCTGCAGTTCAAGCACATAGAGATGAGCCAGGCCCAAGAGAACTGGTTGCACAATAGCAGGAAGCTGTAGCTGTGTGCTTGCTGAGGTGCTTAATCACAGCAGCATAAATCCAGCTACTGTAACTTAAAGATCTGATCCTTTTACTATGTTAATTTTAGCAATTCACGTTCTCTTTGTGTGTGAATCCTACTAAGCATATACAAGCTGACTGGCTGCAATGTACTTGTGTTTTGCTTAGCCAGGAGAAGAACCACTGAGAGCCACATGAACCAGAAATGGTGCCTTTTACGTGCTCTGGTGAACACCCTTCAGGCTTCTCTACCTGTGTGGCTACAAGGGTCAGGCCTCCTTGAAGACAAGTAACTAATGTTAGGGCTTTTTGCTTCTCACAGGCAATCATCAATTCCATCTGGTTTGGTTATGATGTGAAGAAAGCAGTGGAAGAGCCCAGAGTCCACGATCAGCTGTTTCCCAACATTACAGAGCTTGAGCTGCAAATAGAGAAGGTTGGTCTCGCCCGGGTCTGGGGTGCACATGAACTTGTATGGGCTGGGTTCCTAGTGCTGGAAAGGCATGAACTGCAGAAAATCAGGAAGCTTTGCCAAATGTTCCCTAGGTGAGCAATATTAAAGCTGGTACCGGTCAAGTGCTGGGTCACAATAAGCTGTCCAAAGTGTACCTTTACTCTCATTCACATGGGTGTGAAGCCAGTACATTGAAGAGTGACCTACATCTGAAACCAAGCATCTGCTTGCAGTGGTGTTTGGCTCAAAGGACTTGCAAAACAGCAAACCACATCAGGGCCCAAATCATCCAGCAGCCTAAACCAGTGAGCCTCAGGAAACTCCTGCCCTATTGTGCAACCTCCTGATGAATTCTGAAGCCCTGGCCCAGAGCTAAGGAGGGGAGGATGCACAGAGGGAACTGGGAACAAACTTGAAAATACGTAAAAATCTCTGCACGGTGCTGTCGGTCTGAGAGCTGATGGCAAGGCCTGCCTCAATCTGTAGGCCACTCACCTGAGTTGGCAGCTTCATTCACCCTGAGAAATTACACATCACAGAGCCCTGAGTCAGATGGAGGTTTTGTGCGTGTTTCATCCTGTGTCTCTGTATTTGCGATAACACTCCCACATAAGGCAGTTTTCTCATCAAACTGTGCACAAGTTCCTCTGTTAATAAGCTTCTTATTAAGGTAACATTTGGTAGATACCTGCCAGCACTGGAGAGAATGCCCTGGTCTCTACGAGTCCTGTGTTTTCCACCACTGCCAAACAGGATCCAGCAGTCCTGGCTGTCAGTATGGGGACATATGAGGTGGAACACTCTGTGAGGAAGAATAGTATTGGTAGTGAACATCACAAATAGCACATCATCTCAATTCCACTTCTTCAAAGGCAGGGCAGCCTGTAAAGCAAAGGGAAGAGGAGGAACAACAGGCAGATTCAGACCTACACGACACAGGCACTGAACACTGGGGTAGTCGTGGAGGATGCACGTGTACAATTTCCTTCTCCTGTTGTCCTCACTCCCTTCTGCATTGCAGGGCATAGAAGATCAGCTGAAGAAGAGGAAGCACGACACGGCGCGGGTGAGCGGCGGCGCGGTGGTGCAGGCCATCCTCAGAACGGACAAGGGATGGGCTGCGGCCTCCGACTCCCGAAAAGGCGGCTTCCCTGCAGGCTACTGACGTGGCTCGGCTCCTTCTTTCAGTGGTCTAGTGACACCAGGGTGTGTTTGGGGGGAAGATCCTTTAGGTCTGCAACTCAGGGACTTCTCACAGGAAAGAGAACACATTTACCTGTGATTCTGTTGACGGAACTGGGACAGTTTTCTACAGCCATGACCGAAGTGCCTCATGCCACAGCCGTCTGCTAAGACAGGCATGTCCACCAGGACGTGCAGTACTTACTTGAAGAGTCTGTTCTGCCTTGAAGAGTTTGTTCCCTGCCTCCTCTCCATCCCATGAAGACAGATTGGGTGCCCAGTTTCTGCAGAAGGTCCAGCTCACTCAAGCTGCAGGAAGTGTTTCCCCTGCATAGTGTCAGCTACCAGGAATGTCCCTGTCACTGCTAGAGAAGATATTTGTTTCCTGTTGAGTAGGTGAGAGTTACAGGACTCTGGGGGACTGGGTTTTCTAAGTTACAAACTAACAGATCTATGCCATAGCAGAGAGCCCAGCTCTAGACTGGGGTAAGCCAAACTCACCACTCTGTTAACAAAAGATGTTTCTGCATTTCACCCAGCTGATTATTGGAGATAAGTGGGGAAATGGGGAATTGGCTTCAAACTTTTTTTATATTTCTGTTGAGAAGGTCTAAAGGGAAGATGCTGCCTGTAAAACTCTGAGCACAACTAAAATAAATAAATACGGAGTCACACATTTTTCTTGCCTGCACAGTTGCTACTCAAAAAGGGATGGTGAGAGTCTGTGTGAAAGAAGCTCCTCCTGAAATTTTTCTCTTTTCTTCTCTTCTTTGATGAAGCAATGAGTAAACAATAATAGTTAAATATCCGAAACAAAATTGGTTTTCCTCCAGTTTGCTTTTTACCATGTCATACTGCAGGCCTGAAATACCAGAGCCTGGGGAAATGAAACTTCTAAAAAAGGGCACACTGCAGCTACTTTTGTTTGAAGGTAAGTTACCATTAACCAGTAAATGACCTCTGAGAAATCCCTGTCTGATATGGAGCAGCTGAGAGTACCTGTATCTACATGAGGCGCTTTGGTGTTCACCTACCAGCATTGACCAATACATCACATCACAAGCTTAGTCTAAGATCAAAACCGAATGTTCCAGGATGTTGTAAGGCTCTAGGGATGTTTATGAAATCCTTTAAACACAAGTGAAAGTAACTAAATTAATGTATTTGGCTTGTTGAAACTTCCTGTCAGTTTGTAAGAACCTTAAAATACAGAAGGGAAAATGAAAGGCTGAAATTCTAGGCATCAGGCACCTTCTCTTTCCTAGGAGTGTCTGGAAATGAGGAGAGCCCAGTTTCAAGGAATAAAGTGATAGCTAGATCATGCTTAAATCAGAGTCATGACTTTGACATATATATTTGCTTATATCAGTTGAACTAAATGAGTGGCTTTTACCAAACTTTGCCTGAGATGTGCTCTGGCTCCTTTTCCTGTCCCCTTTTATTCCCGAACTGAGATGTTCACTTTTCTTCTTCTTGTAATTCCACAACACATGCCCCTTAGTGTCAGGCTGCTATTCAGATCCAGCTTGCAGGGCCATTTTGAGAAGCTCTGGTACAAGTCTGTGTGTGGAACAGCATTGGCTGCTATTTGTTGGAAATACCTGCTCTTTGGAATTGGGACTAGCTGAGCTCTCTCTTGGCCAAGTGTCCTCTGGGAAATAAAGAAAAGTACTGCACAGAAAAATAAGCTTATTGAAACCTTACAGACACTATAGTTATTCCAAAAGTGGAGGGGCACTGTTTTCTGGGAAATGACTGTTGGAGAATCATGCTTTCTGAAAGAAGTCTGAGTAACTGCCGCTGGGCTGCCTCAAACAGTTCATGGTGCAGTTGTTCTCATGTTTCTAAATTTCTTCTTGCTGGTCAAAAAACTTCCCTATTATTTATAACCTGTGTTACAAAACTTCCTTTGTGGAAAGCTCAGATTTTGCCATGGATAAAAACACTTCTGTTTACAATTGTTCCTGTAACGCATTTCAATTCTTGACTCTGCAGAAATGGATTTGGTTGGTTGGTTTTTAGCAGTATCACTACGGAGAAATGATTTGTTAAAACTAAACTGGGCTACAGCTTGCACTTACATCCTACATTTAAAAAAACCCAAACCTATGAATATTTCTGCAAGCTGTAATTACAGGATAACATATCTGTACACAGGGCAGGCACTTCTCCCACCTGCTCAGATACCACATTCCACTACTCATGTTTTGTCTCTGCTACTCATGCAGTCTGCTGTTCCTCAGCTTCTCCAGCAGCGTACTGAGGCTCCAGAATGAACAACTGTTACTGCTGGGAACACCTGCATGGTGTTCTGTCAAACAACTATTTGTGTGTTGGGATACGCAACTGGTTTAGAGGAGAAATTCCCAGACAGGTTTCAAAACACTTTATTAAAAGTATAATTTATAGACTTCATTAGAAAATAGAGCAGCCTCTGTACAATGATGCTTTGAAAGTCCGTGTGAGTTGATTTCAGTACAAAAATAATGCTCTCTTGTGGGGAGGAGCATGAATGGGGAGAGACCAAACTGGGAGGCTCCTGACCCAAGCAGATTTCAGCAGCAGTGAGGAGGTGGCAGGGCAAGAGCAGAGGTGCCAAGGCAGGTACAATTCCTCAGCTTCACCAGGTGTTCTGCTAGTGAGGACTACAGGACTGGAAGTCTCTGCCACAGTGAGAGGTCTGCAGTCCCGTTCCTTTCTGTCTTGCAAATTAAAGCTGTGGTGGGTTTTAAAACTGCTCAGTTGGCTCAGTTGCAAAGTTAGTAGCAAAGTAGTTAAATTGTAGTGAGCACTGGACTACAGATAATATTCCCATGTCTTTATGGTGGGAAGAAGCTGTGATGTTACTGCACTGGAAAGGTGATAGGGCTGCAGTACTCTGGTGCTTTACTAGGGTAAAGTATGTGAGAAGCGAAGGTAATGGAAGACTTAGTTACTTGGTGACTTGGGTTTTCTGTAGTGAAATGTGATGGAGACGGCCCAGAGCACTTCTGAAGGTGGCCTTGAAGCCTAATAGGGAAGCCAGTCTCCCTGTCTCCAGCCAGTGCCACTCTTGGTTGCTGTCTATAAATTCTAAGCTCAGTGGGGTTAGCTGGAAATAACTACGGATCTTGCTAAAGCAGCCTCCGGTCTAGTTAGTCCGTCTGGAGCTGCAGTGTGAGCTGCAGATGGTGTCTGGCGCCTGTAAGTGCTTCCCCTGCGACAGCTCTGCTGTCGGGGTGTTATTTCTGTCCCTAGAACCAATGCACCCAGGAACTGGTACCTGGGGTAAGGGAGTTAATCAAAGTAGAAAACTTCAGCAAATTAAGTAGATTGGGGGTTTTTGTTAGTCATAATCAATGTAACCCCTTCAAAATGAACATAAATACTACCCCCCTCAGCCTTTGGGCCTATTCCCTTTCTCTGTTCCCATTCAGCAGCACTGTAGTCCCATCTCACAGGGCCACTTCCACAGCTTGAGTAAGCAGCTCTGATGGAGAAACCAGTAGTCCTTCCTGAATTAGGGAACGAAGATGAATTCCAGCTGGACAAAGGAGTGCATGGAGTTGGCTCTGTATAGAAGTAACTTGTCTTCCAGATCCTTGATTAGGTGCCTGCGGTTACGGTCTGGTAACATAGCAATCATTAGCTCTGATGCAGGGGTGGTCATACTACAGTCCTTGGTGTACAATTCTGAAGGAAAACACGTCTGGCTCTGGTCAGCTTCACTCAGACCATCATTAAAATGCAATCATGAAGGCTGAGATTTCAGTAAATTGATGGCTTTATGGGACCGACTTTGTGGCTAAGAACATTGGCATAAAACCTAACTGACCTTGTTTTAATTTGTGTTTTTTAATAGGGTGCGTTTGTTATGGTGTTTGCAGAAGGATGGTATTTGTTTGTGCACTAGGAGACCCATGGGCCATGTGTGTGAAGGGGAGGGCTCTGCTAGGCCTGGCTCTGATTTGATTCACTTCCAGGCACACACACAACACTGTGCCCATAAGGCAGTCAGGCTCATAAGCCTTCAGAAAATGGAGTTTTGGGGGATTCTGGGTATTTGTCCCTGCATATTTGAGAAGAGCTTTGAGGGTTTTGCCTTTTCTTGGTTTTATTTTTTAAAATGTTTGATTCTAGGCCATTTTGAGCAGGGCAACTTTATGGATTAACTGCAAAAGACCTTTTGGGTCCAGGTGCATGAGTTCAGGTCTCTTCTCCAGAAGTTTTCTCACTCTGTGATAGTTCTTAGACCACCTCATGATCTGAAGGGAACATTAGAGACTGACTGTGGTAAACAGGGATTTGAAGCATGTGCGTAGGCTGTAGGAGAAGAGAATTCTGCTCATGCCTGATGGTGCTGCATCACTCCCCAGCAGTCCTGGTGTTTGCCTGGCCAGGCTGAGCTCATGGCTAAAAGTGACATCTCCTGATTATGTTTCCTTTGCATTTTGAAGAAAGTTCTAAAGCTTCCAAAACCAGCAGCATGTCTTCCCTTTTCACACCCACCCTCTAAGCCTGGATGCTTCAGATTTTAAAATCCTGACCCCTGCACTGGTGTTCAGCCAGAGCAGATCTGCCGTAAGTCCTGCCTGCAGCACGGTGCAAACCTGGACTGTTCAACAGGCTGCACTGAGCCAGACTCGCAGTCCTACACTTCTTGTAGTCTTCATAGCCAAAATAGTTCTGTATTTCACATTGCTGAGCCCCAGTAGTAATAAGCTTCTTGTGGAACAGCCTGAAAGAAACCAGTTCTACTCTTAACTGAGACTCCAGCAGGAATAGAAGATACAGCTGGGTCATTTCACAGTGTTCCCAGTGGGGTTTGGACCAATTTTCCTTTCCCACTTTTTATTCTCTCATTCTGAGTAGCTGATGTGCTCAAGAAATATGTTTTTCAGTATATCACATAAGTAATGGAAGGTGTAGCTCTAAACAAGGCTGGCTGACCTCTCCTTATATTGCCTGAGGGTACCTGCAGTCTGCTGGTATTAGGTGTAGACACAGGTTTTGCCCATGCTCCAGGAGGCATCCTGGTGGGAACAGGCAATTATGGGCATGTTGAAGGAAACCATGTTCTGGATCTAGTTATCTCCTTTGGCTTTGTGAGCTGTGATGGCATTCCATGCTAATATCCAGCCGACTTCCCCAGCTTCCTTTTATCAGAGTAAGCAGAGATGCATTTTCCTTCCTTGGAAATTCCCTGCACAACATTCATTACAAATTTATCTTTCTTTTCTTTATGTCCTCTTCCCAGCAGGCCACTCCTAACTTCCTGTGGGGGAGAGAAGAGGAAATGGGGTGAATGGAGCAGCCAGGGGCCTGAGGTCTTAGCGTTGCCAGTCGTGAAAATGAAGGATGTGTATGTGGAGTCAGGTTGAGAAAGTGAGATTTAAGCAAGAAGGAGGTTAGCTAGAGGCAAAATACAGATTATTCAGGAGAGTTACAAGAGCAATCTGCTTTCCACCAAGAGGAGAAGACAAGAAGAGCCAAGCAAGGCCACTCACCTCGCTGAAACTCCCCTCAAAGACGACACCGTCACCCAAAGTGTGCATGACGGGAGCTGAAATGGCGTGTTCCAAGTCGTAGCCAAACCACAGCTTGTTTATAATTGCCTGCAATGAACCAAATCCCACACTGCCTGACTGGAGATACTCAGAAAGAACCTGGGTCATGTGCTGCCAACCCCTGCACTGGTGTTCAGCCAGAGCAGATCTGCTGTAAGTTCTACCTGCAGCCTGGACTGTTCAACAGGCTGCACTGAGCCAGACTCCCAGTCCTACCAGCCTGGTCTCCTGCTTTCATGGGGACCAATATCAGATGGTCAGAGCAAGTAAAAGAACAGGGTGGGCAGAATGCTTTCCCTGGCCTCCAGCCTGCAGCCTTTATGACTTCTGAATTGCAAATAAAAAAAAAACACCAAGGCGTCAAGACCTGAGGGGAGCTGAGTAGTTCAGGACAGTGTGTGCTCCCCTTGCTTGGTGCAAATTGTTGCTGTGTGATAGCTGTTCACTTACCATGGTAGTAGCACTGATAATCCAGCCCCCACCTGCTCCCCCGATCACCAGCATGTCTCCTGTCTTGGAGATGAGGATGGAAGGCACCATTGCTGAGGTAGGTTTCTCTCCTAGAGCAGAGACAGAGAGTATTATCCTTTCCATGTGGCTCTTAACAGCATTGGAAGGACACAAGTTCACCTATCTCATCTTTCTTGTATTTCCCACAGAAAACCAAACTACTCCTCCTTCCTCAAGAATCTCAAGACTTCCAGAAAAATGAGTTTCCTTGTGCCAAAGGCCTGTCTCCCAAGAAGCTGGACCTTTATGGCACAGTCTGAACAGGAAGCTCCTCTTGATGCAGAACAGGGTATCCTATAAGTATTCAGGGCTCGCTGCAGCTTGTCCAGCCCAGCTGAGGAACCCTTGTCAGCAATCCCGCCACGATGTCCTCTCCTGGCAGGCCTGAGGGACGCTGCACCAGGGATAGCTGATTGCACAGAGCTGTGTTTGCACCAACACTGTTGTGTTACAGAGCTCAGTGCAAGACTGTAGCATTACTGACTGTGCAGCAGCTATATATTTAGAATCGGAGATGAGCCTAAAATGTCAGCAAGCTTGTCTTAGCAGTAGTTTCTTCACTTCTTCTCCCCCCCCCCATCAATCAGTGATCAGCTTCAGCACTTTTTTCAATTTCTGGTTTCTCTGGTCAGAATCCAAAACTCCTGTGTATCCATGCAAGGGGATATGTGAGTAGACAGACACACTACAGGGCTTTATCCTCTTTTAGTCTGAAACAAACTTGCTCTCATCCAGACCTACGAAAGGAAAGAGTACCCGTAGTTTACAGGTAGTCCCTGCCCACTTGTACACAGCCTGTGTATCCATCTCCTGACCCTGTGCTTTATTTTGAGGATGGGAATGCTCACCTGGGTTAATGCTTCTGTTTGCTATGCAGAAATCAGCAAGTTCATTATTTAAAATGATCCCGGTTTGGTTAGAATACACGAAGGAGCCAAACCTGCAGGGGGGAAAGACAAAGCCTTTCAGTGCCCGGGGCTCTCCTGTTGTTTATGACATTAGCTGAGTGAGGCACCCTGTGGGTTACCTCTCTTTCCTCCCAGCCTGCAACTGCCCCAGCAAGAGTGTACAAAAGGAATTTCTGCTGCTGCTGCCAGAGACAAGCTCCCCGTTACTCTTGCCTGTGGGGATTTGCCCAACCTACAGAAACTCAGCAATAGCTCAGCAAGTTCTTGCATCCTCCTGAATTGTGATGGTCCTTGGAGCTGATGCTCACAGACCTTTGCTGTCACATGGAAAAGGCATTCCCAAGCAAGGAGCTGCCTAAATCAGTGAAGCCCAAGGGTTGTGTATTTCTGGTAAACAGCCCTTGCAGGTACCCTGTGAACCTGACACGTGGCCTGTGTGACTCAGTCTCCAACCCTTGGCTACTCACGGGTAGTTGATGGTGCTGGTGGCGGACACGGCACTGCCATCTGCAGCAAGCACAGAGATGTGGCTTGTGCCCATGCTTTTGTATTTGCCATTGTAGATGGACTCCAACAAGTTGTAATGGCTGAGTGGGTGGTCACCACGAGCATCTATTCGGTGCCTGACAAGCTCAACAAACCTGTCAGACAGCATGGTCCCCACAGTCACCTGCAATCACAGCAAGGACACTGAGCTGGTGCCAGCACAGTGCGGGCATGTCTTTGGGCGTGTGGAAGTCTGGGGAATTCAGCCCCAACAGCCTGAACTTGGGGCCCTGCATTGGCAGCATCCAGCCCCAAGCCACTTTCATCCCAGAAAACAAAACCAGCTCAGTACTGAGGCCCCTCAGCATTGGCACAAGCATGTGTTTGTCCTTTATCAGGCAAGTGAGCACCAGCCTACAGCTGAAGCTTCAGAGCAAACAGCCTAATCCTGCCTCTGCCTTGGCCAACTGAGCCACACTGGTTTTCACTAGCAGCTCGAAGTATTTTCTTCCCTTCCATGGCTGCAAAGCAGGAGAGTGCCAGAGCGTTGTTTGGTGCTATAGCACTGTACCCATGCACTGTGTCAGCTCACCTGAGCTCTAGAGAAGGCTGGATCACTCATGTGGGGTCTTAGCATATTGCCAAACTTCAGAGCCTCTGCAATGTGATGGTAGGTTTCTACCTTCTCCTCAGGTGTTGCCAGTGATGTTTCATGGAATTTATACTCTATGGAGTAGGATGAAATAATTTTGTTAGTAGACCCAAGGCAATGTTTCTTCAAGAAGTGTAAAAAAAAGCTGATAGGAGCCTCCTTTTCCAATCCCAGTTCTTACCAAGTGTCCCCTGTGCTTTAGCAGGATATGGACACAGAAACAACCAAGTACTAATTTTCACTGTGACTTCAATCTCTTTTGAAGCCTTGGGAAAATTGTGTATCCTTTGGCCTTTGCAGCAGTTACAGTGATGTTGATCCACTGTATGAGTGAGACAGGTCATCACCCTGCTGCATAGCCCAGTCACACTGCTGCTCTGGGGCCCATTCTGGCTTGCCAGCTCCATTTCTGCCCGTTACTGGTTTACCACTCTGGAGCAACACTCCCTGAAAACCTCTTGCTCCCCCCTTTCCACTAGGAATTTACCTTCCAATACCTTGAGGATGAACATGAGCACTGCACCTCCCATGGGCGGTCCCGGAGCAAACACCGTGGTGTGGTTGTTGAGGGTGATGTTCAGAGCTGAGGACACCTCTGCTCGGTACGTCCGAAGGTCCTCCAGTGAGAGAGTGGACCCTTCAACAGAGAACCAGTGGCTGGCATTAGCACATCAACTGGTCCTTGTGCTGTGAGGTGGCTACAACAGGGCACTGTGAAGAGCCATCCCTATATATCCCAAATTCCTTCCACCAAGCACGGCACTGTCATCACGGGTCCTGATGACAAACCCCAGGATGTCACAAAGCCTGAGGGAGTCAGACAGGCCACTGCATGAGCGCTGGGGGGGAAGGCCAGAGCAGCAGATGGTCTCAGTGCTGCTTCTGGGTCTGAGTTATAAGAACTGGGCAAAGGTGGCCTCTTCCCATACCAGGTACCATCCCAAGCAGCAAGAAAAAGGCTTGTGTTGGCTTTCCCCTGGTACAGGCTCACTGAGAACCAACAGCTGGGAAAAGGCTTGTCTATCAGGACTGACTATAGCTGTTACCTACCAGCCTTCCTGACATCCTCCACCAGTGCCTTTCCTATCTGTCCCTCATAAAATGCTGCAGCTCCATGTTCTGCTACAGTTCGCAGTGTTTGCAGCAGCGCTGGCCACCTGAAGGGCTCTCCCCTCTTCAGAAACCTTTGACCATTACACAGCAGTGGGCTGTTAAAGAAGAACATTCATCAGTTTAGTGCACGTGCTTGTTCTGTCCCCAGGGCCAATAATCTCTTTTTCCTGCCCAGAGCTGATCTGGTTTATGCACATCGTGTACTTTCCAAGGCAGTGCTACACTGCAGGCTACGTGGAGGAAAGCTCTCAGCCAAATGTGACCCATAGCACCAGGCACTCCTTCCCCAGATAGTTTCCTCCACAGAACCCAACACTTTGACCATGGCTCAGGTCAGTGGGGCTTCTCCAAACGAGTGTCTGCCATGGGGCCCTGCTGTCAGGGGACAATTTCCACACAGATGGAGGCAGGCCACATACAGCCAGCTCCTTCTCATCAGTAATCATGCTTAGCAGACTGTTTTGCTGTGCCAAGCCACTCTAAATTTAAAAAAAAAAAAAAAGTTGCTGACAGAAAAAAAAATATTTAAAAAAATCCACTTCTGTGATTCCCTCCCACTCCATAGCAAGTATTCCCTGAGCACAAGCCACAGCAGCAGCCTGTGCTCCACATCAGCATCTCAAAGGAAGGGTCTGAGGCTGAGTGAACACTGGTCCTCAAGCTCCAGTTTCGTTCATGGGTCTTACCACAGCCTTTTTCCTGGATCAGAGAAGCTTGGGTGATTGATTATTTTGTCCACAACTGGGGAAATGACAAGTGGCTCTGAAAGGAGCTTGATGGTTGGTTCAAACAGGTCTTTCCATGGTAAGCGGCCATATCGCTTGTGGGCTTCCTCATACCCACGGAGTTCTCCTGGCACACCAATCCAGGGGGAACCTGAAGAGCACAGCAGCAGTGTCACACCCAGGAAGTCATTGGCAAAGCACTCCAATGGAAATGTGAGTTTGTAGAGGCAACCAAGGCTTCAAAAAGCAGGCTTGTTTTGTTTATTACCCTTGTCTGTTCGTGTATCTCTTCCACTGTCCAACAGAAGGGGTATAGAGAGGCCAGAGCCAGACACAGAGGTGAGGTGAAAGCAAAACAGGCAACAGGCACATGCTGCAGCAAGGGAGCTGTCAGCTGGATTTTGGAGACAAAGCACTTGTGGAGCCTGGTCAGACACCAGAGCAAGTGAAGCTGTGAAGTTCTTCATCCTTGGAGAAACTCAAAAATGTCACAGGACGAGGCCCTGAGCTAACCCTGATATCACTGCTTTGCACAGGAGCTGGACCAGAGACCTCCAGCTGTCCCTTCCAACCAGTTATTCCCGATTCCTTTTCAGGCTCTTCTTCCAAGGATAAGAACATCTCCTCCAGGAACTAGGACATGCACCAAAAGAAAATGTGCTAGGAAAGGAGAATGAACGGAGCAAGAAACGTAGAGAATCCAAGATGTGCTGCTAAAGCAAGAGTGCCCGAGCCCAGCAACTCAAATCCCAATGTGCCAAGGTGCTTCCCCAACATATGGACAGGGGCAAGCACTTTAGATTGATTTCTTTCATTTCCAGAAAGTCTGAGCAGTTATTGACTTTATTTTTCTCTGTAAGAACTGCTGGGAAACGAGTGAGTCCTTTGGGAAATCTGGTCTTGAACTGCAGACTTCCTATGAAGAGAAATTACATTGTGATTTCTCCTCATGTTGGCTCCCCACCCTCCTTACTAGTCAGGCTGCCAGTGTTACCTAGTTATGGACCTAGTATTTTTTCTTGCTTTTGCAAAAGCCAATCCAGGTAGAGTGTGTTAAATTACATGAAACTCCAGATAAAGTCAGTGAGGTTCTCAGTTCCCCACCCTGAGCTTTGTGCACGCCAGGAGGGCACAGATCCCTCATGGCCCAGTCTGTGTCCTTACCAATGGAGAAAGGGCCACAGCCAGACAGTAAATTCTGAGGAAACACTTGTGGGACTGTCTCGCGGGCGTTGATCACCTCGACTGTTCCTAGAGAGGAGAAGAGGGAAAGGCATTACACTGTCTTCCTGAAGCAGGTGAACATCACATTTTCAGCTGTAGCACCACACATGCTGCTGGCCCAGAGCTCAGATGCCCTAAATTGAGACTTTTGCCAAGTGTGTCCAACACACCTGCAGGGTCAGGTCTCAGCACACCTTGTCCTTTGCTCCCTTGCTTTTATTTAGAGCAAACCAAACAGCACCTACCTGGAAACAATGAAGGTACAGGGACAAGGCCAGGACTTGTCTCCAGCCAGTTAAGGTTCGCCCCCGGGTTCTTGGGCCTGGGACATGGCTGGAATATGCTGCTCTACACCTGATTTTTTAGGTTCCTGCACTTCCTCTGCAGGTGGGACATGTCAGAGACATAACATGAGCCTCAAGTTCCTTGGAGAGCCATTTACCAAGTGATGGTGAGGCAGGTCCATCGTGTTTATAAGCAGAATGGTGGTCCTGAAGGAGCCTCTATGTATCAGGGAGTTTAAAAGGAAAACATAAACAAAGCCAAACCCAACAAACCCCACATTCATGTGCATTTCTATTTCAGGTCTAGCCTATCATTTTGCCTCCTTCTCTGCCTTGCATTTATCCTTTTCTATGACAGTTTCCAGAGCCAGCTGTGCTGCAGGAGCCCACAGTGCTCCCTGGTGTACCAAGCACCTGAGCTGTGCAGGGCCATGGGCAGCTCTGTGCAGCATAACTCAGGTAGCAGAAGAGGACTGTTGTCAGGAAACAAAGCCACCTCTGCCAAAAGGAAAGAAAAAAAAATATAGGTGTTCTGCCAAATTAAGCTCTTGCATGAGATACAGCCAAGCATTTCCAGATTCATGACTCTGTAAGACTACTTGGCAGGGGTTTTAAAGTTCTGATATTGTTACTATGTTCATTGTTGATTTTACTATTTAGGTCTATAAGCTCTGGGGGCTTTTGGAAGCCAAGAATTAAAAAAACCCCACATTAAAAACATAAAAGCAAGAATACAACACTAGAGGTTAAGCCAAACACAGGAAGGCTTCCCAGCAGGCCCTGAACACTGTCAGATTTAGACTTCTGAAGCGAAGAGGCATCTCGTGGGACAGGTCTCCCTGCTGCTTTGGGAACTCCTGTGCCAGTGAGGGCAGTGAGATGCAGCCCCCATGTCAGTAGGCACTGCCTGAGCTGCTGGGGCAGGATGAGCCCCTGAAGTCCCAGTCCAAGGGCTCAGATGAGCTCATTTCCAGCACACGCCTCACTCTGCTCCTTTCTGCTTCCGTGGCAGCCCAGTGGCATCTCAGCACTGCTCACACCTTGCTGCAGTCTGCTGTGTGACTTTGAAATTTGGGATTGCTTTGGAGAGGCAAACTCAATTCATTTTATATCAAAGCTCTTTCTTCCCCACACACGTCCTTGCTGTGAAATGATGATCACAGCTCCATGTGAGGGATGCTTTGGGTTAAGAGGAGAAGCCTGGTTTGTGATCGGAGGATGCAGCTTTTATATTCAAAATACTGCTCTGAGAGAATAGGAAGGATTCTGACTTCTCTACAGCAGCTGGGTGTCTGCACAGGGACAGGGCACCATGGAGAGGCCAGGGCTGGCCCATACCTGTGCTGGCATTATAGATGGTAAATACGACCCCACCACCCAGGCCTGAACTCTGAGGATTCATCACTGAGGTGCAGATCAAGCCAGCAATGGCAGCATCCACAGCTGTGCCTCCACTTTTCAGGATGTCCCTGTGGCGGAAAGGGAAGAAAAAAGACAGTGTTAAAATCCAGGAATGACAGAATGGAGAAACCACATGAAAATGCCTCCTTGGGGCCCCTGCAAGGCAGCCCCAGCTTGAGGAGAGCAGGTAGCAGGTGGAGAAAGCTACTGGCAGCAGTGTGGGGTGCGAGAGCACAGAGAGGAGCCTTCCTCTGTGGGAGTGAGAAGGAACAGTTAGAGGGAAAGAGGAGGCAGTCTGCAGGAGGAAAGAGCAACCAGGGACCAGACCTGTGTGAGGATGGTTTTCCTCTGGGAGTTATGGACAGAGAGAACTGCAGCTGCTCACAAATGCTGTTGACAAAAGGGGACGGCAAGGAGTTCCCAGATGTGGAGGAGGATGCACAGGAGGGAGCTTTCCACATGCTGGGAACCAAACAACTGATCCCTGTGTCCCCAGCTGCCATTCCCAATAAAAAGGCACATGCTGGTCATCTGGACAGGGCACTGAAGCAGGAATGATGGGTCCATGCAAAGCAAACTCCTGAGACTTAATGTGTCAATTAGCACAATAGTAACTTCATTGCTCCTACAGCGTGCCTTCCTGGGCTTATGTGATATTAGCACAAAAACACCCCCATCATCTCCCTGTATTCCCAAAGACAAAACCAACAAATAAATAGAAAAAACAAACAGTAAAAAACCCACAACTGTTACTAACTAGGCACAGCCACATCAAAGAACACACAGGCATTAAGATATCCTCATGCTGCTGTCAGCAATGAGGTTCTGCTACAGAAATGTGTCTCAATAAGTTCTTCTTGAGGAATCAAGCACAACTGAAAAACATCTTTTCCTTGCAGTGGAAATGGGGTGGTGTTTCCCGCATACCCTGCCAGTAGCCAGCACTGTGTTTGCTAGGAAGGTTTCTGACTGTTTTATTGGGTTATTGCTCAGATAAGGCAAAGCCAGAAGGGAAAATGGAATTGTTCATTAATTGCAGTGCAATTGCTCCCAGAGGCTGCACGGGAACACAAAGCAAACATAGGGAGTGCTGTTTATTTTACATCCATTGATATGGCTGGGTCCTGCTGGGGCTGGGAACAGGATGCTGCCAGCAGGAACACTGATTGTGGCTTTCCTTTGTTTCAGTAAATGCCTCCGCACCACTGCCTGTAAGGCAACGGCATGTGGAAAAGTGGGAAGAAAAGAAATGGTAGGGAACCACGGGGCTTTCTGTAAGGGGTCTGCATGGCTTTTGTCCTCCCTGGAGCAAGCTGCTCCCTGGCTGTAGCTCTGAACTTTGAGGCAGAGGCTCAGGCTTGCCCATCCATCTTCTTGGAGCAGTGGATGGACTCACCACACCAATGTCCCTGCGTGGTGTTTTTCTGAAACTGAAGCTTTTAATTGATGACAAAAGAGGAAGGAAATCAGGGCTTCCTGAGAAACTGAGTCACCTCTGCAGAAGGCCCAAGACAGCAGGTTAGAAGGCTGGGAAAAGAGGGAAGAAGGACCACTACACTCACCTGGGATAGTGCTCCCCAGAGCCCCTGGATTATGGGCTATGAAGCAGCACATGTACAAAGCCTGGTGCCAGGGAAAACCATGGTTCTGGGATAATTGGCAGTGAAAAACAACTTTAAAAAGAAGCTTTGAGATCATATGGTATGCATTTCAATGCAATGCTTTGAGATCGTATGTCATGCATTTCAATGCAATGCGTTAAGACCTTAACATGTAACATCAGGCACATTTTCCCAAAGCCTGAAAAGCACCAAATTCTCACCCAAGTTTCCCAGCCACATTCACAACTGTGTATGAGGTTGCACACCTTGTACTGCCACTGTCCCTCTGAAACCAACGCCATGCACCTCTCACCATGTCCCCAGAAACACTTGTGCCTGGAGGAGCATTCCCTGATTAAGATCTCCATCCCAGTCTGCAGACTGGACCCCAGTCTCAGCAGCTTTCTCTCCAGCCTCTCTGGAGACTGAAACACAACAGAAAACCCTCTCTGAGCTGGCTCTTGGTATGTCACACATGGTCCTCTGAGCATGGCTCACCCACTTTCAGACAGACATCTGCCACTTCCCAGGAAGTTATGCCTGGGGAATTTAGGACCATTATCTTTCTCATCTAGCCAGACCACACCCTCTTCAATTACTCTTCTCCCTTTATAGGGATCACTGCTGCAATGAGCTTAATTGTAGCGCAAAGTCCTAGAGAGACCCATGACCCTCAATCAAAGTGTGGTGCTCTACCTCTGTAGAGATATCTCAGTGCTGCAGCTGACAAGATCTGATAAGAACGTCTAGTCCTAGGTCCTTCCTGACACTTAGTTTTAGCTTTAGGGTTTGGTCATTGCTGTGTCAGCATGTCACTGCAAGAATCCCATGAGAGACATGGCAAAGTGTGGTATAAGGGCACCACATCTCATCTCACTCCTCCAGCACAAAGTAGAGCACACAGCTCCAGCATCCATTGCTGGAGCATCCAGCACCACACACAGCTTGTAAACTTGCATCCTTCTGCTTTTGTGTATACGAGCATTTAATAACAGTCGGAACAGTAACAGTAAAACAATAACATGGGAGTCAAAATGTTTGAGAGAGAAGTTATTACACAAACTGGAGTGGTACAACCCCGGCAGCTGGAGAATTTTTTAAACCTACATCTTTCTTTCCAAGTGATGTAAGTATATGTTTTGTACTTATACCGTCTTGGGTTAATTTCAATTAAATCTGCTCCTTGCTTTTTTTCTTCATAGCAGACACACCTGCTGCAGGCTTCAGTCCAGAAACATACCCTCTCCTAAAGACTGGGATGCCCAGTCCTCCTTTCCCTCTCAGCCTGGCCTTCCTTGCCTCTGTTGAAGCCCAGCTGCAGCTCTCTGCAAGCTCCTCTAACTTCTTATTTCTAAGCCACTTACCCGACCCACCACCACGCTGTGAACAGTAAATTTCCCACTTCCCCACTTTAAAACAGCCTTGTATTTGTACACTATAAATATTTATACCTTCCAAAAATCCATGGGTTTGCAGAGCTGCAAATTTTTGCGACCTTGGATAATGAAAATGAGCATCAACCGCAGAGCAGAGGCTCCGTCTGCCCCCCGAGCTGCTCCACGCAGGGACCAGCATCGCTGCTCAGCCCCAAAGCGGGGACGGGCAGAAACCCGGCGCACTCCCGGGGTTAGTGCTTGTCCCGTCTGTCAGCGCGAGGCGCGACATACACGACAAGTGATCCGAGAAGCCGAGAGGTCCGTGCACATACCGGCCGATGTTAGAGCAGGTCTCGGTGTCGGCAGCCACGGCACCGTGCAGGTAGCGCTGGGGACCGCACCGGGGCTGGGTCAGGATGACCACGAGTGTCACGGCCACCGCCAGCACCCCCAGGGTCAGCAGCACCAAGCAGCAGATCTTCCCCGTGGACATGGCTATTCCTGCGCCACCGGAGGAGCTGGGAGGCTTTCACTCCTTTCGAGAAGGCGCCTGCTTTGCTCAGGGTGGAAATAAGAGGATCCCGGCAGTTTTGTGAGGGAGGTCCCGTTTCAGTGGGCTCTGCCCCCAGCGACTGAGAATTACATTGTTTTTAAGATTAAAGGCTGTGAAGAAGGAAACGGTGTACTACTTCTTTCCTACTCCCCTAGGTGTGAGAGGCTTTTCACTCTCTTTAATAAACTAAACTTTTTCTTGCAGATCTACCAAGTGCCTTTTTTTTAAGTCTCTGATGAAAACATTTAACACATTCGCTGCCGGAGCACTTCAAAGGGAAGTGCACTTCTACACTGCCTCTTGGCTTCACACACTCTTGGCTTCCCATTCTTGCCACACAAAGCAAATTACCTAACAAAGGTGGCCTACATGGTGAATCACTGTGAAAAATTCATCAGTCCTACACTGCAAACTTGGGGTATTTTGTTTCCATATGACTACTCAAAGAAGTAAAAGCTAAATACAATATACAAGGCTAGAACCTGATCACAGACAGAACAGCGATGAGCACGTGAATTGTTACACAGCAAAATAGCTCTGTAAGAGCCTCTTAATTGTACAGTTCTCCTTGCACTTGAGAACTTAAGGATAGGGCTCCACATCTGCCACCTGTCTTTCTAAAAGATGTTATCTGTGATCCTTTCCCAGCTAGATTTGGGAGAAGGGGAATTCGCCTGCACAGATTTACACATGTATTTCAGTGCAGACTTTGAACCTCTCCCGCTAAACTTTATCTCATAACTAAGCAATATTATTTCATGTGTCATATCTCAAGAAATGGATTTGATAGGCTGAAGTGTCTTTATTGCAGTTGTATATTCCCGTAAGGTTATCTTGGGGAACCGAAGATAGTCCAAGAAAAATACATGGTTTTGTCTGAGATAAAACCATGGTCCCTGGGTAATAATTTCTTGGTCTCCACACCTCTGTCTCATTTGGCAAATACAGTTGGCATGTGCAAACAAGCATCCTCAGCTCTAATGTGACTCTTCATTTCATTCCATTGCAAAACATTGCTGACCTTGTAGAATTTCTCAAT
This sequence comes from Neopelma chrysocephalum, assembly GCF_003984885.1. Lineage (NCBI taxonomy): Eukaryota > Metazoa > Chordata > Aves > Passeriformes > Pipridae > Neopelma > Neopelma chrysocephalum. Next base: position 433,890 of record NW_020897778.1, on the reverse strand, counting down.
CCCTATATGACTGATGTTTTGTTTTTGAAAATTACTCTATAACACTTAAAGAATCATCATTCTGGTGCTTTCCGGGAAAGCTCTTCCCTTTAAATTCATAACAGGGCTGGAATCCCAGGCCACTCAGTACCAATAGACTCAAGATTCAAGTGGATTTTGCCCATTCACTTTCATCAAATGCCATAGAAAATTTAATCATAGTCTCCAAATTTCCATCAAATTTCCTTTTTAACTCAGCACATCGAACATCTCTATCTGGAAAACTACTGTTGTGCAGTCAAGGAGGAGACTTGGAAGAGGCAAGAAAGGCAAAAGCAAGTGTCATCTCCCAGACCATGTCTGGGAAGGCCAGGACATAGTTATGACTTACTCCAAGCAGCAGGTGCCTCTCACAGGCAAACCCATTTGTGTTTTCGATACAGAAGTGAAAACTGAGTTTCCTTGTCCCCATCAATGTGTAACCTTTACAGTCTTGTTGGTGCAACACTCAACTTTGACCATATGATACTACAAAGTCTGCCCTGACCCTCCCATGTGAGAAGTTGCTTAGCAGTTCACACGCTGGGACTCAGTACTTTGACCTCTATTCGTTTGTTTGTTTCTCAAAACTCTCACACTTGCCATCATTTTCTGGGAGCGCAGTTTGCCTTGGCATAAATCTCCACACATAGCACTCTCTGGTCCTCCACTGCCAGCATGAAGGGCTTTATATGCTGCTTGAAAAGGAACTCAGTATTTAACGACCCTTACAAGCCAAGATATACTCAAGGAAATTTTAATTGGAATTTTAAAGAAAACAAGGTTGCTGCCTTGAGGTTTGTGGCATGAATGGCATTTCATGACTTTTCTCCAGTGCTGCTTTCCATTGATTGAGGGGAAGAAAAGAATATCATTGGACAGAAAGCCAGATATTTGTACTCAACAAAGAAAACCGAAGATACTGACACTCAGTTTATCACTCTTCATCTCATCTTTTAAATATATAAATTAAAAGAACCCTAAATGCACACCAAACTCACAAGGCATTCTCACGCTAGTGTCCTAAATACCTTCATTTGACTTTGTCTCTACAGTATCCAAGTTACATTGCAACATACCCAAGAGGATGTTGCTTTCTGCTGGTGTTTGTTTGCAGAACATTGTCTTCAGTCACCAAGCTCTTATTGTAACAAATAAGAAGTGCATTTTACATTTCCCAACTCCAAATTAATTTTAAACCATCAGAAAAGAGTCTAGCAAGGTTTCCAAGAGCATGCAACCACAAGCCAAATTCGATGTATTTCATATGCCATTTGTCTCATCCTCCAGTCATGTTTATAATAACCCAGGAATACACAACATATAGTTGGTATAAACAACACATAGTTGTCTCTATATGATAATCAAACAACAAAAATAATAGGCAACACTCTGGGAATTTATTGTTCCAATTTTCTAAGGGACATGGCTGTGAGTGCCACAGATGTTGGTGCTCATGGTCCATTTGACTCACTACAGTTTTTCAGAAACTGATGCACACTAATCTTTGCACAGTGTTTTCCTTTGCACACAAACAAGTTTTCTTTATCGAGGGCCATTGGTCTTCTCCCACAAAACCCAAGTTTTCAGACATCTGGAAAACCAAATACTTGGCATCAGGAAATTCTGGTATTCAAGATCTCATTCATATCTCTCTTCCCTCTGTCATTTCTCAGAATTCAGGATGAAAGTTAAGCCCATAAAATGCCCTGATTCAGGAAAACCAAATTCTGCTTCTTTTGTTCTTGAAATCAGAAAAGGGAAATATGCTCTAAAATTACTCATGGACTTATGTTTCGCTGAGATTAACATTTAAGTACCTTCTGAACGAAGGCTTTTTGGTTTTCCTTTTAATTTCAAAGGATGCCAGGGAAAAACTCCCCCAGTTCTAGCTGACAAACTTGGCAGTACTTCATCTCCAATCTTGAAAACACGCTTCTGGCTGTAGTTGTGATGGTTAAACAGATTCCTCCTACAAACCTTGGAAGGGTTGGAGGGTGACCATGAGCAGTCCCTATATTGGGAGCGCAGCAGCAGGGCTGTGATGCATGACTGGGAGAGGACAAACCTGCATCTTGAGGAGGACAAGTATCTACAATCCAGCACTACTCTGGCCCTATTTTCCTCAGCCACACTAACTTTCAGTTTTCCACTTAAAGGATCTCTCTTTGTGGGCTGTAAGTATGAACAAAGGGAAAGCACTTGAACAGGACAGTCACAGGACACGAACCACTCCTCACATCACTGAAAGCAAAAAGGGATCCAGTAGAATTCAGGGGTTCCTATATCCTTATTGACTTTTTCAAGATTAAAGGCAGAGCTGCTCCCTCCTTCTTCGTTTTCTACTGGTTACAAAGTAATGCCTGAGAGAAATGCTCTATGGAACCCAAACCTGAACATCCTCTATTCTACAGTGACAGTGACAGATTGAAAGTCAACTTTTGCACAGCTCTACTTAGTGGAACACATGGCACAAACCACTGCCCAAGGGAAACTCTTCTCCATTAACTTTATTTGATGAGGATATGCAGGCACAGTTTACTGCAAGCATCAGCATTTCATTGTTCCTGTAATAGTGGAGCCATGCTCAAGGTTAGATTAACAGTGAAACTTTCTGATTCAGCCTTTAACTCTTGAGTGCCCTTCTGGACCAAATCCAGCAGTTTTCTTAAAGACTGAACCTCATTAGTACAATAATATAACAGCTGAAAGTATTGGCAGTGGAAAACAAAAGGGAGCATTGTGTGCATCCAAAGACACCAACAGTAAACTCTGTCTGAACTCTGTATTGACTAAAATAGCAGCTGCTACAACCTTTTTCTTTTTGTCTTTTTTTTTTTTAAGTTTCTTGTGTTAGTTAAGGGTATATAGAAACAACAGGGACTTTTGTCTTAAGATACCATCTGAAAACAACCTCATCCTCTCAGAAAGAGGAGCAAGTATGGGAAATATTTTCTGAAAATCCCCTAAATGAGAACTGAGGCTTTTGTGGGATTACCAGGTAAATAACAGAGCTGTACTGCTGAGAACAATGAGCCTTTCCAAAGTGTTTAATCATATTGCAATCTTTGAGTCAGGAGTCAAGACCAGCATCTGGATTTCATCTGCTCTCCAAAATGAGCAGGACTGGTCAATCAGAGAACAAACGGAGCCAAAGAGATCATGTGGAGGCAGCAGGCCCCATCTCTGCCTATCCCTGCAGCTCCTGAGAAATGAAAGCATACACACAGCATCCCCTCTGGAGTTCTGCAGTCTCCTACCATCTCACTGGAATCCAGTGAGATCCACCAGCATCAGAGCTGGTGCTGAAAGGGAGAGTGAGGGAGAACATGTGGAACTGGTGCAGGAAGGGTAGAAAGGGACCAGGATGTGCCTCTGGGAAGCCACAAGCTGCTGGAGAGACTCACACTTGCTTTAGACTACCCTGTCATGAATCCCAGCTTAAACATGGCCTAAGAACTCTGCATCTCTGCCCTCTCCCTGCTGCACTTCCAGCTCTTTGGGAAGGACAAGTCCTGGAAATACAAGCCAGATGTGCGAGTGCTGCAATTCAATAAGGATCTCAGAGAGACAGCACACACAGAAAATCAGGGCAAGCTGAGTTTCTCTGCTAGGGAAGGGGGGAAGAGCAGATTCTTAACTGCCCTTATGATCCTCACGTACTTCACAAGCAAAGCAAAGGAGAGGCTGATAGAAGGATAAAAAGCAGCACCATGAACAGCCCTTGCCATTTCCTGGTGCAAAAAAATGAAGGTTACTGCTGATTGTGCAACTACAGACATCGTCTCCTGGCTCTGTCTTGGTTCCAGGGATAACAGCATTGCTTCACAATGACTTCCCTTCCTTCTGAATGGCCCTGGGAACTTGTGTGAGGTAACCCTTTCCTTGTGCAAGAATACAAGAAAGTGCTTTCTTCCCTAGAAAGTGGAGGAGCAGCATGCAGGGAAAGAGAAAATTGGTCTTCTGGAACTTGCTTTCTGTCCTTTTCTTTTTCCCTGCTCTTCTTTCACTGCTGCTTTACTTTGGAAATTCCCCAGTATTCAAATACTTTCAAAAATGTTCTTTCCAATTTCTTGCACAATTCCCTTTGGAGACGTTGTATTACTTATCCTTAGCCACTTTCCCACACAGTGATCACTGTAATCCTTTCTTCCTTCAAAATTTTACACTCTTTCCTCTAGGGATATGCTGACATTATTGTCCCAAAATTTACTCAGCTGGAACATGGGGTAGAAAATGCAAAAAGTCAACTGTTGCTCATTCATGAGAATGAAAAATGGGAATGGAAAAAAACCCCATTTCACCACATTCAGAACTGGAATAGTAATCTTTGTTAATGTTAAAAGTATAGTGTAAGGATATCTGAGCTGAGACGGATGTGTGCTACCTGTTTTTATTTCAATAGAGAATAAGCCATTTTCATAATTTCATGCATATCCTTCCTTTCTTTTCTACCTTGTGTATTTAATTTTAAGACCTTTTTTCACACAACAGCTGGTTACGTTTATTACTATAATGAAGTAAGACATTTTTAGCTTATCAGATTGGAAAAGTAAGTTGCCATTGGCAATATATTCTAGTTCTCAACAATTACAGGGTCCCTTTCCAAATCATGTGGCAATAGCTGTACCAGCACATTTCACAAGTCTTCTCTGGATTCAAACCCTAAGGCAGTACAGTAATGTGTAGACTTCCCCAGAAGTCATCAAAAGAAAGGTAGTTGCGAGAGTAAAAAACTTTGATTCAAGAAAACCTTGAGGGTTTGTTTTATTCATATATTTGTTTATTGCACAAAAAGCAGAGCTATTGTTCTCCATAGCAAAGGCCAAATGGAAGCAGCAGCATTTAACAAAGAGAAACAGTTTCTACATGGTGCACCAGGGTCAGTGTAGAAAGGACTTAAAATAAATAATGCACACAGAAACATCTGGGGTTTGTCTGCAATAGATTAAAAGACTTCCAGCAGTGACCGGACGGGGTGTCCTAGTTTAATGAAAATTAAATTAATTTGAAAGCTTTTGGAACACAGAAACTGGATCACCGTGTGCATCTCCAGAGCTCCATGCCAGCAGCCAGAATGGTGCTGAAACCAAAAGGAAAGGGACTTGGTCCTTCAGTCTCACACACCATCCTCTCTGAAAATCAAGAAATCAAAACCCAACTCCAGGTGCCACAGCCATGAGACTAATGGCTAATTGCATCTTGGCTTCTTTCCTGGCCCTCTTCTCCTTCCTGTCTGCACCAGCAACTTTCACAGCACTTCCACTTTTGCTGCTTAGTTCAGGCAGAGTCTTTGGATGCTGTTCAGGAGCAGTGACCAACCTTTCTGTCACTTCAGGCCCCAGGATGAATTACAGAAGGTTGAGATCCACAGCTCTCTCATCAGGTAACTGCAAGTATTCCCATCATATTACTCCATCTTTCCTCCTCCGTGCTGCTTTCTTTCCCGAGATCCTCATCATGTACACACAACCTTCCCAGCTGGAAATCCCTGGTGCAGTCTGTTGAGTGCTGCACAGCCAAAAGGCATTCCATCCCCAAACCATGTGGAATCTGTAATTGGTTACAGAGATCCTCTGGGTTGCCCAAAGCCATGGTCAGTGCCTTATTACTAAAACTTAATCTCTCTCCTTTCTGGAACATTTGGTGCCTGGGGCCGCTCTCTCCCTGACAGCTCCCTCCTGACATGGCACAGACTGGCTGTGCCTCTGCCACAGGGATAATTCTCTTCTTTCAGCAGCTCTGCCCAGCATACATCACCTCCTGGAATGAGAAAACTTAGTTCCTCAAAGTCAGGCAGCCATCACCAAGGAGTACCCCAACCCCAAAAGAAACATTTCTTCTGGAGTCAGCCCTCACAAGGGCCTGTGCTCCTGCCAAAATGTAATCAGCACTTTTTCTTTTCTTTGCCTGTTCCCACTCCTGGTGGCCTGGGGTGACTAAGAAGAGACAAGTGGACCTCAGCTCCTGGGTGTCAGTCTCTATTTCACGTCAAATGCTAAAAAGGTGCCACTTCTCAGTCTCGGAGCCAAGTTGGACTTTCCCTCTTCTGCTTCCTCATCAAGGTCTGATGCTTGATGCAGAGTCAAGGGCAGATCATTGCTGGATCCCAGAAACCTGCCAACCCTGGACTCTCAGCAGACTGTACACATTTCATATTTCCTTGCCTGACATGAAATTCAGTCAGTCTGAACAGAGTTGGATACACATATAAAAACACTGATCACACACATATTAGTGGCCAAGATTGCCCAACACCATATTTTGGAGGCTTGTTTACTCAAGGCCAAGCAAACAGACATTTTAAAAACATAAACTCAGTAAAAGCAAAAGTGCTTATATCCAGAAAACTTATCTGTTCCTCAGACACTGCTTAGAAAGAGGAAAAAAAATTTAAAAACTTAAATAGTTCAACATTCCAATGTAAAGACATTCAGTGCAGCCCTGTCCTGGCTTCATGCTCACAGACGCTGTTTCATCTAAAGAATATTTGTCTCATTTGCTTACATTCAGTTTCCACCCTTTCTAAACAATAGGCTTAGATGTTGACTATATTTACGTTAGAACATAAACCCAGACATCTGAGTCAAACTGAGAGCCCCACAGCTCCTGTCTCTGACAGCAGCTGGCAGTGGATGCCCAGGGAAGACTATAGTAGGAAGAGTATGGCAACAAATGTGCTTTTTCCTAAATGCTCTCCCAGCCTCCAAACACTTGCAACTCAGAGACTTCCTGAGCCACAAGCATGCTCTTTGTATCTGGTAATCCTTGACAATTTAGATTAATGAATTTCTCCAATTTCATCCAGCTTCTGATTCACTGGGTGATAAAAGTTATCAGAGCAAAACACATCTTCACTGTGCTGCTTCCCTTCAGGACTCTTGGGCCCCTAAACTGCTGCTATTCCAGCAGTGGAATAAGAGCGGCGATTCTCCGCTTTGGAAAAGTAGGAATTGTCAAAGTAGCTCTATTTGACCTAAAGAAACACCGTCTCTTCCCCATTTGAGAGGATCTGTGCTGCCAGGCCCCTCACCAACTGCTGCACCCCCAGTGAGTCCAGAGCCATGAGGTTACTGGGAAAGCGCCGCGCTTAGAGCAGGCAGCACTGGCACTTCTGAAAAGCACTGCTACTCCTGTCCCCTGTAACACCCTCCTGACTGCAGCATCTTGACCCCTGAAGTCCCAGGGAGGAGCCCATGCAAGGGCCTGGAATAAAGGCTTTGGGAACATCACTCTAAGTGAACAATCAGAGTGAAAGAAACCCACTGAGTCTGAGAGAGCTGCCATCCTCTGAAGGACCCTTTAGGCAACTGAGCCAACTTTTACGGTTTTTCTGAAAAACAAGATGAAGCACAGTCATGGCCCAGCAGGAGTCCTGGAACATGAACTAAAAAGGGATTTATAACAAAAAAGAAAAACAGAAATTTAAGTAACTGCTTGCTCTTATCCGAAAGCACAGGCTTTACCAATTCAATCATAACCCTGTACCAATATTTAGCTTGAGGATGTCCCAATAAATGCAAATACATTGTGACAGAAGAGTTCAAGATAAACACATGTCAAATCACAGCTTAGAAATTATAAAACTTCATTTCCCATTACCCACTAGAAACCCAAAAGCAAGTTCTCATCCCAATTGTACTTACGTTGACACCTGAAGTCAACTGAGATTCAAGGTGTTAACTGCTGAACCAACAATCACAGCAGAAGCAGTGACAACATATCTGTCTCACTGAGAACACGTGGTGGACTGGAAATCATTTTCAACAGAGAACAAGACAGAGAATATTTACATCAGACTACAGTTAAGAGCTACTATCCATAATAGCCACATGAAATTAAAGATGAAACTTCCTTTTGAGTCCAAGCAGTTCCATTGGAGGTTCTTCAGTGACTCAGCAAAGAGAGGATTAGTGGTGACTACTTGCTGCAGAGGACAGGTGTTTATGTTTTTAAAACTACTGTCACAGTAGTACCCTCAATAACAAGGCCAGAAGTTGGAATTAGCCCCCAGACGCCTCCTTGCTCCAAGCTGACGCCTGTTCATTTGTGACAGCGCAGCATGAATTCTCATCCTGCAAATCACAGATATTGCTCTTGTAAGAGAGCCTAAGCTTTGTTTATCTTGGGGTTGTAATTTGGCATTTCTGTTCAGCCATAAAGTGTCAGTAATAATAAAATGATTTAAAAGAACTGGAACTATTCAAAAGATAACTAGTGAACTTGTGGTTTTCTTCAGGATTGACTTTACTCTAAATAGAATTTGACATAACACAGGGATTTTGGTGGAGGAGCTGGCTTTTCAAGACACTGCCAGGATCTCTCTAACAAGGAGAAATGCATATGACAACAGCTTTACCTATGCTGAAGTACTGGCACTCCTGCAGCTCTGTACTCCATCTACACAGCAACATTCACACAATCTGATGTCAAACAAAGACTGTTCCTTATTATTTAGTCACTTCCTTTGATTAGAAGTAATAGGAATGTCAAATCCAAATACTCAGAGAACAGCAGAGAATAATATGAAATGGATAGCAATAGGCAAGGAATCACAAAACTCCAGCTTGAGGGTGGTGGTGAAGCCATGTGAATGCCTAGAGGTTAAACCATCACAGACAGGAAATAAAGAAGCATGGAGCTGGAGTTTCTCAGCATGCTAGAAATGTGAGATATGAATTCTAAGGGTTGAAAAGCAGAACACATTTCTGGGAAATAGAGAAGAGTTTAAAAAAAAAAAAATACAGGCTTGAAAACAAAGTTCATTAGTGAAACTGGGAACTCTGCCCTCTCCCTGGACCTCTGTGCAATCCTAAACACAATTTGACAGTGGGGGCCATTAGAAGGACACAATGAACTTAATCTCTGTTTACATAGGAGAGTAGCTCTGTCCCAAGTAAAATGAGTGGCTGTTGAGGTTGTATTTTGTTAACCCTGGCTGTGATAGGGAAAAAGTCATGGCATGTTCTTTTCCTCTCTGGCAGTGACAGCCCTGATGCTTTTGGCATGAGTGGATCATGCCAGGGCATCGAGAGCTGCTGTGCAGGCTGTACCCCTCTGGTTCTGGTTACACTCCCAGTGAACTGTGGTGCCTGGCTCGGTGCTGGCACAGGCACCATCCACACTTTGCACAGGAAACACAACTCAGAAAGAAGCAGAGGGATATAAGGTTCTGGCTGAGAAGGCAGTACTGGGTTAACCGTTGGACTCGATGATCTTAAACATCTTTTCCCACTTAAACGATTCTATGACCCCACTGTCCCTGCCTAAGAGCCACTTGGCCCCATCCCTCACCTACCCCTGAGACAGCACTTATCTGTGGGGCACTCCACTCCCCCAGGAAAAGGATCACTCAGGGGAGAGCCCCAGTAAAACCCTTCACTTTACTGTGGCAACACTTCTGAACTCCGCTCTCACTATATCGTTGAATTTCTCATTCTCAGAGCCATAATCTTGACTCTAAACCTTGACTGGGCTCTAAGCCAAGATATCAGCCACATCCCCAGCTCACATGGTGTTGAGGGAACCCTACCAACAGCCTTCCAACTGTTTTGGCAACAGCTTTTGTTGTCCCTCTCTCACTGTACATCTAGATTTTTCTTTCTTTCTTCCTAACCCTAACTCAGTGCCTATACCAAGGCACTTACAGAATGGGATACACCACAAAACTTGGTGAAGTTTAGGTAGGGATGGACCCAACAGTCCCCAAGGGCAGAGCTACTGCTGTTCTCTAGTAATATTTTGATGAGTACTCTGGCCTATCGGGTGGGCTGCATTATGAGAAACATCTGTGCATAATCCATCAGTGCCTCAGGGCATTTAGAAAATATTATTTAATTTAGTTAATAGATTGGGAGATGAGGACACCTACAGGAGGAGGGATCTTCCCCAGGCTGTTCCTTTTTCCTTTTCTTCAACAATGTTGTTGACATTACACCATGTTTTGTGCTACACAAAACAGCTGGTAGGTCTGGAGAAGATGTCTCAGAGTGCTCTAGGTCCAGAGCTCTTCTGTGAGATTGCTTACAAATTCAATCTAAGCTCATGCTTAAACACTCTGTGAATCCTTGATCACAGAAAGCTCATATGTCCTTGGAGATGTTCAGATAAGGTGCAAAGTGTAAGGCAGTCAGAGGGAGCAGATTTGGTCCAGCTGCTTTTCCATGTGTAATAGGGAGCATAAATATTGGCAGGATAAAATTGAGCTGATCTAAGAGCCCTCTCACAGCTGTAGGGAACAGCATTTCAATAACTTTCAGCTGATATCACCTCAGATACTTACAGTTGCCAATGTTTTTTTCTCCTCTGTTATGGCTTGTTCAGCAATTCCTAAACTTCATAATATTAAGGCTATAAGAACAGAACATGAAGACATGAGGTACCTGCCCACACAACCTGAACTCTATGCTTGAATGGCAGCCCAGTCCAGGCACAATTCCTACTCTCAGTCTGTCTCTGAGCTTCCTAGAACAGGAGCTGTTGATAGTTACAGCCATATATTTAAATGGCACAACAGAAATAACCCTGCACATGGCACTCATCTGAATCCCTTAATCTTTATGCAATAAACTGTATTTCATTTTAACCAACAGCAATCCTACAAATCACATTCATTTCCCACCAAAGTGGGAATAAAAATTTATGTTTCCCCTCAGGCAAATGCTTTATTTATTCTCCAAACTTGAATGATTTACAAGCACCTATTGTGACATTCACTATTCAGTATTTCATAGTCAGAAGCAAGATTATAAAGTTTTAGTATTTGGGATAACAGAACAATGTGATGCTCTGTTTTTTATAATGTTGCAGAAAGCCCTTAGGTACCATCCTCCACCCAATACGATCCCTACGACCTCCCTACATTTAGTACAGGTTGACACACAACGAAGAATTGCAGGGTTTATTTTAAATCCAGTCTCATGGTACAAAATAAACTTCAGCCTGAGAAATCTGGCAGGTGAGAACTTCATGTGCATAGGATGAATTGTTGGCTGTTAATCTCCCAGCTCCAGGTAGCTCTGTGTCCTGCTTTCCCACACAGCAGGCATGGGCCTGGAACACAATTTGCCTTAGGCTGGCTCTAACACCACAGGGAGCAAAGCAATAGAACAGGTCATGTCCTACTGGGTCCCAAATCTTAGTTCTGGGGCCCATTTCACAGTTCTATTCAGTACTGCTGGAAATGCACCAAGAAATCTGGTTCAGGGTAAGAACAGCCTGTTCCAAGACAGTTTCTCTCATTTCAGCATTTAAAATGTGCTTGAATGTTTGGCTCTGCATCCAAAGCAGAAACTCTTAATTCCATTCTAACATTATACAAGTCCCATATGACTGCGAGATGTTATCATGGTAATTTTGGTTACAGAATTGGGCAGTTGAAATGAGAAGAAAAAAAATTAAAGAAGCTGATGATGGGAAATCTCATGCATTCAAAATGCTTTTACATTAGAAAAGAACTTCAGCTCATGTACTGTAAGGAAACATATCCATCTTCCACCTTCAGGGAACAAGAAAGTATCAGCTTCTGGGAAGAAGTTAAAAATCATATAAATCCGAACTATGTTTAAAAGTGTATTTGACTAAATACAAATGTCAATACCATTTCTGTAAACATCTTCATGCAAATCCCACATGGTCAGATCAAATAAATAAAATTGGACAATAAATGTGCTTAAAAACTTTGAAAGGTGAATCAACACCAGAAGTTGTTCTGAAATGCAGTGCTGAATTTTCTAGAGGAGCAGCCGAGGGAGGCTGAGGAGTCAAACGAACAGCATCCCTCTCATGAGGGGATTCAGAGTCAAAGCTCAAAGACAATATTCAAATATACATGAAGCAATAATCTATGGCATGTTAATTTCTAGGTCAAATACACATGTGCTCCCAACATTTCACTGCAGTCTTGTAGTAACTGAATCCCTATTCTAGTAGAAAGATGAGACTCTGCCATAGTCATTTCCTTGCATTCTTTCAGCTGACAGGCAGTAACACCAACCTCCAAGATTTTTTTCCAAGATGTGCAATATATAATGTTTCTCTCAGGGATGTTGCACATAATTTTAAAAAAAATCCATAACCAACACTTTCTTAAAAAGGCCTCATGAACTCTCCTCTGACTTTGAGCACTTGGATCTGGTAGTACCAAATCAGAGGCAAAACATTGTGTCTCTGCTTCGGCTACTGGGGAGCCTCGTCCCAAATCACAGGGGTGTAGATCAGTGCAAGCAAACAAATTCCAGGAGCTATTTCAAGGCTCCCCTTCCTAAAGCTGTTCAATAGCAGATGCTTTTACTTAAAGGAACTCGTGTCAGAGGACACTCAGCTTATTCAGTACTTATCTTAAAAGGTCCACAGGAAAATAATTTCGAGGACAAAAGATCTCCCAGCATTGAGGTCAATCCCAGTCCTTCCACTGGTTTCTGCAGACCCAGAGCCCTGTCCAGCATTCACAGAAGCTTCTTACATGAGGTTCTACTTTCTACCTCTTTTTTATATTCTTTTCTGAGGTCCTGTGACTGATCGTCCTTCATGGGCTCTATGCAGTTCCCCATTCATACTTCACTGTGCTTGTCAGGCTGAAGCAGCCAATATTCAAGGCTTTCAAGTGTCACCTCCTGGTCACTCACCCCAGCAATCTACATTGATTTCTCTCTTCTTGACTGCCAGGAGCTAAAAACTGCATGTTCTAAGAGGAAATTATTCACATGCATAAAAGACTGCAGAATCAGGAAGGACAAAGATGAAAGCCAGCTGGCAGACAGCCATTAGTGGGAGAGACATTCTGCTCCCCAAATATGGCTTACAAAAGGAAGAGGAGATTATTAAAGGTATCATTAAATAGATTCGCTGCTCTTTCAGAATGGCAGTTCCTGGTTTTAACTGGAAGGATAAAAATAACATGAAATACTGTATCAGTTACAAAACCAACCAGCTACAGCTTAATTCCATCCTGAAACTGCCTCCCTTCCTAAGGCTAATATTTCTTCTTTATTATACTTCATTTTGTTAAACAGCTTAGAACTGCATTTATTTGTTTGTGGTTTTTTGGAGTACTGGGGTGATAAAAGGACCTGGATGCCAAAGTAATCCAAGGACATCTTGCCATAGTGATATACAGGTTCTTTGGGGAAACTAGCCTAACACAAATCTTGTAGATAGAGAAGCTGCCTTTCAGGGACACAGAAAGAACAATCACATTTGTAGGCATCCAAGGTATATCACTGTGACCTCTGCTGAGGGACAGAGGCTTCTCCACCACACTGGTGAATATTATGCAGCTTGGAAGACTCTGGGAAATGTGTAGGACCACAAAGAGCTATCTGTTCTAAGTGAGAGCAATGATTACCTGACATACAACAGATTCTCTCTGGAAGGCCCAGACTGTACAGCTGGAAATGCACAGAATTTAGAGGCCAGTTTGGAGCTCTGTAACAAATTCCACAGTCAGAGAATCATTCCATGGGGAATCCATCCCTCCCTTAGGGCAGGATGCACATCCAGGTGTATGATGGAGGCATAGCCAAAGGCAACTCCCCTTCTTCACAGTGCCCCCATCCAGCCCTGTGTGTAGAACTGCAACTCACCCAGGAAAAGGTGACATTGCCCTCAATGGCACTTTGCAGAAACCTGGTGAACTGAGAAACAGGAACATCAATTTGGCAAAGTATAAATAGCAAGCAGAGCTCCTGCTGCACGCTTCAAGTATTAGTTAAAGCTGAGCATTCATCTTTATCTTACTGCATGAAGATCTTGCTTTGCAAACATAGCAAAATATCCCAAAATGAAACCGTAGTTATCAGCTTGAAGTACCATTTCCTTCAAAATCAACAGGAAAAGCTTCTCACAAATGGAACAAAGAACTAGAACAGAAAACAGTACATTAAATGTTGTTTTATTTCTCAAAGCCCAAATCCCAGACCTCAACCCTTATATTAATAAAGCAAAACTCAGAAAGTAGTTTCAGCACTAATAGTCACCGTATTCAAACTTCCTCAGACTCCTGATCCAAGAGTTGCTTACCCCCCTGCACAATGCATTATGTTCACACACTCGGCCACCAAGACTCATATTTTTATCCTAAGTGTTGAAATGCTGAGATGACTTAATTCCTCAGGCTCCCGGATTCATGTGATTATGCAAGAAATCCAACTTAAATTAAAAACGTATTTCTAGCACGGAGAAGAAAATCTTCAAAATGGGGCTGCTAAAGTTGCAAAACTCAAAGTACACATTAAAAGGCACAAAATACACTGCTTACTAATTCAGACTATTCTTAAGGTACTCTCAAGACTGTGGGAGGCAAGCTGGAGCTGTAACTCCTGATACCATGCTGTCATGCAATATCTTAAGCAATCTCTGTTTGCAGAACTTAGGCAAAACTGTAACAAATTTGTAGAAATCATTAGGGAAAACTAATGCACATACCCTAATAGAAATTACCTGATAGGTACAACAACTGTGTCTTTTCTCTCACCCTCTTGTATATGATGCAAGAACCCAAAGAACACATTTTTTTCCCTGCAGAGCTGTTCCATTGCTTTCCATCAACCCCTGCAGATTGCACATTTCAGCAGGTACCAATGCACCACTGTCCCTGCTTCTGGGTCTTTTAAAACCAAGAGTTATTCCAATTTTTACTTTATATTAAAATACAAAGAAAGTGCTCTCTGATCTCATAGAAGAGCTGCAACATAATAGATAAGCCACAGAAACATTTCTGTGAAGCTTTCTGTTTCTGCCTGGGAGTGCCCTGGCACCAGTAGTGCACAAGTGCAATAGTCTTGTATTTCTTGAGGATGAATTTTTTATAATCTGAAGTGGAACCCATAGGAATTCCTATCCTTTGAGAATCTGTAGTTTTCTGAAAGATTCTGCTGCTTGATATATATTTATTTACCCTGAGAAATAAGTTTAACATAGAACATTAGTGTCCCAGCTGAATAAATAAAACATACAAGGGACTGCCCAAAGAGCTGCACTCTGAAGGGAGGCAGACATGGGGATGCCTCATCCTGCAATGCTTAAACACACCCTGAGTGCCTGATGGCATATCCTAAACAAGGGTTAATGTTTTCTCAAATACAAATGAAGTCTCATCTTCATCCATGTGAAACTCTAACTTACAGCCTCGGCAGGCCTGTGCACGTTAGGGACTGTATAAAGCTGATGTCTGCATGAACCAAAGAGCTTTGGAGAGAAAAGTTGCCTCAACTGGACCAGAAACATTATGACAGTTCTGAAAATTCCCCTTTTCTCCTCACCTAGATGAATCCAGGCTCTGTTCCAGCTGGCTTCTCATTAACTTGTAGTCTGGGTTTGTTCCCATCACAACTGAACAGACTATATGTTTTCTAATCATTTCACCCATCCCTGACATATCAACACCCAAACAATTCCCCAGCCAAAAGAAAACATTTGACAGATCTTCACTGCTATGACACTCTAACCTGTCCCTACAGGAAGAGATTAAATTAATCCTGCACACGCAACAAGATCTGACTATGTTATCAAAAAACTGTGCTATTTCTCTAAACTAGATTATTTCTAATTTATCTTCTCCTCTCATTGATTAACATTATCAGGTTAAAGTTACAGTCATGTGTTCCCAGCTTGGACTTGTGGTTTGCTGCATCTGAGTCAGATTTCACAAGAAGCTGGAGTGTCCAAAATCCTGGCTGTTTCTCCCTCGATATCCATCAGCTCTATAAAAGATGGCATCTTTCTCTACAAACACCATTTCACAGGGGAAAAGCCACTTACTAAAGCCTTGATGTGACACTCCTCCTGTACCCAAACTTCCCCCTGAAGTCTGAGGCCCCACGTGATTTAATTTGCAGTTTTTTTAGTACTGCTTTCAGAAAAGAAGGCTGTGTGAGCTCCAGGGACAGCACTGTGAGCACCAGAACCACCAAATCTGGTTTCTTACATGTCCCAGGTGTTTAACCTGAACATCAGTACAGGTGCAAGCTGCCACTGGAGTATTTAGAGAGTCTCTTTTCCTAGTGGATTTTCTGGTACTGAGTGTGGTATTAACTCACTCTACTATGCACAAATCGAGTCATTCACTTTTAGGACAATTGCATGAAATTAATTACCACTGTAGAGTTTGATTGAAATTGTAATGCTGAAGTGATTACACCAAGGTGACAAAATGCTGTGAAGCTACATAGGAGAGGTGTTAGTATGGTTGGTTGGTCAGTCATTTCTTTGTCTGACAGAAACCTCGGGCACAATGGATGACAAAAACATAAAACAAGAACCAAACCAGACTACTGAATGGAATTTATACTTTCAGAAAACAGCTCAGTTTCCAGCTCTCTCAGGACTACTTCTCTCAGGAAAAAAACACCAACAAAAAAAAAAGCCTTTCTTGTTGCCGTGGCTTAAAGACAGCTATAATTTGGGATAAAGTGAAAAAGGAAACCTAAGTAAGTGGCATATCAGCAGGTGACCTAACTTTTCTGGGCCTCTGTCTCTCCATCTGCAA
This sequence comes from Neopelma chrysocephalum, assembly GCF_003984885.1. Classification (NCBI taxonomy): domain Eukaryota; kingdom Metazoa; phylum Chordata; class Aves; order Passeriformes; family Pipridae; genus Neopelma; species Neopelma chrysocephalum. Next base: position 417,386 of record NW_020897778.1, on the reverse strand, counting down.
AATGGGAAAAAATACATATACAAGGCTGATACACGCGTTTGAAAATGCTGTATGTAAGAGAGATAATGGACCTATACCATTGATTTCAGTAGGCTCCAGGGCACACCTATGAATATAAATAGACTGTCATTCCACAGTTCTCCTCAGCAGTTCCATTAGTTCTTAAAATAATTTGATGGATTTCTTCCATGCAGTTATTTTCTTGCACAGATTTCACTGAGCCAGCACACTGAACACCCTCAGAGTTCCGTTTCCACATATTCACCCAATCATCTATTTCTTCTTGCTTTCTTTCTTCACTTCTATCACCCACGGAAAATACATCAGGTTTACTGTTTCCTCACCATCTGGCGCTCATACCTTTAACTTTTATAGCTACATGAACACATTGCAGAAACTTTGCCATGAAGTCCCAGCAGCATTTTCCGAGCTAAAGCAGCTCGTTATCCCCACCTGGAGGAGGGACCGACCCCTCAAGGAGCCGTGTTCACTCACAGCCAGTCTCCATCTGCAAAGGGACGTTTAAAACACGGCCAGAATCCCACCCAGGACACACACGCCTGTGTATCACAGCTAACATGGGACACACACACGTCACATCACAGCTAACACAGCTCAAAACATTTCTGTTCAGTCACACTGTCATACGTGTCAATACCAGTTTGCTACATTCAAAATATTGGACATTTATTTAAAAAACCCAAAACCCTCATACATAGTATAAAAAAGGAAATTGATAAGCCAATCAATTGTCTGCCAGAATTCCAAATGGGGCTGTGTGAAAAGTAATTCGTCTTTTCAGCAGTCAGAACTGGACTGTTCCACTGCCCCTGGGGCTGATGCCTTCCCTGCCCTTACTCACTACTAAAATCAAAATGCAGTTTTGAGATCCAGTTTGGGAAAAGCAGATTGGAAAGGAAGCACATGTCAATACCAAGAAATAATGTACTATGTTTAACTTTGATTCTGCAAACGTTTATGTAAATATTGAATCATTTTACATAAATAAAATGTAATAACAGGTAAATAATCCTGTTAAACTGGAGGTCTTCACCACTGGGGTCTTCAACATCCTCCCGAGGGGCAGTGGAGGGGCAGGTACAGATCTCTTCACTCTGGTGACTACTGACAGGACTAGAGGAATCTGCATGAAGCTGAGTCGGGGGAGGTTTAGGCTGGATATGAGGAACAGGTTTTTCACCCAGAGGGTGGTTGGGCACTGAACAGGTTCCCCAGGGCAGCGATCACAGTACCGAGCCTGACGGAGTTCAAGAGGCATTTGGACAACGCTCTCAGGAACATGGTGGGATTCTTGGGGTGTCCGGCGCGGGGCCAGGACTTGGACTCGATGATCCTGGTGGGTCCCTCCCAACTCGGCACATTCTGTGACTCTACGAAGGGGCTGAGCCCGGGGCGCTCAGCGCGGCCATGTTGGGGACAGGACGCGGACCCGTCACCATGGCAACCGCGCAGTGACGTCACCTGCCTGCGCCGTGACGCAAAAGGGGCGCGCGGGCGCCGAGAGCAGGAGGCGGCGGGGCTCCATCCCGATCCCAGTCCCGATCCCGATCCCGATCCCGCTGCGGCCGCGGCGGGACTGGAGGAGGAGGAGGAATGGCCGGACCGCACCTGCAGCAGCCCAGCTTCCTGCTGGTACGTGTGCCGGGGGCGGGCGGGCAGCCGCGCGGTGTCCGGTACCCCTGTGCGGTCCCGCGGGCCGGGCGGTGGGTTCGGGTGTCGGCTGAAAGGATACCGGAGGAGCGGCGCAGGCGGGGCTTTGTTTTTGTTTTACGCCATGGCCACGGTAAGCGTTGTCCGTTCTGATCGAGTTTCCCTCGTGATTTGTAACAGGCCACGCTGAAAGCGGACTGTGTAAACAAACCGTTTGCACAGCGGTGCCACGACCTGGAGACCGTCATCGAGGAACTCCCCGCCAAGGTGAGCGGCCGCTGCCTTCTCAGGACCTCCCTGCCCGGCAGGTTTCAGGGGGATTTATTTTTGTCATGTTGCTATTTTCTTTGTCCCTGTTTCTCTTATCAAGATAAACTGGAATCTATTCGGAACGGGCTTCCCAGGGCAGTGGTGGAGTCACCGTCTCTGGAGGTGTTGAAGGAAAGACTGGACGTGGCACTGAGTGCCCTGGTCTAGTTGACACGGTGGTGTTGGGTCACAGCTTGGACTCGATGATCTCAGAGGTCTTTTCCAACCTCATTGGCTCTGTAATTCTGAGTTTTTAGAACAGTGGAATCCAGTGTTTCCAAGAGTTAAAAACCTTTTCTAGCCATTGAAAGATTGTTTCAGTTGACTGCACTTCATTAATACCTTTCAACCTCAGTTTAGGAGGGAAACTAGTTTTTAAAATGTAACAAATAACTGCATGTGGTGCTGAGGAGCATCACAGCAAATTCAGTAGGATCAGAGGTCAGGATAGATCTCCCATAATTGCCATATTACAATGCAGTGTTTTGAATGGAAGCTCTGCCCAGTGACAGTCTGGAAACAGTCATAAATAGCTGGCAGACAGTATCTTTGTGCATTCTGGTATGTGCAGCAGAGATTGTCCCTGTGAGGGATCGTGCACATTAACTCCTTGTGTCTGTTTTCCCTAAAGGAACTACATGGCATCTTCCCGTGGCTGGTGGAGAGCATTTTTGGTAGCCTGGATGGCATCATCGTGGGCTGGAATCTTCGCTGTTTGCAAGGAAGAACAAATCCTAACGAATACTCTGTGGCTTTGGATTTCCTGGATCCCAGGTAAACTCATTCATTTCAGCACAGATTAAAAAATGAATCAGTGAACAAATAACCAGTGTTTGACCTTTTTTCCACTGTCCATAATTCACAGAAGTGAAACAGGAGAGGGTACTCACCGTGGGTTTTCTCTCTGATGCTTGTTTGCAGTGGCCCAATGATGAAGCTGGTTTACAAACTCCAAGCAGAAGAGTACAGATATGATTTCCCAGTCTCTTATCTTCCAGTGAGTAACTGAACAGTTTGTGGTTGTTGTTGCAGCTGTTGAAACTTTGCATGCCCGTGGTTCAATATAGGCCACAGTGTAGCCTGAGTGCTCCAGAGTTAGAGTAGACCTGTTTCCTTTCCTCCTCTGGAGGAGGAGAGTTCCCAGCCATACACTCTGTTTGAGATTGTGGTTGTCAGCAGCTGGATATTTGAGGTGCATTGTGATTCTTACCCTGTCCCCAGAGAAAGTCGTGTGGTTACCAGTAGTTGCAGGACTGAAAATAGTTTTCCAAGCTCGTCACAGAGCAGTGACTTCCCTGGCTACGCTTTGTACCCACGGGTTTGAAGTCTCACTGCCATCCTGGATGTGAAGTATCACATTTCAAAGAAAGATGTTCATCTGCAGAGTTGTTTCACTATGTTTCTTCCACTGCTAGCAGCTGCATGCTATCTGGGGATTGATTCAGGTAGTTCTACAGTCTTTCACAAAAGGAAACATCATTTAAGTAGATGGTAATTGCTGGTCCCCAGCTCAGTTACCAAGACAAAACCATCAGCCAAACACCAGTCCTCTGCTGCTCCCACTCCAACTGGAAAAGTCATGGTGAAGGTTTTTTAAAAATATACTGAATTTAAATTAAAAAAATACTGAATATTCTTTTCAATGAGAAGGTTGAGAGTTCTCTAAAGACTTTGCATTTGCAGAAGGAACTACTGCAATGCAATAAAATCCCACTGAGCTGAATGTAGAGATCATCCCAGAATGCTGGAATGCAGAGCCTCACTATCTAAAAACATACTCTGCAATATGCTGAGTAGCCAGATTAATATTTCATTACTCTGTCTTTCAGGGCCCTGTGAAGGCTTCAATACAAGAGCAAGTTTTGCCAGAATGTTCTTTATACCACAACAAAGTCCAGTTTCCTTCATCTGGTGGTTTAGGTTTGAATTTGGCTCTTAGTATCCTTTTAACTGTTGGATATTTACTTCTGTTTAAATATCTAAAATTGAAAGATCATGAGTGTTTCTGTTGTATATTTACTATGTGTGTGTGGTAAATCATGGTTGTGCTAAAGAGTTTGGGCTGGTCAGAAATATTTAGATAACGATGAAAAATAAATTTGTCCTCTTCTTATAAACCCTTGTTGGGGGAATTTCTGGCCTCAGTCAAATCAACAACAAAATTCCTAGTGTTTTCAGTAGAGCCTGTATTTCACAATTTTTGTTTTTGTTACTAGTCATAGTTTATGCAATGTGATAGGAAAAGGGCATGTTCACTTTGCAGCCAGCAGACTTGTTGGAAGCGCTGTAGCTGTAGCTGTGCTGGTTTCAGTTTGAGATAGTCAAATGCGCAAAGAGTGATGCAAACACACGTTGTCACACAGAGAACACCTCAATTGCCAAAGTTTGAGTCAGCTGGAAAGCCAGAAAGCAAAGCTGAATTTGCTGTTAGCAAGGTAATTTAGTATTGACAAAATAAAAACTTAATGACTGTTTAGCATCCCCCAATATCTAACAGTTGTGCCTGTTTTTTATTATCTGATCCTTGACTCTGTTCTTCCAGATCCATTTGAATATTACATGTTTTACTTTGCAATTAGTTTGATTACACAGAAGGTAAGTACTTGTTGCAATTTTTCCCTTAAAAGAGTATTAGCCTTTCTTCACAATGCTACAAGAGCTTCCTGAGGTGCTTGTAGATAAATTAACAGCAGTTTTATCAGTTCTTTTGGAATTTGTTACTGCTTTGGTTCAGTTGATGATCCAAGATAATAAACAAAACACCCACCTTAGATACACCAGTAAGCAGTCTGTCCAACCAACAAGGAGCAGGCAGTGGATTCCAAGTGGGTTTCCTCCACCTGTGTCAGATCAGACCTTCAGCAGGGCTCCTGCTTATTCCTGCTGAGTGTGTCTGGCTGTGCAGCATCACTTCCCAGCCCTGGCCAGGCCACAGTGTGTAACCCCCAGCATTCCCTGTGTCTCTGTTACAGAACTCACCTGTCACCCACCACGTCAGCCCTTCCAACAGTGCTTATTTCATCCTGGTGGACACGTACCTGAAGTGTTTCCTGCCCACAGAAGGAAGTGTCCTTCCTCCACCTTCTTCAAATCCCGGGGGAGCCATCCCTTCCCCAACTCCCAGGTAATGACTGCAGTGCCAGAGGCAAATTGTGGGAGCAGGGCATACGAAATATGGCTGACTGAGCAAGATCTCTACGAAGTAGAAAGCACCTCCACACTTAGATATGCATGTACTTATTATATAATTACAAAATGCAATAGTGACCTAGTGTTTTAGTTAATAGTTAAAGTAATTAGTAATTACAGTAAGCTGCAGGATTTTGAAACGTGTAATCAACAAGGCAGTTTAAAAGACTGTTTTCCAGTTTACAGGCTGGTGATTAAAAGCAGTGATACATTCTCCTGCACTGAGGCCTACTGACTTGAGTATTTCCATTCATTTTTCCTGGCAGGTCTCCAGCAGTGCCCTTCTCTTCCTATGGCATGCACCACACCAGCCTGCTGAAACGCCACATTGCTCACCAGCCCTCTGTGAATGCTGACCCGGCTTCCCAGGAGATCTGGAGATCAGAAACACTGCTTCAGGTAAGCTGGATTTCTTGCTGCTGACTGAGGGACCTCTTCTTTTTAAACCAGAGACAGTTAATTCCGTTTTGCTTTAGCTTGTTTTTGGAATTGAGCAGCACAGCTGTTGCTTTCTGTTAATGAAACAAAGAACCACTGTAAAACAGTCAAGTTGTAGCTTGGAAAGGCACTTACTATCTTTTTTTTAGACTGAGTTTCTAATTACTGATCTCAAGTAATTTTGAGTAATTTTTTCTCATAAGGTTTCTACACTTGATGTTTCTCTTTTTTTGATCTCACATCAATTTATGCAAAGGTTGAGCACAGAGAAGTTGGTTCTGCTCACCATCGAGGGAAGGGAAAGGAAAATCTGGACTTAGTTGTTCTGAAACAAGTTCCTATCATGTTGCTGAACTGACTAATTGATGCCTGGCAGGTGCAAGGGTTTGCCATCCAAGTCATTGACATGATAACCTGAAGCATCTCTGAATAGGTGCCTGTCCATTTACCAGCTTAATTTTCAAATTACATACTATGGTCTTCCTTATGCCTATCTTGTGACTGGCAGTCCTGGATTATTTCTTTTTCCCTAGCTGAGAAAATACTTGTTTTGCAGATCTTTGTTGAAATGTGGCTTCATCATTATTCACTGGAAATGTATCAGAAAATGCAGTCCCCTCACGTCAAGGTAATAGTTTGTACTTTATTCATGAACATCACCTGGTGGTTAAACTCTTATCTTGAGGTGAATCTCCTGTTCTGTGGAGAATTTTTTTTTGTATGTTGGTCCAAAGGAAAGAAATAACTTACCAGAATATCTACGTGAGTGTGTCAGAATTGCTAATCCACTTATGAAGAATGTTGTGAATAAGTGTGTCATTCAGATTTGCCTTCATTGCAGAAGTTGTGTTGGTTTTTGTTTGGTTGTTTTTTTTGTACAAGATGAGTTTGTGGGATGGTCACAACAATCTGAACACCAATAATCAAAGTACTAATGGTGGAGAATATACCACTATAAAACCATTGTGTTAAATGTCACTGGGGCAACATGGCTGCTAAAAATATCTAAAATTGATTTCCAGCAGAGATAGCAACTGTTACTGAAATACCAATTAGTAATTTCTGAGATCTGTAACCGTTTTTTAGCATAAATCCAAATTTAAAAAAAAAAACAACTTACTAAACTGTCCTTCAGTGTTAAGCAAAGAAGCCACTTTTGTTGTTTCTTATTCCAAAATATGCTTTTCACCATAACGGTGTCAGAAGCAGTTCTACAGCTACAGAGTTCAGAATATCTGACAAGCTCTTGCACAGATAATACACTATTATAAGCAGTTTGTGGTGGCCTGTTCAGTAACAAACTACTGCATGTAAGAAGTAAGTGTTGGGGAGGCCAAGATCAAAGCATTATAAATGTAAAGGGAATTTGAAGGAGAAAATGTTGATCCTCTGAATTCCCTCTGGGTCACAGTGGGACTTTCATGGAAGGGGAGAGAAATATAAAAGCTACTCAGGATTTATTCCTGTGTGAAAGAGCAACATGAGAGTTGATTGACTGAGAAATTCTAATCCTTCACTCCACAGGATATGAAATAAAACACATCTGTATTTTGCTAGGGAAAAACATTGGAGAGCTGAAGTGTGATGGGTTTTGTCTTTTACTCTTGAGGTCAAAATGCAAACTCAGTAATGTTGCAAAGTCTCCACTTGGGACTCCCAGCAGCATGGCTGTGCACCTGTGATGGAAAGGCTTTGCTTGAAGTACCTTTGGTCTGTCTGTCTGTCCAGTCTCTGTGCATCAAGCGCTGTGCTTAGGCCAGAAATGATGATTGCTTTAAACTTCTCTCCTCTGTTCACCCTCTGTATTTCAGATACTCTCTTCTAGCACTAGGGAGCAGCAGTTGCAGACAATGACTCCACGTTATGGTGGAGTAGGGTCTAGGTAGAGCTTACAGTTCTCTGAAATCAGCACTTCAGGATCCTCCACAAGGTGTGTTGAGCCACAGCTTGAGGCCATAACTCCCTAATGTTACTTTAGTTTCATCTTTGATGGGAAGTAATCATAAACATGTAAAATAGGAAGTCTTCACTCTTTAGGGGGTAGAACATTGGAACGGGGGACTGGAATTCCCCATGACATCCATACATGGATGAAGGATCTGCAGGACTGAGGAAAGGTGCCAGATCAGCTGGGGACAGGGCTGTTCATAAGCCTGTGATATTTAAACTAAGCTTTTTAGATTGGTCTCAGGGTGGGCTGAAGGAGAACAGTCTGCCTCACAGTTCCTCAAGTGAAGAGTAGAATATCCAGAAATGTAAGTTTTATTATAACACAAGTGTTAAAGGCCTTGACTTGAAACCCAAGATCACCCTAAACTCATTCATAAAATTATTAATAATTATGCAGGTTCATTTGATCCCATTTAACCTTCTGTGTGTGTGAAAGGAGGGGTAATTAGTGACTCTTCATCCCTGGATCTAGACCTGTTTGACCATCAGTGATGTGAAATGGCTACATACCTGTATTGGAAGGTGGGATGAGGTTCTGCAGAACTTGCTCTTTCTTTGTCCAGCAGCCAGATTTGTTTGCTTTGATGGGCCAAGACAGATCCCAGATAAGTAATTTTCCTGTGAAGTAGAATCATAGATTTTTCCTTAAACCTTGTTAATGGCATTGTAGACTTCCCATTACAAGTAGAAGGCAATGGCATGGGAACAAATAGTAAATAATTTCTTTTGACAAGATATACTGTGTTACAACTTTGAATTCTTTCTGGGTCTGCTGTGAACCTGAGGTTGAAGCAATTTGCTGTGCTGAGTGTCACTGTTTCCCCCTTTAATTCCACTATTTCCCAATTCTATTGTCTGTTTGCTTTTTCCTTCTCTGATGATCCAGAGTCCAAGTGTGCAGCATCTCTTTTCCTATCCCCTTCTGCTGTAATCACAATAAACCCTTAGAAAAAGTAGTTTGACAAAACTTTATGTGATGCTTCCTGACCTTCCAATGCCAGGTGCTCAGCCCCCAGCACTGCATGTGGAACCCCCCTTGGACTACAGGGTCTCGCAGATTCCTGTGGCAGGGGAGTCAATAATGAAGCAGAGAACCTGCCTGAGGTGTTGCAATAACAATCCTACCACTCTTAAGAGTGTAAAACCAAAAGATGCCAAACTGACACTGCAGGAGGTTGAGTAGAGGCTGTTTAAAGACAGCAGAGGTGTGATCTGGAGAGTTAGTTTAGATGCCTGACAGTAGTCATTGGGATTTGTGTAGTGTACATTTTTTGTTTTATGTTTTTTTCATTGATTTCATACATGTGTGTCACTGTTGCTACAGTATCCTCTTCATCACATTGTCAAAAAAATACTCTTTACCTGCTTATTCCGGAAGGGATCTGGCTGAGGCTTGCAGACACTTCAGTGTTATGGCAATGTGTCTTTTGCATCAGCACATAACACTGTGTTAGGTGTGTCTTTTGCCTTTTTATACATGGGATGTTTCCCTAACAGTGAAAGTAATTCCCTCTTTTGAGAAAATTCGCAAGACCTGAACCCCTTCCAAATGGCCTTTAAGTAGAGAGAACACAGAGGGTTTCTCTGAACTGGAAACTTCAAACTGAGTTTCTCCCCCGTATACAAACCAGCAGCACAGGAAGTTTTCAAAATAGACTTTAAAAAAGGCTGCAGAATATTGCACTGTTTTACTTCATTTCTTACAAATGCACACTGCAACAGTGTGTTGCTGCAGTGCAGTTAACTTCTGAAATGGGAGTTTATATGGCAAAAGCTCCATATCTCCTACCAGTGCTTGCTCTGAGGGTAGCAGAGAACAGCCACTTTTCTGACACCTCTTCCCATTTGTATTTCCAAGTTGACAAAGGGGATGAAATACTGTGGAATCAATCTACTGACCACCAAAAAGAAGAGGATACTGTGGCTGCAGTTGTTACTGTGATATGTTGTCCCTGACTGTATTCGTGATGTTCATTTTTTCCCCCCACCCTTCTTCCTTGGGCTCATTCTCACTTTTTTTTTCTCTTGCTCTCTTCTCTCCTTTTTTCCCTCCCCCCTTCCTTTTTGTTTCTGTTGTCTCAGCTGGAGGTTCTCCACTACCGACTCAGTATCTCCAGTAAACACCACGGTAGTCCTGCCCAATCCAGCTACCAGGCCCTCCACGCATACCAAGTATTATCATCTTTTCATTTTGTTTCCTTATTAAAAATCTTGTTCCATCATATAATCTGCGAAGTGTATTGGTGCTGGCTGTACAGCAGCTTTTTCTGCCAGCAGTGTGACAGCTTGATTGAGATCACTGCACTGAGATTTACTAAACTTTTCAGTGAAACAGCTACCAGGAGATATTAGCAAAGGCCATGGAGAAAATATTTAAAATGTAGCATATTATGAGGACTAATTGGGAACTCTGTTTCTAGAGATGCATTCTTGTAATACAGTTTAGAAATACTTATCAGCTATGCTGATGTTTCTTCATCAATGGCAGATTTCTGCCCCTCATTAAAGCAAACCTTGCATGGAAGAAAAGATCAGAATTTGCATGGTTGTCACCCAAATTAAGGTAGGTAACATCTAGGGCTTTTTAGCCAAGGAAATGTCTTTGGATAATACTAAATTTGTAGTGGCAATGTGAACCTGGCTGTCCACTTTTGCAAAAGCACGAGTGGTACATTTGCAGATTGTTCAGGAAATGTGCATGCAAAAACATTCCTGTTGGAACAGATTGCTGATTCCTCTTTCCCTACTTCAGCCTTTACTCATTGGGTCTTCATTTTGGGAATGGGGAGGGCTAAGCTTATATACTATAAAGCTCTTTAGCACTACATTGCATTTCCCTGCTCTTTAATCCTTTTTTCTTTTTTTTTTCATTAAGTGCTGTGATATCTCAAAGTACTGCTTAGAAAGGAACACAGAACATACTACTTGAAATCTCTTTGTTATGTTTACCTAATTACTGTGTTAAGAACTAAGAATGGCATACAGCCATCCTGTAAGATAGGGGTGGACAACAAAAACACTTGTGGGGAAAAACAGTTTTTAAACCAGTGATGTTCATAATGGTGCTGATCCAGGCTAAGAGGAAATTATGAGAATTGCTAAGGGGAAAAACTACTGACATCACTCAAAAGGATGTATTGAAATAGCGGTGGTTTTGTAAATTCAAAAGGTGCCTTCAAGTGGAGCATAAGATTTTTTTAAATACACCCTTTGAAGGCCTATATCCTGATCCAAATTCCTAGGATGTAACCCCTCAGAGCTGTACCCTCTGACATAAACTCTCCTCAGGACTGTAGAAAACATGCCAACACAAGCAGGAGCTGTCAGAACCACAAGACCAGCCTTCATTAGGACTAGTATCCATTTGTCCTTCTCATAGAAGAGTCTCAGATCTGGCTGCCTCTATCATCAAGCCTTGAATCTTCTCCTGGAGTGAACCTCACAGTGTATTAAAAGTCTTAAGAGACTGTAAAAACTCATCTGCTTTGCCCCAGGCATTGCAGAGAAATGACATAGACACACACAGACCCCTCCCTGCCCCCAGCACTGGAAATACTGTTGAATGGATTTAAGAAGTGGAAGCTTTTTGTATAAAAATGTCTGCCAGTCCCTTAGAGTTACATTCAGTGTCTTACCTTAGCATGGCTGCACCTGCCATCCTGGAAACATCTTGCAGCCATTGTCTGATACACTCTCCCAGGACTTCCCATTATACTGCAGCTGTAACTTTTGTTTCTTCTCAACTTCTGTGAAACTTAAAATACAAATAGCTACCTCAAAATCTGCCTTCAGTGGTGGATTGAAATCAGTTCACTACTCTTAAAGCAGATCACAGTAGCAAAGGAGTTTGTGCTTAGTCCCCAGGTTCAGCAGCAGACCAGCTCTGGTGCTGGACACGCAGAACCAGCTCTGTTTGACCTCATTCACCTCCCTGCTCTGCCATACACTCACTCATTCCCTAATAACATCACTGTGGCTCACCCTCACTCCTTGTGCTACTCCCAGCCCTAAGGATGCTAGAACCAACAGGATCACACAGGACTCCAAGCAGTTCTTATTCTTACCATTACTCTGTCTAGGATTATTCTCTCTTATAAGGCAGAGGAAGGAGAAGTCAGTAAAGCCAGCCCTGAGCATAAACAAAGGACCTGCTGTGCTGTCTGCAGCAATGAACTTATAACCATAATGAAAGGCTGAATATTCTTTTTTCAGAAAGGGGTAAGTTGAAATCTACAAGTTATTCTGTTCTTTAATTCTAGCCCAAAATTCAGTGCATTAGAGTACTGTAGATACCTTTTCTTACAATCAAAATATGTTGCTGTTTCTTAGTGAACTGATGGCAGAAGATTGATACAGCTTGTCCTGGGGAGCAAGCCTGCCCAAAGTCAGGTGGCACCAAACTATGGTGAAGAACCTAGAAGGAAGAGAGCATTTCTTGTGTTTTGAGCTGAGAATATAATTTTCCTGAATTATTTCATGGACATTTAGCATATGACACTTATTAGTTTCTTCTCTTTTGCTTTGAATCTAGGAGTCATTTAAGCCCACTGAAGAGCATGTGCTAGTGGTAAGACTGCTTGTGAAACACCTGCATGCTTTCAGCAACAGCCTGAAACCAGAGCCCCTCTCCCCTTCAGCCCACTCCCACACAGCCAGTCCACTGGAGGAGTTTAAAAGGTAGGTACATGAGCAGCCTGTCTCTGAAACGTATAGGGCTTCTCCCTGAAAAGCTCAGCTTTCACCAAGAGGATGAGTTGTTTTGATCTTTAGATACAGAAATACATTATTAAAAGTACAAAAGTAATGGATTATATTTCTCACTCTCACGGGGGGGCAGCCTCAGCAGCAGCTATGACACACTTGTCTATATCCTGGCACAAGTCAGAGAAAAGAAATGCTACCAGAGGATTCTTGCCAAGGTTAGTTTAGTATCTGCTGTTTATGAATTTGAGTTGAAACTCAGTGGCCAGAAGTAGCCTCAGTTAAGAAAGAACAAGTTTTGATCAGTCATTTCTGTATTTGCAGTTGTGGTAATGTGTTGGGTTGTTGGTAGGTTAGGTTGTTTTGTTTTTAAAATTTGCTGCTGGTTTGTACATGTGACTGTCTTTGAATCTGTTTGCAGGGTTGTAATTCCTCGGTTTGTCCAGGAGAAGCTTTACATCTTTCTACAACACTGTTTTGGCCACTGGCCTCTGGATGCCTCTTTCAGAGCAGTATGTACCTACCTGCTTCCCTTTTTAAGTCTGTACTTAACAGAACTGGTTATTAGTTATTGCCATTTAGCACCTATTGGTCTCTAAATCTCTCTTTTCTAGAGCAGTGGAATTCTTTATCTAAGATACACATTTAATATTAGACAAAGAGTACCAATTAGGCATAAGAAGGAAGTTGAATAGATCTTGGTGAGAATTACTACAAATTGGTGGCTGATTTTCCTGACAGTGAAAATGGCTGTTGATTGGGCAAAAAAAAGTAGGTGTTACTCTTAAAATAGATGCTAAGAAATTAGGACCTATATGAATGTATCTAATCTAATACAGTAGGTCATAAACAAAAGTAATATGATACTCATTTGCAATAGATACTGCAAATACTACCTCCTGCAAGCAGGAAAAGAAATATATCCTGCCCTGATTCTTCCTAATTAATGTAGAAGTTTAAAAGTGCAGAATGTAACAGGGCTACATCTTGCTCACTGGATTTAAAATAAGCTGTATTGCAGTGTTTGAGGTGCATGTGTAAGGCAGAATGTGAGAAGAAATATTTACAGTGGCCATGGCAAATCTAGTCTTGACTTCAGTGCAGGCAGGACCCTGCTGTTTCCTCAGGGTGGTGGGTACATCTGTGCAGAAGACGAGAGCTGAAATTATATTAATGTAGCATCTTGTTCACTTCCTTCAGTAGGTTCAGTGAACACTATCAGGGCTGTTAAATGCACCTTAAATGTAGCCACAACTAAGGGGTTTTTTTGTAGTAGCTGTTTCAGTGCCATCTCATTTGGGCATTACAGAAGATCCAGGTTGGTCCTAAGAACATACACTTTTTCCAGTTCTTTTTCAAAGGTTCTCAGATTACAAGAGAAAGATTTATTCCTAAAAACTTTTAGGTGTCAGTAAGGTAATAGTCACTAATTTTAAAAGAAACAAACAAAAATCCCTTTCTTGTCTTCCCTTCCAAAAAAGTATTGATACTCCTGTGGTTTTATGTGTGATTTTGCTTAGGTTCTTGAGATGTGGCTGAGCTACTTGCAGCCTTGGAGATACGCTCCTGAAAAGTCGCCGCAGAGCGCGGAGCCTTTGCCTCGCAGCGTGTCGGAGAAATGGTAAGGAGGAAAGCAGCTGTGAGGAATCTGAGCCAGCCTCAAGGTTATGCAGATCCTGAGTAAAACAGCAGTGTTTCAAAAACTATCCATCAGCCTGAATTAATTTCCTGTACAAGAGTAGAGATGACTTTTTAGAACGCAAGTTTTTGCTTTGAGAGTATTCTTTTGTCTCAGTGCAAATTGACCATCTTTCCAGAGACAGAGTAAAACATTCCCTTAATGGCTCGTTTGGCAGAAGACAAAATAACAGTTATTTAAATAGCTGTACTCACAAATCCTGTACTCACTTTGACAGGGCTGCCTTCATTCAAGAAAACCTACTCATGTACACCAAGCTGTTTGTAGGATTTCTGAACAGAGCTCTTCGAACAGACTTGGTCAGCCCCAAAAATGCCCTCATGGTGTTCCGAGTAGCTAAGGTCTTTGCTCAGCCCAACCTAGCTGAAATGATCCTGAAAGGTAAAAGGATATTTTGACATCTTATGCTGTCTCAGTCCTGTCTTAGTCTTTCTTCACAATAGCTACATCTTACCTCAGAAGCACTGAGGTGAATAGGCTTCTCTCTCATTTTGAATGCTATTTTGCCATTCAAAAGTCTATGTGTCTTCCCTAATGTTTGTCATATTGGTTTGAATGTCTGTAGTCCTTTTCTAACCACCATCATTTAGATTTGATTCCACATTTGTTCCTTAAAGAACACAATTACAATAGGCAGTTTTTCTTACACTTGTCTTACTTGATTATTTACCTCAGGATTAAAACTTCTTATCTCTCTGAAGGTCTCTATACTTAGCAAAAGAGCTAATCAGCTAGTCATGCATGCACTTCAGGATAATTAGGATAGAGTAAATTGGGGAGAGGCAAGATTTGACAAGTATCAGTGTCTGAAATGTCATGATTCTCCACTGCCTTTGCTGAAAAATGTTACAGGCTTAAAATGCTGCCTGTATGGTCTGCACTAAATGCACTCTGACATTTTTTCCTGTGGGCAGAGAGAACGAAATAAAAAAGGGTAATTAAGGCCTCTTTTCCCCTAGAACCATCTGTCTATCTAAAAGCAGCTTTAAGACAGCTAGACTTTCCCCAGGCAAAAACAGTATTATGTAACCATCTTCACTGCTTATCTCAAATTCCAGGAGAACAGTTATTCCTGGAGCCAGAACTTGTTATTCCCCACCGTCAGCACCGACTTTTTATGAGCCCCACACTTGGTGGGAGTTTTTTGTCATCACGGTCTCCAGCTGTTACAGATGCCTCATTTAAGGTGAAGAGTCATGTTTACAGCCTGGAAGGACAGGACTTCCAGTATAAACAGATGTTTGGCACAGAAGTCAGGAATTTGGTAAGCAACAAGCTTCTTGTCACCTACCTTTCTACATGGACAGGTGTTTTCTCAGTGCTGAGCATCCATGTCATGAGAAGTTAGGAGTGGAAAACTTCACACCCTGCATTACTGTATAATTTGGTTTGCTCACAGTGACTTCTGGAACCTGAGGGGTTTCAGTCCAGCACAGCTGTAAAAATCTCCTTGCTCTTTGCTAAATAAGAAGTCAATGTAACAGCTTGCTGCATTGGACTAGCATATGGTGGGTAGTTCCTCTCAAACATTCTTACTGTGAACTTCTGATTCACTCTATTGATCAGAACCTATCAGCAAGTCAGATAAAAATAGCAGGAGGAAACCTAAGCAGCACTTGGGTTTTAAAATGCTTCAACATCAAAGAACTACCTTCTCCCTGTGGGAAATGCAACTAATAGTCAGCACAAGTCCATATGAGCTAAGAGAGTGAATTTGCTGGGATTGCTCTCACTGCCAGCTATCAAGGTACAGTTTTATCTCTGTATTGATGCTCAGTCCCACACAATTTTGTTTTGGTTTTGTTTGTTTGTTTGTTTTAGGTGTTAAAACTGGCTCAGTTAATTTGTCAGGCACAACAGACAGCAAAATCCATATCAGACCATTCTGCAGAGACAATGGCTACCCAGTCCTTCTTTTCATGGTTTAGATTTACACCATCTGACATGAATGGTTCCTACACAGGCAATGACCTTGATGAAATTGGGCAAGACAGCATCAAAAAAACAGATGAATATTTAGAGAAGGCACTGGAATACTTGTGCCAAATCTTTAAGGTATGTAACATCTTTCTAAGAACTTGTACAGTGTGAACAAGAGTCAGGATTCCTCAAATGTATTTCTGTGTTTCTTGTTCTTTGTGGAGTCACAAAGCCACCCAGAGGCTCTGCTGGCAAATTGTGTTGTTAAAGTCTTCTAGACTCTTGACTTCACCTGGCCACCTCAAAACCCTGTATTAGCTCCTCTGAATTTCTAAATATCAAGCCTGCTTTGTTTCAAGTGGCCACTCTTTTGGACTGTATAGTTTATACCAAACCTGTCCCTTTACTTGGGCCTGTCCTCATGTTTAAAAACAGTCCAGTGTCTTCTAAATGTAGAGCTGTAAAAGTTGAACAAATAACTGCAGCTATGGATGAACAGTTAAGAGAACAGATGAATTTCTCTGCAGCCACACTCCCTTACACAGAACTGACCTAGGAGACAGCTGTTTGGTACTCGAGAGCTAAGGGACGTACAAACCAGAACACCTTTCTTGGGTTAACCTGGAGACTTTTATCTCCTTTTAATGTCTAACCAAGGTGCTATTAAGCAGTTCTTGGTATCTGAGCTGGCTTTCAAGGACTTCCAGTGCTAATGAGTTTGTGAAGTGAGAAATAAATGAAACAGGGGGTAGATGAAACACCTGCTTTAGAACTGTGTTATTCTTGAGTAGCTGAGCGAAGCCCAACTGACCCAGATGATGATGAAGTGTGGGACAGCTCAAGACGAGAATGGAAAAAAACAACTTCCAGACTGCATTCAAAGCGAGAACGGCCTCATTCTCACACCCCTTGGCAGGTACCAGGTGAGAGAAAAAACATTCCATATCCCCCCCTCAGCTGCTCTTGAAAACACAAGTTGCCCTTCTGCAATGAAAAAAAATGCAACTTACTTGGGGGTGAGAGACGTGCCAGCTTAAAGGTGTTTCAGATGGGAAGTACAAGATAAGGTGTTTCTTTTCCCCCTCCTAGATCATAAATGGGCTGCGTCGGTTTGAGGTGCAGTACCAGGGAGATGCTGAGCTCCAGCCCATCCGCAGCTACGAGAACGCCACCCTTGTCCGCCTCCTGTTCCGCTTGTCCTCGGTGCTGAACGAAAGGGTAGGGACAGCACTGCCTCCTTCTGTGTTTTCCCTCGCAAATTTGAGTTCTTCACTGCACGTGCACACACATAACACTTTCTTCTTCCTCCATCTCCTTTTTTGTGGTCTAGATGGGTATTTCCTAACAGTACCAGGCCTGCCTCTGTACCTGTAGTTCTGCTTTTCCTCCACAAAACATTTAAAGTGTTATTTATTGAAGTATTCTTCATGGTTGATGAACAGTGGAGTATCATTCAGAATGAATGTTTCTCAAACAGGAAAAGCAAATCCTTTCCTTCCTATAGGTATGACAAACACAAGGCCAAGTCTGCACTAAAGCAGTTCTGCTGTTTAAAGTGCATTTTGATGCCCCCTATTTCCTATAGTCCTCATCCTATAAATAAAATAGGTTAAATAAATTAGTTACAGTTACTTTATGACAGTAGTTGCATTACAGCACTAATGTCTTAATGTTTCTTACCTCAGTTTGCTGATCAGATGGAAGTGCTTTGCTCCAGGGAAGATTTTGTTGGCAGACTTTGTCGCTATCATCTCATCAACCCCCACCTCGTACAGAAAATCAGGTACAGTCCCATGGTGAGGGACAGAACGAGCCAGAACTGGGGACCAAGGATCAGTCTGAGGTTTTTGGCCAGCTACAGGACTCTCATTACTTTGCTGATGATCTACTTCCTTGCATCCTGGTTCTACATTGGGCCAGTGGGCTGCACATTCATTATCCTAGTTGGGTATTTTCTTTATGCTGTTATAATGACTTTTTTCTTTGAAGGATGGAAACCACATGAACACTAGTTTCCTTCTCCTGGCTTACACTTGTAAAAATAAATGTTGTAAGGATGAGCCTGGGATTCAATGACTAAAATGTTTTAATTATATCAGATCTTACTAAAGTATTTTTTAATACTAAAGTTAACTGAGTTTTATAAACAATGATGTGGTCTTGTGGAGATAATCAATGTAAATTTTATTTTTATAAAAGTATTCCTAGAGAATCTAGTGAATGAGTTGTTTGGTTTTTTTGAGGGGGGGAAGAATGAGCCATCAGTATTTATAAAACTGAAATAAACCATGTCATATAGAGGAATATTTTTGATGCAGCAATAACTGCTTTCAAGCCTCTTACACTGTTCTAAAGCAAGAATTGGCTGCAGGACCTCCAAAGCATGCTTACAAAAGGTAACAGAAATAGCAGTGCACACACAAATTTATAGGAAGTTGCACTGATATTAACAAACTAAAACACAGAAGATGGGAGAAAGCAGCAAGAGTGACATCTCATAGCCCAGTGCTGGGCTTAAACCTCCTCTTGCCTGCCTGAGGCCTGCCCAGCCCTCGCAGGTTTATGTCTTCTACCTCCATAAACCACTTCATGTTGTTTGCATGTCTTCTGGAGCCACTGTGCTCACTGGGCATTAACACGTGCTTAGAAAAACAGAAGTTACTGCTCTGTTTCCCCTCTAACCTTATTGCAACTCTAACCTGGTAGTTTTGGGCAAGAGACAGGAACATTCCTCTCTTGGAGATCAACAAATACTTTGTTGTCCGGTTCCCCTGACATGAAAAGAGCAAGAAATACCCTTTTGTTAAGTCACTGCTTAAGGAATCCATCAGTTCCCATGTGAGGCAGCTGCTCTGCAGCATTACTCCTGTAAAATATTAAGGACTGCACACAGCAGTGAGATAAGGAGAGAAAACATTTACTGAAAACACGAGAGCACCACACACGTGCATTGTAACATTCCCAGCAGCATCTGACTCCGGCTCTCAGACACCCACGGAGCTCAGCTCCATCCCTGCCCAGCGGGGTGAGGGGCTCATTAACAAAGTGGCACAACCCAGGGTACTACATAAAAAGCACATGTTTTCAGAGTCTACTTGGTGATTTCAAAACATCCTCATCCAAAGATCAGCTTCCAAAGGCAACTCAGTCAGGAAAATACCAAAAAATACCAACCATTTTGTGCTCACTAAAAAATACAGCACATTAATGCACTCAGGAAAGAGGCTAATCAAAGCAAAATGAGCTTCAGTAAGAAAACACCTATAAGCTAAATGTAAATAAACATCCAAAATGATGCTATAGGAACCAGAGCATTCAGTACCATGAAAGTAGGCCTGCAATAACCATTTTTTACTAACAAATCCATCAATGTGCCTTAGAGCTGCACAAGGGTTGCATCTCACCATGTTCCACGCCAGCGTAAGAGAAGATACTTCCTACTTACATTGTCCTGCTGTAGATAATAGTCCTGCTGCATTGATTTGAGCATTTGATACATGAGGGCCTTGGTTTTGTTAACTTCTTTGCTTAAACTGCCCCTCCCCACTACTTCCATAATCAGCTCTGTGGTCACAGGACTTGGGTCATAATTTTTCTGTTTTTTACCAGTTAAAAAACTACATCTGTCATTTGTAGATACCATTACTAACCTTTTGACCAGATCTTGCAGTTCACTCAGAGTACAGTGAAGGATAGTGTTGCATAGGACACAAAGCCATTTATGATTTCGTCCCCTAACCTGCAAAACCTGTGAGTTTTCACTTACCACAGAACACAGTAACCATCATCCAGTGGCACAACAGAACTGGTATCTAACATGGGAAGAGCAGTATAATGTCTAACACAGGAATAATAATAAATTTATTACAATAGAAACAAACAGATAATGCATTATTCCATGTACAAAATACTGATAGCACTCTGCTGCCTCGGTCAGTGCTTACTAAGTATCCACATTTAAAAACATCCTAAAACTGATGACACCACACAGATTTATGGAGGTCATAGCAATTTCTTGACACTACTGTAAGAGAGCCCAGCTACTCTTCAAGGTTTGCTGCACAATACAGAGAGATGGGGCAGGATGTAATGGGAACATCTGACATTTGAAATTCTGCACTAGGAAATCAAGAGGGAGCAATTTATAAGCATGGTGGAAATATGAAAAATGCATGAAATTAAAGTTACTTGTGGCAAATGTTTTCATTAGAAGTGCCCAACAATAAGGCAGCTGATGACTGACTTGAGTGCCCATCATTGCTCAAGACACAATGTGCTAATTGTCAGTTCTACTCCTGAGCTGTTGTTTTTTGCCTTTTCTGTTCAAACAAACTGATGTAGTATAGAAGCATTTTCCCTGCACTGCATCAACTCCCAAAGGAAGCCAGATGCCTTAGAAAGACTCTTAATAAAAGAAATCTAGCTGTGAGCCTGCTGGATTGACTGGTGTCACTTGGCCTTTATACTGTTGGTTTTTCCCTCCCCACCTTTACACACACAGTTACTGAATTCATAGAGGAAGTCAGTGTGCACATTAGTATCTCTTTCCTTCTCATCAGCCTCACTCTTTTGGAGTGAGAAACGTGATCCATGCTAACCAAAAACCGTTTACACAAAGTTGCATTTAAAATAAGCTATAAAACACTTTTTTTTCTCTGTTTAGTTCCACACTCCCACCCCCAGGTGTAATTATCCAGATTTATCTCACATATTTGAGGAATGCCTTAAAAGGCTGTAATTTATCCCATCTCTGAGCAAAAGGCAAAATGATTCCTACAACCACTGAGAAGTTTGCAAGCACATTCTAGCTGGAGCTAATTTATTTCTGGGGCAGTATGAGGTCACAAAACATACAGTGTGAAAGGAATACTGGCACTGAGCAAACTTTGAAGCAAATTAGGACATTTTCTCCCTACTCCCTCTTATACCAGACTCCCTGATGGAAGTCCACAAATAATTTCTTCTCTAAGAAGACAATAAAAACTCATCTGAAATACAGTCTCAAGAACCATATATACACATTTTGTATATTTGAGAATGCTGGCAAAAGTCCACTGAGGCAGAAGATAAAAAGCATGAAGGCTAAGTCTAACATCAGGCTCTCTACTGAACCTGACACCTAGAAACAAAACATAAGGCTTCTTTCTTCTGAAGTAACCTCCCCAAACTGTGGTTTTCCAGTGGCATGTGGAAGAGGCCAGCTGTTGAGACCTTTTTTCTTGCTTCATGATTTAGAAAGTGAGCTGTTATGCAGCAGAGAGGCAGGCCTGGCGAATGCTTTGTGCCCAGGTGTTCAAGAGTGCTGTGACTGAATGCTTGTCTGGAAGTTGCAATAGTTTTGAAGTCATGTATCGATACACTGACTGCAAAAAGGGGTTGGCTGCTGGAAAAAAAAAATATAACAGATAAAGGCATTTATAATAAAAAAGTGTATTTAAAAAAATTTAAAAGACGAGTAATGTGAGGTGTTCACATTTCCCCCCTACTACCACATACACATGCCCAACAAATGTCATGCCAGCAGCCTCATACCATACTGTCTGGGGTTTTTTATCCACAGAGGGCTCTGATCTGGATAATCCGCTGGAACGCTGAGCTGGAGTGGTGGGACATTTGGAAGATTCTTGTCATCTAGGATGCAAACATATTTCCCATCAGAACAAAGCATTCCTTGCTGGACAGAAGGGTTTTTTGCATAATACAGCTTGTTTTCTAGCCTCTGAACCCCAAGGAGGAACCTGACCATACATCTCCTTTTTTACTGAAAGGAAATCTCATTGCTCACTTTACCAACACTCTTGAACTTTTGGCAGAAAAGCCTGGCAAACATAGCTCCATCTCTTACACACTTCTGCACCTTGCCATTCTCACCATTTCATCAGCTCAACTTCACCAAGTTAGACATCTCATTTTTGAAAATTAAGTGCCTCATGTATCAATGCTCAGGACAAAACCAATCCCGACACTTCAAAGGAAGCAGGGGAGGAAAGAATCTATTTTCCCTACTGGAATCCAAGAACAAAACAAGTAAACAGACTATACCACTTTATGATTATTCAGCTAGGATTAAAAAAAAAAAAGCAATCTGAATTAATTTCTTGAACATACACCATTGCCAGTGATCATTAGTACAAACTGAAATAGACCATCCCAAAAATTAACTCACCATTTCTCTAGCTCTGTCCTACTTGATGGAGGCACAACAACTCACATATCAGATTAGGTCAAATCAGGAATCAAGATTTTGCTAGTAACAGGTAATTTTCTACACACTGAGGTTACCAATTGCACTTCAGTGCAGAGAAAGGATCGATCAGTGTGAATGAAATCCCCAGGAGTGCCCTGAAACAGGCTGTGCAGAATGTTGTGATGATGCAGTGCTATGATAAGTATAGATATAAGTACAGACTTCATGCAGAAGTCGCAGATTAGGCAGATTCAAGACTGTTTCAAATTCCTACAATCAAGCTCAGCACTTCTTTCTGAATGCAGCCCTTAGTGCCTCCTTGCTTACCTAGCTTGCATATGAGATGAACTGTGCCATTATTGCTGCAGTGGGAAGGGTCCAAGTTCACCAGGAATTTAGGATTTAATCTTGCAACTTCTCCTTGTAAGA
The DNA here is from genome assembly GCF_003984885.1 of Neopelma chrysocephalum. NCBI lineage: Eukaryota > Metazoa > Chordata > Aves > Passeriformes > Pipridae > Neopelma > Neopelma chrysocephalum. The sequence continues at coordinate 394,893 of NW_020897778.1, read as the reverse complement.
CATTTGGAATGGTCTGCCTTTCATCCTCTTCATATTTCCGTTTTCGAGGGGAAGCAACTGGGGCCCTGTGTAAAGCACAGTCCACAAAAGGACCAGGAGAAAATGTATTTGTCAAATACTTTACAGGTCAAAAAAGAAAAGCTATAACTCACCCCCCTGCAAAAACCCCTCTGTTCTTTTAACAGCTTCTACAAATAAACATTCTTCCCCAGATAACAAACGCTCAGGACAGAGAGCAGGTGGGTGATACGTACGTGATGGGCGGTCCATGGATTGCAGTCATGGCCGGCATAAACGTCCGGTACAGGGAATGGTTGAACACTGGGGAACGGATGTTGGCCAAAACAGCATCCAGCAGTGGCTGACACAAGTACTGCTGTTTGGTTGGGGGCACTGGGGGAGGCGGTGGAGTAGGCTGAAACACAACAGAAACCCTTTGTCTTTCAATCATCACCAAAAAAGAAACATCTACCATTAATTCTGCAAAATTTTGTAGCGGTAAACTTCCAATGCATGAAATGCAAATGATTCTCCAAACTGCATACATTAACAGTAAGGGAGGAGAAAAACAAGCAAAAAGACATCTGCCACTTTGGTTTAGGAAGGCAGTCCTGAAATCAGCCACAAAAGTTCACCGAAAGAAGTATTTGAGTCTTGGCACAAAGCACAAGAACTTGGAAGTTCAGTTAAAAGATACATACAGGTGACTTGTGTGAAGTAAATGCCCATTTTTTCCTGTTTTCCTATTTTGTCCAACCTTACTTGAAGCCTTAACAGCATGAGTCACAAGAAATGCAAAAAGTTACCTTGCCTTTCACAAATGAATTGCTTATCTTTACTAGCACAAAGCCTTACATACCACAGCCATATCATTTTTCAGCTTCTCCAGAGCAATTTCGCATTTCTGCAGCGTCTTCAGGGGGCACCTGTGGAACAGGAGAAACTTTATCACCACAAAATGGTCACCTTAGCTGAAGTGTTCCTGCTATCTGTGCCCCACAGAGCCTCAAGGTAAACATGGCAGGATGCTAAACAACAAATTTCTGGAATAGCTGGGAAAATTAATGCCCAGCCAAAAGGAAAGAATTACCGTTTTGAAGGGTCAGTCAGGATATCCAAGAGACTCTTCATTTTACTCAGGTCCTTCTTCCTGTCTGAAATAGTACCAGAGACATAAACACTGACTACAAGGATAGCTTCAATTCTTGCAGACAGAAATACAATATAATGTCAAAAGTACATAATTTCATGTATACACAAGTCAACACTGAAGACAGTAGCGTGGACCACAGATCTTTAATCTACTCATAAATATATCCACTGCATACACTCTATGTGTCTGAAAACCATCAGAAGTAAAGGAAAACTCATGAGAATTTAAGAATAAGGATTTTGCCCACTCTTCACAGTAAAATCTTTAGCTATAGGCAAGAAAGAGCAACAAACTTTCTGTGACATTTTTAATCCCTGGAATAGAAACCATCACATAAGGCAAAGTACTGCTTCTTTCAGCAGAAGAGAGAGCTGACAGAGAAAAATGGATGGCTAAATATAGGGAACCTCACCTTCATTTTTATCTATTTTATTGATCATCCTCCGGAGTGGCTCAATGTACTTGGACAGCTGTTTGAGTTTTTCCAGATACTGTTGCTCCTCTGACTGACCAGAACTGGCTGGACTCATGACAGAATTTGGATTTCCTGGCAAGAAGGAAGACTGCAGGTCACAGGGTGATAAAAGATACTGCAGAACATTATTCTCACATTTCAGAATCTAGATCTGAAACGTGACACTCTCGAAGTGTAGCTCATGTCAAACATCCAAATCCACAACTGGATGCCCTTCATAGTTCAAGTGCTTGCCCAATCCTCTACTCTTTGTATAGAAATATCATGTTCTATGGACTGAACAGCAATTCCCAGGTAATACCATTTTTTTCTGAAAAGTTCCAAAGTTCCATATATCCATTTTCTAGGTCCTCATTTTGCCTTCACTCTGATGCATTAAACATTAAATCAACACAGTGAATTTGCTGCAGTTTTCCTTAAGTGAGTGCTTTCCAACCTGCAAAGCACACAACTCTGGTGTGAGAAGGAGCCAGTATGTTACCTCCACTCTCAGTATCAGAAACTGCTTATTGTAGCTGGGAGGGAGAAGAGCAGCTGCCTGTGATTAAGTGGTTACATCCTTTACAACTCTATGCTGTTGCTAAGGGTTCCTTCCCGCATGGAATTAAGGAACTTGCTCCATCAAATTAAGTATCATTCTTTTTTCAAAAGACTGGGGAGAAAAACCCCATTACATATTTCAGTGATGAGAAAAGAGGTTTCATTTGATTTTGATTTGAGGTACCCAAGCTATTGTGTTATGTGGTGCATGTGACATGTTCACTACTTGCAATGCTAGCTGCTTCGTGGAGCTCCTTAAGTGCCAAAAATAGCAGGTTTCCTGGGAATCACTACAGTTACCAAACCACAGCCCAACTCATGGTCTGCAGTACAGCTCTCAGATCATTTACCTGGAGTGTTTAGAGGACCTGGGGATGGGACACTGAAGTTCTGAGGTGTTCGTGCAGCTGCTGGGCTCTGGGATGGTTGTGGAGATGGACTGGGGAGAAAGCTGCTGGGTGAGGGAGCAGGGCCAGAGCTGAAAAATAAGCACATAATCAAACCTACCAGAATCTGACAAGGAAGGATCACCAGCCTGTGAGCAGATATGATTTTAGTAAGCATTGTTATGGCACTCTGTAGTTCTGTCTTGGTGAGGCTTTCATACACAGCTTCTTTATTTAAAAAGGGAGTTTTCAGAGTGTATCCAGCACAATCCTACCTGTGCTCTCAGTGCAATTGGAATTGAAATTCATTCACTTCAGTGGAAACAGAGTAAGATATATACTGAATGCTTCTGAAAGCCTCACCCTTATGGCATTAACAAAGTCCTCAGAAGCTGCAGTGTGGCTCACCTGACATTTGAATTTGGCTGAGAAGTGGGCTGGCCTGGCTGAGGCGAGGGCTGTGGCTGTGGTGGGGGAGGCATTGACTGGGGTGTTTGAGCTTGTTGGACAGGAGATGGGGATGACATCATGGTAATATTGTTCTGGCTGACCTGAAAGGTGGGAAAAGATAAGATCAATAACAACAAAAGGGAGTAGAGGATGGGAACCTAACTAAAAGCTTTACCTGTGGAGAGAAGTGGATCCTCAGGCCTACAAGAAATGAAAGCATTAGTTTCCTTTCTCCCCCATAAGGACAGTCCCACCTGTGTCACTCTTGAGGCTCTCAGGGCAGTACTTCATATCAACTTTACTAGAAATAACCACTGAAATTGCACATAATTTGAACAACTAATTGCTTTTCACTTCCCAAACCATCATATTGCAATTAAAATGTCAGAAGTACCATGTGAAAAACCTGTACTTTATTAGAACTAAAGAAGAGCAGGAAGAAAAGACAGTTCTCACTTGAGAATTAAGAGTCATAAACCCCCCTCCTTATTTTGACCTTTTCATTACAGTCTTCAAAGGTCTGTCAGACTTGACTGTAGCATCCCAACTGGTTTTCTTTAGGAAGAAGGAAGAAAAACAATTAAGTAAGCCATAACAGCAACATCTTGTTTAAATATTCAGCTTTGAAAAACTGTGTGAGACAGAAACACTCCAAACTGAATGCCTGTGTGGAAAAAAAAATGAAGTAGTTTTCTGACCTTTGGAGAGCGCTGAGCTGTGCCTGAAGGACAAAGAGATGAATAAGAGCATTTCCAGAACAGCACCAAACTCTGGGTAACAACTAAGTTTATTCTGTACACTCTACAGTGCCAGAAACGTGAGTAGAGCCCTTCCCAAATCTTCGTTCACGAAGCCTAGCCATGACAGTGCCAGAGCCGGATGATGCTCAAATTTGAGCAACTTCTCACATTTGTTCTAATACACATTTTTTCCCTTGATCACTTAAAACCAAACAAGAAAACCTGTACAGTGGCCCGGAGTATGATACAGTAATGAAGATGTTAAGTGATCATGTTTGTTTAAGGCACATGCAGAGTTCTCATGACCTGAGGCTATAAATAAGTACATATAAAGATAAATCATGGCTCAGCAACCTCTGTGTCCATTCTGTAAGTCACTGATTAGCATCTTTATGAATTAACAATTCTGTTTCCCTCAGTCTAAATCAATTTTAAGCAAAGGTGACAGTAAATCCCCAAGTCCCAGATATGTCATGGGTGCTGCAAATTGGCGTTGTCCTTCACCCTCTTGTTAAATACCCATTAAATCATCCAACTGTATCCACAGGACACGATATTTAGCACATTTTAATGGTATCATATGGTCTACTTTTGCATGTACACACTGAATACAACAGGAAATGCTTTGATTGGAATTTCACATTGCAGCTCTGCAAGAGGCCTCATTCCACAAAAAAACCAAAATAAAATAGGGCACAAAGAATCCCCAGCTCTGTGCAAAACTAGGCTTGAAGATGCTAGTTTATCAGCCATTAAAGAATAGTTTAAAATCAAATGCAGCCTGACGTACTATGATGGGTTTTTTTCAACCTTCAATAATCCCAGTACCTTTGCAACCTCTCCCATGAAGATAAGAGTTAGAACAAGCGAGGCTGAAATGATGTTTAAATCAGCTACTATATCTTCCTTTTCTCCATAATCAACAAGCACTTTGGCTGTGCTTACTGTTACACATAAGAAGTGGATTCTTTAACAGCATTTGTCTCCTCAACAGCTGGAAAAGCATTTTTGGGATTGAAAAGCACAGTCTGCCTCCCATAGAAAGCAAGCAGCTCACCACTGTTTGGAAGGAAGCTGGGATGGACACTACAAAAAGCATTCCCTGACTTCTTACAGGTCTATTTAACATTGTATTAAACAGCAAATAATTTAGAGCTTGGATGCTGCACCCATTTTTCCTCAGGTCAAACTAAGACCACTTTGAGTGGTTCATCACTTCCTGAAAATCAGGCCCCTTTTAAGTGTCTCAGATTGGTTACAAAGGATTACTTCAATCCTTATGTCTTGGGAAGGAAGGAGAAAGGAGTTCCATTAGGTTTTTTGCCAGATTTAAGCTTCTGTATCTACTTGAACACCAAGGACCCTTCACATTAATTTACAAATGGTGCAGAAAAGCGAAGAAAAGGACATGCAGCATCTCCTGTGCACATCAGCACTGAATGAATTGAATGTTTTTGCATTATCCCTTCTCATTCAAGTACATGCACAGGCAAACAGCTTTCCTTCTTACAACAGGTTTGCTCTCTGCCAGCTTCACTAGAACATACCAAAGGCCCAAATCTAACAGTAAGCAAAACTGCGACATTTTCAGAAACGTGCATTCAGAACTGTGCAACTCTGAACTTACTGCCTTGCTTTGCTTTGACAGGAGTTCACTTGCTACATAATAATTTCAGATGTCTTTCTGTAGAATAGATCTTCAGGTTTAGATTTTTACATTGTTTCCAGGATATGGATTAAGATTACAACAATTTAATGAAATTTCAACTTCTAGGTAATGCTCTTTTCAGCTGACTCAGAGTAAAAAGAAGGCTTAGAAAAAAAACACCAACAAAAAAACCCCAAAAATATCTATAAACCCAAAAGACAAATAAAACCTTCCTCCAGAGCTTTAACTCCATTGAACTCATTTAACTCCAGAGTCAAGCCATGATTACTTATCATTTGTATACTCTTCATCTTCAACAGATATAAAGAAATGCAACTACATATTTTTTCAGAGGGATATGAATTTCTGCCCTACAAGCATGTTCATGATCAGCCATGACAGCCCACTGAACATTTCCATGTTCTGTGACTCTACAGTGTCCTGATCATGACACCAAGCCCTAATCTTCTGAAGTCTTGGCCAGGAGATATATTTAGGCTTGCCTGATAAAAGTCTGCATTTACATCCACTAAATCAAAGCTATACTTAGTGTTCAGAGCCCACTACGCTGAAAGATAACCCAGCCATAAGGCCTATCTCCAGTTTGCTGAGTCTCAGGCAAGGACAGCACTCAGGAGATAAGGCTGGTGAGAGCTTTCAGAAGCTCCCAATAGCAAGAGTGTGCAAATATGCAGAAGCCAATGGCAAGGAAAGGAGCCTGCAACAAGGAACTGATGGGTAGTAATGAGGAAATTTTTAGCCTAAAGGAAAACTCCAGAAAGCATTTACAGTACTGTAAATCATTGTTCATGAAAAATTTCTTTTCTTCTTCTGCCTTCTCTAGTTGTTCAGCCCTCTACATCATTTTCACAATCCTTGGCCTCCTACTGAGAGAGCTCCTTGATGACCAGTTCACTTGGTGTTGGAAATCAAAGCTCCTCAATAACAATGACAGTGCTAAAAGATCAGCCTATGGCACTGAATGCTTGAACCAGAGGTCTTTTGTTATGGGTCAAATATTAAATATAAGTGAAACTAATACTTAAATACCCATGGGAAAGCCTCACCATCAAACCAAATATTGTAATTCATATGGGAGATGATTGTCTCTCTCTGTATAAACTGCTACACCAACCAAAGCTCAGAGTAGATTCTCCTCTGACTCCACAGCTATGCCCAGGTTTATCAGTTAACATATAAACACTGTCCTGGATTGAAATGACCATCCACAGATGTGTTTGCCTAGGACTACAGAATCTTTCTGGTCACTTTAACTGCCTCTGCAAATTCCTGAGAAGAAATGCAGTACTCTGGCCTCATGCACTTTCCAGCAACAGCTGGACAGGTGCTGCCAGCCTGCCTCCACAGGCTCTTTGATGCAGGTACAAATGGAATTCTTCTGGCAGTTGCTCTTACACAACCATGAAAGAAAAGAACAGCTTGAATTTTTCTGGGTCCCTGATATTATGCCAAGAAGCTACTCCAACTGAAACGAGCCCCAGTTTACTAGTAATGAAGAAAGCACCTGTACAGAGCATGAACATATGACAAGCAAGGTCCTGATCACAACTCAGCCAGTAAACTGCAGTACAGACTTGCAACACTCTCATAAATCCACACTGATAGAGCGAGAACCTCTAATTTGAGACCTGAATCAATTCTGAACACGGAAAAGTTTGAAATGTTAAAATAAAGACCTACGCCACTTTAATAATGCTTTATTTGATATCCCATGCTCTCAGTAAACCTGTTATTTAAAATGAAAAGGGGTCTATAAAAAAACCCAACAGCCCAACACCCTGAGAAACACCAGCAAGTTCGTTGTTTGGTGCAAAAGTGAAGGTCCCCTTGCTTGAAAGCCAGTGCTACACAACCAGGCAGTGAATCCCTGACACAATGTGCTTTGACTCAGTAAATACCTGTGGCATTTGCTGTCCGCCCAAGGGAATGGAGCTTGGTGCTGTAGCAGACACAGCGGTGGTAGGCGGGAACCGTGGTCTGATTTGCATCCCACCTCGGGCCATAGGTGCGGTGATCATCTTTGAGGACAGAGGGACAACAGACAAAAGTAATCGCAAAACAAGAAATGCAGTGCACTGGCAGGATGAGAAGCACATGCAACCTCCAGGAATTAGGGGGAGGGGGAGCATGAAGGGAAGGTTAGTGAGCTTTCCTCTAAAGGTTAACCTGACATGCTAGCTTAGAAACCAAACTCCTTTTTATAGCCCTTCTATCTGTTTTCAGCAAGCGCCTAATGAATTCTAGTTATCTCCAGAGCGATGTGTAGACTCAGATTCGTGGGTCGAGGGTTGACTGTGCTGTCACTTCCATAAATGGCTTTTCCTAAATTTTGCCTGATATCTTGAATTTCTAGAATTCTTGGAAATAAGTGCTCTGAGATTGCTGTCTGTGCTCCATATAAGAAGCTCTATAATGCCATAGGTTTCTGATGTGCTTTCCCCCACTGTGGACTCAAAAGGTTTAGCAGTATTTGCATGAGCCCCCTTCGCAATAAAACAATCTGTCACACAGTTCAACAGCAACTGTCAGCACAAATGCTCTGGGCAAAACTCCAGACCAGCCTAACCTATGACAGTATAACAATGCCAGACAACAAAAAGGACTTCTGGGTTTGACGAGACTATTTCCTTTCTTTTGTAACCCACAGAATAAGTCAAATATATCCTTTTGATTTCCATATCTTTGACAAATACCCATTCCTCTATTACTAAGCTGGGCTAAATTATTCTGAGTCCATAATCTTCCTCAAGCACAGTTTGATTCTCCAGCTGTAAAGACTGAGCACACCCTAAAGAACAATCATTTAGGATAAATGATGGAGGTTAGCATTAGAATGAATTTGTACTTTAAAATAGTATTAGGACTATGCTGAGGTGTCTAGAAGTCCCTTTCAGAACCATCAGCCTGCATAAGTCGTACAGATTTAATTTTATATACATATGTATAGCCCTCTGTTACTTAAGATTTGATATTCCACTGAGAATTTGATATATACTGAGAATTTACAACAAATACACCGTATTTTTGAGGTTGTATTCAGGTAACTTTGGCAGATTCACTTATCAGTAGAAGAGCTTCTGTTTGGTACTCTAAAGATCTACAGTAAAGTTCTCTGGCTACCTTTTTTTTCTAGCTTACATGTTACCAAGGAACCCATGCAGTCCTAACTAACCAACAAGTTCATGTAATCTCCTTCCTCTAAATGGTTTGGGGCACTCCTGCTTAGTGTTCTATGTAAATGGACTGAAGCAGCCAGCAACATGTTTCTAAAGAGTCAGAGAATGCATGTGCTTACAATTGTTAAAAATAAATAAAATTAAATACAACATAGCAAGACTGAAAAAGGAAAGCAATAACTGATAAAGAAAATAGTGTCAAATTCAGCACAGCTGTTAGTTCACAACATCAGAGCAATGCAGTCCCTTTCCATCCAGGAAAAGAGGGATGGTCAGAGACAGGATTTCAAAAGAGAAACAAATGAGAGCGCTTCAGACATCACACACACATGCACACGTGCACACACAGCATGCAACAGCCACCACGAGCAAACACAACAACCCAGCACTGCCACAAAGCACAGGTGGATGCTATGAAGTGCAGTGGAGAGCTACGGTATCAACATGAGAGCTGGTGAAGCAACACAACCCTAACAAAACCAAAAAAAAAGGGGGAAATTGCTAGGGGAAAAAACCCCCAACGTATCCTTCCAGGCACAATCACCCCATCTTAGACCCTCGTGAACGCACACGGATCTCTGGAGCGTGTGGAATCCCAGGGATGTTATGGTGACCCACATGTCCCATCTTGCTCCTGTTTCTCATGCCACACCACCAAAGTGTGAAGATTTAATTACTTCCACTGAGGCCAAGGAAATTAGAAGCACACTCACAGTTTAAGTGTCTGGCAAACCACTGAACACCAAGAGGACAAACCCCAATTCAAAGGCTTTCAGCTGTTTGTAGTATTGCAGTTGGTCAAATGTGCACATGCACACAATTTTGGGTTTGATTTTTTGTATTTTTTCAAATGTGTGCTTTCGAAAGGAAGTGTATATATAAAATGGCACTAATTCCACTCTCTTAACAAAAGTAATCTATTTTTCCCCATTTTCCAGCTGATTTACATTTACAGAACCTGTGATCCTTTGACAAAGGAGTCAGGAAAGGGGGTTTGTTTTATGCAAAGCAATATATCCATGAAGGAGCTGTTCTTGTCTGCCTAAAACAAGAACACAACCAGAAATGTTGAAGTACTTTTGAAAAAGATTTTATCTGAACACAAATCCTCCTCCACAAGTGAAATTGATTTTTATGGCATAAAATTCTAGATTTTGTAAACTGAGATAAAGCAGAGAGCAAGAAGAGGAAGAGAGTATTCCTCCAAAGTAAGATACAAAGCCTATTATTTGATAAAAATGAAGTGGAATATAACAATTAGAATCCTGAACTTTTAACTTTCTTTCATCTAAAATCCAAACATTCAGAATTCTGTAAACACACAGCTTTTGGTGAGCATATGTACATTCAGTACTACTGTCACTCCACTAAAGTTAGCCTGGATTTTCAAAAAGCAACAGCCACTCTGCATTCTGAGCACCTGAAGGAATTGCACCAGAACAGTGATTTAAACTTTATTAATACTTAATTCCACTTGATTATATGGGTTTTTTTCTTGGTGCTGCAAGCTCTTGTGTAGCTCTCTGGTCACTAGGACACTCCTACTATCAGCTTGCCTGTGACTTACATGCTCACAAGGACCAGACACCTGAGCAGGGTAACGTTGACCTGCATGGTGCCATTATAACTTCAGAGAAGAACTTCAAAGTGAACCTATGTTTAAACCTGGGATTCCTTTTACTTTTATGCACAGAGGATGTACAGAAATTTTATGGAAAAGGAAAAATACAGACATATCAAGCAAAATCCCCAGTTGGAAAGTCCCTAGAAAATATGATTAAATTTAACAAGCAAAGATTAGGACAGGAGTTGTTTATAACAAAAGCGTCCCTGGACCAAATGAAGAAATCAAGGCAGATTTATTAAAAATGCTGGTGCATGTACTAAAAATGTACTAACTGCAAAGCAAAAATCTACTTTAAAAGAAACTTCTTATAAATTAAAGAGAATTCTTATACACTCTCAACACTGAAGCTGCATAGTAATATTATACACAGCCACAATCTTAAAAGTAAGTATTACATACAGAAAATATTTCCACAAGTACAAGAAACCCATTTAATTATTAGACTTCACAGTGTTACATGAATTTTAGTAGACTCATATTGCGATGGCACGAACATAAATGGAGTAAAGCCTCTGTATGTGGAATATTCTAAATTCCACATGTGACAGATAAAGAGCAATCCCCGAGTTTACTACACATGACTGAATAAAGCTGCAATACAAAACTCACTGTCAACCATCTTATCACCCAAAACTTTTCAAATGCACTGTGCTGTTAAGCCACTGGCATATGAAGTCACTAAATGGGGCAAGAATTAAGTTGACTCTGCATAAACACAATCCATCTGCTTTGGAGTTGAAAAGAGCACTATTAAGTTAGTAAAAAGAAGAAAAGTCAGTCTCCTTCCAGTCAGCCTAAGTCCCTGCAGTGCCACCTGGAAATTATTTAAGAAACAAACACAAGTTTTCATTGACATTTCAGCTGTAAAAAGAGAATTCTCCATTGCTGCCAGTACTGTACTTACCACTGCATCAGCTTTTACATGTTATGTTGACTCAAGCCAAAGGACCAATGCAGAAACAGAACTTAGCCACCAACAAGGGTGTGGGCCACATGAGAGTTATGATGGCACAAAACACTATCCCTGATGAAAGTCTGGGAGATTTATGTTAAAGAACCAATTGCTATCACAGTCCACATAAAAACCTTCCATAGGTCTTACTGAACCTATAATATTACTTGTGCACTGAAGGTAAAATGGTGCATGAAGACATGGAATGTCTGGGTATACAAAATGAACTCTGCCATTAATCCTAGTCAGCCTCATTTCATCTGTCTGCCTGTCTCTTCATCTACAAAGTGGTGATAATTGTACTTACCCATGTCTGTAAAATGCCTCAATACGAAACACTACAGAGGTAAGCCATGAAAGACTTTCATATTCTTGTGGAAAATGGGATGAGAGGTTCAGCTTAAGCCATTCCCCATTTTTTTTCCCCCATGTCTCCTTCATCCCAGACACACATCAAGGAACAACCACTGGGGCTACAAGCGTATTGCAGGATAAGAAAACTGTGTTAGACAAGAAACTTTCACCCAGCACTTGTTTGGGTTGTTTATTTTAATGTAACTCTGCACTTGTGACACACGCCATTTTTTCTGCACAATTCACATCCAGAACAAGAGCAATCTAGATCTACTGCCCATTTCACTCAGAAAAAGAATGAAAGATGAAAGAAATGAAAGGGGAGTACAGAGAGATTTCACTGTCTATACAATTTTTTATAGTCAATACACGAAGATGGAAGGTAAATCACATGTGATTAAAGATAGCAGGCAAAGAGTCACAGTACAGAGATCAGTTTACACAACAAAGCAGTCACCTAAGAAAGTTTAAGGAAAGAAGAGGTGATACACTCCAGGTACCAAAGTCAGACTTGTAGTGTGCCCACAGGAAGCCTTCTTACTCATGTGCATTCCTGTGTCAGTACAGGCAACAACCGTACCTACTTGGGACAGAGAGCATGCACAGAGAGGTTGTCAATGAAATCCTGCCTCTGACTCCAGGCAAAGGAGAAACAGCAGAGAAGACCATATCCCATTTATAGAGGGAATGACCAACGTCAGACTCCTCATCAGAAAACCACCAGAAACCCATCTCCATGCTCATCTCTAGCATGCACTTGCTACAGGCCTGTGACCAGGGGTAGTGGCTCCTGAGCCCTTACCTGCCCTGAAGCTCCCATCTGAGCAGCCTGGGCCTGAGCTGCTTGCACTGCTGCCGCTGCCTGCTGCTGCTGCTGCACCAGCTGAGCTCTCACCTTGAGTTTGAAAAGAAAAAGCAAAGTAAACATACATACGTGATTAGGGTATGACACTTCTGTTTCATTTAGATTGACTATTCCCATAAAAAAGGGTGTAGAGACATGATCAGGCTCACAGACTAGAGTTTTTGAGGTTTCTCAGTGAAAACAAGTTCCCATGTTTATAACATTTAGAACAGTTTTTCCATAGACTGCACACCCAATTCAGTTTCTTCTTGCAACTTCTTCCCTGTATTATCAGGTCTTCTATGACAGTACTAGATACCTAACTTTCTGGCAAACAGTTAACCACACTTGTGGGTTTTTCCCCTCAAGCACCTGCCAATGACCAGCGTTTCAAATATTTATACATTCATTACAACTTTCAGCGTGACAAACATGGCATTGAACTACTCCTAGCTTAACTGGTAGGAGCACAAAGTGGACATATCAACTCATCCATTTCCCAAGTGTGGCTGACACTCCACTCCTCCCCAGCAAGGCCCAAAGAAAAACAGGTCTGAGCTTTGGCTCAACAGCACATATGGAGGCCCGACAGAAATGACTGTAGCAGTTCAAACAGCTGCACCATTAAGAGGATGACCCAGCAAGGGGTTCAACAGACTAAAACTATTGTCTTGTCCACATTCTCCTCAAGGCAGGAACAGCCAGTACCTTAAACTGTGACCAAAACCTCTAAACAAGGCAGCAGAAGCAAGGCCAGCATGCTGGAGAGCCAACACTGGCTCCAGTCAAATGCACCAGGCACTTCAAAGCACTTGCTCATGTTCTGGAACAGCAAACGTCATGGAGGTAATTTTTCTTCAACCAGAGTTTGTTTCTTTTTCTTTTTTTCACTTGTTCATTCAAGAGTAAGACAAGAAATTATTTTTTTAAATATTAGCTGGATAAATGGTTTTCACAGATTTCCAGAACTCCTACTCTTAGGCACAAAACTGTTCTCTACTGGCAAGGCCCAGACACAAACCTTTAAACACCCTGTACTCATAACAGGCTAGCTACAGAGGTCTTAACAAGTTATGGTTGTCCTACTCATTATTAGTAAAAATCAAATATATTTTTTATTTCTCTGGAGGATTATGACAAACCAACAATATCAGCTGGTCACCAGCCCTTACCTGCATGGCTTTTAACTGCTGTGGTGTAAGAGTAACAGGCATAACCTGACTGGGAATTTGTCCTGAGATTGCCTGTGGCTGAGATACCATGGGCTGGGGCTGAGGTTGGGATTGTGGTGGAAGTTGAGACTGTTGTGCCTGAGCAACCTGTTGTTGTTGTTGCTGCTGCTGCTGCTGTTGCTGCTGTTGTTGCTGCTGCTGCATCTGTTGCATCTGCTGTTGCATGACTTGTTGAGGTGGCTGCTGCTGTATCTGTTGTGGTGGTATTTGTTGCTGCTGCTGCTGCTGCTGTTGCTGCTGCTGTTGTGCCTGTATAGCCTGTGCCTGCAGCTGCTGCATTTGGGCAATCCGCTGTAGTTGTTGCTGCTGCTGTTGCTGCTGCATCTGAAAAGCAGGAGAAGCCAGGATGCTAAAGCTTCCAGCAATGCAACAGCAGGCTTGTTTTTACAGCATAAACCAAGAGCAAACAGAATCCTAATACATCAGGCTGACGTTTTAAGCCCAAAGAGAAAGCCCAACCTTTTTATCCACTCACTCTTCATATATCTCAACCCTACACAGTGCTACATCCCATAGTTTTGACGTTACAAGCTTTCCTCATTACTAAAACAATTTCCAAAAGCAAAGGTGAAGTACATCAGCTTCTCCTGTACAAATGGGCTCAGACACACTTCTTCAAATGTAACCACCCTTTGCCAAAAACTGCACAAGAATATGACAGCTGAAGTCTCCTCGGTTGCTTTTGTGCCTAATATATATATTTTTATATATATATATATATACAGTGTCTATATCTATATCTATATCTGTATCTTGTGCATGGCACACATTTTTTAAAGTGGCAACATGTTATTCACACAATGACAAAACAGCCACTACTGCTACAGTAATTCAAGTGCTGTTCTTTCCCACATACCTATTCTTGTCAGAATGAAAGACAATCCTGACATTTATAGAAAGAAAGAGACAAAGATTTCAATTTTCTATTGTTATGACAGAAGAAAGCAATGAAACATCTGTTAAGGCTTTCCTCCAGCATGTAATATATTGCTGTCAATTAACTTGCCAACCTGAAGCCCTACCCTGAAGTGGAAAAGCACTGGTAACAGGCAGAGCTGATACTCTACTTCCACACAGGTCAAGCTTCACTTGACAAGTAACCCATCACAGATCACCTCATTTGCCATTGTAGCTGTTTGTCATCACCTGCTGTTGGTTTTGCTGCTGCTGCATCTGCAGTTTCAGCATGTGCTGCTGCTGCTGCTGGACAGCTTGCAACTGCTGCTGTTGCTGCTGCTGCTGCTGCGCCACCGCAGCGGCCGCTGCCTGCTGCTGCTGGACCTGGAACTGCTGCTGCATGGCTGACTGCTGGGCCTGGAACTGCTGCTGCTGCAAAGCCACCTGCTGCTGCTGGAATTGCTGCTGCTGCTGCTGTTGCTGCTGGGCAATCTGCTGGAGCTGAAGTTGGTCTGAAAAGAAAGCAGACTGTACTGAAAACATGAGACCCAAACAGCGCGAGATTAACATCCCTCATTAGCAGCATATGCTTTTGCTTCCTCAAATGGATGAGGCACTTTAATAGCAGAATGAATGACACTTTCTACTACCAACTTCTAATTCACACACATTGAGTCAGCAACCGAGGTAAAGAGAATAAAAATGTGCAGGAGGAAATGTGCACCGAGGTCATCAGCAGGAGTACTGTACTACAGAAAACACAGGGGAGCTCTACAAAAACAACGTTCTGAAGTTGACAACAGTAGGATGAAAGAATTTGCTCATACAACAGCTAGATTGTTCCTCACTATACTAAGGAAGGCATTTATCCCATTAGGTAGCAGTACTTAAAATCAATTCTTCCCAGCAGTTCCCTTGGCTGATTTAGCCAGAACTATGACATCTCTTCAACACCTTTTCCTTGGGGAAAGGAGTTATTACTGAAAAGCTGACATAACAATTTCAGTGGTTCAAGCAAACTGAGCACTTACTCTGTTGAGTAGCTGTAGAGACACCAGGCATACCATGAGGGGCCATTCCAGAGGTTCCAGGAGGCTGCTGCTGCCCTGGGAGACTCATCTGTTGTCCCATTGGACCAAGGCCACTCATCCCACTCATGGGTGCTCCTTGAGCTCGGGAAGCCATGCCCATCCCAGGTGCCCCTGCTGTGGGACCCCCAGTTAGATTCTGCAGGGCATTCATCGGATCTACAAAGAAAACAGTGACCAAGATGCAGCTAGCCACGCAATTGTCTGCCCAAAATCCTCTGTTCTCCATCCTCCACTCTCTGATCTGTTGGCTTCAGACCATGACTAGATCCAATACCCCGGGAAACTAAGATTCACTGCTGTGCCTGTGAGACAAGAGGCTTCTGGCATATCTTTGACTCTCTGTATATAGAGTGGAGATGATTCAAAGTGCTTCAGAGTTCCAGAGTCCCACATAGATTCTAAATACATTAGAGAAAAGGAACTTCTTAGCCACCTCCACACAAGTCAAAACAAGCTGCCAACAAAAGTCCATGAGGATATACAGCTTATAACCTCAAACACCAAGAGGGTCCCACCATGGATCTTCTTCCTCCTGAAGTCAAATGGAGAAGCAATGCTCAGACCAGAGGAAGTACTTTGCTATACAGTTCCCCCTCTAACATAATTTTTATTATGCAGTGGATAAATTCAGAGCCTTTCAAGACAGTTTTCATAATCTGAATCCTGGGCACACAGAAAAGTGAAGTCAAAGAGGGAATGGCAATTCAAGAGAGCAAAACAGAACACAGGGTGCAGAAGCAGCATTAATCAGGTAAAGAACACAGCACTCCCTCTTTCTCCAGCAGCATGTAATATTCCAGCTAGGGAATACACAGATGCTTTCTTCTTAGTACTCCACAGCCCTGATTCTTAAGCTGTTCTATTTAGACATGGGGAGCACAGGGGGAAGGAAGGAAACAACAACAACAACAACAAAAAGGAACTCTTACCACTGACTGAGGCTTGAGATTTCTTATTGTCTGAAAGGAAAAAACAATTCATCATCTTTGCCAATCTTGTCACACACAAATTTGGCCATTTAGATACACTCTCTACAAGAAATATATTCACATAATTAAAAAATTAAATAATCATTATCTACTGTAGTTCTAATAAAATGCCAATTTGGTAACCAAAATGCTACATAAATAATGGAAAGAAGGCAAAAATACAGGAAAAATTAGGAAGGAAGAAAAGTAGTATGAACAGTAGTTTAAATAATTTTTCAAACATTTTTCAATTATAGATGATGTGTAAAAGAAACAGTATTTAGAAATCAGGCATGCATATTACAGAAAGACTTTTAAAGCAACTTGTGAAGAGTCACATGCAGAAACCCTAAAATTTACTTTTTTTTTTTTTGGAGGATGTGATGAGCAACCCCATGACTGAGGAAAAAAAAGAAGCCAAAACTAAAAAAATCACTTACGGATATCTCGAAAATGGATAATGAGTCTGGCCACAAGAGAAAGATATTCCTCCTAAAGGTGATAAATGAGTATTTCAGCATAAGAAATAAAAACAGAGCAACCATTACTTTCTGGTTCTTCCTCAACATACTGGATTTTACTTTGCAGTGTCTGTGGGCTTTTCAGAGCAGTTCACTTCCAAGAAAGTCTGTTTATTAAGTCAGAATATTTTTACTGATAGGTCATTGCAGTTGATGGTACAAGAAGGCCAACAAACCACAAAATTCACAGGAAAGAACCTCTCTGACAGTTACACTAATAGGATCACAGTATGTGAACATTATAAACCAATACATCCATTTTCCAGTTCTTATCCACTATAAGTCATTTTCATAAGAATTAAACCTTGCTTTACTTCATGTACTGGCTTATTTTAGTCCTTGAATTATGTCACACTCATACTACCTTTTCTTAAGCTAAGTTCATATTACAAATACAAGTAAAATAATAACTCTGAAGACTAACATGATAGAAATGTCAGAAGTGAAAAGACAAATATTCTTTGCAGCATTTTATTACTTACATGTTCCTCATAACATGTAAGAAACTGCAGAGGGCTGAGAGAGCCTTCCTGCCCATGAAACTACCACCTCACCAGTGAGGATGCCAGCCACAGGCATAGATCTGTGACATCAGCATTATAAATTTTCACCAAGACAAGCTCTATCTCAAATGTGGCTTGTTTGGAGACAGCAACAGTATCCAATTTCTCCTAACACAGCTCCAGGGAAGAAGTTTATGTTTTGGCAGAGTGTAGGGTTGTACACTATTGCCAGACTTTCACAGAAACCACAGTGCTTCCCTTGGTGTTACTCTTGGCAGAGCCTTTGATATCCCAGGTTTTTCTGACCATCTACTGGTCACATGGATGGTGCTACACTTAAATAAAGGAAATTCTACGCAATTCACTACACACAAACATTCAGGTAAGAAAAGTGCAGTTCCATACGTGCATTAAATGCTGCAGCATCAGCAAAGCTGTCTTGCACTAAGTCCAGTTTGATGCATATATTGGATGTAGAACACCTCACTTTCCCTCAGGGTAAAAGAAGCACATATAAATCAAAATTTCAAATAACTCTATACTACAAGCAGAGACAGTTAACTAAGTGCACTGGCTTTGCTGTTTCTGCAATTTGTTCCAAACTTCTTTGGACACACAATAACTTCTGGAAACAAATAGAGATGCTTTACCCTTGTTTTGGCCTTCATAAACACATGACTCTCCATATCTTTGCTGGATTTATTATGGGCAACACCAGCTTTCCTCATAGCTTCATCACTGAAAAAAAAAAGGAAAAAACAAGGCTAGGTATTAATTGAGGACATCAGTAAATACTTTCTCATTTCTAGATATAAAACAAACAAACAGAACCCCAAACCAACACCACATACAATACTTAAAATCACCACCCTTTAAAGTTTCTTCAAATGATGGAGAACAAAGCCAACATCAATATTCTTTGCAGAAATTCAAGAACAACTGCAAGGCAAGTCATTATTTTACCACCTTGACAAAATACCAGGAGTTGTTCATTTTAGGAAAGCTCATTGACAAGACTAATGTTTTCCATTTTAGGGGAACAATTTCCCCTGAATTTCTACCAGGTCCCGTGCAGCAGGAACGGTGTTTGCTCAACCAGTAAGCTGGTTCAGCTTCCTGAATTAACTCAGTAACAGCCACAGAAGTGAAGAGCAGATGCTACAGCCTTAAAATGCAGGAGCTTAGGCTGCCACAACTCATTCCCTTTCCTCACAAACCAGCAGCAGACAGCTGACCTGCTGCAGCCTGCAAGGTAGAACACAGTGAACATCCTACCTGCTGCAGGGCTCTCATGGTAACCTGTTGGTGTGGTCTGGCAGACACTAAAAAAATGCTGCTTATATATGAAGTTACGTAAACTGAAGCTGAATCTGAACATAATGCAGGACAAGTATTCCTCCATGGGCAAACAAGCCTTAAAGTGAACTGCTCCTGAAGGAGCTCTGCTGCGGAGGAAGAGGCTACATCCAATTCTTTATTGACAATCCCTTTTTTAATGCTTTCCCTTTTGGAAAGGCTGCCTCTGAATCCACACTATTCTCTGAATCCTCCTTAACTTCCCAGTTCCAGTACAATGGCAATGCCTTTCATGTTGAGAGCACTGAAAACTGAGCTGGCAAAAAGAGAAGACAAAGATTACGCAGAGGCAAGTAAAGAAAGTAACGTAGGTAGTACTCAGTGGCTGTGATACAGACAGGGATCAGTGTGGAACTTGTTACCAGGAACTTGGGGGAAAAAAAGAAATTATCTACTTTTACATGTATCTACCTTTTCCTTTTGAAGTTATAGAACATGAAAGACATGTTATTATGACTACATCCTCATTACCAAAAATGCCACTCCAAGCTCTCCATGTCCTATCTGTTAGCATTCCAATAAAGGTTTAGACTAGGAGGAAGAAAAAACACACAACTCTTTCCTTGTTTACACATTTAACTGCAATCAACATAAAAATATTTACATTAAAAGACTAGGAAAGTCACTTAAAAAAAAGTCATAGCTTTAGCCCAGAGTTAAGGATACCAAATAACGTATGGGATCCTTACAGAACACTGAACTTGACAAAATTCTGAAAACTAGATGGTACCAGACAATCCAACCTTCATCTGCCTCATAAGCACTTAGTAAATGCATCACAAGATGTGCATGAAAACTCTGTGTTTTGGATTTCATGCACAACACTCAAAAGTTGTGGTTTCAAAAGACGAAGTATTCAACACCACCAGCAGCTTCAGGAATTCCCCCTCCATTCCCAAGAAGCTTGTTTCCAGCCCAAATATGTGCAACCTCTCACTAAGGCCAACTGGTCTGGCTGAAACATCTTGCAAAACACGTTCTCCTTCAAAACTACACCAGCTCCCTCCCCAGTTCACACCATGACTGCATGAATCAGTTGTTCCAACGAAACACGAGGGCAATGAGTTCCAGGGCCAGCACCACATTAAGACATGTAAAATCACCATATGCTGCTTTGTGAAATAGAATATTTGATCACTATGACACTCAGTTAACGAACCTTTCTTGCTTAAAATAGCAATGGGTGGGCAGGGGGGAGTGTGCTGGTGTGCTGTCAGCCACATGCATCCACATTACAAGGTTTAAAAACCTCGAAGTAAAACTTTATTCCCTTGATCTTGTGTGGATAACTGTCTCACACAACATTGCTGTTTGCTACAGATCGGGCATAACAAATGTTATCAATAGCAGCCCTCACTACAGGAACACCCCTGTAACACACCCCAGCAGAAGGCCCAAAGCAGGAATCACTCACACTACTTTATTCACAGTTGCTTGACAGAACATGAGGCCTGAAGGTCCCAGGTCCCCAGCACAACTCCTTCAGCTACATGAGGAATGCAAAGGACCATCCAGCCTCCCTAATGCCTTGTTCTAGCATTACCTTTCCTTCCAGTTCTGCAGAGATGAAAAAACCCTTCCCACTACACACAGAATCATCCCTTCACAGCTTCACAAACATATCCTCCAGGAGAAGGGATTCCCTCTGGCAGAGGTGACAAGGTAAGAAGCCACCCCTGCCAAGTCATGCTGGTACAACTGTCTGTGTGGCTTTACCATCAGCAGTACTGAAGAACAAGCAAGGTTAAAAATAACCACTTTTCCTGAGTTATTTTTAACTTTGAGAAATTTCCCTATCAGGTTCACTGCATGGCAACCCAAACACTTGAAATGAACACGTATTGCAGTAGCTTCTTCAGTTCACAGTTGTGTCAAAATAAGAATTTATAAATAACCAATCCCTCACTTCCTCTACGCTCCCAGGAAGGGAGAAACATCTGCCCTCTTGGACTTTTTTGCCTGAATTCTCATCAGACAACCTAGGCTGGAATATAAAATTGAGGCTGCTTTATGAACCGGTTTTGTGATGTGTTTCATGGAGAGCAACAAATGCAGACAACCTTCCTTTTCTTATTTTTCCTTCATCACTCAAAAAACTTCAGTTG
The DNA here is from genome assembly GCF_003984885.1 of Neopelma chrysocephalum. NCBI lineage: Eukaryota > Metazoa > Chordata > Aves > Passeriformes > Pipridae > Neopelma > Neopelma chrysocephalum. The sequence goes on along the minus strand of NW_020897778.1, from coordinate 373,854 downwards.
TTCCACTCTTTTTCTGCCTGCTTGTTCCTCAGTCTCCTCCTTTCACATACTCTCCACATTCTCATCTTTATTTCTGCTCATACATTCTTTCTTCTCACTCAGCTGAGCCACTAACTAAAGTGAGAAGATACAGACGAAAACTTCAAGCAAAAAAACAAACACAAAATTAATGGAACAGCCCACAACCTGAGTTACATCCCTTTTCTACACTCAACATAATTCCCTTCTAACACAGCCTGGAAGCAGCTTGGGGCAGGAACTGTACACAACCACGAACTGGGTTTACCACCACACAACCCAGATCAGATTTGTCCTTCAGGCACCACCAACATTTAAAAACACATTAAGGAGAGGCCTTCAGGAAGGAGACTCTCGCACACCAGTATGTACCAGCTCTGTGTAAGAGCCAGGATAAAGGGATACCCTGCAAGCAGAAGTGTATATCCACACTCCTACATCACTGCAGTCTCCTGGAACATCCTGGGAGAAGCCAAAGCTGCTCCTCAGACCCAGTCACCTGGGCTCAGGCTTTCCTTGATCTTGGAAGTCCTGCCTGGGTCTGCAGTCACACAGAGCCCAGTACTGAAGAGGTTCTTGGGTCATCAAAGGTACTATTCTCTCAAATAACCCAGTCATACACACTGACCACTTACACAGGACACTTATTGCCCACAGCATCACTGAAATGTTCACTCACATGTCACTCTTAAAAAGAATAACAAACCAAAACCCCAAAATCTTAAATTCAGTGTTGTAAAGGAAACCCAGGCGTGAAACTGCAACAAATTAAGACTTCTATACCCAGCAGCCATAACAAGGCACTCAAAAGGAGTTATGTGAATGGTTCCACACATTTATCATGTTTATTTCCTCAAAGCTACACAAGGGCACTTTTGTTTGCTTGTTTTGATGAAGCAGCAGAAGAGGAGGAGGAGAAGCAAGGAGGGATTCACCTAAGAACATTAATGACTTTACAGAAAGCTTAGAAAGTGAAACATCAGTTCTGAGCATCAAGAAAATTTGCATGGCTTTGACAGATACACATTATCATTACTTCTTTAAAGAATACTGTAACAGTTTAGTTCTGGAACAGCACCTTAACTGAAGTAAAGCTACAGGCACAGGTAATCAAACAGGAAATTGCTTTTATATCTTAAAAAAAAAGACTGTCAATTTTTAGATATTGATCCTTATAATCAACAAATTAAGGTCAAGCTTTCCAAACCTACATAAATTAGGACTTCAACATTACTTTAGAAGCAATGAACAGCGCTTTCCCTTCTGTAACAACTATCTCGCACAGGACTGAAGAGCCTTCCATAACATAAGAAAAGCCTGCAGAGCAGCAAAGTAATTCAAGTAAAGCACTCGTTTCACAACTGAAAGGGCAACATGTTGAACTTCACATTAAACCACCAGCATTTTTATCTGATATTTGCTCTAAAAAGTCAGAAACAAGCCCATAACAGGCGTTTTCATAAAACTGATTATGTCAAATTTCACACCACCACGGACACCGCCAAAATCGAAGCCCTAAAGCAGATGCTGTCAAGCAGGACTGGGAGCCGGTGCTTCTGGGGAAGAGCAAAGTGCAACGGGAGGAGGATAGGAGAAATTAAGCAAAAAAACAGTCTGAGCAAATCCTGGTACCGGCCCGGGAGACAGGAAACAGCGGGGTCCGGACACGAATCCAGGCAGCCCGGGGAAGGCCGGAAAGGCCTCGTAGAGCAGCGCAGAGAGGCGGGACACGGCCCCAGGGGCGGCAGGAGCCCCTCGGGCGGGGGCCGAGGCCCGCGCGCAGCCTGCCCGGCACCGGCCCCGCGGAGCGCACTCACATCTGGCTGACGAGCTTCTGCCGGAAGTTGGTGCTGCGCCAGTCGGTCTCGGGCCCGGTCACGTCCATCGCTGCCGCGGGCACCGAGGGCCGGGCACCGACCGCCTTCCCTCCGCCCCACTTCGCTCCCTCCGCCGCCGCCGCGGAAGCGCCGCGCGGCCACTTCCGGCGCGCCGGCGGCCCCAGGGAAATGAAGTCCCGGCGCGAGCCTGGCCACCTCTCGCGAGGGCCGGCGCGAGGCTCGCTGGGAGATGTAGTCTGGCCCGAAGGCACGACAGAACTTGACCCCAGGGGTCGCGGCCGCCGCAGCCCCCGGTCCCGCCGCAGCACTCGGGGCACCGGTCCGGCGCTCCTCGGGCACGGCCGCGGCACCGCCGCACACCGCAGCACACCGCGGGCGCCGCTGGGGGCCGCCCCCACCGCCCGCCCCGGTTCCGGCCGCCGCCGCCCCTCCCTCGCCCGGCGGGTTCCGGGTGGCCCATGAAGGCGGAGGCGCCGCCGCCGCTCTCGGTAGGTGCTGCGGGGGGAGCGGGGCCCCGGGCAGGGCTCCCCTGTGCGTTCCCCCGGGGGGCCGAGCGAGCCCCCCGGAGCCTGTCCCGGCCCCGCTCGCCGCGGGGGTGCCCGGGGGGGTAACGGGAGGGGTGCGGGGGCAACGGCCAGGGCGGCGGCGGTGCCGGGGCAGGGCGAGCACCCCCGTCCCGCCGGGCCCGGCAGCCCCTGGCCGTGGTCCTGCTGCCCGCACCAAGCCCCCGAGGAGCCGGCAGGGCGAGGCCGGGCCCCGCGTACCTGTGCGGGGCTTTACCCCGGGCTGCCTCACCTGCGGGGGGTGAGCAGGTGGGGCCACAGCGGGGCTCGGGACCTGCAGAGGCGTTTGCAACCCGGGAATAGAAAGTAAGAGCATAACTGTGTTCCAGCTGGCTTTCACCCCCTCGTCACAGGGTTGGTGGAGAGCCAGGCTGCCCCTTTCAGTGATGTGCAAGCCCAGGTGTCCCTGATGGGGAAATGTCAAAGTTACGGGGCAGAAGCTCACAGATCCTGGCATTAATGTGGCGAAGAACGTGAACAAACCTGCATTTGCTAGAGAAATCAGAGCTGGAAAGAGGCCTTTGCTTTCTTCCAGCTCACTTAATTGTTGTACTTGTAACTACTTTCTAAGTTTTTTCCTCCTTGCTTTTTAGAATACTAAAGAGTCGTGATTGATTTAAGCAGTTCAACAAACCAGATTCAAACCTTGCCAGCTAGCTGAGTCTCTCAAAATTCATTGAACATATACAGCTGACTAATTTATAAACTGTCAATTTCGACATAGTTGTTACTTAGTAAAGAGTTTAATCTCATAGAAGCCTCATTAAAAAAAAAAGTGTTGTTCTTATTAAGGAAAAGACTTTAGGATTTCTGAAGGGTTTTCTAAGAATTCTTGGAATAATTAAAACAATTCTGTCAGAAGAACATGTTCCTGAGATTTCCAAGGTCTATCTGGACATAGGCCTAAACACTATCTCCCGAGTCTGGAAAAAAATGGAACTTTATTGGTAAGCCAGTTGTTTTTAGGGTAAACACCTTGTCTAAATATTGTTGGTTAACAATCCTTCCTTCAAAGACAAGCAGCTGCTCCACCCAAAACAGAACATGACTATTGAAAGACTTAGATGACAAAATAAATTTTGTTTCAAGATTAGGAACAAGAAAAAAAAAAGAAAAAACATAGTAGAAGACAATCAAACTCTTCAAATGATACTGAAGCCATAAGAGAAAATATTTTAGCACTGTATTTAATTTTTGTTTTCCTTATGGCAATTTTTTGGTAGCACTTGGGCCACAGGCCACCTCCCAAAATGCGCAACAAAAAACATTACAACTCTATGAATTTGTGTAAGTTGCAAACTTGTTATGGATGAGGCAAAACATTCAGCTTAGAAAACTCACACTTTTCAGGTTATGCTAGGGAAAAATCATTTAAAATATCCATATATTTAAATATAGATATGTTTCATGGTTGTTTTGCCATATACACATTAAATATGAGATGTTTTAATCTTGATATGTCTTAGAAATAGCTTGTAATAGGCTTGGGGGGGAAAAAAAACAAAACCAAAAAAACCCCAGGTGTTTTCTGAAAGGAGCGAATGCCAAAACTTGTGAGTCAGCGTAGTTCGCAGAAGCAGTTTGCCAAGTCACACCTTTTGGTTTCCTCCCACACTCCAACTATACTACTTATGCTGGAAACTGAAAATGGCTCAGAAACTCAGCCCAGAGTGTGTGATTGCATATTTCCATTAGTGATGTAAAGGAAGATGGTGGGCACAGACCAGGGGAAGTGTGTCATCATTTGAGCACTTAAACGTAATGCTGAGATATGATGTACTAGCAGATATCCTCGTTTCTTTCCTTTTCAGAGGATCTTGGTCAAAAGGAGTTGTTTGGGTTGTTTCTTGTAGTTGTAGAAGGTTCCTAAAGTGAAATATTTCAGAAAGAGGATCTATTTTTGCGCAGTTGTGAATGCATAGAGAGGGAAAATTCTGAAAGCAGCAGTGCTGAGCAAAGCTTCTGCCTTTCCTTCACCCCCCTTCTCTTCCATTTTTCTTCAAAAAGCATGAAACTGGCTTAAGTCTTGTCTACACATAATTGTGAACTCAATTGTCTTCTATGTACCAAACAGTCTCACAAGTGCCCATTACAAATTATCACGTAGTTGGTGAATTATTCCGGTATTTGCACTCCAGTTAGAACAAACAATAGTTTTGCTCTTCATTTTACATTGTTTGTGGCATCACATTTGTTTTCTGAGCTGTTTTGGCAGGCACCCAGCTGCCTCCCCTTTCTGCACACTTGCTGCCTAGCTGATCTGTTTGTGTGACCCCTGCCCTGTTAAAATGTGGTACATAGCCAGGTTCTGCCTCTTTGCATCTGCAACCCCTCAGACTCAGCATAACCAGCACTTTGCTCTAATCTTGCATATTATCTTGTCAGGCTTTCAGCTGAAGCCTGGTTTAGATCCTAACCCTTGTTACTCCCTAGGGAGAAATGAAGATGTGGGAAGCCTTAGGGCACAGATATTAAATTTCCTCCAGTGCACTCAGACTTTTAAGGGCCTAATGTATTTGGATCACAACCAGCACAACACACTGGTTGTTCTGTGTTAGGAAAAAGCTATGATGAATATGGCCTGCAAGAAAGAGGACAGAGCTGCAACTGAGGGGCATCAGCAGACTTTGAGAGTGGACCAAGAGGAACTACATAAATTTCAATATCAAAAGCAAAGTCATGCACCTGGGTCAGAGTAACTCCATATACTGGAGACAAGCCTGGCTAGAATTCAGCTTTGAAAGAAGAGAGCCTGGGGTTCCTGAGGAGCAGCAAGTTGAATATGATTCTTCCAACAGGGCCCAGCTTCACACTAGGCTGTGTTAGCAAGAGCACAGCCAGTGGGTCATGTGAAATTATTATTTCCCACTCTATTCAGTACTTGCAAGCCAAAAAAATTTGAATACACCATGCCCAGCTTTGAGCTCTTAATGAAAGAAAAACCTGAGAGTTCAGTGGAGGAACCACAGGGGGCAGGAGCACGTACAAGAAGATACAAGCACGTGCAAGGCAAGAACACTGGGTTTGTTCAGTACAGGGAAGAAAAGGATAAGGTCAGAGCCAGTTGCCATTTTTTAAGCTAATGGCTACAGGAAAACAAAGCCAAACTCTCCTTTGTGGTGCACAGTGCCAAGGGTGAGAGGCGAGTGTCACAAATAGTAGGAAAAAAAATCAGATGGATAAAGAAAACAAATCTGGTGGTTAAACAGTCAGTTTTCTGATTATTGACAGGGATGGAGAGTTTGCACTCAATAAGGCTCTCAGCACCCTGACCTGATTTTGAAGGTTTCCCTGCTTTGAGCACAGATTGGACTAGAGACCTCCCAAGTTTCTTTCCAGTCTAATTTATTCCACAATTTTAAGAAAGCATGGGACCCCCACCAAGCTTGAGCCACCTGTCCATATAGCAGTAAGCTAAACAGATTTGGATACCCGACACCAGCAAGCTCTGGTTTATTTTGGGCACAGCTGATGCACAAGAAAATATCACTATCTGCGTAAAACACCTCTTTGTAGAGATGTAACTGACAGCCACGAGCTCTTGAATACAAAAATGTCTCAAGTTTCCATAGAAACTAACTTGGATAATCCTTCCTGCATCCAGCCATTTCTCTACAGTAGAGAATCAAGGCTGTCAGCACAACTTTACCAGAAAACCACCCCCAAACCCACACATGCGCCACACAATAGGAGCATCACTCTGTGACCTGGATGCTGGTCATAGAAGGGGTGAATACTTGCCTGGGTGTGTATCATGCCATGTAACACCAATATCAGACTTCAGCACTCTGGATTATCTACACTGAGTTTAAAGCACAGGATCAGTGCACAGACTATGTCTCACCAGAAAATAAAAGCTGTGTTAGCTATAATGGCAGCACGGAAACTCTGTGGTGTAACAACTGCTCTGCACTTAAACATTCAGGTAGGACAGACCCCTCTACCACATCTATTTTGCCATGCCACTAACTTTTCCCCTCCATGCTTCTAGCTGAGGTATTCCTATACCTTTTGTTCTTAAAAGAAGCAGGATTTTCAGTGAGCACAAGAGCAAGCCACCATACCAGTTTCTCACCATTTTGCCATTTGAATGATCAAGCTACAATCAATTCCCTAAATTCCTCCTGCCCAATGCCAAATTCCTCAGTCATAAGCCACATACTTTTGTTGTGAAAGCAAGTATTCTATTGTTAATTGGAAAGGGGATTTTGTTTTAAAAAAATTACCCACAACTCTTTTCATGGGCAGTTAAGGAGTTATTTCAATTTAATAATCAAAAGCCTTCTACTTTTTTTCATGCCAGTAGTCTGCAGAAGCATGTTGTGGAAATGGAGTTTGAATACAAGACAATCCCACAGAGCTACCAACAAGTCACTGAGATACTGTAGCTTCCACTGTGTCCACAGCTTATTACCAGGGACCACTAGTGAGACAGTGAACTTTGTATATAATACAGGAAATAGAAGGAAGTACTAGATTTCCTTCATGGTCCCTCCATTGCAAGGTATGGCTGCCTTCTCTTCATTCCTAAATGGAATCCAGACACAGAATATAGAAAATTTCAGTCTACTGAAAAAGAGCAGTTTTCTGTTTCTAGGTACCCCTGAGGGTTTTGCTATTTATGGGGGATTTTTGTGTCTCTTTTGGCTTTTTAACTCCTTGATTCAAAGTGACCAAACAGTGAAAGTCTTCCTACACTTGTCTGTAGAAGTGCACATACAATTACTGACCTCATTTGCTTCCTTCCTCTTTATGTACTGGGCACTCAATTGTAATACCTTAAAGTTAATCCCTGCATGAACCCATGTGCTCCAACAGACAAATGCAGACCAACATAACTGCAGGCTCAAATAACTTGTGCACTCAACAGAGAAAACGTAGTCTGATTTTCTCTGCAGTTTCAAAGTGGTTGGAACAAAAACTTGCCTTCCCCTGTTTCTGCAGACAGCATCCCACAGCACAAGAGAACACTTGTTCTTTGCTACTGTTTAAGAAGCCCAGTGAACCCAAGGAATTCCTCATCTTTTCCATCCTAGGGTTAGTCCTGCAGTACTTAGCCACTGGATCCCAGTGTTAACAGCTGACCAGTACTAAGAAACTTGCACAAGAGGAGAAGGGAAAGAAAACATATTACTCAGATTTCTAGGAACTTGGCTCAGTCACAGAGCTATAGTTTCTTAATAAGAGAAGTAAGAGAGCAGAGAGGCCTCAAAAACATCCTTACAAGCAAGAAGCTGACAGTTGAGAGGCTCAGGATAGAGGGAACAAACCTGTTCTCTCTCCATTCTGAACTGTCCTGCTTGCATTACATTTAGGTATTTTGCATGTTTGTTTGTTTTAATAAAGATTAAGCAAAAAAAAAAAAAATTGAGGAGATAGGGTTAAATTATTTTGGGCTCAAAATATATGGTGTATTCAATACATTTCCTTGTAATTTTTAACACTGGTGGACACTGACAATGCATAAGAGTTATTAGATACCTTTACAGTCATTCCCCCCACCCAGCTGGTACATCACACATGAAACAGCACATTTCCACTGTTTGGACTACCAGATTTTTAGACAGTAACAAAGGCACAAAGCACACAGATCATGGTTAGACCACACAGTTTGAGAAGCAAGCCGCTGTGCTAACAGCAGAATCCCTCCCCAGAAAATTTGTAGTCAGCATTTAGAACTATACTGAGAGAAATACACAAAACTATCAGCTCACCAAGCACACTGCATTTAATCCAGAAAACTCAAACGCCAAAACCAACCCCCTTTTCTTTCAAAGAAGCCCACAACACAACCCCCTAACCCTGCTTCAGCAGCCACTCTTTGTAACTTCCTACCACCCAAGCCCAGCTGCTCCTTGTGCAGCTTTTACAGAGATGAGCACACTCAGCTGAGTGAATCTTGCTGGTCATCCCCTACAGCCACTTGATGGTCCTCTATCCTTCTTTGTCTTACAGCTCTTTTCTACCAGCTCCTAAAACTACCTAGATTGGAGTTAAGAGGCTTTTCTTGGCTTCGGGCTCAATGAGGACTTAACCACCTATGTCAGTCAGACACCATAGACTAATACCTCAAATGCTCACCTTTAATTTGATAGCTTGGGAACAGTTTGTTAAAATGATTGGAGTGAGAATTTTTCTAGAGCAGTCTGTTACCACTGGTTAAAACTATGACAATAGACATGTATACTTATTTATGAGCCTTGGAGCCCAGATTAGGACAGTAGGGGAGTACATGAAACAGCACAGAAGTTCACTGAATAGCCACAGTGTGATTAAGAAACTTCACATATCCACGTACAAAAAGAGCTTATGAGTGCTGGCAACTTTTAGACCACATATACTGTACCCATACAGTAGGATGCAACATTTTTTCCACAGCACCATTGACATTTGACCTACACATCCAAAACTGGTCGGTGGCAAATAACTGTGGATGGCAAAATACTCATGGGTAGCTATAGATAGGTGGGTTTCCATATCATAGTGTCTCTGTGCTCCAGACACACAAGACAGCTCTTGAGTTGATGTAGATGCATGAGTGACCACCCTGAGGGACATCCAGCTCACCAGGACCAGCCAAGGTACAACCCAGGGGCAGAACTTGAGAACAGGAAGTAGGGACTGACAAAATTCAGCAAGTAGAGTCTACCAAATATCCGTAGGCTCAGCTGTGGACTGGCCAAAAATCAGCTGTGGAGGATGATTCAGCTGCACTCCCAGCCTCTGTGTTTGACCACACTGGGCTTACCACAGCTCTGCTGGAAGGGCTGGTTTGTTCAGCTACTGATGACAGATGTGGTATAATTCGAGTTCATATCTACTAGAACTAGCAGTGAGATAAACTCCCTGCAGATCTCCAAGACAGCCTCACTTGTCACTGAGATGCAGTGCAGATACTAATGCTCCTATAGGCTACAGAATCCCTGAATTATTTATCTTCTTATCTTCTTTGTATTTATTTATTTTATTTACTCTCTTTCATAATACCATTTGATCTTCCTGGTTCCAGTTACCATATTTTTAAGATAGGGTCCCTTCTGGGGCTTTACTTGCTGTGAGCTTCATCCCCTTTCTGTCACTCTTTAAGATAATTTGGATACAGGATATTCTGAATAGTAACTGTGTACAGTCATATTAATTAAAAGTAGATAAATAAAGGCTTGGCATGATTACACAGGTTTCTCACCCTACCCTGCATGTCTCTCTCTCTCTGGAAAGTGCTTCCCCTACAATACATTTCTTTGCTAACACTTGCTATGGGGGGTTCAGTGGCCTGTGTAGTTTTATTCTCTCTCATTTCTCTCTTCCCAGCCTCTCTTCCACCAATGACTACACTGTATGACACACTGTAAGACTGTATCAAAGGTCCTGCCATTTCCCCTGCTCATGAAAAGTCTTTGAGTTCAGAAAACAGTTTGTTTGTTACTTTCACTTCTGCTTTTTGATACAATGATTTTACTCTCATAGAGACTTCTTTTGGTACAACTCTCTAAGAAGAGGAGTTTTGGAGCATTAACCACATTAAACTTCATTAAGAGAGTCAATCTGAATCAGTTCCTCATTTGGACCATATCTCACCTTACTTTGGTTTTGCTGCATTTATTCCCTTCTGGTGAAATGGGAAATGACTGATCACCATCTTGTTACACTCACTGTTTCAGTTGCCTTTCTTACTGTATTATCTCCCTTGCTTCAATCCATCACTCTTAGTAGTCCCCAGGAGCAAATCAAATGATACTGTAATGTTTTGTCTGCTTTCATTTTATTTCTAGGAAAAGCATCAACCTGTCATGAAAAATAATCCATTACTCATCTCTTCAGGTGATGACGGATAGTTTCCCCTGTATAATCGACCTGAGTGCTCCCCAGAAGGATGTCTCACCAGAGCTCCTCTTCTGAGCTGCTGTCTTGGTTTTGCTGGCAAAGAGCAGGCAGGCATTAATGCACTTTTTAAGGGATTTTTCCATCCCGTTCACCATGCAATAACACTTAGCTAGCTAACCTATTTTTTTGGACAGTGTAGGCTAACTTCCCTCAGGCAGCACAATAAATATTTTCATATTTCTTGGTGTCATCCAAGTAGCTCCTTCCTCACTGCCCCGAACACCAAATACCTGCATCACTTTGTGAGATTTCCTATGCTGCACTTGCTATCTGTGGCTGGCACAATTAAACAATGGTTCCATTTCTTCAGTGTTTGTTTGGATTTGCTGGGTTTGTTTTGCTTTTGCTTCCCTGACTGCTGATAATCCCTTGTGACTGTCCCTTGTGCCACTAAGCTATTTCCCAGGCTGCTGGAGGAGAGGCTGTTATAAATATGATAAGCAGCCATATCAGCTCAGTTACTTCCTTTTGCTAATTTGGGGTGTTTTTTAATGTGCTCTGACAACTGGATAGGGTCTATAAGCTGTAACTGCTACAACTTCTGACATCTTCAAAGACAATGGAAAGGGTAAATTACAGGATGGTAGAAGAGGACTCATGAGATTTTGAGTGCTTGACTGTAGACATGAAACACAATCACTTCCAGCCAGCTTTTTACAGATGTTTCCCCATGTACTGTAGGGGACCTTCCCACTGTGTCAGTGGCAGCCCTAGAAAAAGGTACAGGATAGCCCTCTACAGTGCCTATGCTGGAGGAAATACCTTCTGGAGGGAATCACAGGGGAAGTGGAGAGCAGTTGTGCACAATAGCTTGAAGTTGTCACGATAGAGAAACTCACAGTATACTGTATTTCACACAGTATTTTACAGAATTACAGTTATAAATGTGCTCAGCTACAGAAATTGGAAAAAGCAAAGACAGGGAGAGAGGAGAACTCTCTGATTCTGTGGTAAGATATCAAGAGAAAGATGGAAAGTGCAGTTTATATTGCAGCAAAATTATCTGAGGATATAATTTGGAATTTGTCAAAAATTCAGTCTGTTTTTTAATTATAAATGATGCAGAAATGCAAAAGAAACAAAGGGGTTTGGTAGTGGGTTGGGAAGTGAAACTCTTGCTAAGAAAAAAGATTATCCCCATATGATACCTACTCTGACTCTTGGACTGAAAACCCGAGTCAGAACACTTGTTTGAAAAACCATTTTCTGCCACTTTGATGTGCTGATGTCCATCTGACTATTTCCAGTATCATAATTCAGAATCATTTCTTCAGGGTAGAACTGTGTCTCTACTGACTGAAGAGTTGCTTTGATTTATTTTCTGTGACGGGCAGGGGTCAGAGGACCATTTGTAAAGCAAAAGCCACAAACCTTTGCTGATTCTGTTGTCTCACAGATTTCATTCTGCTACAGCTGGTGGCTGAGCATTTTTGCCTGGGATGGCGGAGGACCAGGAGCTGACTCAGCCACACAAAGCTCAACTCGAGCCCTCCCTCCAGCAGCGCACCAGCAACACGTACCGCAGTGCCGAGCACTCCCAGGCCCTGCTCAGTGGCCTCGTGTCTCTCCGGGACAGCAGCATCCTCTTCGATGTAGTTCTGGTAGTGGAGGAGAAACCCATCGAGGCTCATCGCATCCTCCTGGCTGCATCCTGTGACTATTTCAGGTACCCCTCAGCCCGGCAGTAACAAGCATGTGTCTGAATGTTATTCAAACCTGCAGCTCCCAACTCTTCTCTCTTGGCACACTGCTTTTGGATCTGAAATCAGACCCATAAGATGGAGCTGACTGTGTTTCAATATACTAACTATGGCTTTATTCATCTCTCTGTTATTTCTCTACAGAAGTAAAGCTCTTGTTCCTGCACATTGAGCTTACCTCCACTAAATTCACTGCCTGTGGTACTTGGAGGTTTATAAAGAGGAGAGACTATCTGAACAGATGCCTTCTGCATAAGTGCACTCTAAGTGGCTTTTAACATAACCTTAGCATTGTAAGACTTTGCCCATTGTGGTGATCATTTCATAATACACAAAAAGTCACTGGAAGTGGGTCACTCTGTTATGTGCCCATAGTGTGACTGCCTCTGCATTAAACCAGGCATTCCCCAGTCACTTTCATGAGTAGTTTCTTGAACTGACTTTATTTCCATAGAGCAAAGAAACAAATCGAAGGCAATCCAGACAAATTCTAACTGGAGGAAGAACTGCTCTAACGCAGAAAAAATTCCTACAGTCCCAAGTTCCTCTGTTTTAACTCTTCCTCCGTACCCAAAGTATCTGCCTTTGACCATTGACTATCCATATGTACTGGGTCTGTATTTAAGTCCTTTAGGTCTGAACGGTAACTTTTGGGTGGCCCCTACTGTTTTCCTGCAGAATGAAGAGTTACTTTGGTAGGTCCTGAAGGCCTGTACTCTTTGTATCATTAGCTTAGAGAAGAGGTAATCCCATAGAAGTGTCTAGCTAGGTTTTTATCTTTCTGAATATTTTTTATGTTCCCAGGACAACATAAGATAAGCAAACTGAAAATAGCTTCAATGCAAATCTGCCATAGCATGTGCCATTGTCTGTTTTGCAGAGGAATGTTTGCAGGAGGACTGAGAGAGATGGAACAAGAAGAAGTTCATATTCATGGCATCTCCTACAATGCAATGTGTAAAATCTTGAACTTCATTTACACTTCTGAGCTGGAACTCAGTGTAAACAGTGTACAGGAAACCTTAGCTGCAGCCTGTCAGCTTCAGGTGAGGTACTGGGAGATGTGACAAAAAAAAGGCAAGAAACAAAAGCAACAATGAAAGAAACAGAAAATATGGATATCTGGCTAGATCTAGTCAGGGGTGAATAAGAGAATGGGTCTGGATAGGATTTCTGGGATGCCGTAGCCACTGGAACTAACTGTGGAAGGGTAGGAACAATGAATGAGTACTTGCACATCTCATTTGTGCCAAGGATTTCATTACTTATAAACATTCACCATTTCATCTAGAGGACTATTTCATATAGCATTCCATTCTCACTGAAGCTTATGAAAGCTTCCCTGGAACAGAATACTTCTGGCCTATGGTAAAGGACAGACTTTGCTGCTCAGAAACTATTGTACTGCTCAAGGTCTTCCCAGTTGAATCCACAGGATCATAACCTGTCCTGACCCCTCGCTACAGGAAATCCTACCACTATAGTTTCTAACTAAGTGCAGGGTTCACATGCCTCTAAGATAAGTATTTTTGTCTAATTTCCCCTGCAGCTAACTGCTGCACAAGGCTTTGGTACTTAAACTTTGTGAGTGCTTGCTTTGGTTGATTTTTACACACTTGGCAGCACTTTGTTAGCAGAGGGGCTCTTGGACACAGTTGTTTGCTTGCCAGTAATTCCTCCTGCCAGATACAACTTCAAGTTGTATTCAGAAGACAGTACTGAATATTCATTTTCCTTTCCAATGGCTTCTTGTGCTCTTGAGTGATATATTTGTTACAGATACAGCCTGTTATATAGTATGCCTATAGTGCTCTGAAAGGACAAATACGGAGTGACTGTAATCCCCATGTCCTTCCATGTTCCTGACTGCTCCCAGGCAGCCTAACAAAGCAGGCAGCCTGGCTGTCCAGTGTCCCATGTATCTTGGAAGACACATTGCTGCTGCACCTGAAGCCCAACTTATAGGCTTACAATACAGTGTGGCTAGAAGTTCTATGTTATGATCTTCTATGTACCCACGTTGAGTTCTTTTTCTCTGCAGAAAGGTGAATAGGGTACCAGTGAACATGGTGATCAGACTGTGAGGAGAGCAGTCATCTTGAGGAATTTTCTTACAGTCATCCCAGGCTTCTGTCCCGTGTCTCCCAAGCGTGAGGCAGGTGGTGTCTGAAATGAAAAATCTCTCTCTCTTGCAGATTCCAGAAGTCATTAAGTTCTGTTGTGATTTCCTCATGTCCTGGGTAGATGAAGAGAACATCCTCGATGTGTACAAACTTGCTGACCACTATGACTTGAGGCATTTGAGTGAGCAGCTGGACTCCTACATTTTGAAGAACTTCACAGCTTTCTCAAGGACACAAGTGTACCGACAGCTACCCTTGCAGAAGGTCTACTCCCTTCTCAGCAGCAACCGTTTGGAGGTTAACTATGAGTTTGAAGTTTATGATGGAGCACTTTTTTATCATTATTCTCCAGAACAACTGGAGGCAGATCAGGTCTCCCTGATGGAGCCCCTTAAGCTACTTGAGACAGTTCGTTTTCCTCTGATGGAACCCCAGATCCTGCAAAGGCTTCATGACAAATTAAGTCCATGTCCTTTAAAAGATACAGTTGCAGATGCATTAATGTACCACAAGAATGAATGTCTTCAGCCAATGCTTCAGAGCTCCCAGACACAGCTGAGATCAGAGTTCCAGTGTGTAGTGGGATTTGGAGGGATGCATTCTACTCCATCCATTGTCCTCAGTGATCAAGCCAAGTATCTGAACCCCTTGTTGGGAGAGTGGAGGCACTTTACAGCTGCACTAGCCCCCAGAATGTCCAATCAAGGGATTGCTGTTCTCAATAACTTTGTATATTTAATTGGTGGAGACAACAATGTAAGTGGTTTTCGAGCAGAGTCAAGGTGTTGGAGGTAAGAGAAGGATAATCCTGCTATCATTTTTATTGCCACCCTGTTGCCTGTTTCTAAGTCAATAAGCCAATAGCACAGTCAGTACCCTTGCTGGCCAAAAGATTAGGAACTGAGCAGGAGTCTCACTGAAAGAAAACACAAGAAGTGAGCCTCGTAGTAACAGAAAGCATCCAGCAGTGCTTATGAGACAAAGCCAAGCCTGGCAGGGTAGAAACAGCTACTCATTCAAGAGAATTACATGTGCTACTTTCTGCCTTTTGGAGGGGGGAAGTAATAAGGGTGTGGGAACCAGTTATGAACCTAGAACTCAGGGTTGTCTAGATGCTCTTGAACTAGGATTTTCTGCAAGTCCTCTTTGTGTAGTTTTTGTCCCAGCACAAAGGGATATAGCAACCAAACAGGGGTTTTAAGTAAAATTGTATTACCAATAGATTTTCAAGAATCAGTGTGCACAATAGCAGCATTCCAGGGTCCTTTTATAGTAGTTATTCTGTGACAGGGAAAAAAGCAGGAGAAAGGATCAGATTTAGTCCTTCATGCCTATTGTATTGCAGAAACAGATATAAACCCTGTTGTCTTTATATTGTGGTCATTTTTACCAGTTTTAGCTGAGTTGCTCTTATTTTGTGGTATGCATAGTTTCACTTCACAAACAGGTTTTTTTGTAACTAAAATTACCAGATGAGATAGTTTGATCTAAAAGTGAATTATGAGCTTTACTTTGAGCAGCAGATATTTGGGGAAAAGAATCAAAGAACCCACTACATATTTATGCCCTTCTTGTACTCTTGAGGATCCAGATTTAGTCTTTGTGCTATTTTTAGACTGTTTTACCTTGTAGAATGGCTTTGTGCAAACAGAGACTTTGATATGTAACCTGACAGCAGTGTATAAGATAATGGAAAACATAGGCTTTTATAACATGATTATGTCAGCTAAAATACATCTTCTAAAAATAGCATAAAACAACATTGCTAATAATAAAATGTTGACAATGCCAAATTTCACTTCGCTTACAGCTGAGCTCAATCTCAGCCGAAGGCAGAGCAGTAACCCACATCTGTGGTGCTGTCTGGTATTCCAGAAATGATTCCATGGCTGTACAGATAACTTTCTTTGATCCCATTCTTTTACAAGGTACGACCCACGGCACAACAGATGGTTCCAGATCCAGTCCCTGCAGCAAGAGCACGCTGACCTCAGTGTTTGTGTTGTGGACAACTATATATATGCTGTCGCAGGCCGAGATTACCATGAAGACCTGAGGGAAGTGGAGAGGTATGACCCTAAAAGCAACACTTGGGAATATGTGACACCTCTGAAGAAGGAGGTAAGGAGTGCATTAGCCACACACACACTACTACAGTTCCCCTTCCTGATTTAATCTTTTTAGATGTTTTTCTCCTGTGTATCTTTAAATTTGCTGATATTCAGATGGAAAACAGTAGCCTCTGTATATGGGATAAGTGAATTACAAGAAAATAACAATATATGTAAATTACATTTTCATCTTAAATGCTTATTTTTTGTGTTTTCTTGTTGGTTTTGCCTGCACCCTTATTGCGTCAATCCTTAAAAGTATTTAAAATTGAACACATAACATGAAGGAAATTCCCATTTCTCCTGGGCAGGTAAACTATGAGCCACAGTAGTGCAAGCTTCTCACTTACAGTCCTGACAACATGATTTAATCCTGATCAGAAGAGATAATTTCCCAGTAAGAAGGAACTTATAAATTTCCTAGTTCCTGGACACAGAAGTGAGATTGGGTAACAAGTTCTGGAATTGGGATTCTGAGTGAAATGAGTTCTAAATTCTAATGCTGCTAAAAACCACAAGAATTTCCATTTTCAGGTTAAAAGTGCTGCAAAGAAGCAAGATAAATAGGGACAACTGCTTGATGAATCTTGGTTAGGGATGAAAATTAAAATCCTGAGTAATCTTTCAAGAAACTATGCTGATTTCTACTACAACTTTTAAAATTCTTGGGCCAAGTGACCAGCACAAATAATGCCTCATAACTGAGAATCTCAGGACACCTTAAAAATATAAATATTACTGCATTTTACAAAAGGGATGCAGAGGCAGAAGAGGATAAACAGCTTGCATGAGGTCACAAATAATAAATGTTGTATCAGTGCTGAAAATATAAAAAGCCTGAAGATTCAATTGAGTGCTACTAAGTAGAATAACTTGCATTCCTGATAACACTGCTTGTATGAGAAAAATCACCAAGAAAGGCTTCCAAGTAGTCTAGGGAGAAAGTTTATAGTATGAATGATCTTCTAATCGAGGAACACTAATGAAGGAGACCACTGCAGTTCTGGAAATTTTAGAAATTCTAGTGTATTTCATTCAGAAATTCTTATAATCTTGTAGAAACTTATAATCACTTACAAAGAATTGTCTGTAAGAAAATCCTTTCAGATTTTGATCTCTGAATAACTCATGAATAATGTCACTCCCTTAATGTCTATTCCATACCTTGAAACTTGGAGAAATACATAAATCCAGACCTCCACCTCTTGCTTTCCCACGTGGTGATGCAGGTTTACGCCCATGCGGGAGCGGCGCTGGATGGGAAGATGTACATCACCTGTGGGAGGAGAGGAGAGGACTATTTGAAGGAGCTGCAGTGTTACGACCCAAGGACTGACCGCTGGGAGGTTTTAGCAGATGGGCCAGTGAGACGAGCTTGGCACGGGATGGCTGCACTGCTGGGAAAGCTCTACGTGATCGGAGGGAGCAACAATGATTCTGGCTACAGAAGGGATGTTCACCAGGTGAGAGCGTCATACCTGTGTCTTCCTTGGTGGAGTCTCTCTTCTGGATGCTGGCACGCTGATGTAATGCTTTTCTCCTGCTAAGTGTGCAAATAAAACCATCTGCCCAGCAATGGCTGCTGCACCAGCTCTCCCCCACTCAACTGCACAGCTTGCAATTTACTGTTTGCCTTGAACACATTGTCTCACCCACAAAGCATTAAAGCTACAGCACTTGGAATTCTTATCAATTTTAAAATGTTTTTGATGGAAAACATTCATTGGCAT
This sequence comes from Neopelma chrysocephalum, assembly GCF_003984885.1. Lineage (NCBI taxonomy): Eukaryota > Metazoa > Chordata > Aves > Passeriformes > Pipridae > Neopelma > Neopelma chrysocephalum. The sequence goes on along the minus strand of NW_020897778.1, from coordinate 355,887 downwards.
GCACATACCTAGTAAGTAGCATATCAACTAAATGGACTTTGTGTTGTCTTCCCGTATGCATTTTTTCTAAGTTGAGGACTTCTGAATTACCAATGTGTGATTGCAGGACAGAGCTGTTAAGGATATGTTGGATGGCCATTGAATGTACAGTACCTGATGATAAGTGATGTCTGGAGAGAATTCTCTTGAATCTTATTACAGCTTCTAGAACTGCTAGAGACTTGAAAAGAAGACATGAAAAGTAACTGCTTTTACACAGCCAGTGGAAATGGCAGAATTAAATCTGGCTGAAGAGTGTGTCTGAATGATAAAAAGGTGCTTACAAGTGAAAGCAGTTATCCAAGTAGGTACCCAATGAAATTAAAAACTCTCCAATGTGTGGTGCAGAGACAGCTTAGCAGGTTTGTTATATTTGTATGTTCCAGCATATTTTTTTCTTATGCTAACAGATGCATTATGTCTGGCCTTATATTAACACGTCTCCAGCTCTTTCACTTTTGTGTGCATTTTTGGAATGACATACAGCTGTTACTCCAGCAGCAGGGTCAGAACTTGTGATTCAAAGCTATGTGGCAACTATGCACAATCTTCTGCTGAGTACTATACTTCTACTACACAGTGATATGCTCTCTCCACTATCAACACACTGTCAAAAGATGGATGATATTCTTCCTAAATAGTTTGCCATATGGCCAGGCTCTGTCACTAGGATACAAGTTCAATTTTGGCTAATCTCTTTCCTTTTTTTTTTTTTGCAGGTTGCCTGCTATAAGCCAAGCACTGATCAGTGGACAAATGTATGTCCACTTCCTGCAGGACATGGAGAGCCAGGCATTGCAGTCCTAGACAACAGGATTTATGTCTTGGGAGGCAGATCCCACAACAGAGGGATCCGCATGGACTATGTCCACATCTACGATGCAGAGAGAGACTGTTGGGAGGAAGGACCCCAGCTGGAGGATGATATTTCTGGGATGGCTGCCTGTGTCCTCACATTGCCCAGGGCTATTTTAATGGAGACAGAGAAATGGCTCTCAGAATGGCACGCAGACCGAATGAAGCATCACCTTGACTTTCCATCAGAAGTTATGAGCGTATCAGACTGGGAGGAATTTGACAATTCAAGCGAAGATTAGAAAACTTTAATATTTATTTTTTTGCCAGTGGATGAGGAATTTAAGGGTTGGAGAAAACACTTAAGAGATTTTATATGTCTTTCTTATATACGTAACTCAGTATTTAAAGGTTTTAAATATAAGTGTTGCGCACAAAATGCTGTTCACAATCAGTATCTACCCATCTGCAAGTGTTCTGCACAAAAATGCACTTACAGGCAGCACCTGCCCGCCTGCCAGAAAGCAACATTTTTAAAGTAACCACAGAACTGCCATTCCCCCCCAGTTGTATAGAGGTTTTTTTGCCTTTGAAGGAGGCTTTTCTCAACCTTCAGCATGGACAGAAAAAAAGGCACAGAAGGCTCAGCTTGACTAGCTTCTTTCCTTCCAGCTTTTAGCTTGAAATCGCTTTTTGAGATTTTATTTTTCCTTTTCTTTTTGGTAATAAAACTTCCCAGCCAGCTTAACACAGGGAGGTGACACCTGGTGTCCCCCTCCTGTGCCAGGTGTCAGACAGCTTGATTGGTTTTTCAGCAAGATTGAACATACAGAAACAGGAACAGTAGCAAGAAAGTCTGAACCTTCATCTCATCTGGGCATGCAGCCATCCTTGTAACTGGGAGAGAGTCTGTGAACTGACACCCACTCCTGAACTTCTATACTGCAAGTTCTGTCAACGCAGTGGAAAGAAGATTTCTAGAAAAAAACTCTCTGTACAGAGTGTGGCAATCTCATCGTTCCACTGTCAGACACATTTGTTCTCAACCATAAATTAATAAATCCTTGTCAGAACTTTTTTAACTGCTGTCTCAGTTTTATTAACAGTGATGTGTTGGCTGAAAGCTAGAGAGCTTAATTAGATCCTGTAGTACTACTACAATATCAGTGAGTTACACCAGCCTGGGAAATGGGCAATTTTTTCATTCTTTTATTATATGCTTTAGAAGAGGATGAAGAGAACAGAGATTGGTTTGCCACAGCAAAAGAAAAAATAATAATGAGATAACAAGAAGTATTGAAGATGACATTGGTCCAAGACCCTGCAGTAGTTGAACTAATGCCAGGAGCTACAGCTGAGAAAGATAAGGCATAGTAAATCCTTTCTTCACAAGGCCTTAAAATAATTGGTTCCTGACTACCATCTTGCTTAACATTAGTTTAGAAGCTGATTTAAAGTCTGAACTAGTGTGATACCTGAATAGTGTGAGATCTTTCCTCTTGGAAGGGTAGGAAATAATCAGTGCCACCAGAAAATCTTGGCAAACTACCAAAAGCTTTTAAATCTTGTAGCAATAATGGGGTTGCAGAAGGGCAAAACCAAAGTGACAATCAGAATGATTTCCAGGGGTCATCACATCACAACAAATACTGGACTTCAGTGCTACTTCAGACATAGAGTGAGTTTCTGGATACCCCATTACTTGGGGATATTCTGTTATGGAAACAAAGATGTTTTCAAAATGAATCTAGGTGATTCTATATTAGTAGACTGGGCTTCTGGAAAAAGATTAAAGAGTATTTGCACACTTCTTTAAATAAGTTCAACAGCTTTTTCTTGGTAAGAGGGGCTTTTGTTGAATTTTATTCTCCAGCACAGTCAATTTTCACCTCAGTTTCTGAACCTTTGCCAATTGGCAAATAAAAGACCTGGTAACTGCAGGAAACCCTGTTTATGAGCTTTTTCAGAAAAATCTTTTTTTGCTAATGAACTCTGGACTGCACACAGAGTCTGGAAATATAGACTTTATTACACTGCAGTATTAGAGACTGATGAGTATTTCTGTTTTGCCTGAGGAGTTACTTTTAATGTGTAGGAATTAAATGTAGCCCTCAGATATAAGGACATATCTAGGCCCAGACAGCTAACTCAATGTAGTGCATTTTCCATTTTAACTAGCACTTCTTGACAGACAGTGATACCCTGTGTTATACAAAGTCATAGGGTTATTTATGTTGTGTACATAAAATGTTATTTAGCCTCTTTCACAATGAAAAAAGAAATAATCATTCTTTGTCTGGCTCCTTTTCCTACGTGTACCACTAGAGGGTATAACTTACTATTACAAATAACCACGCTGAGAGGCTAATTCTTAGATTACGTAGAATATAAGATGTTCATGAGTAATTAATAAGCCAAAGAAATATCTTAAGAAAACTCGTGGGGGAGTTTTCCAGCTTCTACCCTGTCACTCCTGTGTTTGAATACTGATTTTTAGATAGTCAGCTCATCTGTTACTCCATTTATCAGTGTATGCAATTTTGTGATTGCATTATTCATTAATGTTGCAGTCGGGTGCTGTGCAAAGCAAATCAATATAAGGCTTAGAATGCAGTTACAAGGAAATTACTTTTCCTTAAAGCAGATGATCATCTGCCTTAGTGCTGCATTATTTATTTTTTTTTTACTTACTGGTGTAATATCCCTAAGCTACATGAACTAAACCTAAGGCAGTTATTATTTGATAAAAACAAAAATTCTGTTGCTTTCACCCCCAAAATTTCTTTACACCTGAGCATAATGGGACTGATGAAAGTTACAGTGTGCATTATCTTATTTGCATGTGTTTCATTTAGGTATAAAACCACGGAGTTTAGCTTAGCTCAATTGATCCTAATCATTTAGCAGTAGCTCATTTTAGTCCAGCATGTACCTTTTCAAACTAACACACAGGCTAAACAATAATAAAATTGCTTTGCTTTAAAACTGACAATTTTCTCTAACTCAGCAGACATAAAGCATTTCTTGTGTACTACAATTACCTATATAAACAAATTGCAGGAGAGATTACAGATTGATTACAGAGCTGTAAATATTATTGATCCTATCAAGAGTGATGCTTCAGGAACTGAGCCTTCAAGAGCCCACTTGAGCTTTCTGTTACCTCAAGAAAAACGTGTACTCATAGGGATTTTCAGCTGATTCCATATTTTTTTATTTATAAATTCTCTGATGTCCTAAATGTGTCAGTCTTGTATCTGACAGTAAAAAGCATTAATTTTTTTACAGTAAGCCTGAGAGTATAACACAGTATCACACAAGACACTGTGGACAGATGGACAATGAACTAAGAAAGCTTTAAGTTATTTCTGGTCTGTAAGAGAACAATCAAACAGCTCTTCCAGAAGTGAGTGATCAAAATACCAACACTTAAACTGCTGATACATTAGGAAGTCCAGAAGAATAATAATTAGGTTTCTTGATGATCTGTTTTCCTATTTCCTGCTAGCACAGAGGTAAAGCTGTACAGGCATATTTGCCAGATTTGTAATTAGTGGACTTGTATCCTGAAGTATTTCAGGCTTCCACATTTGCAGAAGTGATTGTGATTGCTTCAGTTTTTGTTTCATAACTGCTTTCACTACTGTATTTCTTCTCCAGCTGTCTACCTCCAAATCCAACATATTCTTTCCCATTTCCTCATAGTTTAAATTAGGGTTGTTAATTTTGCATTGGAAGCATACCCAGTGGTTGATTTGAAACAAAATAAGGATTCTCATTCTATACCCTTGACAGAAATTTACTTCTCCTTACTTAGAGATCAGCCACACGTACAATTTATTTGGCATTCAGCCCAACTGATGGGGTGTGAAACTTCTGGTGAAAGGAAGAAGGAGCAGCTGGCCACAGGGAAAGAGGTACAGGACCTCCTCAAGGGAATATTCTGCCAACTGAGTTTTTATTTCATCAGCAGCTGATGCCCTTTGAGAGCTCCCCAACTCCTCCACTGTGCTACAACTATTTGGCCATGCTTTGAGAGTGGAAGCTACCAACAGGTAAAGTTGAAGAGCATAAATGTATTTATATGTAATAAAAAGGTAAAGTGGTACCAGACACTCATCCATTCTTCCTAAGCCAAATGCACTTGTGGGGATGTAATACACCTGAAATGACTGTCTTTAGTCTAGGAAGTTGAAGCTCAGTCTTATCAGCTAACATTAATGATCTTGAACAAGTCCCCTTTTTCTCATATGGAAGTAGAATGTGGGATCTTTTACCTAAAAGATCTGTTCTAGTTTAACCACAGTTATTGAAACTGAGGGGGGAAGCACTTGAAGGATGCACACAGCCCACGTACATACAAGATCAGAACATCTAAATGTAGCACTTCCTTCCAAACTCAAAACCTCTCCACGCCTTAGAGTCCTCTCTGGGTGGGAAGGTGAATGTGCTGGTTCTCCAGCATCAGTCCAGCATCAGTCCAGCCCCATGCAGTACTGCACAAAACCCAGTTATAATTAATACTATTTATTTCTGGCATGTTTCAAGTCTTTTGATATTTTAGTATTATCCATGCAAAATGGAGGCAAAATCACTATGTATTTGATCTACTGAATTTGATTTTTATTTTAACAAAAGTTGTAATTCAATCAAATGCAGCAATAGCAATTTTTATTTCCTTTTTATATACTATGTGTTACTAAATCTGTTGCTAACTTGTGGCTTTTGTAATTCTTTTTAAACAATATTTAACATGGTATTGCAAGTTCAAGTGCTATTTTTTAATCTGTATTTTGGTCATGGCCAAACAGAAAATGATCCAAGCCTGTTCAAATGACACAAGAAAACATAACAACCTTCATAATCTATTGCAGCCTCTTTACATGTGTTTAAAACTGACTCTTATTGGCAGATACAAGAACCTAAACCAGTAGGAATGGATCAAAGGTATAGCTACTAAGTAAGGTTCCCTAGCAATGGATGAAATATTTTTGCATAGATGTGGATTTTCAGATGTAATTATTCATCTCTGGGTCACTGTTTTGCCAGCGTTGCTGTACATGACTAACAGCTGTTGTTTTCCACCCAGGAGATGGCTGCATTTCAGAGGCTGGTAAAATGATACCTGTACATGTATTCAGGAGCTGCTTTAAGATCCTTTTGCGTTAGTTGATGTTATGAGACTTTCCTGGATGATTTTGTCTAAAAGGATGACATTGGAGGAATCTTCCATTTTAAATGATGTGAACCCTGCTAAATGTCTGCAGAGACACAGCCCATATGTTCCAATTCAGACACCTCAGCTGGCACTAGTTGCCAATGTAGGAAGAAGAACAAAGATAAAAAAAATGACTGTTGTCATTTTTGAAAAAGGCAGAGCATGAAGGAAAGGCGGCAAAGCTGGAATAAGACTGGACGATAGTGTGGTTAGACACTTCAAGACAGATATCTTAAAATCTATTTCTCCATTTTAACTGGTTTTTTTGCTTTCACGTGCTGCTTCATTTCACGTTGCCAGGCCCCAAGCAAAACGAAAAGAAAACCAAAATCAAAAGCACGAATTACACAAGACTGAGCTAAAAATCACACTATTTGCAAAGGTTTCTAGCACGAGTGGGGAATTAGCGCAGTTGTTTTGTGGCGCCTCTTGCCCATTGCAGCTGCACACGGGCACTGGCACTGCCGGCCCTCCGCACCGTGAGTCAGGCGGCGCAGAGGCCTCGGTGCCTGTGTGGGGTCACCGCGCCAACATCCCTCTCAAATTCAAACAGCTCATCCCCACCAGGCGCCTAGTGCTGCCCGAGCCCTGCTGAGTCCTTTCCGGGGCTTCCTTCCTCCTCAGCGGCTGCGACACCATCTTCCCTCCCGCCCGAGCCAGACAGGGCTTTGACCCCGTTATCTGGGAACAAGGCTATAAAGAGGCAGGAAACGGCCTCTTGGAGCACGTAGGAAATTATCTCGAGATCAGAGATGCTTATCACGGCGGTCCGTTTTGTTCCTTACAAAAAAAAAAATTAACTAGTTAAAGACCAAAACCTCAGGGGAGGCGATGTCTGTCTCCAAACCGCCTGGGGTCAGGGTGCTGTCACCGCTCAGATCCAGGAGTGCGGAGGGGAGGAAGCAGGAGAGACCCCGGACGGAAGGGAACCGCACGGTGCCTGGGGGCACCGAGGCGAAGAGGGGAAAGCCTGGGACCGGGCGGCACCGAGGAGGGAGGATGTGCCGAGACAGGGATGGGCAGAAGATGGAGGGTCCCCCTCAGATGTCTTAAGACCAAGAGCTGGGCAGTTTTTGTGGGTGACCTGCGCCAAAGCGCGCCTGCAGCACCGAGGGAGCCCTGCCCTGTGAGGGGCTGCGGTGGGCACGGGGCCACCCCTGCCTCACTCAGCGCACGTTCGCTCACCCCGGCCGGGGGCGCGCCGGGAAGGTCTAAGTGACTCCAGCCCGGGGAACTGTGGAAGGAGGACTCTCCCTGTGCCCTGAACGCCAGGACGGGGCACCGAGTCCCCGTCCCGCCACCACCGCCCTCAGCCCGGCCCCGGGGCGGGCGCGGCCCCGCGCTGCCGCCGCCATGGCGCGTGCGCGGGGCGGTGTCTGGGAGCGCTCCCGCCGCCCGGCGCCGCCGCCATTTTGGTGCTTGGCTCGCGAGGGGAGGGAACCCGCGGGAGGACGCGGCGCCCGGCTCTTCTGCCTCCCCCGTCCCGCCCCGCGCCGGCTCCGCTCGCCGCCTGCCCGTGCCGCCCGCCGCTGTTCTTCGCCAACCCGCCTGGCCGGGCCCGCCACAGGCCTGAGAGAGGCGGGAAGGATGCCCTGCACACCCCGCCGCTGAGGGAGACTCGGGGGCCCTGAGCGCCGCGTCTGGCCAGCCCCACCCCAGCCGCTCCTCGGCCCTCCGCCTCCGGCGGCGCGGAGCTTCCTTCTCCCCTTTTCCCTGGGTTTCCTCTCTCCTGGGCTGGGCACGAGCCGCTTTCCCCCTCGCCCCCTGCCCGCGCCGCCTCCCAGGCCTCTCTGCCCAGGCCTTCCCTTCTCCGAGTCTCTTCCTCTGCCTGGGCCTTCGGGCTCCTCACCTTCCTTCCTCCCCTCCCTTCCCCTTCCCCGGCCGGAGCCATGTCCTCCGCCGCTCGTTTCGATTCGTCGGACCGCTCCAGCTGGTACGTGGGCCCGGTGTCCCGGGCGGAGGCGCAGACGCGGCTGCAGGGGCAGCGGCACGGCATGTTCCTGGTGCGGGACTCGTCCACCTGCCCGGGCGATTATGTCCTCTCGGTGTCCGAGAACTCCCGCGTTTCCCACTACATCATCAACTCCTTGCCCAACCGCCGCTTTAAGATCGGCGACCAGGAGTTCGAGCACCTGCCCGCCCTGCTGGAGTTCTACAAGATCCACTACCTGGACACCACCACCCTCATCGAGCCCGCGCCCAGGTGAGTGCCGCCCTGCCCTCGCCCCCCCCACCGCCACCTTTGCTCCAACTGGCACCAGGCGAGACCTATAAAGGTGTCATAGTCCAGCCGAGTAGCTCCGAGATCCTGACAGTGGGTATACTATGTGTACTAAGGAAACATTTTTTTCTAATACTGGGCCTTCTTAAGGCTCTGGCTCTCGCTGACCATTACGGGTTGTTCTTTCAGTCAAATCATCCACATAACGCAGCGGCCCTGTCCCTACAGTACGTGTAGATGTGTAAAGGTACTGTGTAACTCTGTACCACTGTCTATAATTGCCTTGCAAGAGGGTGTGGTCGTGCCGAAGAACGTCACCCTTTCTGTGTTACCCTGGTGGTATTGTCTTTCTGTTCCAAGGATGGTTGAGAAGCTGGTTCACCCGTCTTCTCAGGGATTGAAGTACAGCCTCGGAGCTTAATTTGTTGTCTGCCCCTGTATCCACACTGATTACAATAGAACAGGCCTTTATGTGATTAGGCTGCTTCACCCTGTTATGTCAGCATTAATACATTCTAGAACAGCATTTCCCAAACTCCTAGAGTGGCATTCCCACCCCAGAAAAATGTAAAGCATTTATTTCTCACAGTTTGGTTATGTCACTTTTCACCTATATCTGCATACTCTGAGAAATGCTGTTCTAGGAGGATGGGAAAATGTGACTTGGCTATGAGTTCCTTCTTTGTCCTGTTCCCAGCATGGGACATACCTGCAACCTGCATCAGTAAACAGCTTATCAAAAACCCTAGAACATACTCCTTATTTTTAATTAATAAAGCCTCTCTCAGTATCTTATTTCAAAGCTTTTGGGCTTCCTGGATAGAGTGAAGAGAAATAAAAACTAGAAAAGTAGTGACAAATTAAAAAGAGAAATTCAGATTGGTTCACTTCTAAATTCTGTATTTTAAAATCTTATTATGTTTTGCAGATTAGTAAGTTCTTGGGGGGGAAGAATAACTTTGAGGTTTATAATCACAATTTAACCTTGGCATAGACCAGTAGTTAATGACAATCAGTAACTTGTCAAAGGTTGACAATAGCTTGTCAAGTTGAAAAAACTCAAGTGGTCAGAAGTCTTTCTGAGAAGCTATCAGGTGATGAGCAGGATGTGACAGAAAGCACTAGCTTTAAGAACTCTTCAAGCTGCTCACAAGTTTTCTGTGTAGTGACTGTGGCTAGAAAGATGGGGAGGTGAAAAAAATATCACTTTCACCATTGCAGGAATGCTTAACTGGAGCTGCCCAGTGTTATGTGCATGCTTAAACTTGTGGACAGTTGGGAGCAAAGAAGTCTTACACTGAAGCAATCTTTATGCTTATCTCTGTTCTCTGAACCTGGATACTCTTGTACCTTTCTTGATGAAAAAACTCAATCATTTATGACCATGGCTGACTTGGCTTTCTCAAAGCATTTGAAAACTGATTTCACTTGCTCACTTGGTATTTGTTAGGAGTCCTGGGTGAAATGTTCTGTGAACATTTTAGTACCACCTTATTTTCAAGGTTTCAATTGCTTATTGTTCTTCCCAGCACAGACAGATGGGACCCAACCTGCTGTGAACTGACAGGCTTTTTTTATAAGGATCAACTAGGTGGTTTTCCTTAGCATGATTTTTGTTAAACCTCTTTTTAGAAAAATCAGTGACGTGGTTGATGGTTTGAAATTCTGTTCAAAGGAGACTTCCTGCTGCAAGAGGGAGGATGAGAGGTGGCATTTCCGTATTTCTTTTTATTTTATTTTTAGTTAATGGACTAGATTTAGAATAGGGGTGGACAGGTATATGCTTCAGAACTGTTATGCTAATTCTTATTTCTCTGGAATTTTCATTGCACTCAGATGCTTGTGCTTTTGAAAGCTGCTCATTCTTTTAATGTCATAGAGTACAACCTGAAAGGTGGTTTTAGCAGTAGAATTAAGCAGTTTGTTGTATAGAGCCATGCAGTACTTTTAGATCTCAAATATGACGACATTTCAAACTTTTAAACAGTTGAAAATAGATTGTTTTAAACTTCCTATTTGTTTTGTGTCTCTGTGACCATCATTACAGATGTTCCTGAGCTCTTCCTTATGCAGAGTGACTGCTCCCTAAAGGGTTCTCTCTCTCCCCCCTCTTTGACTGCAGCAGGGTGTCTGAAAGATTGAATATCTTTCTGTTCAGGGCTTCTGGCATATCGTGCAAAAATCATAGGGATTTGAATTCCATCGTATTTTGCAAGTAGCAGAAAAGAATTGAAGTAGGCTAATGACATGCATTCTTGCTATCATATCTTAGATAATAAGTATCTGCTGTGGCCTATATCCGTTAAGATTTCTGACAGCTGCTTTGAATAAAATGTATAACATTTAGGATGGAAATACATTGCAGGGAAAATAGTCTCATTTGATGGCCAGTACAGACAACAAAGTGACTGTATTTGACATATGATGGACATAATAATAAACAATTATGCGAATAAAGTAAAGATAATACTATGATTAACAAGGCAATGGAATATTTCTAGAAGGCTAGCTTTTTTTTCCTTACTCCTTTCTTACTAGTGGATGCAAGTGTTTCATACTGTCTTTTATGAATATGTCATACTTTTGTTCTGTTTTTCCACTATGGTGCCTCAAGTCTGGCATTCAGAGTTAGTAAAGTCTCTAGAAGTGGATGCTGTAGTCAAAATCAAACAAATCATTTGGGCGATTTCGGGTGGGGTGGGGGGGCTCTTGGAGAGATTCACTGCTACATTTTTGTGGACCTTCCACCCCAGTCATCCAAATGATTTTTATTTGTTTTCTCTCTCATGCCTGTCATAACTGAAGCTATAGATTTAACTTTACTCTGCTCAAAGGTCCTCACAACAACCCAGAACAGGAGAATGAAGATTTTGCATTATTTCTCCCTGTTCTCTACATCTGTGATAGATTTTTATTGGGTTTCTGGAGTAGCTAATTTGGATATTTAAGTAATTACTTGAGAGCACAAGTTACTCATGAAATGCCTCACAGTGCTACCAAGCCAATACTTTCATTACAAAGCTGAATAAGTAATTCTCTAATTGATGCTCCTGCTGTAAAACCGGTACTTGGCTTTGTTACTGGAAACACAAACCAGTAGCCATCACTTTTACCAAGTCTTCTTTACACTTAGGTATCCAAGTCCACCCATGGGATCTGGATCTGCCCCTGCTATGTCCACTGCAGAAGAAAATGTGGAGTATGTTCGGACTCTCTATGACTTTCCTGGCAATGATGCCGAGGATCTTCCATTTAAAAAGGGTGAGATACTGGTAATTGTGGAGAAGCCAGAAGAACAGTGGTGGAGCGCCAGAAACAAGGATGGTCGGATTGGGATGATTCCTGTTCCTTATGTAGAAAAGCTAGTCAGATCTTCCATTGGGAAGCATGGAAACAGGAATTCCAACAGTTATGGTATTCCAGAACCTGCCCACGCTTATGCTCAGCCTCAAACTGCAAGTCCCCTTCCCTCAGTATCCAGTACACCCGGAGCAGTGATCAATCCTCTGCCATCAACACAGAACGGACCAGTCTATGCCAAAGCTATCCAAAAGAGAGTACCCTGTGCTTATGACAAGACTGCACTGGCATTAGAGGTAAGTTTTTCCTCTCAAGTCTTAAGGTTTTCAGTTGCCTTGTAAAAGAAGAAACTAAAAATTGTCAGGGGTGAAGCCGTTGTGGCCGAGTTTGTATGGAATCTGCTGAGTTATGTCGAGGGACTGACAAGTTAGGTCACAGTCTGAAGAAACATCTACAAAAATTGCTTCATCTATACCACTTCCTTCGAGAAAAGTGACCAAGTCAGTAGCTTCAGGACCTGTATTTTCCCTCCCTTGCTTGTTCAACAGTTCAAATGTTACAAGGGTAGTGGAGTGTACACATGCTGCTGTGGAAGTAAGTGCTAGTCAGAGGATGACTTTGCTTCTCCACCTGATCTTGGAGAAGGAAAGAGATGTTTCATTAATCACTGCAGTGTTCCAGATTGAGAACTGGCATCCTTCAGAGAAAGGTAAGGATTGCTGATACAGCTGAGGATCAGAAAGACTATGTGTGAGATGCACTTGGTCTCATACTAAGAGCTGAAATCTGAGCAGAATATACAAGAAATACTTCAGTCCCTTTTACTTTTGAAAAAGCAGAATTTGAGACACCTTAAGACCTAAACTAGGGACGAGGAGGTCAGATGAAGGAGTGTAGTGTAACCTCTAAAGTTGTGCTGGAAGTTCCTGTGCTTGCCAAAGCATTTTTTATTTTATTTTTATTAGGGATATCTTTAAGATTTTAAAGCTTTAGTCTGTAAATAGTAAAGAATACGTGTTACAGTGTTAGTTTAACTGAAGTAAATGATGGATTGGAATACGTTTTGTAAAGCTATATCCAAAACATTGAGACTGTTACTTTTACATTTAGATTATTAACCCATAGTTAAAAAGTATCCCCTCTGGAAAAAATGCTGGTGTCCAAGGCTAAATCTGAGTGTGTTGCAATACCTTCAATGAACAAATGCAAGGAAACAAGCATAGGAAGCAACAACATTTTAGCAAGTAAAATAGTGGTTTTAAAAATACTTTTGAACTTTTCCTGTTGCTTTTTCTCAGTCACTTTGCAAATTAAAGCTGTTACCTATGGTTGATACTTTGGACTGAAATTTGAAAGGTTATATTTGTGACTTCCAGTTATTCACAATACTCACCCTAAGTGTTTTTTCCTCCTGCATTTGTAAGACTTCTACAGGTGATTACTCTTATGGGGTTAAAAGTTAAATATATATAACTGGGTTTTCTTTGTGTCTTATGAAATCTAGCAGCTTGTTGTTTGTGAACAGTGTGTGAAAATTATCATAGAACAAAGTGTAAATTCGCTGCCAGTTGCACTGTACAGAAGATTCCTGCCAAAACTACTTATGCTTCTGAAAGCAAAGCAAGGCAAGCGATTGATTTGGTTATGTTATCAATGTGTCATGGAATTACTTCAGGGAACTTGCATTGCTCCAGGGTGGCAGAGCCACTTGGAAAGTTGTCCCCAAATAGACCTTTCTGACTTGCTCTTTAGGTGAACTAGTTAATCCTGTCAATTTAGCCACTCTAGGATACCAGTAGGATTAATTCTCTGACCAACACATAGGTTTGACTTGTTTTGAACCTTCAAATTGCTGAAGTTTTGTTTGAGAGATTCTTCTCATCCAATAATTACTTATTGCCTCATGCCTTTTTGTCTTCCCATGCAGTCTGGGTTTTTTTGCAAGTGCACCTTATCCACACTGTGGCTTCTCAAGAGCTTCAGAAGCAGAATTCTTGGAACTGATCCATATTTTCATTGAAATCAGTGATTACAGCTTCTCCCTACCTATCCATGCATAGGGAACTTTTTTGTCACACGGACTATTCTTAAAGAAAAGCACATTCATCTTTTCATGATCTTCCTTCAGGTTGCCAAACACCTGCAGGGCTGTGATGATATATTTAATCTCAGCCTTGTCAGGGCTCTACACATCACTAAATAATCTAAACCATTTGAAGCTTCTGTTTTGTAAGACCACTGAAAGTAGCTTGTGTTAGACAAAGAACAGGTTATGGGAATGTCCTGGGGAAGAAAGTTCATGGTGTTCTTTCATAAGAATAGTATTTGACATACTCTACCTTAGTATAAGTGTACTCTAAATGGAAGCCCAGCTTGTACAGGTAGCACACCTTGTTAGTATAATTACATGGTTCCTGATTGTGCAATCTCATTTAAACTGACAAAACAATATGGGAGCAAAATATCTGTTTGCTGGCTCTAGCCCTGTGTGGTCAGCACACAGACAGTACTTAAAAGGAAGAGAATACCATCTGGAGTAAATAAAGCTATTGCATAGTAATGCTTGACTTCCTTTTAAGTGGAGGGATGTCATTCTCCTGGGTTCAGCTTGAAAATGGGACAAGCTCCCTGCTTGCAGGTCCAATTTTTCTATTGTACACTATTGCTTACATAAGCTGACAGAATTTCTCTTCAAGAAAAGGTAAAAATTCATAGCCAGCCTGTTATAGAGAAGTTTGTTTTGTAAGCAAAGTATACTATTTTTATTTATTTATTTAAATTTCTCACATGAAAAATGTAAAGTGACTGTTCTACAGAAAATCTGTAGATAACAAGGGAGTGTTCAGCTTTTAAATTGTATTTAAAGTGTGACAGTTTAAGAGCAACTACAATGTTGTTTCTGTAGGATACTAGGTACTAGGGCATTTATTACTGCTGGGCTACATTTATTTAGCATTCATATAGAATCACAGAATGGTTTGGGTTGGAAGGGACCTTAAAGATCATCTTGTTCCAACCCCCTGCCATGGGCAGGGACACCTTCCATTAGACCAGGTTGCTCCAAGCTCTGTCCAGCTTGGCCTTGAACACGTCCAGAGATGGGGAGTTAACAACCTCTCTGGGTAACACTATTGGTATTATTGAAGTGACTAATGTCTGTGTTGACTAGATCCTACTGCATTATATACTCTACTTTTATTCTCTAAAATAAAAAATTAAATTATAATCTGTTTATATGCTAAAATGGTGGTTTCAAGTATAGCTACTATCTCAAAGCTTACAGCTGGTGGTACATACTTTAGGCATCTATCTGCACTAGGGAACAATTAAAGCCTCTGATAAATTACATGAATTTCTAAGATTTATGTATGCTCTTGTCAGTTGAGTTAGTTACCTTGGCAGTTCAGATTTAATGCTTTTAATTAAATGAAGTCCATAGTTTCTCACTACAACTAACTTTATTACTAATATATGTAGAATTTTCATGGATACTGCATTAAAAAAAAAACAAAAGAACAACCAAAAACCAGACCACCAAACAACCAAACCACAAAATAAAAATAAAAGAACTCCAACCACACAACTGAAAAGCACAACAGCCAATGACCCAGATCTGTTTCTTTACTTGGGTGCTTTAAGCCAAGAAGCTGTTTCCTTCCTTTCTGGTGCTGTAGAGGAAGGGATATGAAGGACAGGGATAGTGTCCTGTGTTTACTGGGACTAGAACTCTGCCTTATGGGGTTATGTACTGCTGTTCTTCAGTCCTGCTTTGCTGTGGAAAACTAGGAGGGCAATCTTATGTTCAAAGGTCATATCATATGGGAATAGCAGTTGAAGAAGGTGATGAATTTTGTAAGAGCAGAAGCTCTGCCACTGTCACTGTGATACAGAGCAGCAAAGTCTACCTGGAAGTTTCCCAGCATTTAATAACTAGTAGCAGTCCTATAGCCAGCCTGTTAGTAATAATATGCTAACAAAGCTTTTTTCTAAACTGACAAGCTCAAACCAGGACATGAACAACAAATTCCAAATTCACTTGTAAAATGGAACAAAATGGCAAAAGGGACCAGAAAATGGGAGATCAGCAGCAGCCACTAGATTTATACCTGTCACATGTTTAAAGAATGGTTCTTAAATAAATTGCAAGAGCTCTAATAAGTGTCATAGACAATTTTGAAGACAGGAACAGTCCTAGAGTTCATCTCCAGACTTAACATGACAGTGTTTTGGAATCAGAGATTTTTTTAAACAAGAGTTGCACTATATTTTTATAGCAAAGTTTTATATTAATGATAGGTTTTTGTAGCCCTGTGCCAGCATTATACTGTTAAGAGTTTATCTTTTCATGATGTATCGATCATATACATGTGTGTTTGCTATACAAAGTTAACCTGTCACCGTTTATAATTATATAACTGACTTACAATATTTCTCTTGAGCTTGTTACAATTAGGTTACAGTTAACTTTTTCCCTCTTCAAAGGAAAGTTGAGAGAAGTAGGCCAAAATGTGCTAGTAGGAGAACTTTCTTAATTAGGAAATTAGGCTACTTCTTTAAGTAGACAACAAGCATTGTGTTTTTCTCTAGCCAAGAAAACTGAGTATTGCTGTATTAAAGATTAAAATGCATCTAACCCACAAGGTCTGGATTTTAAGCAAAATATTGAGCCTGTACTTCTGAAGGGTTGATTGGGGAACTTTAGTTGTTTTAACTATTGAATTGAAAGTGAGCTCTCCAAATTCTGTACAATCATGACAGGTGGCTTAATCTAAGGGAGACAAGCTGCTATCATTTAATGAAAAGCAGCACTTTTCCAGTGCTGCAACCCCTACTCTGACTGTTTTCCTAGCTCTAGGTGAAATGCAAAGTTCCTTTGTTTTACTCTGTTCCTAGGTGAGGCCAGATTAATAGCATCTAGGACTTCCACATTTCTGTGCTGTCCTTTGGCCTCTTTTCATGTCTCAAGAATAGAAGGTCTTTCCTCTGAACCATTTGATTCTCTGGTTTGGGCATCAGCTATTTTCTTCTGGCACAGAACATCAGAAGTGAAGGAAGATTAAGCTGTGCTTTCAGCCTGTTGGTTTCTTGGATCTTCCGATGCATAAAGCACCAGTGCCTTCAGTGTCTCTTTGTCCTGTTTGCAGAGTGGCTGGATTCTGCCTCTTTTGTGTAGCTTCATACCTTTTAGGGACAATGGGATTTCAGGTAGTTTCTCAGTGTCTCTTGTTTGTTCTTCTCTGTTGGTTTTGGTACTAACTTTAGTGTTAACAAAGAAGGTGAGGTGTGACGCTAATTAGTATAATGACTGAGATTCATCACCCCATAGATTCCAGTGTTTTCTGTAGTATTGACCCAGCGGGCTCAAAGAATGATTTAGAGTTTTAATGCATTTTTATCTCCTTGAACTTACGTTACAGAACTCTATGAGCCATAGAACTGTTAACATACAATTGTTGGAATATCTGTAAAATTCATTGAATTGGTTGACTGTGTCACTAAAATGGCATTTTGTAGAGTATGAATCAGCTACAAATGGGAAACAGGTATGGAAGAGTCTGGAGTGAATGAAGTAACCTTTCTGACTGGCATGTTCCACAGCTCGTGTTTCCCCAGGGCTTTGAATTCATGCTCTAACAAGGACATAATGAAAGATGCTATCTAAAATACGTTCTGATTTTATCATTTGGGTGTAACCAAAGGCTGCATTTCAGAAGAATTACTCATTTCAGCAGTGATGCTTCCATCCAGTGATGCTTGTGTGCTTTACAACTGGATTAACCTGAGAGATGCTGAGTCTACGGAAGCGTTATCCTCATTTATAGATAAGGGCCATGAGCTGTCCAGAGTCATACAGGAAGTTTGTGGCAGAGATGAGAATAGAACCAGGTCTCCTGACTCTGTCCTGTGCCTAATCATAAGACAATCCCTCTGACTGCCTTAGAACACTCTCTGCAAAAAGTAGTGTGTTAAATAATTTTAGTGGGAGATTGCACCCCAATATTATAGATGCTTTATTAAGCACTTACCAAATACTGCTTTTACTTAATATTTTGGGGGAAAATACATAGAGGGATTACTTGACCAAATTCTTCTCAACGTTGCCAAAATGAAGGTCTTTAACATAAGATCCATAAGTTACTCTATCATGAAATCAAGGTTCCTGCTCCAAAAATCTCACTTCAGCATGCTGTTTCATCTAGCCTTCTCAGGGAAACTGCATTTTTGAGATAATATCACACAAGATGATATTCAGAAGCTTTCATTAAAAAAAAAAATCAAAAATAATATAAAGTTATTGCAAACTAATATAGTATTCCAGTGGTTCTTGGCATATAGGAGTATTTTTTGAGTAGCTTTTGTCAGCCAGCTCTTTAGTGGCAGATGCTGATGTATAAATACATATATATATGTGTGTATATATATATAGCTTTGCCTACCCAACAGCGTAAAGGACATTTTACATCCCTAATCTACATGGCAGTTTGTTGCAATGCAATAAGAGACATATTGTAAATATTTTTTTCACTCAGCTGAAGTAAGGCTCCCAAACCTATTCATGCTGTGAAATCATTCAGAGCCAAATTTTCTAGAGCTTCAAAATGAATAATGAATTGAACTCTACAGCACATGAACAGAATTACATTGTCAGATTCCCAGAAAATGCAGGTCCATGTTTTTGATCCACTATACTAGAGATTATTTTTAATATTAAAGGGTTTGAGGGTGGATTGGGTTTATGGTCTGCTGTAAATGCAATTTCCTGTTAGCTTTTAACTGGTGTGAAGTTGGCTGCATCTTCTTCAATTTGGTCTAAAACTTGGAACTTAGATCTGTCTTCAAGGGTTATTTAAATGTAGCGATGTAACACTGAGTATTTATAGATATTATCAGCCTTTTCCTAAAGAGACATTCAGTGGGTTCCTGTTTAGGTCATCTTGTTACTATTTAAAGCTTTCTTTAGCCTTTCTATTTGGTGAGAAGTCTGACAAATCATGCTTTTTAGCAAATGCACAATTAAAGCAAGCTGCAGCAGGCCCTGCAGAGATGAAAACCGGTCAGGTTAATGCTGTGTGTACGTGCTGACTATCATGGGTAGTGTTCAGCTACTTCATCCTATATATGCTGGCTTCATGTTTGAGTTTAGGAACAGCATAAATAAAAATGTCCATTTAAAAAAGTAATGTAGTCTCAGTTATATCCTAAGAACTCATGGGAGTTCAGAGAGTTTTCTCCTCTCTCAGAAGTGCAAGATTACAATGGTTCCAAGTGATAGTCTCAGATTTGGGGGGGTAGACAGGACACAAACAACCCAAATAGTGGAAAAAAAAATAGAGAAGGCAGAGCAGCACATTTTGCTTAAATGTCTAGCTTTATTCTAACATGCAACATAAAGCCTAAATCTCTAGAAGTAGTTCCAAAGTTGGACAAACTATATTGTAAGAGATGTAACACTGAGTGACTGACTGGCAAGGAGTTTTTTGTAGTATCTTAAATTTCACTTGAGGATTCTTGCTCCTGAGTGATCTTCAAAAAATATCTATTGGAGTAATGGTAACCGGTTTAAAGGGCTTCAAATCATCTAGGGACATGCACACTGTTTTATAAACTAGTGGGTTTTAGTTTAACATAAAGTACATAGGTCTTACCTGAAAGATTTTAGTTTAAGGACCTTGGCCAAGGGCCTATCTGCATCTATTCTGAATTTTAATACTATTTAGATAGTGTAGACAAATGGTTATACATACTGTATCGAAATTAAAGTCTATTTTTTTCCTTAAATAAGAAGATTAAAGCTAGTTTCCTTTGAATTTCATAGCAGTAGTTTGGTAACTGAGACTCAGCTAAAAAGAGCTTGAACCTAGTTTGGGAAAGAAACTTATGAACTGTTGGCCCTTGGTCATAGGCTGGTTCTACTTTTTGTGAAATTAGTTCTTAGCTGATAATGTCAGTTTTCTAATATTTACTATCGTTACCACATAGAGTCAATTAAGTAAACAGGAAGGGAGGGGGAAAGTTAGAGAGCTGCTGCAAGAGACCACGTGTTCAGCTGTCCTGAAGCATCTGAGAATGAGCATTTAGCTCATCTTAAATGCTGCTTGTCAGATGGGATATTTTGCTTTCTAAATTGGCCTAATCCAAATTAAATACAGGTATTGAACAATAAGAGTATAACATCATCATGTAGGCCGATGTTCCTTGCTCAATCATAGTTTAGGCTTCTCTCATCTTTCACTGCCAGACAGGAAGAGACAGTTATGGTAGGAAAGACTTGACATGTCATCATTCCTGTGTCAAATCCTTCGGCAGGAAGTAGAGGTGAAAACAACAAATAAAGCTAGAATCTTTATATCTAATACTAAAACAGAGAGGTTTGAGATTGCTTTTGCCTGCTTTAGAACTGTACCATTATTTTAGAAACTACAGAAGGTTCTCAGACTATGTTAATCAGAACTAAAACTTCAGGTAGTGGTTTCCTTTGCCTTAGGAATCTTTCTTTGAAAAACTAAATTTCCTGCTAAAACCAGTACAAGTACTGTGCTCTTTTGAATGGATGTTGAGTCTCATCACTGATGGAAGCTTTAGTGATGTTAATTTGCATCTAAGCTAAAGATACTGTTGCATAAAGCTGCAAGGCTTTCTATAGGAAAAGGTGTAGTTTTGTAATTTGTCTTTCTATTGGTAAATCTACATTTGGAGTATATGTAAATATACATATATTCTGGGAAATACACAGACAACATTATCGTGTTTAGCAGCAAAATACTGGTAGTTAAGTGAAAGTGACTTTTCGATTGAACCTTATGCCAAGAAGAGGGTGAGGTTTCTTTCCCTGTAATGGGCTTGTATTTGTTATTCCTCTTCATTTGATTTGCATCAGAGGTGTGATAACTTCTCTTTTTTTTCTAATCCCACAGGTTGGAGATATTGTGAAGGTTACAAGGATGAATATAAATGGTCAGTGGGAAGGAGAAGTCAACGGTCGAAAAGGGCTGTTCCCCTTCACACACGTGAAAATATTTGACCCTCAAAACCCAGATGAGAACGAATGACTCCCTCAGCCCAATTTACACTGCTGCTTCATTTTCCTGGCTATCATTAGCATTGTTTGAGGTGGGATGATGACTTAATGGCACATTGCTAGCATTGCCCATTTTCCAGCTTGCTGCAGTTTGACGGTTCTTTTAATATACATTTGGAGTACATACAACTGAAGTCACTGCCTGACCTTCATACCGTAGTTGCATCATCCAGAGTTTTAGTTTCACTTTTAAAACTATTGGGCCTTAAGCTGGAGAAGACTGAACCGTAATATTAGCAGAGAGGTATGAGAAGAAAACCTTTCCTCTTGAGACTTCCATGGACTTTTTCTAGTTTGCTCAGTAGGAAGAGCCCTAATCTTAGATCAAACATGCAACTCGTGTATTACTGTCCAACAAAAAGCAACAACAAAAATGCAATTTTAGGACTGAAGAAGATTTAGTTTTAAAATTACCTTCCTAAGGTAGTACATTTAAAATGATGGTCTCTTCAAAGGACAATAATTGGAGCTTATGTATTCTAAGCAGTTGTATTAGACACTGCTCCTTTCTGTTAACTCTTAAGCTTGTTGTTGACCTTCTTGAAACAGTGTGTGTTAAATGCAAATAACCATTGATTGAGCTGCATTGAAGCTGAGGCATTTATTTATAAGGAAACTTAGGAGGGTTTGATACTTGTAACCTGGTTTTGACATATTTAATGACTTTCTATGATTTTTGCAAGCACTAACTGTAGAAAGTGAGCTTTAAGGGGAAAACACTTTGGCCTGGTCTATATACAGCTCTTCTGCAGTGTTGAAAGTGTAGTTTTACTAGTATAGAAGTGCTCATCTATTACTTGATAGACAGATCAGATTGCCATGGTGTGGAGAGGTAGGAGAGGAGCAGGACAGAAGAACTTGCTAAATAACTGATAAAATCCTCTTACTTCAACAATTAAACACCTTTTATATTCATTTCTCTGTAGGCTCCCTGCTCTCTCCAAAGTTTCCTAACTATGCCAGCCCCAGCTCATTGAAAGCTCCTTTTCAAACACAGTACCTTTTTTTCCAGGGTGTCTCTGTGTTGCTGTGCTTCTCTTCCAGGGCTGCTTTCATCTTCTTTTGTTCTTCTCTCTTCTTCCTTGCTTGTACCCCAAGTCCTCTGCATGTTATCATGGGTTTCTTTTACTCTTCCAAATGAGTTGGCTCTGGTTTATATATGCCCCAGGTCCCTCCCCCTCCCAGCATCCTCTAGAAAATGGTTAATTGGAGTCAGCTGCCTGGGTTCCCCATGTGATAAGTCAGTGTTCAGGCTGGAGGAGGCCACAAAGGTGTCTGTTATCAGTACAACTTCTTCCCTATTTCTGTACCTAAGCTATCCTGCTGTAATTGTACCTACAGCAGGGAGCACATGGCTGCAGGAAGTGCAGTCCATGCCAGGCAGGTGCTCATCCTGAGCCTGGGTGCAGGATATCAAAGCGTAGGTGCAGTGGAATCCTGTGCCACCTTCTTCAAATGTGTGTTGTAGGTGAACTGGAATGCTCTTTTTAAAATGATGGAATGCTGAATTAACAGAATACATGTGTGCAGAGACTACAACCAGAAAACCTCCCTTTTCAGACAACCTGGTTAAAGCAAATGTCCAGTGTGGAAGCTACAGGAAAGCAGCAGCCTCCGTTTTTCAACTTTTGAAGGCTGTCAGTTGTAGCAAAATGAGAAACGTCAAACACCTGCTTATAAATGTCAAATGATATAAACATTGTCTTAAGCTCCAGCACATTTTCTTGTTGATTTGTGTTACTTGATCCTAATAAAAGCATGTTGTTCTTAGTTCACATGGAAGTGCCATGAGATCCTAAGCTGGAAGGCATTGAACTGCAAAAATGGCATTTGCAACAAGACATTCAAAGTGCCGGGTTTTAAAGAAGTCTCTCCGTTCATCTATTAGCTGTTTTCTGTAGTATTGATCGAGTGGCTGACAGTCTAGAAGTTCTTGTAGAGCATTTTACTACCAAATTAACTGTGAAGTAGAGTAGCATTGACTGAATTGTTTGGTGCTGTAATTCTTGACAATAGGCATTGACATTTTGTCTTGCAAAGAAAAGCTATGCAGCTCTTAACTAAGAAGGTCATGCTTTTCCTGTGCCCCGACGATACCCACACGTTTACTACACAGATTGTACTACTGAAAGTCATCTTTTGAATACAGAAACTGCACTAAACTCAGTCTGCTGCAGAGAAATCTTATTTCAGGCCTGACCTAGTTACAGGCAGCTCTTCAGAAGACTGATGGTTGAATTCTTCCTTTGCGTGGTAAATAAATACTGTGAGATTTGAGATCTTGAACACAGCTTTTAACCTGATTTTTTTTTTTCACTGAAATAAATGTCTCGACTCATCCCCTCCTTGAATAAGGTGTACACTTTGAACACAGATGTTGGTTTAGGTTTAATTATGTTCTGCAGAAAAGCAAAACATTTTCCTTCAAAACTATGCAAAATTTGTGTGTAGTGGCATCTGATGCAAAGACAAGAATTCTTAAATTTCTGTTAACCTGGTTTTGGGCCACAAATGAACAGTGTTTCTCCAAGTAGCAGTGGTGTGGTTCAGGTATGTAAAATGTGGTTTCAATGTAGCATACTGACCAGCCTAAGCTGATTGTAACCTTGCTTCAAAATGTGTCTTGGCTATTTTACTATGAGACAAGTATTTTCATATAAAGACTGCATTTGATCAGTGTGTGTTTCTCTGTGAAGGACTCTGGATTCTCAATCGCTTGTCGCTTGCTTACACGTGTGCTGTCTGTTGCTTTATGAAACCTCTTAAATTGGAGTGATAACCTATCAGTGTAAATGTTCTTGGGCGTGTAAGGTAACCTTAATATGAAGCATGAGAGCCTACAAGTGATGGCTTCAATCTATGCACCATTAAAGTTGTTCTTGCTTTGGAACTAGGAGCTGGTGTAATGACCTGGTGCCACAGTAGGCTTAGTGCTTGGCTTCCTCCTGCTGTGTACATGTGTATATAGACGTTGAAGCCTCTGACCAGTCTGAAAGTTTAAATGAAGACTGTTTTAATCAGTGTCCATCACTGGATAAGCGCTAATTTAATTCATGATTGTTTACAAATTGGGAAAGAATAAACAAAAGGGAATATCCTGTTTGGGTTGAGGCTCTGAAGAGCCTGAGCATTATTTTTGTAAAGGGAAAAACAGCATTCTTTGTGCCATTTCATGTGCCTGTAAATGAATTTTTATATTGTATTAACATCCTGGAAATGAGTGGGCTGCCTTTGTTTTCTAGTCCAGTTTTCAAGCATTTTCCTCAATTACCTGCTTTTGAAAGTGAGACCTGCCTAAAAGACTGCCTTTTGGGACCAGTGAAAGCGTTCCTGTATAGTTGTCATTTTCTGTTTATTTGTGTTTAAGTGTGTTTTGGGTCAAGGATACAATTATTGCAGTGGGAAAGGTGGCCTTGTATTTGAGACAGTCTTCACTGTGTAAACTTTTAAACACAATATGTAATTTAAAGACCATGATCTTCAGGCAATAATATTAAGTGTAAGCTTTTAAAATTTATTTTGGGGATCATAGCTTGTTTTATTTTTTGTGCTATGAAATTAACAGTATTAAATGAATTATATTCTTAGAATATATGGAGTGTCTTTTCTTAAGATTAGTGCCTTTTTAATTTCTTACTCCACTTAAATCATAGAACTGGTCCCAACATCAAGCCACTGTGTTTTTTTCCCCAGTGCCCTGTTTGTACAGTCTAAATAAAACTCGCCTCAACTTACAGTATTATTTGTTGTCTTTAGTCTTAAAACCTTGACAATAACAGCAGAGTATGTAAGCCCTTACTCTGTCATTATGATGCCCTGTTTTGTGGGTGAACAGAGTGCCAACTGAAGTTTTCCAGAATCAAAGGAAGAATTAAGCAGGAGAAAACACTGTTGCCAGGCTGAATGATACTTCCCTGTTTCATCCTCGTGCCTCTCTCAGACTATTCTGCTGGGCTCTGGAGGTTCACCTGAAAAAGATGCATCTCTGGTTATCCAGATTATCACTGTCTCCTCCACCCTCACGCCCGACACGTCACTGATCTTCCTCCACTGTATGTAACGCTGCTCTTTGGCCAAGGCTTTTAAGGGTCTGGAAATCATGACCTTTGTTTACTGTGATACCCTTGACTGTGCTTGTAAGAGTGACTGATTTATGCAAATGGTTTGAATTTAGCTTATTATTGATTGAGTAAATAAGGTGTAACCTGTGCAGGTGCAGGAGAGGGGAGTGACTGGCATCCTGGCCCCTGCTGAGAGGTGCCGGTGTAACACATCAGAAACGTCTCCTTTTGGAAGTGAGAACCCGGATCCTGGTCGTCTTTTGCCTTTTTAGTCAATCCAGATCAAGAGTAGCACTAAGTAAACTTAAGGCTTTTCAGTTAAATCATTAACAAGGTGTTGATACTTGAGATGATCCTGTATAGGAGGAAAACTTAAGAGGAACATCAGACACTCAACTGCTGCAAAAGAGAAGCCTACAAAGCTTGCATTGGCTCCCTGAACTCTGTAGGTATGGTGACAGCCTTGTGTTTGTCTTCTCTGGAGTACAGATTTCCATGTGATGTTAATAAACATTCATAGCCAACTCTGCATAGTGTCTTATCATCAAATAGTCACATTTGGCAAGTTACATTTCGGAAAAAAACAGTTGTGTTGTAATGACACAAGCAAGAACAGGTCAGGTACACGCAGTGGGATTGATAATCCTGTTTCAAGCTGCTTTGTGTGCATTTGGCTTCCTGGCAAAAGCTGGCAGTGTTGGCCTGTTGCTGTGGCTGCTTCTCATGGCATCTTTTGCTTTATGTGGCAAACCCAAGTGTTTCTGCTCTTCCCTCCGTGATCTGCTTCCTGCACACTGGATCACAACGTGGGTGCCCTGCGAGGTGCCGATGAAGGCAGGTGCTGCACACCCCTCCCAGTGCAGGGTGTGCCAGGGCTTGGTTCTGTTCTGGTACCACCCAGGCTTCTCTGACACCCCGGGGAGTGGAGGTGCCTGGGATTCACTGCTCTGAACACTCACCTTCTCCACTGGCTGGCACAGCCCTCCCCTCGCTGCAGCTGGGATGGGGGATTTGTACCAGGAGTGCCCAGCACAGCAGCCACCGAAAGCTCCAGCAACAGCCAAGTGTGCTCAGCCGAAAGTCAAAGGTAACGAGAAACAAGCAGTAACTGCACCTGGGTGTATTTCTGGCTTACCTGTATCCAGGCTCTCACCAGTGCAAATCTGAACTAGTTTAGTTAGGTCAGTCCTACAACAGGCAGTATAAGCCTTAATTTTTCTGTGCCAGCTGGCTGGGATGAGTTGGGTTCATCAGTTTGTCATCACACTGGTTTAGAAATAAAACCTTTTAAATGAGTGACAAACACCTCTCTAGGACATACCCAGAGGTGTGTCTGTTGGAGCTTAACACCAGTAGGAAATACACCTAAATACACTCAGATAAAATGCAGCCACAGCAGAACACAGTTCCTTGTAGTTTTTTTACATGATTTTTCACAGTGTAGATTGTGCACATACGAAAGCTCTTCAGGTCCACACTCACCAGCAGGGACAGCTCACCTTAGAGCAGCTGTAGCAGTTTCTATCCCCTTCATTGTCCCCTCTGCCTTTTTTTTAGAGGGCAGGTCAGCTGCTCCCGTAGCAGCTGTTGGACCACCAGTCACAGCTCAGCGGGGCAAGGTAAAGCAGTTCCAATTTCAGGAAACCTCCATACCCCGAGCTGTGAACTGGCAGTTGCTGTGCAAACAGCTGAGCCCCCCTGCAGCAGGACCACGTGTCCAAGCAGGACAGGCAGGCACAGGGAAAGAAAACATCACAGCTGTCCCAGAGTGAGCCTCCTGCTCCAAAATCCAAGCCCTACAAGCTTGCCTAGAGCCAAAGTTGCACCAATTACTGTGACTCATTAACACAGATTGGTGTGTGCCCACCTTGGGTCTGGTTATCCACACACTGCTCCAGCTGCCCACCATGGGAGCAGCCTGGGAATCCAGCACCCACCACTGTGACTTGGACCCATCCCTGCTGCTCCAGACTGGCACAACCCTTGGGAGCTAAAGCTGAGCTACTGCCCCTGCTCAGTGCACCCTTCATGTGCCAGGTGCAGCCTCACCTGTGGAAGACACCATCCACGCTGCTTCCAAGGTAGGCACGGGGAGCGAGGGATAGGGAATTAACACAGTGCTCCCCTCAGATAACCTTCCCAGCACCTGCTTACTTCATTCCGGGCATTTTGTAACTAGAACCCTCCCTGCACGAGTTATTAGTCTAACCCGCCGCTGGCGCACCAGACAATTGGGATCAGAGCTAAATCTGGGGTATCCGCAGGGAACTGGCTCCTGCTTTGTGCGTCCTGGCTGGTCCAACAAGGGCAGCTGAAAGTCAGCGCTGAAAAATCCGTCACTTGCTTTTGGTCTAGAAATGTATCACTAAAGCACAAGGGACAGGGTGGATCCCAGGGACTGTTAACCCCCTGCGCCGCACTGTGATTCCCAGTCTGCACTATCCACTGAATCCTCTCCAGACCCTGGAGCAAGAGCAGCTCTCGCTGGGCTCTCAGATGGTGGCAGGGGCAGAAGGGCAGCGCTGGGTGTGCTGCTTTGCCTTCCCCCAGCTTGCCCTGCACCTGAGACCCAACTGACTTGGGGGCAGAGGCGAGTGAGGAGTGGATGCTGTTTTGAACAGACAGAAGGGACTGACAGAAGTGAACAACAGGAGTCGGTTTGAAACTCTTGGCACTCGACTCGTTTTCAGCCCACCACCATTCAGCAGCCAAGCTGGAGACCTCCAGGGATGCTCCTGACAGAAGTGACAAACCCAGCCACTGTTGCTACCCTTAACTTGTCATAAAAAATACAAGAAAATCAAACTTGCCCATTTTTCATTACTGTGAAGTAATGGCACTCTGTATTTCTAGACTGTAATCCCATAGTTTTTTAGTGCATTCTGTTACTTCACTAATTTGATCTGGACTATGAGGTAGTTCAGGGGCTCTCATGGGGACTTCTACATTCTGAATCCATTTCTGTAATCTTACACCATCTCTTTTTTGCCCTCATCTTGTGACCAGTGATACCATTAATCCACTGACCTTGAAGAGAAACAGCTTTTCTCTTTCCAGGTATCGCAGCTGGTGACTTGGCTCAAAGTCTGCTGTGAGGATGGATACACAGCACTGGACTGGATTCCTGCTGAGCATCAGCCTCACGCTCTGCAGGCACAAAAGAAACGTAATTCATCAGGCTTGGCCTTCCTTGTGTAAGAAAGAGCCACATCCCGTGAAGATCGAACACCTCCCGCTGTGCCCGACTACTTGGAATAGCTGTGCCTACTCGGCACTTTGGAGAACTAGACCTAAAATTAACAAAGATAATTTCCCTGCAAGAAATAGCACCTTGGCCTGAATGTGGGATACTTCAGCAGGAGTCTGAAACAGGAAGGCTAAAATTGGCTCCGGTCTGGGATTCTGCTGAATGGGCTATAACACAGGTCTGAGCACTGCATGCAGGACACGCAGCAGCGCTGGAAATCTCCAGCCAAAATCATCCCAAGCTGCAGGATGTATCCCAGTAGTGATGAAAAGGTTACTCCCAGTACTCAGTAGCAGCTCCTGCCTGTACAAGGCTGAGTGATCCACCTTCACCATCACTTAGTGACCATCTGATTGAGGCAGAGGTGGGTGCTGGGATGGAAACAGCTCTCCAGCTGGTGGGACAGAGTGCTGGATTTCTAGCAAGGCTTTGTGCTGTACAGCAATGAACGCCCACAGATCTCCACAGTGGTGTCTCTGGGATCAACACTGGCCTAAATTTAAACATACAAAAATAAAGACACATTGGAGAGCAGCCTAGGAACAGAAAGTGTGCACAGTCCTTGGCAGGGCAGTAAAGATGTGGGACTTCCATGCATCAGGCGTGCAGGGCTCATGCCTCCCACGCTGCAGTGCCCTGATTTCAGCCACACACTGCAGTCCTGCAGCCCAGGGGCAGCACTGCATTGGAACAGCTATGGAAAATGGAGGGGAGGAGATGATGTACCTGGAGAAGGACAGGCTGATTTAACACCCCTCCCTGCTGCCAAATGCTCTGTGGGCTCTGCAGTCATCACCCAAAATAGAGCCACAATCTGTGCCTCCTTCAAGAGACAGTCCCTGCTGGAAACATGTCAGGGCATTGCTGGGGCAGCAATTTACTGCAGGGAGCCACCTCAGGAGCTGCTGACACCGCACCCCACTGTACCTGGCTCCTTTCCCTCTCCCCCACCATTCGAGCTGCCTGTTGATGCTTGCTATAGCCTGGGAACAAGACACAGGGCTTGACCCAGCAAGGAATGTAGGCAGGGTTTGGGCAGAAATGAGGAAAAGTCCTGCATTAACCTCAGGGTGCAAGTCAGAAATCCACCACATGTGGCTGTCACCTCACGTCCAAGACACCTTGGCACAAGGGGTCCCTTCCGGTCCAGCCCCAGCCTGGCAGAGGCTGAGTGGCTCTGAGGCAGCCCCTGTGACAGCCTCTTCTCTCTGGGACTGGACATATCTTGTGCTTCCCAATGCAAAGACACATCCTCCCCACAGCAAGCAGCTCATCCCAGGTAACCTCCTCCTCCTCCCCTTGTTTTGCTGCCAAGGTCCCTCCCAAAACGTGAGCTGCTTCAGCCCCAACTTGCCCAACACTCAGCCTCTGTCAGCACCTGAGCAAGACGAGTCACGCGAAGCCCTCAGTCCAGACACGCCGAGACAGCACCAGAGCTTCACCCCTTGTGCACTGTAACCACAGAGCAACAACACAGATGGTCTCCTGGCTTTTCCCATATTCTCCACCACCTTGGGGTGCCCTCGCTGCCCCTTCCAGGCCCTCAGCACCTTTGCAGTAAACCCGGTGCAGGCTGCCCCAGCTGTCCCCTCGCAGGTCACACGCAGTCACTGGGTGGCACTGTGCCCCTGCCTGTGCAGCCGCCCAGCTCCATCCTCCTCCTCCGCTCCGGGCGGGACCGGGGGGCGGGGGGGACGGGGAGGAACCCCTGGCTGGGCCAAGGGGCAAAGGATCTCCTTGCCAAAATGGACCCACGTGTGGCAGCCAGAACTGACAGATGCCCGGGGACCCCGGGAGGTGACCCCAACACACAAACACGGGCTCCTGCTGCCTCCCTGCCAGAGTGTCTCTCCTCACTGCGGTTACATTTTCATTACCGTGGCAAAAGGAGATCAACTGCATCCTTACAATGCACCCCTCCATAAAACTAATAGGCCAGGCAATTGGGACAGCCCTGTGAAGTACTTTATAGTCTGGACTCAAGGAGTTTGTGCCACAGCTCACAAGCTGTCCCAGCCCCACATCCCAGGAATCACAGCATTATTTCTCCTCACTGTCCCTTCTTTTGAGCTGGGAGCAGTGTGAGGATGAGCATGGTGCCCTGATGCCTGGCTTGGCTTGTTTCCCATCACTCAGAGCCCCATTTGGCTCCAGTGGCACAAGGCTGACAGAAGCTTCCATAGGGATCATAATTTCCTCTTTCCAGGGCATCACGACACAGCTCTGCACTGACTCCAGGAGCTTTTACACCATCAGTGGGAGTCAAGGGCCAAGAGGCTGGACCAGAGCAGAGACCAGGGAGGCCCTTTGCCAAAGCTTTGCCATTTGCTTCATTTGCAGTTGAAAGCCAGCCAGGCTCACGGGAGGAGCAGCAGCTCCTCCAACACCACGATGGCAAAACATGGCAAAACCCACTCGGCTCTGTGAAAGACCCTTCCCTCCACACTGACACCCCGTGTTTGTTTGGAAAGCTGGGGGGACACATTTGGTGTAACGTGGAGCCCCATTTCGGAGGGTACCTGGTGGGATTTGAGGGACTGTTTTGCTTCCCATGTTGTTGGGGCCCAGCTGACCTCAGTGGTGCACTCCAAGTGTACCTGGAGCAGGGAGCTGGGCCCTGGCTCCAGTAGGGCCAGGTGGACAACACTGGGGACAACAATAACCAAAAGGAGCAGCAGCTGCCACCTTCCCTCTTCCTGCTGCCTAAAAGCAGCCCAAGAAAAGCTTCCTTTAATCGCTCCCTCTATATTAGACCCTTCCAGGGGAAATTAGCACAAGTGCAACACCAGTGGCACCAAGGGAACAGACCCTGAATGACTTGGAGGGGGGTTAATTAGTTTGTTAAAATCCTTCTCTCTTTAGTCGCCACCTACAGCTCCAAGCCTTGACAAACAGTTGGGAAAAAGGGTCACTGTTGAAAATCAATGCTCTTTAGAGGTAAGAGCTAAAGACCCTCCAAGGACCATCCTGTTGGGAAATAAAGTGGAGGAGACTGTTTCTCCACCATTAGGGTATAAGACAAGTGTTAGAAGGGAAAGCAAAAGGTTTCTAGGTCTCCATTAAAGTCAGAAGGGAGACAAAGAGCCCATTTCTCCCCTTTGATTTACTGTCTTTAATCTCTTTATCTTGGTGTCCCCACCTACCCTGCAGGACAGTAGCATTCAGACGTGCTGAAAAGCTTAACTTATGTTTGCAAAAACGATTCAGGATCCCCAGATACCAACTGACAGAGACTGCAAAGTGTTACTGCCCGTCCCTTTGGATGATGATCCCTTTGGAGCACAAGAGCTGCCGGCAGACGGGCTCTCCACTCCTGACATGCTGGTCAGGTAACATGAGTGTGCTGGGGAGAAGGAGCAACATCAGAAAGCCCCACAGCCCCTTACAAACAGTTTCCCCCTTTGATTAAATTAACATTAGACTGTATTGACCCCATAGAATTCTGTACAACTTCCAGTCCCCCCGTAGCTGCCCCGAGCACGGCGGTGCTGTCTGGTAACCTGCCACAGAGCTGCTGTGTGCCCACGGCGAGATGGGACCCTGCCAGCACTTCTGACACCTCCAGCACCATTTCAGTGTTGTGGTGGGAGGGCTACAGCTGCAGCTCAGTGATCTCCATGGGCAGCCCTTTGGGACTAAAATTTCCTCAAGTACCTGCTTTAAAGTTGGGACTGACTTCATTCGGCCTTCCCATCTGTGCTGCCCCATGGAGGGCAGAAGGACAGACAGTTCCAGCTTTAATCCAAGGAAAAGATTTCTTTGCTAGGCACAGGTGTGCCCTGCCTTCTATACTGTCCACTGGTGTTTGTATTTTAAAAGCCACTGCATCATTTGATTCTGCCCAGCTGTCTGAAAAAAAGGCTAACATCCTGTGTACTGCTGGGACCTCTTTGTCAGAGGCTGTGAACTCATCTCCATCCAGCACCAGGATGGATTGAACAAACTGAAGCAGTATTTTATTGCTCAAGCATAAAACATGGGAATAAACAAGCACTGAAGTGCTACTGATCATTAAAACCAGATGGGAGCCCATTTACTGCCTCCAGCAGTGAGGTGCCACGGCTGCTCTGCTGAGGCCCCCTTGAAATAGGAAACCCAACGCACCATCTGGGAGGTGCTGGATGGCAGTGGCTACAGGCAGCCCCTGCAATTCCAGGCTGGAGTTATCTGTACTGTCCTCTCACCACCATCCCAGGGATAACCAAGGAGTGACAGAGCTGTTAGTCCTGGCTCCAGAAATACAGTCACCTCTGTTAAGGTTGTGCCTACATGAAAATGCCCCGTTGAGGACAAGCAGCCCATCCAGGGCCAGTCCCATCGTCCAGGGAGGTGGGATGGGGAGAATCACAGGCCAAATTGTCCACACATAGAGCAGGGACTTGGCTGCATTTCAATTGTATTTGTTCAAATGCACATCAGAGAACCATCCCTGGTTCTGGTCACTCCTGCACAGTTCACCTCCCAGATGATGGTTTATCCAAAGCAGCCCAAGTCTGACCTTACTTCTTTAACCAACCACTGCTGTCTGGCATGGGAAGTACCATGGTGGGAAGAAGCCAGGGGCTATTTCCTCCCCTTCCTAATCAACACACCCACCACAGATAAAGGCACAAGGAGAGCATTCCCAGTCTAGAGTCCTGGAAACTGGCCTCCAGAAACAGCTCCATCCTGAGCACCCTCAGCTGCAAGCTGGGCTCAAACCCCTCCCTAGACTGAAGCTTTGCACCTTTGTCTCCAAGTCCCATCTCCTCATGGCAGGGAACCCTCTCAGCAGCCGAAACCAGAGCGCGGCATGGGGCCAGGGATGGATTCCTGGGCGGCCCCTGCGAGCCGAGCGGAGATGCAAATGGAGCAGGAGACTGCTGGAGAAGCAGAGACAGACAGATGCTTTTACACTTCAAAGGGAACAGGGCCCTCTGAGCCTTTCAGGAATACGCACAAATCGATAGACTCCTTTCAAACACCGAGCACATTTGCTCAAGTGTGAGGCAATTAGTCCCTGAGGATGGAGGCAGGACAGGGCCATTAACAGCCATACGGGCAGGATGAGAAACATGCGGCATGACTCCTATGGCTCCACGCGGACAGCCAGCCCAGCCTGCTGAGCAGAAAACCCGCGGTTCTGGCCTCACTTTCTCATCCATGGTTTTCAAAATGCCCTTGTGCCCCCAGGGGCTCTACAGGGAGTGCATTAGTGTCATTCAGCCCATGTCAGTGCAATGCTCAGCACATCCCTTTGGCAAACAGAGCGATTTTGATCATATCCCCTCCACTGCTCGATGGTTCACTGCTTTTATCCCGGGAGAACAATAACCAGGGGTACCCCCAGGGATGCACGAGGGCTGACTTAAACTTAGCACAGCAATTCCCATTTCCCCCTTCACCCGACTGCTGCAGGGTGGTGCCCGAGCTGCTCCAGAGAGCTCTGTCTCTACCGAGTCCTTCCTAGATGGAAAAGCAGCACCCAAACCAGATTGTGGGCGAGCAGAGGACTGGCTGCTCAGCACGAACACAGCCAGCATGGGGACAGACCCCGCTGTGTGACAGGAATCAGGCCTGACTCATCCCTGTCTACTCTGCACCAGCACTTCCACGCAGATCTACCCTTAATGCACCAACTCCCAGCAAGGATGTTACAGAGATCCCAGGTGCTGGTGCTTTATGACCCCACAGATGGGAGCTGGAGTGCCAGAGCCAGCACACAGGAAGTCTCTCCCGTGAACAGCTGCTGTTTTACATGTACAGTCTTATTTGTACAAAGAGAGGCAGAGATACCAAAAGTGAGCAGTGCTTTATGCCTGGCTGTGTAATTGATGGAGTGCCTGTCCTGTATTGCTGGCTGCCCACTCCCACTCTCCTTTATGGGGGCACATAATTTACCCTCTTCAGTAAAAATAGAAGAGGAAGAAATAAAAATCTCAGCATGTCCCCAAAGAACAGTAAGAGATGGAAATTAAATCCATCCATTACACTCACCAAGCAGGGTGCTGTCTGGGCAGGAACACTGTAGTTGTACACCTGCACGTTCAAAGAAAAAAAATGAAGTATTAGAGAAGTGTCAGAGGCAACCCAGCACCTCACAGCAAACTACTTCAGGCCATAAAACAAACTCACACGACTTGGAAAAACAAAAAAGGAATAACACTAAACTAAGCTGGGCAGCAACACCGCTCAGCACAGCTGCAGCACCTCTTCTCACCCCTGCGCTGAAGGGTTGCTTCACCCTTGGTTAAAATTTCGTCTGACACCACTGCTCAGGCCCAGGTCTCAAGAACGCTTCAGTGTTTGCTCTGGGAAGTACACGTCGAGTGCTGCGGGGGAGAAACACCTTCCCGACTTCCTTCGCTGTGTCCTGTGAGCTGCGTTACCTCTCCCAGGGTTCCTCCTGCTCAGATTTGCTGTAATGATCAGAAGCCACATTTAAACCTCACTACAGCTCTGCAAGGCACGACAGCAAAAGCAGCTCACCTGGAGCGGCCGGGAGCCAGGCTAGCGGCTGCTTCCCATGGCCCAGGGAGGGGACAGCCGAGCCCTGGAGACAGGCAGGGACAGGCTTCCCTACAGCCACGGCAAAACCGCAGCAAGGTCGTGCCTCTGAGCACGGCTGGAGCTCAGCCGGCAGCGCCCAGGGCAGCTGAGGGGGACAGGGCGCACCAGCCCTCCCCACGCTCCCGGGAAAACCCTTTGTCCTCCCTTCCCCAGTTGGCCCTGCACAGTTTTACCCCTCCCTCTTTGCTCTTGGCCGTTCACCGAGCAAGGGGAGGCTGCGGGCGGGTGAGCAGGTAAGCGGAGACACCTGCACGGCACATTTGGCCGCTGATGAGCGGAGGAGGGGCGGGCAGGGGGGATGTGGCTCTGTGCCGGCCCGGCCCCGCACGGCGGGTGACGGCTGCTGTTTGCTGCTGCCGGCCAAATGCTGCATCCCCCCTGCTACGAGGCTCCCCATGGATCCCGACCTGGGGCTCGGGAATTAAGTGGCTTTTAAGCTCTGCAATAAAAACCCATTTGACTTGAAGAATGTTGTTATTCCTGGAAGGGGGTTTGCGCCTCTTGCTTGGATTTGCTTAAAGTGATCCAGTACATGCCCTGACCAAGTAAATGCACACAGGAGCCCTCTGGGGAGGCTCACGGAGCACCAAATGACAGACACCCCACACCGAAGCAAGTGAGGAGTCCGGCTCAGCCTGGCTGTCCAGCACAAGGCGATTCAAGAGCCCCAGCCCATCTCGGCATGGAAACGCTGCTCTGCGGGATCTCCTCGTGCCTGTCCGTGGGCAAGGAGCCTCCCTGGGCCCCCACTGAGCCCTGCGGGGACAGGCAGACCCGCACCACACACGGGAGGACACCGGGTGCCACCGAAGGTGCCAGAGAGCAGTGCTGCCCCGGGCTCAGCCGGGCCAGGAGGCTCAGCTGAGGGCACCAGACAGTTTGGTTTGCACCAGCTGAGCACATCTCTGTCCCTGCAGCACCTGGAAACGAGATAAGCTTTAGTGAAACCAGCTGGTAGCTGCTTCTGCAGAGGCCACATCCTGAGCCAGCTGAGACCGGAGACCCTGCACCCCTGGGAGGACTCTCCATGTCTCTAGAGAGGTGTGGGGCACTTTGCTGAGCTGCAGGGAAACAGGTGCCTCTCCCAAGCCTGCAGCTGCCTGCAGAAGAACTGCAGTGT
Organism: Neopelma chrysocephalum; assembly: GCF_003984885.1. NCBI lineage: Eukaryota > Metazoa > Chordata > Aves > Passeriformes > Pipridae > Neopelma > Neopelma chrysocephalum. The sequence continues at coordinate 320,258 of NW_020897778.1, read as the reverse complement.
TGGCAAGAAAGCATTTTTCTGCCATTCCCATCTGCATTGAAGAAGTGTCAGGCAAGGCTTAAGGCTGCAAAAACCAGTAGGAGAAACCAAAATAAATTAAGATCTTTATTTCCCATAGGAAATTTACCTAGATCCCATTTATACTCCGTTTGCCCTTGTCCTTATGTAATTCCTCTGTGGGAGAGGAGCAGAAAATACAGAGAAAATAAACAATTTGCTGCAAAGAATTGGTGCAAGAGCCTGAGTCACATCTAGCAGTGCGAGCAGATAACCTGAGGCTCACTGAACACGCTGCAGAGAACAATGAACCCTGAGATCAACAGCATGTGTCATGCATGTACAAACTGGCCCCAGGTAACATGACTAAAGCAGAGCCACTGGTGTGCTTGAGAAAGATGCACAAACCCGCACTTTTGAGTTTATTTTATTACTCTTAATGGCCTGCCTTCCACATGTCTCATTTCCCTTTATTGAAGCTGTCAGAGGCATTACATTATGTCACATGCGTGCAAAAACAGTGTTTTCAGTCGAGCTCACACAGACTTTTAAATGCCACAGCTGAAGAAAACAAGACAGTGGGAACTGCAGAGGGAGGAGGTGGGAGCAGAGTCCAGAGCACACACCTACGGGCAAAATCTCCAAAGGCTTCACAAACCAGCCAGAGCTGCAGTCTCTCACCAGACAGGAGAGCAAGAAAGTAAAGGTACTTTTCTAATAGGCTGGATGATTCACTGAAGAAGGGCAAGTGGTCCTGTTGCAACAGAAGGCTGATGAGTAATTAATGGCTTGTCCTAGGCACAAGGCTGAGTCTTTCACCCCAGTGCAGAGCTGTGCCAAACACCAGCTCTACCGACAGGCCCATGGGGCAGCAGCACCTGCAATGCTACTCTGAAGGTTTGAAAGGAAGAACAGTGCACTCGTATTTGCACAGGAGTTTCCCAATGCTGCCCAGTTCTCCTCAGTTACTTACACTCACCACAGTATGTTTTTCATCCTCATTAGCACCCTGTGACAGCGAAACACATCCCAGCTACAAAGAAAAAGGAACAGATCTAACCAGGTAGCCCATGGGGGGGATGTATTCTTTCTCTTTTCTTGGCAAGGCACTGGCAGTGATCCCGGTGGGTGCCAGGAGGACTGCCATGCACAAAGTACCCCCAGGGTCCCTGCACATGGGGCTCAAGGCACCCACTCGACTCCCCAGCCATTATTCTCATCGCATTTCCAAGATGTGACAAACAGTGCTGGCAAAATCAGCTACTAATGGTCAGAGACAGACTATTTCTCTCATCCACAGAGGTCAGCCTTTTACAGCTGACCTGCCTTCATGCAGCTGGCATTTGGACAGCGGGAAATCACAATATTCTGGGTTAAAAACAACCTCCTCCACAGTTTCTTCTCCAACCAGATTTCTGTTTAGTGAGTCGCTCACATCCACTTGTGTGTCATGCACAGCAAGTACAAATCACTACTGGCCAGGGTGCCATCAGAGGGGAGGCTCACAGGGCATTATGTTCATGTACTGTGGTGAAGTCTGACCTTTATTTCAATGCTGCACATCCTCAAAGCCTGGGAAGCCCAGGGGAAGTACTTGGCTGCTCTGCACGTATCATAACACAGTTTGTGGTACAAACACAGTTAGCAATACACAATTTAAATAAGGAAGTAGTCATTGTAACTGAGTCCACAAATTTATAGGGCTACTTTTCAAAGTAATTTTAACAATAACAAACATGGCTCCACATCTCTATGCTATGCAGATGCACAGTGCTGACCTGGTATCCCAACAGATCAGCACACAGCCTTTCCCAGTGTACCTGCACACCAATCCTGATGCACTGGGCACAAACCTGCCCAGATCTGCTCATAAACAACATCTTGCTACACACACAGAGAAAACAATCTGGCACACAGGCTAAATGATACATCTCTCTGCCTACTGATGGCTACAGGCCACAGAGCAGCTATTAGTGTGACAAGAAAACATTCCCTAAATAACACCTAGAAACATGTCTACCCTCCCTGAGAAGCAAAGAGCCTGTCTCACTGAAGACCCCATTGCCAGGGCCATTTGCCACTTAGGCAAACAGGGAGGCTTCCCCCTTCTAACAGGAAGATGAAAGGAAACCCTCCTTGCATGGCACATGCAGGCTCCTGCTCAGGCTGGGACCAGAGAGGAGGGAGGTGGAACCACTCTGGTAACTAAACATGGAAGCTGATCCCTATAAACTCCCAAATAGTGCTGGGACGACTTCACACACAGAGCGTAGCACAGGAACCACAACTATAAATTATATTCTCCAGGGGTGGCAGGGTGTGAGAGAAGGAAGAAGCTCACAGCAGATTTCCTTTCACTCTAAAGAAAGATGTTGGAGTTAAAGAACAGCACTGCTGTTCATGGCCCTGCTTCTGACAACCTTGGAATCCCCAGAGCAGCTCTGCACATTCCAGGAACAACCTCCCTCCACCTCTGCAGAAAGAAGAGCATTTCACTGACCTTGAATCTAGGGCTGACAGAGGAGGGATGGGCACAGGGACCTGCAGACACAACACACAGCCTTCCTGCTGCTTCTCCTGCATGGAACAAACTCTTCCCTGCCTGCGTGACCCACTGCTATGCTCCAGACACTCCTTGCTGTGCATTTTACTCTCTTCTGCTGCTGGAAGAAAGGCAAGACTCTAGCTTTAGTTTGACTATACTAACTGAGGAACCTGCTTAAAGGTCAGCAGGATTGCTTGTTTCACTTGTCTTTGCAATATTGTCTACAGCTTTTGTGCCACCTAGATGGCTTACTGAAACTCCTTAGCCCCATCTCCTTGCCTCAAGTCCCGAGAGGAAGGGATTTTGGAAACTGCCAAATACGAGGTGCAAACAGCCTGTGACTGCAAGTTCAGCAGCTCTTTAACTACTGCCCTTGGAGATCTTGTGGTTTCCTACTCCTGCTGGGAAAAAAGACACTGCAGGACATTTATTCTGCCTGATCCACAGTGACACAGCTGGGGCAGCCACCAGTTTAGCCACTGTTTGTGAAACACGGTGAGGGTTGTTGTGCAAGGAGACAAGGAAGTGAAGGTGTCCCATTCTACTGCTTGCAGCAATACCTCTGCCTAGTGCAGGCGAGGCTCCAGAAGTCCAGAGCAAATCTGATCTCATTTACAGTTTTTTCACTGGGAAGGGTCCTCCCCGTTCACCAGCAGGCGTAGGGGAACAGAGGGTACTGGCTCCACTCCGCCATGGTCCCGTGGGCATGTCCCGGAGCGCCCTGTGTGTTGTACTCCGTGGAGAAGGCCGAGTAGCTCATTGCCCTGTACTGGCTGTGGGGAGGCACCACCCACTGCCCCAGGCCCTGCTCGGTGCCATAGGGACTGTACACGGGCGCTCGGGCCCCGGGTTTCCCAACAGAGTCTAGAGCCATGTTCACCACTCCCGTGTAGTCCTGGGGAGGAGGCAGAGGCGGGGGGAGCGGAGGCAGGTTGGTGAAGCCCTCTGGGAGCTGTTTGGAGTCGTGCTCAGGCACCGTGGCGAGATCCAAGGCGTGGCACCTTGCCCGGAAATCATTCAGGGCCGTGGCATCGCGGGTGGGAAGGTGCTGGCTGTCCCCGGCTTCGTGGAACCTGAGCCGCGGGGCAGAGAGAACAGCGAGTCAAACCTACCGCAGCAGAAAACCACAGAAAACCCACACAGATCCCCTGGGGAAAGGCAGGGCAAGCTCTCAGCATGCCCTCCCTCCCTTGCCTGCTCCTTATCATACTGTTAAGCGTGGATTTTTGTACAGGCCTCACTTTCACTCCCAAAGAAAAACCTTTGGACCAGAAGGTAGGACTCACCGATATGTCTGGTAGGATGGCGTTGGCACTTGCTGCTCTCTGGCCAGACCCTCCCTCTGCTCCGCAGGCACCGGCGATGCCGCAGGGAAGGCCTGGCTGCCATTCTGCTCCGAGCCCCAGAAGGGATATCCACTGCTGACCACCACGGGGTTACTCTCTTCCTTCACATCTACATTCTCATCCTCCTCAAAATCTGACTCACAGCAGGGAAAAGAAAGAGTGGAAAGGAATGAGAAGGGGGAAGAGAGAGACAAAGTTCAGAATGGTCTATTGGCAGTTGTGTTAATCACGGGATGGTGGCAGGAAATGCACTAACACCTCTCCTGCAGACCTTCTGTCCTAAGGGAATAGCCCTTTCCAGCTCTTTTTTGTCCGGATACTGGTGGGTCAGTCCTACCCTGTCCTCTGTTCTTAGCTGTGCTACTGCAAGCAGCACTGTGAGCTGGAGCAAGGAATGATAAGAGCTTAAAGAACTTTTTGAATAGCATTCTCTGGGTTTGTTGTGACCAATATTACCACGTTCCTCGGCACCATGCTCCTTTTCCTCAGGCAGCTTCCTCTTCTGGCTCTTGGCTGGACTGGGCTTCTGGCATTTTGCTCGTCCTTCCCTGGAAAGAAACAAGACATGGGGGCAAGCCTGGATGTCAGCTTTTTGCCTAGAGAAACAGGTGGGGATGCTGGACAAGCTCCGCAAGACAAAAAGATGGGATGAATCTCTAACATTCTGTGCCATACACCTCTCCTACCAGCCCCTCAGGGGCCAAATTCCAGGGTTAGCCATGTGCCTGCCATTGCTGTGTGCTTCCAGGGAAAGCCCTTGCCTGTGATACCAGGGATAAATCAGGAAAGGGGCTCCTGCTTCATATCTGTACAAAAGGCACGATCAGCTTGGAAACTCAGCACCAGAGATTTTGGCACTGACTTTGTAAGTGTAGCCTGATGTTGGATACACACTATGCACACAGGTATGTGTATAGCAGGGTGGGTCTGTTGTTTGAAAGCAGCTCTTTCCTAAATGGAAAATGAGTTTAAGCTTAGTCAGAAATGATGCTACTAGGAGGAGAAAGAAAATCCATGACATTTCTAAAGTTTAAGTAAAATAGAGTCAGTTTTGGCCCTTTTTCATCAGGAAATGAGATTTTTTTCAGGCATAAAATAACACAAAACAAATTCTCAGATATTTTTGTAACATTTTCTGCTTGGAAAAAACCCATTTTTTTCCTTCTCTATTGCCAGTCTATGGTTGCAACTTAAGCTTTTTTTCATCTCATCCACTGGCTGCCTTAAGACCAGGCAGATCATCTCACTGGTATTGGTATCCATCTTGCAGACAAAATCTCCTGTTGGAAGAGATGTTTTTCCACCCACAGAAAAAGGAGACAAGGGAGCCTCCAAATGTCAGAATCAACCTGATCTCCACGAGTCCAAATGATCTGCTGTGGACTCCTGTTATCACTCCTATTCACATGTCAGACTCCAGTCTAGCTCCAGCTTGTAAGGGAATGTAGGTCTCAAATTTCTCACACCTCCTACATTTCTGTGGGAATTATCACCTCCCACTCTCCAAGTCTCTTGGGAGGAGGCTGCACAGGGGGACATCATTCCCAGATACAGGGAAATGCAGTGTGCACAATGCAGCAGGGCTGGCTGGTAGAGTTTTGCTCAAAGGCCTTGGGTAAGATTCACAAGTGAACTCCAGTTATAAATAAATTAAGATGAAAAAGCAGTTTACCTTCGAGTGTTCTTCCCATGTTCACGGAAACCTTTAGCAAAGGGATTGTTGTCAATCTTGAGCTTCGTAATCTTAAAATAAAAGCAATAAAATTCAGTATCAAAGTGACTGGTGGGGTTTTTCACTGTTTCAAGACCTGCACCTCAGTATTTATCTTCACAGTTTTTCTAAGGGTTTTGGACATGCCCTTGCCATGCTATCTGAGCTCTCCCAGCAAGTCTCTTTATTGATCAGGAACTGACACACACAGAGAAGTGACTTTGCCAGGGTCAGCAGGGATTTGGGTGGGATTCATCTGACTAGAGAAACATACAGGGTCAGTATCTATATCTGGGCTTTTGCCCATACTTTTTACTGCTTTTGGAGTTCTGTGTGTCACTGACAGCGCACTCAATGCCATTAAGGTGCATGACTCATCACAGAGAGGATGTTTTCCACAGAAACCATAATGTGCCTGTTTCTTCCCACTGTCCATCACAGGTGCCCGGGTGAGCAGACTGGAAGGAGACACTTCCTCTACAAGAGTTTTGAAGACATTATTTAGCACCATGTCCAAAAGCAGTGCTTGCACACTGTACCTGCTCATTCTGGTAGGCAGTGACAGAAGTGAAGACAGTCTCAGGGAAGCTGAAGACCTGGAAGATGCTCCAGCGGACACTGAAGAGGTCGTCTGCCTGCACAATGTGGAAGCGTGGCTTGTAACGGTGCATGGAGTGCAGGATGATCTGGCACAGGGACAGACAAAGGACAAGGTTTCTATGGGCAAACACTGCCAACACACAGACTAAAGCCCTCCCTAAGAGGGCACAAGGGCTGGGCTGAGGGAGGAAGAAAGGGCACTTGGATATGTTTTCGCTGTCACATGATCTAATTTCTCACAAATCTTGCTTATTTTCTACAACACTCATGAATTCCAAAAGAGCACAGCACGACCTACATGCCCATGTTGATCCAGAGTGTTGTTGGTGAGCTTCAGTTTTTGGAAGGAGACGGGTTCTTTCATCCAGTGGCTGCCAGGAGCTGGGGAATCTGGGTGAACGTAGGTGCGACAAGGGAGCTGGGGCTCTGCTTTCCCAGCAACTTCCCACTGATCTTTATTCCACTGTGAAGGGACAGAAACCAGGAGCTTAAAAAAACCCTGCTTTCAGTACAGGAAAGCCCAGCAACTTTGCTTCACTGTCAATTTGGTGCCTGCCTTTGGAGCACAAGCAGCAGATTCTCTCTTATGAGCCATGATTGTGTTACCAAATCGGCTCCAAGTTTAGGCCTCATTTTTCCACCCTTTCTCCCAATGGCTGTCAGAGAACTCTGGTGTTAATCATGATTAAAACTGTACTGCTTACAATGAAATTTGTAACCCTTCCAGCTGCTCCCCAAGCAAAACTGACAAATAACTCCAGAGAGGTATAAAATCCACCAATTACTTCTGAACTTTGTCCAAAGAGAATTTATTTATCACCATGGCCAGTGAAGCATAAAGATTAATCTATTTCAAACAAAGATGAAAGGACAGCATAAATTCTGTAATTTAAAGTACTTACCTTGTACCTGAAGTTATCCATTGGCACAAAATCTACCAGCATGAGGTACTTGGCATACGGGATTAAGCCAGAGACTTTGATTTTGCATTGTGGAAACATTCGTCTGAAGGAGAAATGAAAAATAAGAGTACAAAAAGATTTCTCTATAAAGTGGATATTAATGATCAAGCAGCATGCCATGTTTACCAACTACTGGCAAAGTGCTTGCAGCAGTATTTCTCCATCCAGCTATTGACCATTTGTCCATCTTAATGATGGACTGTCTGGTCCTGTGGGTTTAGGTGGGATAGGCACTAACAGGGCAGCACTCACTGACAGCCTGACACTTACTGCCTCTGTTCTTCCAATTCCTGTAACACAACAGTGGGAAACTTAAAAGGAACTATTTGGAGTCTGTACGTAGTTCCTTGCCTGCTGCAGCTCTCACAGACTTGGAGGATGGATTAGAGCATTTCTGAGCGTGGGTAGAAAACGTGCTCTCATCTTAGAGCACATCCGGCTTTCTGTTCCCGTACTCCCTGCCACTACTTTTAACTTCTGACTCTGCAGAAAAGCTTTGACACCTACCTCCCTACCCAAAGGGATTATTTCAGCTCACAGCAGCTTTGACATAATACATTACAATTTCACAATTCCATATTCTTTCCCTGCAAGCTCCACAATACATGACTCATTTATACATTAGAGTACTCTGCCCGCACAGATCGTTGTAAGTCTACACCATGTTCTTGTCTGCAAAAGACTCAAGCCTAGGCATTTACTGCTCAACTGCTGCTGCCTGTGACCCAGGCAAAGGAAGCCCAGGGCATTTTACAGAGCAACCTCGAGCTGACAGGAAGAACACCAGTGTTAAGTGTGAGATAAGGGTACAGAGGTTTTCTCAGCACATCAGCCCCTTTTGCACTTCACAGCTTGGACTTCTATGACATCCTGAAAGTGCAATTCTCCTGCCAGGATCAGGGAGATGTGCATAATTGGCAACAAAACCAGTTTAAGGACCACCATTCAAAAAATGAGCATGTTGGAGATTTTTACAACAGCTCAGAAGAGGTGTAGGGTGGGCAGCTGTCCTGCACCCCTCACCTGCCGGATTTGGTGATGATCATCTCGGTTCCAATCTGATGAAACTTCATCCAGAGACCCTTGTCCTCGAGGGTGACCACAATGGAGCTCTGTGCACAGGGCTCCAGGCTGGGGGAAGGAAGGGCCTCACATGGCACTTTCAAGTCTAGAGAGAGAGAAGATGGTGACTTCAGACAGGCAGGAGGGAACCAACATGGCACAGCCCCTCCTGCTGTGGGAGTGGGAACTCTGTGCCACAACAAACCTCTTAAAATCTGTCATTTTTCTTCAAAGGATTTTTGTTACTTAATAGGCTCAGCGCCTTTTCCAACAGGTTTGGTTTCAGCTGGTAGCTTCTTTTGTAAAGATTTGTGTGTTGTACCAACACAACCTAAATTACATTTTTACAAAACTCTTACTGGCAGTAGCCACAATCCACCATTCTGGTATGATCAGTGTTACACAAAACACTTTTACCAAGAGAATACAACAAAAGCTGAAAGGATTGTAAAGATTGTAATTGCACCAGTGGGTAGTGGGGAAAAACAACAGGTAGGTGGTAGCAGAAGTGAAAAATCCCTCCAGAACACAAAGATGAGAGAGACGGGACTCCTAAATGTAAGTGAAGGTAAGAAAAGGAGGTGACAGAGCCTGTGGAATATTCTGAAAAGAGGATGGCTGGTCTGAACAGGACTTGGAGATGGGAACCACTGAGGAGCCTGTGATGGGAGTGGAGGATGTTCAGTAACACACCCTGGCACATCAGAGGAGCTGCCTGTCGTGCCTGCAGTTTCTGTTGGAGGCAGAGGACCAAAGGTGGTCCTGGGGAAGAGGAAAGGGAAACTATTCTGGGGGGAACCATCCTTGATGTTGATGGTACCAACCACTTCTATAGAGCTGTTTGGATTAAACACCTCCTTTAAAAACCTCCATAGTTGCTCTTAACAATACTGTAAGGCAGGCAAGTTTGCTGCTGCCATACTGAAAAGCCCAGTTTCACTTTAGGTTAAACGTGACCGGGTGTAGTGCTGGTGGGCTGATTTCATGCCCAGCAGGGCTTTACTAACACTGCCCTGGGGTCTGACAGAGGGATGGATTTGCTTGCTTGGCAGGGCACCCACGGCAGCAGTGCTGTCCCCAGCTCAGAGCCAGCAGGACATCTCACAGGGTGATGCATTAGCAGCCAGGCACAGCTATTTGTTTACAAGGGAGATTTTTCTGCCTCTCAGCCTGTTCAGATGTTACTCAGAGCATAGCAGAAGAAAGGGGAATTTTCGCCTTGTTACAGCTTTTCTGAGTAATGTCTTCAAAAGAATATTCACAAAAGGTAGACAACTATTTCCAGAGAAATTAGCTTTTTTATAAAGGGACATCTTTCTACCAAAACAACCCAATGTGAGTCTAAGGGCTTCTTCCTTCAGTACTAAGAAGTAAAAAAACATTTAAATGTAATTTTATCAGTTTGTAAAGGTCTTCAGGCACTTAAAAAAAAAAAAAATCCTCTACCCTTTTTCCTGCTTTGATCCAACATTAATGAACTGGCCAAGAAGTGACACCTAGTTTGCTCACTAAGATTAGCCTGTTAACATCTTCTTACTAAAGCTTCCACCATATCCTCTTGCAAAGACATGAAAGCTGCCATGAGACGATGCGTTCGGTAGCTCAGTGCAGCACGTGTATCAAAAGGAGTTACAATAAAATTGGGCTGATTTCCCACAGGAGCCATCCAGTCACAAATACATGCAAACAGATTTTGATTAGCTAGACAGATGCTCGCTCCTTCCCCAAATGAATTTTAGAATTAACATTTCTGTAAGCAAATTCCAATGCCATTAAATGAGACTACAACAAGATAGATCTCAGGGGTCCTTATTGAGGGGAGACTTCCAATGAAGTAGAGAGGAACTGAAGTGAAAGAAGTTCAACACTGAATTAAAAATCAAAGGCAGATGTTATAACCTGTTTTTTACTAAGATGAGTCCACAACACACCTGCAGGAGTGTGATGCTGCAGGAGACAGGGACAATAAACGCTGCAGCAAAGATTTTAAGATGTGGTTAATGCCTTTCACCATGCAGGTTTTGTGTGCACAGTTTGAGGCTGAAAAACAGAACATTAACAGTCTGCATGAGGATCTGGACCCCAGCAGTGGTGTGAGTTTGGGAACGGATCCACAGAGCCGCAGCCGTGCGCTGTTGGCTCCAGCGGGATCCTGCGGCCGTGGATCTATTTGTAGGACCCACTTTGGATTTTGTTTGCAGAGTCAAAGGCTGGCTACAAAGGCACTTCCAAGTCCCTCCTAATTTGTGCCTGTGTAACTAATGCCAAGACTCAGGCACACAACCCTCTTCCAAAGTTGCCTGTGTGCTGGAATTACAGCACAGAGAGGTTCGGGCAGGGTGTCCAAGCACTGAATGGAACTTGTTAGACCTGCACTTCTATGATTTCCTCTTCTGTGTAACTTAGTTTTTAAGTATTATTTGAAAGAGATTTGAACATTCTCCAAGAATTCTAATTCTAAGCTTTTTAAAAACCATTATGATTATCATTGTTTTGGTAACACAGGATGTGGCACATTTTAAAACATATTCATTATGCCTAGATGAGGTTGAAAAGGAAGAAAGATGGGATGATAAAGGCACTGAAAATTCAGGTATCTTCAATCTAGCCTGGGCTTGGTTTGAAAGTCCATATACCAATAGAAGCAGCTTGTCCTACAGTTTCTGTATCTAGAATAAGCTGTACATACCTTTTTCCTATCTTGGGGATGGAAAGAAAGAGAAATGAGAGACAATTCAGTAATTCTTGAAGGGAGAAGGAAGCTTTTTGGATAGGAGATGCTGGAGTACAATTCCCTCACCTAAAGCAATCCTTCAATTAATTGTCAGTTAGAGAGACAATGTTATGATGTCAGAAAATCTGTTGCAGCCTTTCCAAAATGTATGGGATAGGGTTTGCAATACCAGGAAAAGTCCAACAAGGCAAAAGATATGCTTCTTACCTTCACTAAAATCAGTTATTGTTACATTTGTTGCTGTTATCTTCCAAGCTATTCAGTGTCCAGAGGAAGGAATGCACGCCAATGTATAAAGCTTCTTAAGAAATTAATCTTGCCAACAATCAAAAAAATCCCAACTTTTCTGACCTTCTAAATGTCAGCAGAAACACTCCGACCCTCCAGAGGGAACCTCATTTCTCAGAACCAGAAGGTTTTTTGGCAATAACAAAAGTACGGTGTTTCTACAAATGCAATGGCTTCATCTCTGAGATGCACCCAGCCATCACCTGGAATATTTCTGCCCTAGGGAATATTTCTGCTTCTGGTCATACACCAGAAGCAACTCAGTAAGAAAATGAGGTGACTTCTGCAATAGGTGGAATCTTCACATGATGAAATACCATAATACAGTCTATATCTTTTCATTGTTGCTCTTTCGTTTTTCAACCCAAAATTCTTTAGAAGTGGCAGAAATCAGTATGAATCAGATCAACACAGCAGGGACTGCAAAAACCCCAAAGAGCAGGATGGTGGAAATTAACTGAGTCACTGCACAGGTATTTTGCTTATGAATGCAGAGGAAGAAAAAGGAAGCTGAGAATGCCCAGTCACTTCTAATGTGTATTATGACCTGCACAACCCTAAAACAGGCAAATATCTGTTTCCTTCTGATGTGCAGTAAAACCCTAGAGTAAATTTGGGGTTCAGTTACAGTGACAAATGCTGCCTCTGGACACATTAGTTTCCCAATGCATATCAGCCATTGTGCCCAATCTAATCATGCCCCACACAGGAGAGATAAACAGCATGTTATGGGATGGACTGATGAAGGAAAACGTAACAAAAGCCTAAGGAAACCAGAAAAATCCTGTGTGTTGGGCATGAGCCTGGAAGAGGTGGGCTATGCCTGCTTGTGGTTTATAATCTCAAAGGGCAGAGGGGAAAAAAAAAAAGAAAAACCAAATGGTTGGTATCAGAACTATTATTACAAGTAGAACAAATATTTCCAAGCGTTCCCTGGCCTTCAACCCTAAGAACTCAGTACTTTGCAGACAATACACAAATAACACCTCCAGTCCTCAGTGAAGGATCACATGGCACAAGCGCGTGTGGATAAGGGAGTTTTGGACATATTGTGAGCAAACCTTTGCTACCTGAGAAAAGATCTTTGAAGGCTCACAAAAAACACTCAAACCCCACAATTTATCATCTATTCCTAAGAAAAAAAATAGTTCATAAATCCTCTCCAGTCCCATGCACACTACTATAAATGCTGGTAGCCCTTCAGGAGCACTTGTTCCCTTTCTGGCCTAAGTCTAGGATCTTTCCACTCCATAAGGAAAGGGAGAGAGTCCTTCCCTTACCTGGTAAAGCTTGCATTTTTCCATGTACTGTGACGTCTAGGAGCTTGCACGGCCAAGAGAGCCACCAGAGTTCTTGCAAGGGGAACCAAAATAGTCCAGTTCAAAAGCAGGTCTGATTTCCTGAAGCAAGCACAAGCCCTTCCTTCTGAGATCCAGTGTCAAGAGTGAGCGGGATGAGGATGGGACTCCGAGCACAGCTAGCCAAGGTGAGTTCCTATTTTATGGAGGCTAATGAGCAGGGAGGAGCTTCCCGCCAGGGCTGTCCCCTTGCGATCCTTTGATGACCAAAGGGACAAAGAGAGGAAGGATCTGCAGCAATGGCTTGGGCTAAGGGAAGAAAATCAAAGAGAATTAACATGGCTTTGACATACAGGAAACCCGACGGGGGAAATGCACCTTGATTTACTGCTAACGCACTTCTAAACAAATAGAGACAAGACCGAAAACATCAGTTGAGGACTTAGCTACGAAATCAACACAAATCCCTTTAAACAGCAAGCCGGGAAAGTTTCCTTTTGGCTATTCCACAGATTTGCGGTAATTCTCATCATCAGCGCACAGACTCATTTTACTCTTGCTTTCTGGCATCAGAATAGGGCTGCACCGAGCTTGGCCCTTCCCAAGTAGGTGATTAACAGTCAGTGCCGAAGTTTGCTCTCACAACTGGAATGCTGCCACAACACATCCCTTCACGGACAGATCCTTCTCCAACAATGTAAACACACTTGATGATACAACGTTACTTACTTGCCCAATATCTGCATTCCCAGCCCTGAACTGCACCCTAAACTTTTTGGGGGGTGATCAGGCACTGGGTTTAGGTCTCGCTCAAGGTACTGCTCTTACCCAGGGAAGGCTGAGCAGAAAGAAGGGCTTGAGCATTTTCCCTTAATTAGTTTATTCTGCAAGTGTGACCATTAGCTTTTGTACTTATAAGTGCTTACAAGTGCTAAGAGACAGCAATCAAGGCTCAGGCCTTCGGGGCACAACACAGCCACCGCACCTCGGTGAAGGTTCTGTGCATTCACACACAGAAATAGCTGTACCAGGTGTACCAACCAATAGTTGACAGGATCAACACGGTCAGAAAGTGGAGGTCAAAAGCAGGATCTCAGTCTCGATGGGCCAGTGCTGGACCCTGCACAGCAAATTTGGGAGCTCTGTTCATTTCAAAAATCTTGCTATGTATAAGGTTGCATTTGATTCACTGTCTAGATTCACTCCAAGAAAAATAAACATTTTTCTATTTTGTCAGTGATGTTACTGGGACACCTGATCTTCAGTCTGACCTGCAAAATGTATTCTGAATTTGTTTAGTGAGTTCCTACACCCAAACAACATTCCTTGAGCTCTGTTCTTACTGCCTTTTGGAGCAGGCAATGTGAAGACATGCAAAGAGAACAAAGAAGCTTAATCAGAGGAGGGACTGGCTCTTTCAGTGGTATTTTGAATGTTAGGCATCCCAGTACTAGTCAGGGAGAGAAAAGCCAGTGCTTAGCGTGGCAAGGAAGAAAGTTTAAAAGAAAAGGGTTGGAGAGTTTAAAAAGTCCTGAGGAGGATTTTATAGCAGGAGATGGTCCATTGGCTCCTGGCACCTCTGAAGGACCACATCCAGCCTTCCCTTTTAAACCACTGGATAATACAGAAGACCAACAGGCTCTTCTCCTTCAGCTAATTTGGAGACATCCACAGTTGTGGAGTCTTGCTACCACTGAGAAGAGGCCTTCATATGGTGGAGAAACATCAACTTGTACCTCAAATGGAGATTATTTATTACATAAGTGGAAAAATAAATTGGAAGGGACAAGGTCAGCTGGAAACGGTATCAAGGTCAAACCTCTGCTTGTACTTGCACAGCCACTACCAGACACAAACTAAATAGGATGCAGAAATGGTTTTCTACTCTGCCACAGAAAGAAAGACATCAAATCAGCTCCCTCTCCATGTCCTGCTTTTCTGATGTTAGTATTTTAATTGTAGAAAGCGGAAAAGACAACCATAATCAGAATTTGAAAAGGAAAAATAGAACAAAAATTGGGTCAGATTCGAGCTAGCAGCAAGATGAATCAACATCCCACACAGTTAGAAACTGCACAACAGCAGCAGCAGCACTGGGAATTTCAGACTTCACCTGACAAGAGCGTGGGATGTGTATCATGACTTTCTGCTTCTTCCACAAAGGGTATGAGATGGTCTCCTGCTGCCACTTCATTTGCACGCTGCTATCAGCATGTCTAGGGAACACACATTTGCTACAAGTACTCAAATCCTTTTGGCTTCTCCCAGCTGATTGATGGGGAAGGTGGAGTCATTAATTACCCATGACTAGTTAACAACTAGCTTTCTCCCAGCCATTCTAGTTGCACTGGAAAGGTTTTAAAAGTGAAAAAAAGAGTGAATTTGTTACTATTGCTGGAAAGCGTGGCTAACAGGAGGCAATCCCCAGGAAATTCATCCTTAGCAAAGGGGGAATTTAGCACATTACCCTTGTCTGTCTGTCCACGGAGAGCCTCAGGCAGTTTGATGGGAAGTCAGAGGTGAATGTGCTGGTGCCTAACAATTCCCTGGCAAATTGGAGGCTGAGGGTGTGGAAAGGGACAGGAGAGAGAGTGGATCTGACATGTGTCAGTCGGTGACATCCACAGCTCTGCTCCAAGCTCATTTACAGCAGCAGGTATAAATCCTGCTGAGCCCAGCTCTAACTGTAGGCTCTGCCCTGTGCCAAAGGGACGAGGTAGGGCAGTGCAGGAGGGAGGGAGTGTGTGATGACAAAACCAGAGGCCAAGAGCTTTTGCTTTGCATCTCTTTGAGGAGGTGATTAGAAAGAAACATTCCCCTCTGGGTCTTGTAGTAAGGCAAATGTTTTCTGGCATTTCTCCCACCTTAAGTGAAGCTTTAACCCTTAGTGCTCAACAGGACCTTGTATGGAGCTGGTTTGCACACAAACAAAGCTGGTTTGGACAGCCTTCCCTCTGTCCAACACAGTGATCATCTCACCACCTCTGGTTGTTGCCTGGGGCTCTCAGACTGCTGGAGAACAGATAACTAACGTGTCAGCAAGCAGGGGGCTTTGGCTAACAGGGTGGGAGTCTGCAAGTGGATGTCTCCAATGCCCAGGCAGAGCTTCCAGGGAATCATTCTGCCCAGAGAGCAAGCTCAAGTGTGAGGCATAAAGTTACTGCCTGGGGCACGGCTGAAATGCAACAGAATGGTCTTTTGAAAGAACTTGGATTATTGCTCATGTGTATCAGCCCCTGCAGGTTTCTCTCTGTGCACACAGCTGTGAGAAAGTATTATCATATCAGCTTTAGTAAACTGGGCTTAAGCAAAGCTGTGTTGAATCCGAACAAGCAAGAAAAAAACCCCACGGAGCAGTACAAACTGCATTTAAGAGATTCTCCCCACTGAAACATGAGGAAAGCCTTCCTGCCATCTCAGTGTGACTCATTTAGCTGATTCCCACCTGGCACATGTAGACCACAGTGGCAGAGCATCTTGGCAGCTCTTTATGAAGGATACTCTGCCATCTGCATGGGATGAGCACTGAAAAAGTGAAGAGACACCATGTCATTACAGGACCCAAAATAAAAGAGACAGCCCTACACTGACTCCTTGTCCTTGTTAGTGCCCCATACTTCATCCAGCAAAATAGGAAATACAAGTGCAGGGTTGGCCAGGACAGAGTGGCCGAGCTCTGGCAGCACAGGCACAGCCTAAACTTGGGGAGCTTTGTGAGCAAGTCTCTGTGGGCGGCTGCAGGAATGGTTAAAACCCTGCAAAGTGCTTTGAGATCCTCTGAAGAAGTGGTACATATTATCTCCTATCATGCGGTAGCAAAGGAACAGTTCCTACCCAGCTCCTTAGGAGAGCTCACATAACACAACATTGTCTTCTGATGGAGCAAAACGGCACCTTTTTTCTCCCTTTTTATGGCTGGGTTTGATTTTTCCTGGGAAGAGCTGTCCGGTGTCTTCAGGCATATTATGTGTGCAGTGCCACCCAGACCTTCCCACCCTGGGACCCCCACAAGGGGCCCCACAGAAGTCAGCCCTCTGTAGGGCTGAAAACCCCATACTGAGCCCCAAATTGTATCACCCCCAAATTTTCCCTGTGCTCTCAAAAATGCAAAAATAACATTTGGCAAACCAAAACGGTTGGAGAGGGCCTGTTGGTAACATCTCAATGCTAATTCACCACAGGGTCCCTGGACAGAGGCACAGTGAGCTGTGGGGAGGGGTCACAGGCTGAGACAGGATCTGTTTTGGAAGGGAACGTGGGAAAGCAGCTCATAAAAATGAAAAGCTGTACATTTCATGTTTAAGACAAGGCTTTTCCTCTTGCAGGTTTGTGGATTGAGGTACCTGGCCACAAAGCTGTGCTCCCCCACTAAAGAGAAAGAGGATGCTCTCCTATCTCCCCTTTCTCACATCCGCCCACCCCAGCCCTCTGCAATACTCCCCCTGCTCCCAGCAGTTCGTTAGCATGGAGACAAGAAGGGAAATACTTAGCAGCCACTTAACACTGCAGGCTGAGTTTGGCCTCAAAGGCTACAGTCCAGAGTCAAATGCAAAATATGTCTGTCTAGAGCCCTTTCAAGTTCTCACAGACTCCTGATGTTAGGTGCACTGTTTTCCTGTCGACCCATTGTGTTTTCCAGACACAGCTCAGGGCTCTGTCCCACTCAAATCCACAAAAAATACATACTGAAAGGACTTGCAGCAGCAAGGAGAGCTCTGCACCACAGCACGGGAAAGGACAGTGCAAGCGCTGCCTTCCCTCCCCTGCACTGGGAAGGCTCCTTCCTCTCACACTGGGGACGCAGCAGCCCTGCCTGAACTCACTGGTCGCCATCGGGAGCCATAAAGGAGCTGCCTGAGAAGATAGACAGCAAGTGACTCCGGCTTAACATCCATCCATAAATACTTCTATATTTATACACATGCACACACTCATCTGCAAAGAGAAGCATCATGCAGAGCTCAAAAATTGCTGGCAGTTTACTTCACTATGAATTGAGACCAGACAAAAACCCTGAGCAGAATGGATTCTGCTGAGCAGAAGCCCAACAGACAATGCTGCACCAATCTCCATTAAAAAGCTGATGTCTCCAGAAAAAAAAAGCAGCAGCTCAAACCCAGGAGCTTTTATCTAAACCTTATGGACTTTCAAGATTGTCGATACACTGTCATGCTACTTCGGTTTCTGCAAAATATTCCTTTTGTTGGTGATCAGGCATTTGTAAAGCCATGAAACCCACAAAAAGCCACACTTCAATCACACAATTAAAGGGTCCAAGTTACTTTGTTTGGCCAAGACAGATCTCTTGTATCAATTACATAAGGAAGTTTCCATACACTGTTCATCACAGTAAGGTTCTAATGAAATCAGGAGATCAATAAACAGTATAATTCCTATCAGAGGAACTATCTTCAAAGAGCAGACTAAAATTGTTAAGATTTAAAGTGTTTGGAATTTAAAAATAAAAACTGTTGTGAGCTCTACAACGCACCCAACTTGTTCATCACCTCACAGCAAACTGATACTGGGGTCCATAGTAACAACAGTCAGATAAGAATCCTTCAACATCACTGATAACAGAAAAAAGCACCTGTCAGATTTCATGGATTCCTCATATCAACAGTGGGATGAGGCTGTCATACATGCACATGAACTGACAGCTGCCACTTCTCCCTGCAATCCCTGATTTGGCCAGATTTGTTCCCTCTTTTCTTCCCATACAGTCAAATTTCTATACTCATTCTTTGTTGCAGTCATGGGCCCGGGTACAGACTCCAGGCAATTCTCAGCCCCACGGCTCCCTCCCCCTCCCCAGCAGATTGTGAAATGTTTATGACCTGGCTCTTATGGCTCTAGAGGTGCTGAATGGCCTTTTCCCCCCTCCGAGTCTCAGCTCTTGATGGGCAGCTACAGACCAACTTTTAGCCGGTTTGGTCCGTAGTTGTGGATTTTATTGCCCAGTTTGTCTCTTCAGCTCACATTTGTAAGCTCCAGAGTAGATTTTTCCCTGGGTAACACTCTGCAGCTCAAAGAACTCTTCTTGTTTTTATTACATCCTTAGTGATTAAAGGGATATTTAACCCTCACAATGCTCCCTGCTGTGAATATAAAAGCCTAGCATCATTTTGGATAGATGTGCTTAGAAAAATAAATTAAAAATTAGCCCTACTATAGCGAACAAATGCTTCTAAGTTGTTAAGAACATCAGACACCTGAATGATTTAAATATATTGGTTGTAATTCCTTGAGAAACCAAGGGATGACACATGGTTTTGTCCTATCTGAACGGTTATACAGACAAGTTTCACTTGGAATGAGAACAGAGGTGTGCAATGACTGCATCATACTGAAAATACTGGATTTTATCTACTTGGGCATAAATGACAGAGATTTCTTCTCGTCTCTAACCCTGCAAACAGTAATACACATAATAGGTACCACTCTTAAAAACACAAACTTTGCTTTTGTAAGGCAAAACTGTTTTTAAATGACTGCTATTTCACAGCCTAACCTATGCCTGCCAACCAAACGCAGATACAAACAAAACAATGTAGATTCATCAGAAATACTTAAATTCTGCTAAGAGGAGTGCTGGGGAGTGTGCAGGAGGAAATCAAAGTCATGTTTGAGAGCAAGTATTTCTGTGAGCACAGATTAGATGGTTATCAATAATGAGGTCACTGGTTTTGCCACCCTCTAATACTGCAGTTTAAGCTTCTGCAGGGAGCTCCTGCTGGGGTCAGATTAGGGAGCTGAGCCTGCCCGAGATGGAGGTTTGGACTCACTGCCAAGGAGCTTCATTTCCAAATAACTGCTTATAGTGCACAGGGAGCCTCAGATCTACAGTTTGTGCTCTACAGGACAGAGCAGACAAGTTATCAAGCCTGGGAGTGCTGGTGTAGTTTATCATAAACCTGAGGCAAATACTTGAAATCTAAGTCCATTCATGGTCCCCCATTATGTCTGACTTCTTTTTTTTGGGTATTTCCTCTCCAAGATGGAAATAACCCTTCTCCTCCCTTTGCATCACACTGTGAAGAAGTTGTTCAAGGGAAGAATTGCTGACTTCTGGAGTTCCTCACCCCTGATTCCAGAGTTTCCCTTTAGACAACCTTAGTATCACTTAAACTTTTGTTCTGAAGACAGTGATGTTCAGCCATATCCACCTATAAAAAATATGGTAACATTAAGGAGGCTCCAATACAGAGATTGTTCATAGGGATTTTTGCAGTGAGATGCTTTCACTTCCCTGTTGGAAACATAACCACAAACACAACCACAGGATGCACATGTGAAAATAGCATACAGTTGAGGAGGAAAGTGGCAGGGCTTCTTTCTGAGAGCCTGCTGTAAAACAAACTGGTAAAACCACAAGTAATTCTTATCACCTCATTATCAAAGCTACCGGGGAACTGGAGGGAGACTGGATGAGCTGAACACCAGAAAAGATTAGAGGAGTTGGTTAAGTAAATCTTCACTGATTGACAGCCCTGTACACAAAGAAGAAATGAACATGTCTGCAGGGTGTAAACATACAGATGACAGAGGAATTAATGTGCTACAAAGGGATATAATTATCTTCATTAGTTGGGATGAAAATGAGAGAGAAGCAATTTGAATACCCAGGAAAAAAACATTCCGGCTGTGCAAGGGCAGCCTGTTCACAGAGGAACAGACGAAGTCCTTACTGTGTCAGGTTTTTAACTGCCTTTTGCACAAACCACTGGTACTGCAGAGAACAGTCCTGCCTTGGCAGGAGCAGCAAAGAAGGCTTCGAGACACCTTCTCACCTCTTATTCCTGTGATACCTCCAAGAAGTACTAAAGGAATTCTGGGGCCACAAGGAAGAATGGATGTTCCTCTGGCACATGAACAGAGTGCTTCCCATTGGGATGTAACCCAGGCTCACTGGCACACTGTGGGTTACAGCACTACACATTTGACACAGATTCCAGAAGAGGGAAATGTCCAGGCTTCTCTTATTCGATCACACTGCTTCAGAGCTTTACTGGTGACCTCAGTTCTCTTGAAGGAGACTGTTTCTTTCTTCCATTGACTCCTAAGAGCTGGAGAATCTGGGTGAAATATCTGAGGAATCTGGATCATCCCAGAAGCGAAATGGAGCTTAAATCAAGTGAAATGCAAAATGAAAGAATCTTTCAGACTCAAGTTTGAACCTCAACAACAATCCTAAGCAGTGGCCAGGCCTGCCTTTTGTTCAGAATCTTGGCAATGGAGACTTAATGTGAACTAACAGGAAAGAAACCATGGGAATCACGCTGAATTTTCCCCATGAGATTTTCTGCTGCATGTTTAGGTCTCAGGGTATACACACAACTACATTACTACAGTCCAAGGTGATAAAATCAGGACCATATTAATTGACTCAGATAAGGCACCACTTTCTCCTACCTGGCACTGTCCCTGGTGTTATTTGCAGCTGCAGCTGCCATTAGGCTGGTGCCTGTTTTGGCACTGGTGCTGTGAGCCATCTGAGGGCAGGCGTCCTGGAGAACCCTAGGGAAGAAGTGCAGAAGGGCTCCATAACTTCCTAAAAGGAAAAAGGTGGGTAAGTGGGGGAAAAATGTATGGGAAAATGAAGGTAGAAAGAAAGAAGGGAAAAAAGGAAAGGTAAGACACAGTGAAGAAAAAAAAAAAGAAAAGTAACAGGCTGTGGATGCTTCTGCATCCTCTTGCTGGGCTCAGGGGTCCTGCCATCAGCTTCTCTACCCAGCTCAGGATTTACAAAAAGAAAATCTTGTTTTTCTAGACATTCACAAAAGACCAGCTATTGACTCCCAAGGGAAGTGTGACTGCAATCTAAATGTTGCTGAGCTTGGTAGAGTGCTCCTCTTCCCCACTCCTATGCTTAGGTCAGAGTGATGGGAAAGGTGACAAGTTATTGAGTCACTGAGTTACATTTCCCAACAAGTGCCTTTGGGTGACAGTGCAGATACACTAAAGCCATCAGCCATTGTATTAGAGATGACAAAAGATTGATCCATGGATCAAAGAAGCATTCTCTGTGCAATTCTGAAGCACAAAGTTTACCAGCTATTCTCCTCTCTGCTTTCAGAGAGCTTCAAACAGCCCTCAAGGGAGAGAAAAGGACGTCAGGTCACACAGCCACATCCACTTCATTCACTGATCTCCTGCCCAGTGTTCATCCTTCACCAAGTCATTTTCTGTGTCCTAACAAACTCCTGCCAAGGGCAGCTCCTCCCTCTTTCCTTCACAACTTTCTTTTCTCTCCCTTGACAACCAAGAGCAGCCCAGAAACAGAACATTCCTTGTGCTGAGGAGTCCTTTCCTTTGAGGAATCCAACCCAGGGCTGTTCTTGCAACAAACTGGGAGGGACAATACCTCCCTCTTTTCTGTTTCAGCCCTAATGTTCACAGAAGTGCCAGATTTAGCTTTGCAAACTGAAGTCCTTTTTACCAGAACTGATTTAGCTCTGGCCAGGCAGTGGGTCTGTCTCATGGATTCTGGAAGGGGATATGTCCATCTTTGCTCAGTAAGGTCAACCTTGAGATTGACTTCCCACCCTTTGATACCTGGGTTATGGTCTCTGATCAGTAGAAATGCAGCAAACCTATCAACTCGTTGTTTAAAGATGGCTTTAACCTTGCAGAGAAGTAAAACCCACATAACAAGCCTTATTTAGGAACAGCATTTGTCATGTTTAGCATTTACTGCCTGAATATTTTCTTGCCTGAAGACAAATGAAAATATTCTCGCAGAAATACAAGTTCTTTTTCCATTTTCACCTGGAAAGTCATAATAAAGGAAATCATTACTGTTACCTGCATGTCCTACTGACCAGCTCTGGCTTTTGCAGTGCAGCCACTCTCCATGGTTCTGTGACCCAAGGAATTCCAAACCACTTCTGTGCCATATCCACATCAGTTATTTCTCTCTTGCATGAGCTGAGACAGTGACAACTAATCTGCAGTGGGATCATCACCATGAAAAAGTTTTCCAGCTAGCCTGGCCTCACAACTTGTTTGCCACCCTCAAAGTTAAAACTAAAACTTTGATCTTACTAACATTTCACTCAGCAACGTACCAAAGGTATTTAAGCCTCAGTCTGTTTCTGTTTGCAGAGATGAAAATTATATTAACGTATGAAGACAGTGCAGGAGACACTTATTCTTGAGCAAACTCTCCCCAGGCTGAAGAATCCTGGATTTCCTGAAGGCAGTTCTGCCCCAGCTTTTTCAAAAGGTCCTCTTCAGAAATGGAATTAGGCCTTAAAAGTGCTGTCACTTAAATGCATTTACCAATCAGAGGTTGTCTTAAATAAACCTCAATGTATTTACACTCTCATTCCATGTAATAGGTTTTCTTCAGCAAATAAACCAGAATTCAGCAAAAATAAAAGCAGCAAAATCAACCTTTCCCCCCTCTCTCCCAACATCATTCTCCAGCAGGCAAAATGCTAAATCTACATCAGTGTTTTGGCAGTAAGGAAATATTCTCACAACAACAGTATCACAGCAGTAATGTCTTCTGCTTTGGAAATGTGTTACCTTGATGTTTATATAGCCACAGGAGACCATTCAACAATGGCAATGTGTTAATTCCATTGACATTATCGCTCAAATTCAGTCACAGGGGCTGGTGAATTCTTTTTTTTACATGGCTCTTTCATCTAAAAGAGAATAAAGCAGGACATAATGGATGGTTAGTAACATATTGCTAAATGGTTGCAAGACACAGGAAATTTCAACTGGGGAATGGGAAAAACTGAAAAATCCAAGTAAGTCTTGATTAGAACAGAGACTTGGTTTTTTGCTGCACTGAATTATCCCAATTTCTCAGCATTCAGAGCTAAGGAGTCTCAAAAAAACTGAGCATGTTCCACACTTACATGAGCAGACACTTGTTAGTCCCCTCCAGAACTCATGGGAAGATCTGAGTTATTTGGAGTTATTCACCATGACAAAAACTCAGATAACTTCTGTATTGCTCTCATTTAATTTAACAATGAGAATGGTTTCTAGCAGATATTAATATTCATTCACTTAAGATGAAGAAAGCCACAGTTTTACCTAAAATTGGCTAGAAGATAAAATTATAAACATTTTAAGACATATAAAAATGTCCTAGCTGCAAATTCAGTGGCAATTTAGGGAGGGGGAACAGTTTTGGACAAGTAGTTTCTATTTTATGGAGACAGAAAATGGAAGATAAATGGCAAAACTCACCAGCTAATGGGAAAGCTCTGATGCACAATTCAGTTCTTTTGACACCTATAATTTAATGAATAAATCAATGGTGTTATTATGAAATGGGTGCAGAAAGTGGATATTGACAAAATCCAGATACAGAACCCAAGAAGAAAGAGCAGCTTCTAGTCCATCCTATTCAAAATGTATCACCAGTTCTGCTGCTACTGCTCTGAAAGCCCCCAGGATTTCCTTGCTGGAACAGTATGAGCCCCTGAGGATGGGGGAGAAAAGCTGCTCAAGGAAATTATATTCCTAACAAACATTGCCTCAGGGATCACATGAAGACAGGTATCACCAAACAGAACTTAGTTTTATGACCTCCCTTTCTGGACCTTACAGGATTGCATTAGTTGCTCTCCAAAGTTCATCTGTATGCCATAGCCATCATAATTTCAGGGACAAGTAATTAGGGCTGATTTTTTTTTTTAACTGCAGAGATATTTCCACCTTTCTTTGGCCTTTTGCATTTTTCAGTGGTTAACAATGAACTTTTGAGTTGGCACGTACTAGGGAAGTTAAGTCTATTTATTTTCTTTGATGGAAATTTTAGTTGTAGAAATACTTTAGGTCGCTGAAGAAACTGTACACAATGTAATCCTATGGTGACACGTAACCTGATGCTGCCCTTTGCTATCTTTGTTGAAATCAATAGTAGTTATTTACATTTAGGTACCTTGTTGAATCAGGCACATATTTCAGAAGGAACACTGTTCTCCTCCTCTCTCTCTCTTCCCCAGTAGACTCCCTGCACTTGGAAATAACATTTCCATATTTTCATACTCTGTACAGCTACTTTTCCATGTGTTGATAGTACCAGATAACAGCCAGTTGCCCCACTGCTGTCTCTGTGCCCGAGTTGTTATAACTGAATCATGACCATACACACAGCCTGGGCACTGTAACAGTAACACAAATATTTCTGAGTTTCACTGAAATTGCAATGAGCTCATCTTATAAAAAAAAAAAATGCAGCAGGAGTGAATTTTATACACAGCCTGTTTACTCTCTTCTACATTTTGATCAAGTTATCAGTTATCTGAAAGTGAACTCCCCAGTTTGGAGGGTAACACCTCCAGAGCAGGGAGCTGAACTATGTGCAGTTGTTAAGGCCCTTGTGTCTGCCCCTCAACAGCTGCCAATACACACGTCCAGGGGCTCAGCCTAGGCCAGGGTGGGCACCTGCCATCCCAGCTGCACAGGGATATCTCTGTGGTGAGGGGGAGGCAGTGGGACACATCAAGGAATTAAAACGACTCCGAGGCTGCAGGCTTTCTAGCAAACCTGCACTGCTTTCTCATTTTTCTCCTTACCTTGACAAAACCAGCTATATTAACAGCTTCCAAGGAAAAGTGCAGGTCTGGTAGAATGCGCCACTGTAGGATAATCCTTGCCCAGTTCACAGGAATATTGATTTTAGAGAGAGTAAAAAGCATCACTGTGCATCCAAGTGTGTACCAGTAAATGCACTCGGCTTGTTTGGCTCCTACAGACAGACCCACGCCTGTCTCACCACAATTAAAACATGAGCTGACAGCACTGCCTAGATGCCAATAGCTTGTTCTGACTGAACTGGCACAATTCAAATGCTTCCTTAGGTAGTAGTGCAATGGAATCAACTGACCCAGGTTATCAGCACAAACCCCCTGCATTTCCCTTTGCAGAAATGCTTTACGATGTGCAATCCCAAGCTGTTATGATGTTCCAAGAAAGGCAAACTGAAAAATCCCCTTGCACCACTGATACTTGCTGTGAAAGAACACGTCAGGCTCTTTGTTTTGCTCCCAGGAAAGCCCATTTACTTATTAAGTATAGGAAGCATTTCCAGCAGGG
The DNA here is from genome assembly GCF_003984885.1 of Neopelma chrysocephalum. Classification (NCBI taxonomy): domain Eukaryota; kingdom Metazoa; phylum Chordata; class Aves; order Passeriformes; family Pipridae; genus Neopelma; species Neopelma chrysocephalum. The sequence goes on along the minus strand of NW_020897778.1, from coordinate 294,653 downwards.
TGTCTGTTGGGAGAGCCGTGGCAGCAGCTATTTGAACTTGTGTCGCTCACTGCAGGGCACAGCACTGCAAATTGATGCTCTAAGCTCAGAACTCCCACTATGAATTTCTGAACTTTTAATTTATTTTTTCTTCATAGCCCATTCTAATCTAATGGAAATCTGATATACAGTCCAGACATTCCTAAGTGACAAATTTCTATACTCAAACTGCTTGCTGCCATCCATATAGCATGGTGAGTTTTTGGATGCTGGCTCAATTAACAAGTGATTCTCTGAGAATACATCTAGTGCCATCTTTTAAGGGGAAAAGAAAATTATCACTGCAATCTTACTGAAGGAGTTACATTTTATATATATCCACGCATTTAGAAGAGAAAATGCGACTCTTCATACACATTAGGGTATAATTTAAGGAAATGAAATCTCTGGTGTGACTTAAATTACAAGGAATCAAAGAACACTTCTCAAGTATATGAAGCTTTTCTGCTCATACAACATCCTTTACTAATTATTACTGAACAGTATGTGTTCAGTGCTATATTAGATCATAGTTCATGTAATGCGTATTTGCAAGTAAAACTCAGTTGCATACTATTCCTTGTGAACAGCCCTCCATATCTGTCCTCAGAGAAGGAAAAGAATGTGAATATGTGGGCAGGTCCTTAGGATAACTGTACATATATGTAACAATTCACACAAGAAGCACTATGTCTAAAATACCTTTGTCTTGCTACATGGCCTTTCACTTGTAGTTACAATAACAATATCACTCAACTTAAATTAAATGAATACCATTCCAATAGGGTTCTCATATGCTTATACCATATATGAACTTTGTTTATATTCCATTTATACTGGAATTCACTATTATTTGTAGGGTCTCTGAAAGACATGGGAGAGGAAAAAAAATAGGCTGAGAAATAAAAATTGAGAGGGAGATATCCCTGTCTAATCTGAGAGCAAAAACTACTTTTTACCATAGATAGGCTTTAGATAGGCAGTTTCCTTCAATAGGACAATGTAGTTAGAGAGACACTGCAAAGTGTTCCTCCCACTGGGATTATATAATGGAATGTTTTTGTACCAACTATAGACACAATCATTTAATTGCGCAGATAAATCTTACGTGCAGGCAGAAGTGTGATTTCACTTTCTCCCTTGGTAGAAGTGATTTGGCTTTCCTGATTCTGCAGTCAGTGCGTGGCCTCAGCTCCATCTCACTGTGCCCCTTCCCGAGCAGGAAGCCTGCCAGATGGCTGCAGGACCTGATCTCACCTCCAGGCTGCTTCACAGAACTGACGCTGTCTTACGAGATTTTATCCAAGCTTGAAAGCTTCTTATTTCTTCCATCAGTCTCATAAACATTTCCATCCCTGATTAGAATTCTACTCTCCAAAAAATATCTCAAAACGCTTCACAGACCCACAGGTTGTGTGTTTATCACCTACTGCCGGGCTCAGTTATACCAGCACAAACCCCACACCATTGCAGTGAACTGGGATTGAACTAACCAGGATTTACACTGACGAAGCTCAACGTGTTATTTAAGCCCTTTTACACAAGGCTGCCAGGAGATGCTCCCTCTCCCCACTATAATATGCTGCACATTAAGAAAATGGAAACACCCAGTGGGCTTCTTATAGAGAAATAAAGAAAAAAAAAAGGGAAAACAAAGTCATGGGGCAAACAGATTTCGTGTGAAAAGCAAGTATAGAGTGGATCTGTTTTCCTGCCAAGTGTCAATATTAATGGTAACAAAGTGAGCTCTTGTTTTTGGTTGCCATGGCCAGGAACACACAATCCTGTAAACAGCCTATGAGGATTCTCATTCCCTCTGCTTTGAATCAGACTATACATTATGCAAAGGACATATGATACAGTAGCAGAAAGCCCTAAGAACTGAGTGAGGTCCAAACCAGCAATGCAATGTAGTCTTTCAGAAGTTTCAAGGTAGATCTTGGTCGTCCATTTTAAGGTGAGGGGTTGGTCTCTCCCTTCTATTTTTCCCCTCCCTTCCCTCCTCTGTCCTAGGGCCCCCTCTAGTGCTACCGGAGCAGCCAGTGTAGCTCCCAAATGACACGGGCTGAACTCTGAGCACTCGGCTGTAGAGATGCACTCACAGCCAGCAGGACTTTGCCCACATGCCGTGCACAAAGCTGCACTGAGGCGGGTGAGCTCAAAGACAGCTTTGAAACTGGAACAGGGGCTCTGGAGTTGGCTAACAAGTGCTTGCTGATGGGTGTTATCCTCATAGTTGCATTAAATAAACAGCGACAGGAACAAAAATGTCTATCCAAGGAGACATGTCTTTAATTCCCTGGTGAGATTTGCCTGGGATTCTCTAAGTATTAATGTGAAAGGGCCATCTGAGTGAAGTTCAGTCATCCTCTAGAAGCCAACAAACCCAGATGCTGGTTCACAATCCTACTGGTTCCACCATGCCCTGCAAGGACAGCAGCATCCCAAAAAGGTATAACTGGGCTGGGGTACAGCCTGTGGGGCAGTATCCCAAGGTTACTCCCCAAATTGTGAATAGTATTGTAATTTAGCATTAGTGGATCCCCAGACATCAACTAGAAGGGAAAGACAATAATTAACACTCAGCCTACAGTGAACTTCTTACCATCATCTTCAACTGCAAGAGCAAAGCTTCCTCATCCCAGCTTTACGTGACTAAGAAAGAGATCACAAAATCTGTGTCTGCTTCTTTTTTTGTGTGCATCTCAACTCGTGTACCCTGCCCACCCAGTCCCCTGAAAGTACAATGAGCACCTGCAGGAGCAGCAACAGACTGTGCTTGGTGTATAACACTGCACACACAGGTAGTACACCACAGATGTTTCACCTTCACTGAAATATCAACACCACTGGCAAAAGCAGGGTAGGGAATTTAACAATGGTGTGATCCCACCCTGGATGGTCAGACTTTGTCTGTTCTCACTTGGCCCCTCATTCAGTCCATTTTATCTCCTATCAGCTTCAGCTGTTGCGCCTTCCTCTTTTCCTGGTCCCTTTCTCCCTGACCATATGGTGTTTATTTTGGCTGCAAAAGACATTAATTTCATTATTCATGAGGAAATCTCACTCTAATTAAGGGGAAAAAAACCCAACAACCAAGAGACAACAACTGCCAAGCCCTAGTACATGATAAAATTAAGGAGATACTCAGTATCTTCCTTGATCTGCTATTTTGGTTGTGGAAGGAGACATTATTAGCTTTTGAAGAAAATGCTACAGCATTTGTCAGACAGTGGGCAGAAGCCACTAATGACAGCTGTGCCCAACAAAATTAATTCTTAGTAAAACACTAGTCCTCCTTGCCTAGAGATGTAAATTCTCAATGGTCTTAACTACACATAGATTATATAAACCCTGTGCTAGGAAATAAAATTGCATTACACAGCCAAACCCCAGTACTATGTACATTAACAGTACTTTCACCTTAACAGTGCAACACAGTTTACTGTGTGCAAAAACAATGCCCAGTCACAGCACAGAAAGTATATTAACTCTCCACAAATTCCTCTCAACATCTGATTCAAAATAATTTCTTTTCCTATTTGCCTTGGAACAAAAATGGTTTTGCTGTTTGCCTGAAAGTCTTAACAGCGTGGCTTTTCAGTAGCCAAAAAGGATTTGGTTTTTAATCAATTACTGTCAGGAGAAAAAAAAAAAGAAGGAAGTGAAAGCCTCACCTCACTTGGTCAGAGACCTCACCTTTATGTTTACTTTAGACACCAGACATTCTTGTCCCTATGGCTTCACAAGGAAAAACCAAATCAAAAACATACCACAGTAATGTACTTCAGTAGTTACCGTTTACTTGCCTGGCACATCAGAAAGACACCTGGGAACACTGTGTAACAATGGTTACTCAGTAAATCCCAAAGACAGATGTAGTGTTTACATTTGATATGCAATTTGGTGAACTGGATCTTGCCTAGGCTTGGATTTCAAGCTATAACCACGAGGATTAGACTGAAATAAATGAGATTACTTGAAGTAATTGCTAACTGAAGTTTAACTGTAATGCTTTTTTTCCTGAAAATTCCACAAGATTCTATGGCCAAGCTTCAGAAGATACCACACTAAGTGAATATTTCTGTTTGTAAGGGTTTGAAGTTCTTGCTCCAAGTACATTTAGGGATGGTGCTTCAAACAAAATCATGTCTCCATGCATCCAGTGATCTCAGCATCTCCATTCCAGAATACGGCTCCTTGAACTGATGAACTACATAAACTGTACTTACAGAGAGATGATTTCACACACAGAGAAGAAGAGCTCCTTCAGTGCACATCAGCAGTTACACCCCTTGATGAAGAAGGCCCACAGCTGAGCAACACACTTATTTAGTCAGCAGCAGAAGGGCAGGATTGGAAGGAGGTGGCCTGTGCAGTTCAGTCTCTCAGTAACTTCTTGAGCTTGAGAAAAAGTCCTTGAGCTGCTCAAGAGCGTCATGGGAATAAAAAAATGATAGATTAAAAAAAAACAAACAAACGAAAACCAGGTAAGAGAGTTGAATACAGGACAAAAGTTGCACAGCTGCATAGTTTGAACATCAAAATGAGTTTAGAGCAGATCAGCAAATTCAGCTCTCTTTGCTGACAGGAACAGTTACACTTACTGTTCTAGCTTTCCTTAACCAGCAAAAATTTAAATCCTTCTCAAAAAGCAGGACTAGAAGCCAAAAGAAAACTCAAGACCAGGCATTTTAGGAAGCTCTGGAGAAAAAAAAAAAAGGCAAAAAGCTTAATGCCAAGGAATCCTTAAGAATAACAAAAGAACCAATTTTAGCAATGGATTCAATTAAGAAAATGAAATGCTTTATACATCAAACCATGGTAAAGTGTGGACCTAAGAATTTAAATGTGATCTTTAAGTTAGCAATACACTTAAGAATATACATTAGCCAAAAAATCTGTGTAGTCTGTTCCATTTGAAAAAGCCCTATTCAAAAACATCCTCACTGTTGTTTTCTATTTCTCGTAAGAAGCTGATGTTTTCCTATGCTTTCTTTTAAAAAACCTGAAGATCATACTTGATTATCTAAAGGTCCCTCAGCCTTTTACCAGTCAATGACTACACAGTATTCTATACACTGCAAATTAAAGAGCAAACACTGAAAATACGTTTGCTTTTACCATTCAGCTGCCTCACCTTTTCCACATCAACTGCATTCACCTCACCTATTAAGAGAACAAGTTACACAAACAGTTGCTAATACCTCCAAAATGAATGTGCTCACTTGCTTATAAACTACATTTTGTTCAAAACAAAAACCCCAGAATATGAGAATAAACTTGCAATGCAAAGTTTGATGCTGCTTCTTTTTATCCGCAGTCCATTTGCCATTCCTACAGTCAGGGAGATTAATCACTGTAATAGTGCATTAAGTGCTAGTCTGTACAGCCAAATATTCTATGTGATTCCGCTCCCCACGTGATGCCTTCCCCCTTGTGTTGTTCATCAGCAATCAGAGATACCAGGATGGGTGAAAAAGAATTCACATCATGTCTTGATGGGGAAGTGAACCTGTTGCAGGCAATCTTGGCAACACTGGCTGACCTGGGTCCTGGGTCACACAGACCAAACTCACCCCAAGAGCTCTGGCAGTCTTCAGAAAACAAAGAGCCTTCCATCATGTCCCCCCAACCCCTTCTTTCTTACCCAAGAAATAAAAGGAAAGAGGAGTAGCACTCTTTCCAGAACCATGGTACCTTGTGCCCTCTCAAACAAACAAGAGACAACAGTACATTTCAACTTTATTAGAAAAAAACCCCAAAAGTTTATACAAAGCTCTGCATTTTACAGAAAACCAACCCCCCCAACCACAAAGAAATCCGACATTGCAAGCTGTATGCACTTCTGTTTTCATATACATACATATATATATGTACATACACATATATATATGTGTGTGGGCGCACGCGTGTGTATATATAGTGTGTGACGTATTTTTTTTTGCATGGTTTGCATTCATTATTTTACAAAGTTAACATTCAGTAGAAAAAAAAAGAGGATCTTTGTTACCATTATTTTCTCATATAAATAACTGTGAGCAGTCCCTCTGCAGATAGATAAAAAACACCTTTTCGTGTCATTCTGTAAAAAACAGACATTACTGAAATGGTACTGAAATGGTACTGAAATCTTTCAAGTTTTTTTCAATACCACCATAAAAATATCATCTAGCCCCCAATTCAAAATGCTTGTCCAAGGCATTAGAAGAGAAAGGACTGTAAGACAATTCTGGAAAGATCAGTTCTTTAAGCCAACATTCAGGTAGATAATTTTTGCTGGACCTCATACATTGGTGCGAAATGAGCACAAACAGGAGACCAAGCTCTCTCTGTCTGCCTGGAAAAGCTGGTTCTTTTGTCCGTTGTCACTGAGTCAAATTCCAGCAAAACACTCAGCAGTGTGAAGGAGCTGACAGACTCTCAGCTCACCCTCCTTGCCCTATGACAAAGCTACAGACTTTCTTGATGCAATTATACCAGCTCAGTAAATTTTTCCTACTCCATTCACCTTAAAAGGAGCTGTTGGACTAATCATGGCATGGTTAGACAGACATCAGGTTGCTGAATTACTGGGAGAAAAACTTAGCTAGAGGGAAAAATGCAAGACAACTAAAAGGAAGAAAATGCTATAGAAAAGAGCTACTGAGTGACTCCCAAAGCTCTGGTTTGAAGAAGCAGGAGCAGTAGAGAGATATGAATTGCAGCACAAAACATCCTTGTGTTTACTGCAGTTAATGGTGACAGCGTGATCCAAGTTAATTAACTTCCTGGTAAACAATCAGTCTTTCCGTCAAGCACCATGATGGGGAGAAGATTTTGAAGGCAATACAAGTGGTTGTGGTGACAACAAAGGTAATGAAAGTGAAGAACACAATGATGCCAATTAAATGGAGAGTAATGCCAATGAAGATGTTTCAACTCCCAGGGATGCTGGCAACAAGAAGATGGTTATATGGTTGGTGTTGATGATGGCCAGAATTCATTCATATGTCCATGTAGTCATCATCTTCATCAGTATCACTTTCCAGTGAGGATTCCTGGCTTGAGGTCTCTAAGATTTCCAAAGCTGGCTGACAAAGGCTCTCCTTCTTTACATTCGCTGCAGACTGAGCAGACAAAATAGCAGACTGATCCCAAAAAGAGAGAGAGAGAATATATTGCTAAATAGTCAGGATAAACCCATGATCACAGGGATAAAAGCCCACTGGTCCTTATTCCTTCACATTCAATAGCTCTCTTACTTCTATGAAAGATATGATATTCTAATGTGAAACAATATGACATTTACCAGAGGGCTTCCCCACAGTTAATGTTCTGGTAGCTTCCACTAACCTAAGAATTGCAATGGCTGCACTGGCTCACTCAGCCATTTTTGTAATTCCTTCCAATTCAGAAAAGGGATAAGGACTAGAATAGCTCTGATTTCACCCACGGCCAATATTTCACCAGTCCTTAAAAAACTGGCTCCTGTAGGTAACAGGTACCACCTTCTTCCACTACTTATACTGCCTCTGGTTATGAACTGCTGCTTCTTTCATACAAGTATTTTATTGAGGGGAGAATTAAGATAAAAACAATAATCTAAAAAAATTACTGTTTCCCTTTTATTACCTTTAATTTTTGCTTGGTCTCTTCTGAAATGCTGCCCTTTGGAGAAAGGAGGGTGGGAGTGGGTGGAGTGACAGTGATCTCAGGTGGAAATTTGGTGACAGATGAAGGTATGAAAAGCTTTGGCATGTTGGGCAGAACGCGAGTTTTTACTCGGGTGCCATCTGTCTTGTTCTGCTGACTTCCCAAAGTCTGTGAACTGGAGCTGAGTTCAGGCTTGGAACTGGAGGCTAAACAGAAAACAGGAAGAAAAAACATGTTAGAAAGTTATCTAGGATTTCAGGTGTCAAAGAAGAGGGAAGAGTTCATTGTTAGACATATGGCTGGCTCAAAAGGCCTCTTTCCAAGCCTTGCACAAATCAAAGCTTATAACCAGAAGAAATTGCCTCAAGATTGTATAATGACAACTGGAAACCAGTAATAATTCAAAAATATCTTACTGGACAGCACAAACTCAATCTGACCAAGCATGACAAGTGGCAGTGTAACACTGACCCACCTGCACCTAGTTAGAAGGCCACTACAAACACCATCCTCCCACTTGTTTCAGATACAATCATCTCATCTTTGCATTCTCTCTCTCTCCCTCCATTCTGTAAAGCAATAAATAAAGCTCCTTAGCTTCAGTTTTGAGTCTTTATTTCCTCCACCACAGCGCTGCCTCTTGAGAGAGGAACGCCTCAACAATTTAAGAAGAATATATGGTAACACTCGTCAAAATTTCCTCATTATTCTCTTCAAATCCTGCCATAAAACCCTCCGTGGTGTGCTCATGCTGCTGTCTCCCACACTAGTTAGCATCATTTCCACGTTATTCCCAAGTGTCTCAGCTTGTGGTCTTTACAATCCAAACTTGCTCAGAGAGTTAGTTAAGTACATCTCATAAGAAGGCTCCAGCCATTCCCTAGGCACTATCACATTACAAAGTAATACATACACACCAATAACCAGGAGGTGACAACACTTTCCCATTAAAAATTTGTTAAAAGATATTCCTTACTAATAATGCTACTTCATATGGAGTCAAAATTATTTTTTTAAGAAGCTGTATAAATGAAAACACCAGAGCCTTTCTCAGTCTGGTAATAATGACAAGTGCTCATATACATTTTTTCAGATGCAGTATTGTCAAATCCAGCTCTAGCAGATTTCTGGAATGGACACAGCCACTTATACACAGCAAAATAAAATGCCAGTTTCCTAATACTACCCTGAGAAACAAGCAGCAGTAGAACCAAGTACTAAGGGATGTAAAATTGAATTTTATGTTCTCAACTGTGCACAGGAATGCAAGAGCTGCCACGACAGATGAGGCACAGCTTTCCATCAAGGTCAGTGACCCATCTCCATGGGCAGTCAATCCTTTCAGACAGTACTCAGACACAGGATAATCTGCCTCTCACAAATAAGGAAAAACATACCTCATACATAAATATCTAGATTATGCTTGCCTGAAATACCAGGTTTTACATTTTTACAATTAAAACACCAACTCTTACTTCCCTTGGGAGAGGGCAGAGGAGGGATAGAACACATTAACTACTATAATGCTGGTTTTTATGATTACTCAGATTGAGTCAGGTTTTGTGAAGAATCGTTTCCTTCTGCTAAATATTCCAATAGTGTAATCCAAAGTGTTATCATACTGCCCCATGCAAGATTTCAATTAAAAGAAAAATTCTACTTTAAAGGATGCACAAACCACACTGCTTGATAGCCTGGTACTGGGAGGTTTTTTCACTTGGCTTTGCTGCCATGGTAATATTTAGCATGCAAGACATGCACTAAAGAGAATTACCATTAAGGGGTGACAAGGCACTTGCCCAGGAAGCTGGGACATGGCCAGGAATGCCTCTAAACTCTGGAATACTTGACTGGAAGGCAAGCAGAGAAACTGAGGAATATCAATACCAACTATCCAATTGATCAATGCCTACAGATTGATCCACAGCTCACCACCCCATTTCAGAATTCCCTGAAGCACAGGAAGCTCATACCTGGGGTACAAACATGTCCTGAATTTGTGCTGGTCACGGACTCCACTTGCCAGCAAACAGGCTCTGGTGATGGTGCAACAGTAGCCATTTTCATCTGCTGACAAAGCCGTGACTCCTGCTGCTGAAATCCAAGCCCCTCCAAAGGCACTTCAAGCTCTTCTTCCTCTTTAGTAATGAAATATAATTCACAGATTAAGAGACATCCTGATCTCTCTCCTAAGCCTCAATTCTTTTGCTGTCTAACCAACTGGTAGAAAAATTTTTTTTAACCCTTGCTCTATTCTTCATTACATGACTGAGTGAAATTAAATACCGTGAAGCTGAGAAGGCAATACCAACTTTTTCATACTTGGTACCATCAATTCAAACTCTTGGAAAAATGTAAATGTCATTTAAAAAGCAAAAGAAAAAATTTTGTGTATAAAATTTTGTTATCTCTGCACATGTGCAAAAACATGTGCAACTGAGCAGTTCCTTTGGAGATGGGAGGGTTGGAACACCTGCCACATGTGCAGAGCAAAATCCATCACCCTTAACGATGAGCCAGCTGTGATCAATGGGTCTCCCTCTGATCTACAATCACAGGTACATCCTACACTGACTTAGCTCACTGCTAAGTAAGATTAATTACTGTAAACATGGAATAACAGGGTCAAAGCCATTTTTCATGAAACCAATATCAAGTTCTACTGAATGCCCACATTTCACTGATATGTCCACTGTAACTCCATAAATACATTAACCTAAAATTCCCACTTTCTGCTATTCTAGAACTTGGGGTGTTTGTGACTCTGAACCCATGCATGTGTGTGTACAATCTCATTATTATGCACCAGCTGTGTTAAACCACCTTTCTTACACACTGAGCTGCATATTGTCCATAACAGGAGTAATTTTCACTGAGCTACCAAGAGCTACTGGTGCCCTTTCTGGAAAGGGCAGACAAACAGCAGCAAGCCTTTCAAGGCTATGGTCACACAAACAAGCTTTTATTCTCTCCTAAAAATGAAGACATCCTTCAAAAACAACAGGCTGTCTAGTCTAATTTGAATCACCTTATATTTACACAGGCTAAGGTGTGCACAGGCAGCTATCACAGACCAGCAGATGCAATGGATATTCACAGTCTCACTTGCTCTGAAATTCTTTGTATGTCCATGCTCTAAAGTAATTTAGGATTTTGACAGTGCAACGTCTTAAAAAGGAACACATATTTTAATTTTTCCTCATTGGAAAAATGCTCCCACCCACTCAAGTGTTGAAAACACTTCTCCATCTTTACCAATATAGACAAGAACTTGGAATTTACCATGGTAATATTCTCCTGTTTGAGAGTTCCCCTTGCAGAAACTGCTTAAGACAACATAACAGCTTAACATCAGATCAATGCAGTTTAAAAAACGCAACTTTTTAAAAGAATTAGACTTTCTATGGTTTTTGAATAACTTGTACGAAATAAAAGCTTACCAAAGCAGGCTGTAAGTTCTTTCATCCACTAATTTTCATTGGTAAAGAAAAGAACCCATCATCTAAACTTGTAGCTGAAAGCCCATATAAGCTTTAGGATAAATGAGATTGCTTGCAGAAAATTCTCCAATAGTTCCCGAAAAGGAAAGGTCACCCACTACAGCACAAATCACAGGCAGCTTCTGTTCTGTGATGTTCCACTCACTATCAAGCACAAAATGGAAAGGTCTAATGCAGAAGAATTCTCAGCACTCTCTTGCACATTTCTCTCTGGATACTTCAAAATACAGCATTGGAAGTAGGAAAATAATAGTTGCATCTGTACATGTATTAATAGACCAGATCAGCTTCAAAACAACACAGAAGGAAGTGCTCAGTCAGGGATCTTGACTAGGAAAATCCTAATTCATTGTTTCCCTGCTGAAGAAGCAGAGGACAGTGAAGGATCACTCTGGGTGTTGCCTGCCATTTACACCAGACACAGAAACCATTTAACCACAATGACAAAGTACAAGAGCCTGTAGGAAGGAGGATCAGCCCTAATGTGGCCTGAAGCCAACACACACATATCCCATTACAGTGCCAGAGCCTGACGACAGGCTGCACTCCAAACCCAGAAGACTCCCACACTGAAATGGCTTCAAGACACTTGATCAAAAGATAGAAAGAAACACTACACCAATATTTGAAGAAAGGCAAGATGAAAATGATGATTTCAGAAGATTACTCTACAAGACAGCTAAGAAGTCAACTGCTTTTTAACTTACTCCAACACTCCAGAATCACAGTCTTAAGTATCTCGGGTAAGTACTAACAGAATCTTTCTTATCCACTTATTAACCATGAATACAAACCAGCAATTAACTTAGCAGGTACAAAACTATATACAAATAAACTGCAAATCCTACAGCTTCAGCTGTACTGCTAACAGAGAGCAGTTTTGTAAGTACACAACTACTAAACTACATTAGGGACTTATTAGTTCACAATTCAGAATAAGAGCTGTGATTTGCATTATTGTTTAATGACAAAACTCTACCTCTTATGCTGATTACAATATTTGTTTAATTGTAAGATATATTATTGCTTAAATTGATTTGCTGTACTTTATTTTAACCAAATTATGCCCCACTGACTAAAGCTCTTTCAAGCAGCCTATTGCTAGGAAGATGCTACAAGACTGCTATCAGTCTATATTATTTAATCTTCACCTTCCATATCATATTTTTGTTAAGTTTTCAAGATGCACTTTTACAGTGTAGTAAAATTAGATTAAAATTTGAATAAAATTATCTGTCAGCCATTTTTAATGTAGAAGTACATGAAAATGAAAAGGCAGGAGCCTGGCACACTAAGTGTGTATTTCTATCACTGCACTTCTGCAAACAACACTTGTTAATATTCTATTAGGCTGTGCCTTTCAGTACATGAGAAATCAAGAACCACTGCCTGTTAATCAATCCCTTGCTGTCAGAGATGTTAAATACAGTCACAGAATTCTATCCCCTGATTGGGTCATACACTTAATTCTTTCTGGACTATAATTTTAATTTTTTTTTAAAATAAATCACTTGAGTAGCATTACTTCTAAGTTAAAAATAAAGTTAATGAACAAAATATTTTTTAGAAATCTTGAAAAAAAAAAGAAAAAATTGTTGCAGGGATATGTATCACAACTGATACTATTCATACTTTTATACTGCATAGATATTTGTTCTATTTTTTTTCATTACAGACAAAAAGGTCAAAACAGAGAAGGACAATCAAGAAGATATATACAATTGGATCTCTTTATTATTTGTCTAAAACAAATTTCTGAAGAGAATATCTTGATATTTGTCTTGAGGAAGATGCTGTTATAGCCCCGAACATAATGTCCTAGTTCTTCTAATAAAAACTTTCCCCAGGGAGGTAAAGACTCCACTAACTCATGAGCCACAATATTCTGCACAAGTACCAGAACACAAGAATATAAGTGCAGCACATTCTGAAGGTGTTCAGAAGCTCAGATTTAATATCAGTTAATAAATCTTTTGGTATTACCCAGTACTTGTACTGTCCTGGCAGATTTTCAAACATTAGCTCTACAAACCCAGGTTAAAATAAATTCAGTTTCTGAAGACGTAATATGCAACAGACACTTGTCGCTAGGCTGAGGACGGGACAGGTACTGTACTCTGGAGACCCATTTAGCACTCTCACCTTACAGCACAACACACAGAAATTAAACACACAGAGAAAAGCACAGATTTGCAATGCACATCACTATTGATATTGAAAAGTTCATCTCCAAACGAGCTGCATTACAAGGATTTTTTTTAGCCTTCCCTCTCCCAACAACTGCCTAAATACATATAAAATAGTACACGCAGAGAAAGAGGGACATCATACCTTTCAACATCTCCCTGCTTTAGTGAGGAAGAAACAAGCTGACAACAATTCAGTGCAACAACCTACTCCAGCTTTCCTCTCCAACCTCTTCCCACTTGTTGCCAGGGCAACCAGTGTTTGCAGATGCCTATAGCGGGCGCTGGGTTCATGACTTCATCACAGTTAATATCCTCTCCCCGTCTCTCTTTATACACAGAATATACTACATACATACATCCACGCACTATAAACACACAGGTTATACAATCCTGCAACCGTTTTTATACTGAGACCGTTCACTTTGCTGTTCTGATGTATCTAAAATGAGAAGCAGCACTGGCAAAACTAATCACTTGGAAATTTGCAGATGTGGAGAAAGTTTAGAAGCAGTAGTGCTGTAACCAGTAAACAGCTGCTCTGGTCTCTCTGCACTGAACACTTAATCATTTGATTTCATCATGCTGTCAGGTATGAGAGACATTAACATTAGTGTTATAAAACATTTTATGTGGAATTTCAAAAAAAATCCTTTAGTCATGCAGTTAAACCTCTTACATGACAACTGGAAGACAAGCCTAGAAAATGTGACTAGCACCTGGAAAAAAATGTCTTCCAGTTTCTGACGGAAGCAGTTTGAAGTATTACAGCACGGATATGTTCAGTAACACACAGTGCATGCACAAAGCCGCATTTCATTGTATGAAAGAGGAAGGAGCTGAGCTTTGAACTCCAGGACTGAATACTAACATGGTTTCAAAAAAAAAAATACAAAGAGAAATGAACAGACAACAACCTGAAGTACTTAAGTAAAGCACTTGCACTACTTGCCTTCACCCCTCTGCAAAACACCTTCCCCCAGCAGCTCTGTGTCAAGAAAAAAAGTCTGAAAATACATCAGTGTGATTTAGCAGATCAGTACTACCTTGCCATCCAACCACTTCAAAAGAGAAAGGATTGAATTCTGTGTCCCTATAGACTCTAGGATATGCTTATCTTTCTAGTTCCAGTAACAACTGGTTTACTCTGTATTTTACTTGCCACCCACAGCAATTGCTCTCAGAACTCATTTACCATATAATGTGGAGACTTTTTTCATGGCAATGGAAACAGGTCCAATCCTTTGCTCCCTGACATACTGGACTAAGTATCTTAGACATTTCCAAAGAATAGCACTAATGTGAAAACAATTCATTTTCTGTATTCCATCTGCCTTGCCCTCCAGCTGGGAATTAATACAGCTTTTTTCCCCACACAGCAGTTGCAAAGGCCATGGAAAGCTTGAATTTGAAGGAGCTCAGAGTTTCCTCATAAACTGTGCTACTGAGTCCATGGAAAGACTGCACTGGAACACAGGTTGGTTCAGTAAACACAGTGAAGGATGCTGACCAACAGAAACAATGGGAATATCAGCCATGAGGCATCACACCACAGCAAGCAGTGAGACTACCTAGCTCATGATGTGGCAGGTATATTTGATAGCCTTTCCTTACACATTTTCTTTCTCTACATTCATTCCGAATATCCTGCCATGAAATTTATTTCTAAAAAACCACCACCAAGTTATAGCTGTAGAAATAAGTATTTGACTTGAAATGCCAAATTCAGGAAATTACATTGAAAGCCAACACAAAGTCGTATGTTAAAAATTAAGCATCAGAGTACTTTTGGCAGTGAAAAGCTGCAGAACACGAGTTCTATTGCCCTCTGAAAGGAGAGAAATTCAAGCAGTCTGGTGAACAGAAGTTCTCACTGCAATAGCATGGCACACTGCTATATTTATCACTAGGGTCCTGAGCAGGGAGAGGGTACTGCACAATTATGAGACATATCCCAAAATGCCTCCTAATACTGAGCTCAGCTGTCACAGAACAACATTAATGAGATTAAAACACAATGCTGCTGTGAAAGTGCTTCCTGAAAATAGTCCCTGGCCCATACTAACTTCCAAGCTATCAGGTCCCTCTAACAGTCACACTGGGGCCAGTCTAACAGCACAGACAGTGGAATTTCTGTGTCCAAAAACATTTCCTGCCACCACCAAGTGTCCTAGAGGTGCAGAAAGCTGGCACGCATGCTGGTAAAGAAAGGCCCAGAAGTTCAATAATAAATTTCCCTCTCTTGTTCTTTTAAGCAAAACAAAACTTCAATTTAAAAGAACAAACAATGGGCCTAGATCCAAAAGGCAACACTTTGATAGTCAACTACATGAACTTTCAAAAGGCACCATAAAAACACAGCTAATTGATATCTGTGTTTAGTGTCTGACTCAGCAAGCACACATCGCTTGGAGAGCACCACACAGCAGCACCTCTGGATAGAACAGTCACTCATTTGCAGTCTACTGCTTCTGAATTTTCTGTACCAGTTATCACGAAAGCCGTAAGACCTTTCCTTCACCATCAATATTTCACCCTCCTCTGCTCTGAGAGCCAGCTAAGCACGATGAAATTAGCAAAAGCAGCTGGTAGAAAAATCTCTTAAATTAATATAATGGCACCCCACAATTTTCTAAGAATTTTGTAAGCAATGCAATACCTGTGCAGAAGGCTTACAACTACAGCTCTCTTCAGTCTTTCCTTGTGCAGGAACGTATGTAAATTTTATGCCACTGACAGCAATCTAAAACTAATGAAACTGAAACATATTGTAATGTAACCATTTTACCCTGTTCTTCTACAAAAGGTCTCCAAAAAATGTGCCTCATTAGTGTAAGGCATCCACAGGCCAGTGCCTCCCCAGGATTTTCAGGGGAATCCGAGGGTGCACAGGGCTAGAGAGCCTTTCAGACCACAAACCTGCTCTAACTGCACTAAACCCCTGGCTTCACAACATAACAAGTCACATTTGGCCAGCTGCCACCCCTGTCCTATTTGTTCTTACTGACCCAACACAGGTGCATAAAAATGACAACAGTTTTAATGTCAAAGGATTTTCTGCACAGCATTGGACTGAATAAATAAAACTTAAGAAATTTGAAGTGTAGAGATCAGAAACAGACATTAAGTGTACTGAAAAACTCTTCTGGAATGACTTTGTTTCAACAGAAGGCAAATCAGCACACAAAGGGAAGAGAAAGACATGACTGGCTGGTACTGCCTGAGCACTCAGCAAAAAGGAATTAAGAAGTCATTCACAAACAGGAAACCCCTGCTGGCATTCAGCAGGTGAAGTTGTTTTCAGAGCTCACCCATTGTGAAAAATAAAAAAGCCTCAAGAAAAGCACGGATCAGACAAGGGGAAGTGAAAATACCAATGCTGAGGAGGCCAAAGAGATCAGAGAGATCAAATGCAGAGCTCGCTGGAGGCAGCCTGGGTGATTTTTGTTAATGACTCTGCAGTTGCTAACAGGTGGGCAGGTAGGTGGGATAGTACCAATGGTGTGGGGCCACAAGTATTTAAAGAAGAGTTTTTAAAGCCTTGGAAACTGAGGAAGACAGCTATCAAAAAAACCAGGACAAGTCAACATTGGAAATGAAGGAGAAAGTTATGAAAGTAAGATGCACACAAGTGACACAAGAAAACAGAGTAGAACATGTGCATTTAAGAGAGAACCTTCATGCTAGGAACCTGCAATATGGCTCCTATGAGGCCACAGGTCCTCGGCCAGCCTAACTTTCTGTGCTTCAGCTTTTTTGTGCCATCTGTCGAGAAGAATTCTGTGCTATAAAGCATAATTTAGAGCTCGGCAGAAAAAGCAAAGTAAGACACTGATTGCAATTAGAGGGTTGAATGTTACAGTCATTTAAAAAGTACCTGAAAGTTTGAATTGAAATGCATAGTCAAAATAAGGCATGGCCAACAGGGCCAAATAACTTTGGGCATTTTGCGTAAGCAGAAAGTTCTCAGTACACAGAACTAGAGGCTCTTAAAATCTGTGTTTGTC
The DNA here is from genome assembly GCF_003984885.1 of Neopelma chrysocephalum. Classification (NCBI taxonomy): domain Eukaryota; kingdom Metazoa; phylum Chordata; class Aves; order Passeriformes; family Pipridae; genus Neopelma; species Neopelma chrysocephalum. The sequence continues at coordinate 277,307 of NW_020897778.1, read as the reverse complement.
TTCAGAAATTTATGACAAGCAAACTGAGGAGACACTGAGATCAGTATGCAGTTAAGCTCAACTAAAGATGGCAACCTACAATCTCCACTATTTCATTCTGACAGAAACAGGAATTGTGGATGCCCACTGATGTCTGGGGATCAGTGAATCCAGGAATCCAGGTGAACCCTTGTGCCATGCACTGCTTTAATACAAAGACAGATGCTGTCAATGCAATGTTGACATGCTCTTTACTAATGCCTTATGTAAACTGCCTCAGTCTTCTGAGAACTCACTACCAGCCTAAGGTTGTATATCAGTTGTTAAAATAAACTAAGTCCCAGAGTTCTGGGAAAAAGATGCTCCTTACACCTGAAAGTATTCTTATGACTCCAGCACCCAGTTAGCCTACAGGATGTCATATTCCAATATTGTTACTGAATTCTTAGGACTTCTCACTTCAAAAACCATCTTTAATTGGAACATCTGTCTTTCAGAGAGTCTGCTGCTGCCCACACACACTTAAACAATTTAATTTCATTGCCTGCTATACAATAGTCTACTCACCTTTCCACACAACTGTCCTCACTTGTGCTTCTGAAACTTTAAAAGTTTTACAGGTTGAACTATATTTACACCTCTGCTTGCCCTGTTGTGCCTAGGTAACAAACATGTGAAATTACAGCAGGATATTCACATGGCTTATGGAGTGCCACTTCCCTGCACAACACAAAGAATTGTCTTCCCTAGCTCTGAATTTCTTAGTTTGGACAGCTATATCATGACCTTGCTTTTATATTGAAATGCTTAGGCCTTAAATGGACAAAAATTTAATAGTGGGGGAGTGTTACTCTTCTACTCTGATTTTATATTCCAACTTGCTAGATAACTGGCTTTAAACAAAACACAGAACTTTAAATAATTCCAAGTACAAAAGCCTTCTTTTAGTATCAGAAGTCAAATATGAACGTTTTACTGTTCATTCCTTATCAGAATAAGGACAGTGAAGAGGAAGAAAATGTCAAGATTTTTCAGCAATTTAGGACAGTATAATACTGGAACACTGTGACAGGCTGGAGGGAATTTACCTTAATTGTCCTATTTTAGTTTCTCCAGAGAAAATTTTAGGCTGAGCCACAGAGGCAAATAGTCCTAAGTACATTTATGCCTAAATGTAGGAAACTACCACTATTATCACTCTGCTGCTGGACTCCATCATGCTGTATTTTGTAGTCATGTTAGTAATGTACTAGATAAAATCTCAGTAAAATATTTACATAAGAAATGAGTGGCATAGCATCAACATTGCTTGGAAAACCATTCCTTCTTCTGGGTGAAATCACAGAAAATAAAAGCAGCTAATACTCTCTGATGTGGAATACTTTCACATGAACCAATAGATACAGGAGGAGGTGATGAGACAAAAAAGATGAAAACAGTTTGCTTCAAAAATGGGAGGAGTTTTTACACAAACAGAACTAATGGAAGGCAGATGAAAAAAGGGTTGTAACAGAATTATAAATAATTCTTTTTAGAGGAGGCACATGTAAAGGTAGGAGAACTAAAAAGACATAAGGACACAGCAGTAATTGGTGTCTCTCTCAGCTAGAGAAAAGACCTGTCAGGTAGGTCTGAGAGCCAGAAAGCCAGATACAACACAGGCATTCAGCTTTGCAGAGAGACCCTCTTGATCTTCAGACAGTTTCAGGAGTGTAATTCTGGCAGCTAACCCTTCCATCTCCCTCAACCAAGATGATGTATAGAAAGCATGAAAGAAGAAAGAAAAATATGTAACTCTACAACCCTAACAAAGCTTAGGAAGTCAAAAGATTCAAATAAATGTTCCAATCACTGTGATGTGGCCTGGGGAACTGCACGTCAGAAATGCTCGGGAGTTTTGTTTGAAAGCCAAAAGAATGCTTGAGTTCCTATCTGCATTGTCATTCCTACACCACTCTCCTAAGTAAGTGTATAACAACTTCACAGAGGATTCATTTTTTCCTCCCTTTTTGTCTAGGCACAAATCCAAATTAGTCCCTGTTGAACAAGCTTGCCAGGATATCTTATGACACCATGAAACTCCATTCTTTAGCTTCACAAGGACAATAACTAATGTGGTTTACACATTGACTAAGCCATTCCTTCCTTATCACTCCCCTTTCCTTTCTTCCCCTCCCAAGACAATCTCTCCTAGGAATTGTGAAAAAGGAAAATTGTATTATAAAAGTCTAACTGCTAATACTAGATGTTAAATTTCAATTTTGTCCTATACTCAGAGATTAGCAAATTGGGAAAACCTATTTCTCCCTAATTTTCTCTTCACTGATGATGAATTCAGACTATGTGCATTCAGATGCCAAGGCTGATTGCTTATGGAAAGAAATGAAACACCAGAACTATAGAGACAGTATAGAGACTTCAGAAAGTCACAATTCCAGACTAACGAAACATCCCATCTCACATATGTGGACACTATTTCCACTGTATCTTCATCCATCACTTTCCACAATACCTGTTCTGTACATGGTTCATTCATAACTTTTATCTGGGCTCCTATGACTCTGTCTATGGCATTTTGTGAGTAGTGCTAGGGCCCAGGCTTGTGAACAGATGGAGTGAGCACAGGCAGCAGCAGATGCTTTTTCAGACAGTGTTTCTGCAAAGGTTGCGAGAAGTACAGGCTATGGCAGGTGCTCTGCCACCTCAATGTGCGCCATGGCCCACAAATGTGCACAACCACCTCTTCTGGGCACCCAAGGCAAGTCTGAAATTGGGACTAATCTTACTTTGTTCCCCAAAGGGGATCAGTACTGCCCTGCACAGAGACTTTTTGGCTGCTAAAAAGCCAGCCTGCCATGACAGCAGTAAAGCAAACCACAGCATTATAATTTGATTCTTTCCTCATCTAGAGAACTGCACAGGACCAATTACATAACACAGTCATAAACAAATCACACAATCGTGCTATGGAATAAATAACATTTGTTCGGTTTCTCAATCCTTTCCTGTGCTCTAACCTGGCACATAACCACACCAGGGCTATAAATAATATATTCCCAACATTCTGGCCCTGTCAGATGCTTCTTTTCTCAAATGCGAAAACTAATAGTGATGATAAACTAGCTTTATGAACCATGTAGAATCTTGTTCATCAGTGTTGTATATCTCCACACATATATGCAGGGCAGTGAGAACTGTGCAGCTAATTACGTTAATCAGGCACTTCTAAGACAGATGTAGGCTGCCCAGCAATTTATTTCAATGGTAATCACTTTAAAATACCTTAAATCTTTTAAGAAGGTAAAAGGCCTAGATCCTCAACTCTTTGAAGAAAGCAAAACAATTTCAATTTTAATGCTGCTAGAGACTTAAATTCTCTAAAACAGATGAATATTTTTAGGCTGCTATTCCATGATTCCACATACAAATTACACAGACAGTGATGACTCTTTTAATCTATCCTACAAATTAACGTTATGTATTAATTATGTAGGTATGTATGTACCCATTTCAGGACCAAGACAAAAATCTTTTGAATGTGGTCTAGGGATCAGAAAATGGGCCAGAATCAGAACTGGGGCACTAACTCACCATGTGGCCTTAGGAAACTGAGTAGAGGGGGCCAAAACGTTGTGTCTCGCTGAGACTTACCACGGACAATCTCACTCATGCTGGGTGCAGCCTCTGCAGTTTGACTTCGGAGGTGCTCAGTGTCCCTGTGTGACTCCTGGGATGTAGGTACTGAAGATGCTGAGGAGGAAGAGGATGAAGAAGAAGAGGCTGGTTTGGATTTGGAATGCAGGTCGTTCAGTCTCAGGAGGTTTTCAGGAGTCACAGTGTCTGGATTCACTGGGGCAGGATGCAGCGTGGCCGGTGCTACTGGGAAGAAGCTCTCTCTGTTGTCCTTCGTATGCTTTGGGGTTGTGGGGGCTTCTCCTGTGGACTACATTTAAAAAAAAAAAGGGCAGGCAGAGACAGTGAGGAAACATCAGTAATTCTGCGTGTTCTACCTGCTTCAGTGACTGCTGCAAGCAGCACAATATTTTACAGACAGAAAATACTCTCTCTAAAGTGGAAATAACATAATAGTGACTCAATCACTATTATAAAGAAATCTTTTCTCCTTTATGGATTATTTTTCTGTTCTTTATGGTCTGTTTATCGAACTAGCACCTTAACACTTATCCACATTCACATTTACAAAGTTTTATTTAACACATCCCTCGCAACAAAACACACTTTTCTGAACTCTGTAATTATGCATGAGTTACAACCTCCTATAAACAGAAACACATTTATTTCATTTAAAAATACGTTAACGAATGCTTGACCAGAACAAACAGATCTGCAGTGCTTTAGGAGACTTTGCAAATTATTACAAGAAATAATTCTTAGCGAATGATGTGAGAAGAAATGGAGAAAGCAGAAAAACGTATTTGCTTGTAAAATAAGCAATCAGCCTAACCCCAAATCATAAATTCCTGGTAACTGCAGAACTGAATAACACTGGTGTCCAATTGGAACAGGCTCAGCGAGAGTTGCTGCCTGTGCAGACATAGGAGTGGCACCAAGAGCAATGCTCTTCTCCAAAGCCAGTGCTAAAAATTTAATACAGTGTCATTTATTATATAGACAGAAGGTAGAAGGGGGACATAAATTCACCAAAGAAGGGAACAAAAGTCTCCATAAAATGAGTATCTTCTCTATAATTGTTATCAGTAATCAAATAAAGTATTCTTGCCTGTGAGGCCACAGAAAGCATTTATTTCACACTCTTTGCAGTCTTCATTTAATGGAAACTTATTGGACCATAAAGGATACGGTTGAACGGAATTCTCAGATGTTTAATTGTCTGTCTCATACCTCTAACATAAAAAAACCCCCCTCATTTTAACCATGGTGATAGAGTATGAATGTTTGAAATAGAAACAGAGTTCTGCTGGCAAATGTAAAATCAAATTGGGCCCTAATGTCCTAGATGACCAAAGATTTATTACAATGCCAGAAGAGTCAGTAGAATTTCACTGACAGAACAGAGCAACTTCCAGCTCGAGAAAATGCATATTTAAAATTCAAAGGTGGGAAGAACACAAGTACTTTTTTTTTTAATAATTGGTGGAATGTATTTTTGAAGTTCCTGAACTTGATTAATCAATCTCTAAAAAGCATACAATTAAAACCTGCTAGATTCTATGTGTACACAAAAAAATAAAATACAGCAGCTATATTCACAACAATTACCATACTGGATCAGAAAAAGGTCTGTTCTGTCCCTGAAAGCTGCAAGTTTCTGAAGCTTAAAGCATCAGTTCCAAAATTAAAGGTCTCCACATACAAATGGGTCACACAAACCTGATATAAATTAAACTGCAGAAGAAAGCTTTAAGCCAGAAGTGGGATCACTAGAAGAAATGTTTTCAGCTGTGATTTAAAGGGAAAACCCTTCACACTCATGCGCTTCATTAACTTGCACGATACATGATGTAGAACCCGACATATTTGTGCTTGTATTGTATCCAAAGTTTCTTCACGAGAAACACATGAAGGTACTACTACTTAGGTACACAGATGTTAAAAATATATCTGTATCTCAAACTGTACTTCTATAAAAATGCACAGCTACTTCCAGACAGAAAGAGGACACTCGGAAAGTAAGTCAGCAGTACTTGGCTGGTACTCAGAAGAAAAATTATTAGGGAGAGAAAGAGCGTAAGACCATGGGGTAACTCCTGCTGGAGAGGACCTCTGGAGGTCTCCAGTCCAACTTCCTGCTCAAAGCTGAGCTGACTCCGCAGTTGGATCAGCCCAATTCCAAACTCTGCCAAGGACAGACATTTGAAAGCCTCCCCAGGCCCCTGTTCCAGCATTCTACCACCTTCACAGTGAACACTTCTTTCCAATTACTTCATCCAAATTTCTCTTGCTGCAACTTTAAATGGTGCCTCTTGTCTGGCTCCTTCCTTTCTTCTGCAGACTGCAATTCCATAACCCCACCCTCCATTACTCTTCTCCTCACCAGGATGAAGCATCCCAGCTCTCTCTGACCTCACAGCTGTAAGGACACATTGCTGACCTGTGTCCAACCTCTTGCCCAGGGCTCCAAATCTTTTCTGGCAGAGCTGTTCCCCTGTCAGGCTGCACAGGGATCATTCTGCCCCAGGAGCAGAATTTCTCTTTGAACCTTCAGGTAGCTCCCGTCAATGCAATCCTCATCTACTGGAGTTCCCTGGAATGGCAGGTAGCCTGGCTTCCTGGCACACTGACCCTGCCCTCCAAGTTGGTGTCACTCAATACATCCCATCATCTAAGGCATCAGCGAGACCAATTAACCAACACACATTGAACTAGGCAGTGGAGGCAGGGACAAACACAGAAAGGCCATCTTGTAAGTTGTAGATGATCAAACACAGAGAGAGAAAAGGTTGAGACTGAAGCAACCCCTACTGTTATACAAAGATGGAACCAGACTCATATTTAACTTCTCTCAAAATGAAGATGCTGTACTGGGGACAAGAAAAACAAATCAGTTTTTATTTTTAATCAGTTCCCCCAAGTGAAGTTGTGGCTTGGGCAGGATTTTTTTTTCCCCCCGAAAATCAGCCTGCCTCATAATAAGAGAAACATTTTATTTGCACAAAAGAATAAAGCTGAAAGTAACATGATGTTTTTGTCTCAGTAAAACCATGACTAAAAATTCTAATGTGTAGTCAAAAAGTGCAGCCTTATACAAAAGAAAGACAACAAAGACGATTGTTGTGTTTATGGTTTTAAAAGGAACCTTCCAGATGCGACCTGGCGAAGAGTTGTGTAAGGCTGCTGCAAACAGACAGGTTCTTTTCAACCCAATGAAACAGCGACCTTGAGAAGAGAAAACAAAAATCCTCTCAATGACTTTCTTTTCTCAAAAGAGGCGGTGAAATAAAAAAGGAGGAGAAAGCTTTCTTTAAATTAAGAGCCAAGTATTAAAAAACCCACTGTTGGCTACTGTGCATTCTGCAACTCACAAAGCCTAAGAAAAGGGATTTAAACCTGTTTCCTATGTTTTACTGGACTCAGAAACTGAAGACCACCCAAAAGTTGTACGCACAAAGCTCAGATGAGCACCACAGTGAGGCACACGCTCTTTTTAAAAGATTTTGGTTTTAATGAAGGGGCAAGAATTCCAGCACCCCTGAGCAGTAAGTGATGCTACTCACAGAGCCCAGATCAGGACAATGTCACTAACTGTGCTGCTCAAGACTTATGGGGCCACAATTCATCATCCTGCAGGAAAACACAGGACCTTGTAACACCACAGCTGAGAAATAAACCCAGAAAAACTCATTACAGGAAGTCTTGGATTTATCAGCAGCCCTTTATGTTCATCTATTTCTACTGCTAAACCAGCAGCAAAGCATATTTTTTCCACAGACATACTGTAGAAAACTGAGAGGCAGTGACAATCCTTTACCAGTGTTTTATGTGGTTTCTCATTAGGAGATTATTTTTTAATTTTTACTTTGCTGTGGCACTAAGTCATAACCTAAGTCAGAACTTTTCCTTTTCCCTCTCCAATCCACCTCACCATGCTGAGTGTCTTTGTTACTACTACTACTATAAAGTGGATTTAGTCACCAAGAGGAAATGAATATTTTCTCATATTGATGAGGATGTTATTTACAGAACAAGTGCATATAACTGACCTAAAATGAAAACTCTTATCTGCCTTCTTTCTGTCTTTCATTGTAATTACAGGTTCATCTAGTCAAGACTGGACTTCCTTCTAGATTTAAAAAAACAAAACAGATGAGGTACTGAAGGGTATGCAGTACTACTTTTCCACTGACTGCTATACTACCAAAGTGGATGGAAGAAACATTTAAGGCTTATTAATATCCAAATGATGTGTCATAGATGCTCCATTGCTTCCATAAAGACCCATTATCTTATTTGCTCTTCTTAAAAAAAATTAGCAAAAATGTTCTTTATTTTGAAGAACGTATAAAATTGAAATTTAAATGAACAATTAGGGTGCACATCTGTGTAAACTGTGACTATTTCTGACTAATACAGGTTACAAAATCAGGCTCCTCATTTGTTAGAACTTTGACTATTTCAGAAGACTCCTCAAAGAGTTCATTCAACTTCAGGGAAGCTATGGACAAAGTCTTCCCATGTTGAAAGCTGAGACAAAAAGAAGTGAGGGAAATGCTGGAAAGCCAGCACTGGGACAGCCTTTCACCAATAAAAGTATCAGCAAAAGTGCAGAATTTTTTCACAGAAGTTAGTGGAAAAACAGCTCCCTATAGTTTCCCACTGAGGCATTTCAGTAGTGAGACAACAGCAGCAACAAAGAGAAATTGTGCATTAAGATAAAGCATAAGAAAAATTTTACTTCGTAGCGTATCTGTGAAGTCATAAACCAGATAACCTGACCAAGGGTTTCTCTTTACCATACTTACTGTTTTTTCAAAACACATTTTGAAAAACAAAGAAATCCTGCAGCAACCTTGCTGCTCCTGCTGCTGGAAGGGCTCACTGCCCTGAGGCTGTGGGAAAAAGTAACAACCAAATGTTCCAAAGAAAGGAAAAGTGACGGTATTCCCAACAGAAGTTTCCTAATGAAAGATGCTGGCACTGCAACTGTTACATAACATTTTCTTGCTGTTTTTTTTTTTTTTTTTAAATTATTCCCATGCCTGAGTTTAGCACAGCAGTAGGATTGAAGTCAGAATCCACCTCACAAAAAGGTGTGCCTTTGTAGAAGGATTACCAGCACATCCCCACAAAACCCGGGAGCTGTCACACAAACTGGGTGAACAATATGCTGGCCACATTCCACAGTATTACCACTCCAACTGCTCCTCAGTATTGTGTTTTAATTAAACTATGTCTATTCATTCTTTTTTTCCCTCTCAATCTCTCTACAGCAGTATTTGAAAGAAATCTTATTTGGAAGTTTTCTTCCAGGTACATTAGAAACAGTAGGAATATCCATAATCCAGATTCTGGAGAACCTTGTATTTCCTAAGACTAGAGTTTTATATACAGAAAATAACAAAGGCTTAAATACATATGACTGACCTGCACTCTAGCCTAAGTAAATATCCCATTTACACAAATACATGCAGGGGCTCAATGTCCTGCTCTACACAGGCAGTCATACACCACCAACGCTTCCATACACAAAAACCTCATTATTGGGCCAAGAGAGATCAGGTAGCAGGATGAAAAATATTAATATACAAAGTAAAAGATAAAAAGTGTCTGTTCTTTCCTTCATGTTCACTTAATGATTGCTTTCTGCAGGAGACAGAAGGAGGAGAGCTGTTAATTATATCAAGAATACACCTCCAGGATAGAGTGAGAGGGGGATGCCATGGCAACTGGCAAATGCAACAGTGAACAAAATGGTCACCCTTTGGCAGGAGACCATGAAAGAGCTCGTCCTTTTGTCCCCCCCATCCCCACCTCCTCCTTCCCCCTCTTTTCTTGTCATCTTTGCTGCATTAATAAAGCACACAGACAACTCAGGAAAAACAACTTTTTCTGTAAGCAATCTCTGACGTCTTGATGTGCAGGAAGAAAAGATGAAAATTAGCAGCATGTGGGTGGAACAAAAAGGGGGAGAAAACACATGAGGTAGAACTAGAGATGATTATTTTCTAATTATTTAATATTTTCCTGATCTCCTCCCATCCCCAGCAAAGTGCCTTTACAGGAGGCTTTTAGCTGTTTCCTGAAGAGAACAGCTTGGTGGTTTGTTGCTTTGTGGGGGTTTCTTTTAATGTGAGAATTCGAGAAGAAAACGCTCTAGACACCCAAGGCAGTTCAAACAAGTCACTCTCAAGTTTCCTCCTTGAAGAAAAAAGCCTAAAAGCCCGTGTCACTGCAGTGCTGACTGCATTCCACAGCAGAAGGGGAAAAAAATCCATGGGAGTGCCCTCTAGCTTCACTCACAGAAGACAATTTTTTTCCTGTTCCAAGTAAAATGTCACATTCACTGTAAGGTCCAACTTAGGGACTGTACTATCACTAGGTTGATGCTCCAGAGTCAATCTGAGCACTTCTGATGTGTGTGGTTTCAGTTGCAGCCCCTGTACAGCAAGCCCATCACTCACGATCCTCTAAAATTCTCCAGTACGAGGCTGTGGATTAAGACAACTCATCACCAGCACTGGGAAGAGGCAAACACTGGTGCAAGTGCAAGGAGAATATAAGACCCCAGTTACCTGTTTTGGAACTAGAGAAGGGCAGTGAGAGCAGCACTAAACCAGCACCTTCCCTTAGGAAATACTGCTTTTATATTACAGAAGCAGCAAAACTTTATAAAACCAGGGATCCTGCTGGCAGCCCACGAGGAGCCTGAAAGGCACGACTCCTCTGCATAACCTGATTGTGCCTTTGTGTTTATAATAAAATTTACTTGTTTTGATTCTGGTGGCAGCTTCTTCATGAAGCATCATGTTTAACTAGACCTGACATTGAAGTCTGCCGAGGAGTTTTGACTGTAGGTTTAGAGAAAGGAATGAGGAAAGCACCCGGAGTTTGGCACCAGCCAGTGGGAGAAGGTGGTCATGGATGTGTTATTTTGGAAGAAGTAAGTGAAGCAAAAGGTGAAAGGGAGGATTTGATCAGTCAGAATGGAGCAGGGAAAGCTCAAGGTTTGGCAGCTGGAGCAGGAAAGGGCAGTTGAAAATTTCTTTTCTCTCCCTCACACTTCAGGGATGGAGTTGGTCCCAGAACAAGGATTTTTTGGCTAAGGCAGCAGTGAGTCTGAAATAACTCAGCAATGTTGAAATAGCCCCTTCTCATGACATTTAGATGATATACTATACCATGAGGAGCCAATAGAAGTTTCAGCTCCTACAATGCTACCCATTACTAGGGCTTTCTACACAGAGTCCCGTATTCTCAAGGGTCACAACACAGGACCAGAGACTTAATGGCATTTTGGAACTTTGCCTTTGAATGCTCTTGTATTTTTAGAGATGTTAAATCCAGCCCTGTGTGCAACATTGATGTCTGCAATGTTTTAAGCTATTTGTTTTATATAAATTCAGTTCCCAGGATTAGAGATACCCTAACACAAAACCACAGAGTTTTATCTGTTGTGACTTTCAACACGGGTAAAAGCTTTAATTTTAGTAATAAGGCATCCAATATTAAGCCCACAGTAAAAAAAATACCTTTTCAAATTGCAAGTCCAGGAAAAAAAGAAGACAGATAGGTTCTTTGACTGAAGTATCTCCACATGAATTTACAGAATATTCTGTGCACTGCAAAGCTTCATCGTACCTTGTGCTGCAATAACTTTACCATGTCAATATGTCCTAACAGTATAAAATGAAGAATTTAATAGGACCAATTTTAGGCAGCCAGTGGAAAGTCTTATTAGAAAATTTCTAATTATCTAGAAGCCTTACAACTGCTTTCTGCCAGCATGTCCCCTCCTTGGTCCCCAGCACCACATATTTAAGTACAATGCTACTTCAAAGTCAAACTAGTCTGCCTCAATCTTTCATTCTCCCTCAACAAGGCCTCCTTGGTATTCCATTTCCAGGGACCATTAATTTCATATGAAAATCATAGCTGGCAAGACTAAAAATATATCTTATAACTCACAGCAATAGCTGACTGCTTTTGGGATCTCTGCAAATCTTTCAGACAACATTCTCAGACAGAAAACCAAAGAAAAGAACAAGAATCCTTCAAAATGCTGCTTGACCATGAAGTGAATTAATCTCTAGGGTAACTTTAGTTACTTAACTAGTAATGACACAGCAACCACCACTGGATAGCAATTTCAGCCCATTTGATATGTGTCTATCAAAAGTCTTGCTCACACTTAAGAACTTACAGGCAAAAGGACAAAAAGAGGAGGAATTACTTTTGGCTACACCCATTTTCCACAACAGCATTAATATCAGCATTTAAGAATGTTGCATCACCACTCTTTAGATTTTGAATCAAGATGTTCCGAAGTTGATGAATACATCATTTAAAAATAATTATTGTTATTATTATTATTTACTGAAAGAAATGTCCCGGAAACTTACTGAACACATTTTTGTATCAATTACTGGGATCCTGTCTATTTATGCTGCTCTGTTCCCACACTCCATAAAAGATTTACCTTTCTATTAAAAATAAAAAACCTGCACACATTTGAGTCTTCCCCCCATTTCGTTTTTACATAAGTGTTACAAGTTCAGATTTTACTTCACCATTATGGTTTGGCAGTAAATATGTATTACATAACATTGAACCCAGTCAGATACAACCACAGCCCAAATTATTCATAAAGTTAAAACCTCCGTCCCCCCTGAATATGGTAACATACATGGATTCATTTATATCATATTTACTAGCAGCTTTTTCAAGCCCACAAGTCCCTCTTTGGTAGCCTCTTTGAATGACTGTTTCAGGTCTTCAGACATTAAAAACTTAAAGCCCCCTTTAGTAGGATTTGGTAAAGCAAAATGGAGTTTGCTATGGGAAAACGAATTACTCCTGAAAAGTAAGAGTTGGGTCCAATTAAGTTTGAGAAGATGTTTCATTGGTAAGATGATGCTCAAGTGATTTTGTTCAACCAGAGCTGTACTATTACAGCATTTCAGCCAAGTGTGTACCAAGGACACATGCACACACCTCTCTGTTACAGGCACTACGGTCTAAGCACCCTGTGAAGGTGCTGAGCACCAGCTGCACTAAGAACAGCAGCCTCACGTACAGAGGAACCCTTCTGAAACCCCAAGCCCTTCCTAAGCCACTTCCCATGTGTTCAGCTGACTGTAGAACATGATGCAAGTCTCACTGGCTGAAAACACCTCAGTATTGCATCACTCATGACAGCCACAGAGAATTTCTGAAACCAGGTCAAAGGGTCACAGTATTGCCAAGCTATTAAAAAGATTAGATCTCATCACACAAGTGTAAGAACCCACTTTGTCCAATTCCGTTTACTGACTGCTGTATTGTTTCCTGCTTGTGCCTGAAGAGGCACAGAAAAAGACTTCAACATAGTTGTTAAATATTTAGGTTAAAAAACACTAACCAGTCTGGAAGAAAGTTGAAAAACCATAATTTAAATAATTCCTAATTTTAGGAGCAAGTGAAAACGTTCATAAAGAAACCATATAATGTCTGGAACTGTAAAATACAACAGCCAGCAGACAAAGATACAAATCAAGGCGGATTTTGTGCTCACTTTTTTTTTTGACTGTCAATTTCTTGGGATAAGTGACTGAAGAACCACAGGCCCTGCAAACCTACTCAAACTATGCAGTAACAAAGCACTTCCCCCGGCTGCACCAGCTCTATACATGACATCATTTGCTTACAGAAGGCAAACACTTGCCAACTTTAAATAAAACAGGATTCAATCTGTTGAAAACAGACAGATGTCTACGAGAGTGGCTATTCCTGTGTCTCCACACTAATTCCTAGTGTTATACGAGCAGTGCAGCAGCTTCACACGGCTTGCAGGATCCTGCTCGAAGCAGAAGAAAATGAGACTGCAGGATGTAATAACCTCGTTAGCTGGGACTGCTTCCTACAAGGGAAAGCTTCCAAGCTGCAAAGTGCCACGTGTTAAGAGCTGTGTTTTATTTCAAGTGATTTAACAGGAAGTCTTATCACTGCCAGTGCAGTTAAATACAAGCTCACCTATTGTGTCTACTTTCAAGGTTAGTTTGTGTGCAGGTTTTTCACCATTCTCATGTTTTGCCTGAGTAACCGCTGACTCTGCTGGAAGAGCTGGAATAGCAATCACATCCCCAGAACCTTCAAGAAAGCCCAGCAAGGAACTGGGCTGATAGATGAGAATTTGGTGAATGGTTTTTAAAAAGGTGAATACATGCATAAAACAAACAGCAACATTACTTTTTAAAGAAGCTTATTAGCAAATTATTTTTATTTTTGAAGTCATAAATCTAAGTGTGATAATGTCTATTTTTCCCCAAAATAAACTGAAAAAGACTTAACATGCTGAGCCAGTATGCCTTTATTAAAAAACAATGAAAACCTTAAATACCAGACTATGATCAAACAAACACTACTAGAATGAATACCTCTCCTGATATTTCTGTTCATTTCTATCATTCAATGGAAAAATGTTACTGGCTTCCTGAGGGGCACAAATTGGAGAAAGTTACTTCCATGAAAATCTAATAAAGAAAAAACCCTATTTTCCCTCTTACATCCTCCCCTGTTACTCTGCTAGGAGATGCATTATACAAATGCACAGTTTAACTAAAAAAAAAACATTATGGAAAATACAAAACTATTAAATACTTTGGGGCATTCAACCGATGGTTTGCTGCAAAATGAATGACCATGAAACACATCAATCATTCATGAAATCATGGCTTGGATTTCACATTAAGGACTGATAAATAACAATGCCTCTAAAGCTCTATAACTGTTTGCTGGATAAATCCAGAAACTACAAGCTAAAAACTGAGTAATATAATAGAGTTAAAATAAGGTTCTCAACCATGCAAGTTGAGAGAAAAGCTATGTGGTGTTTCTGGAGCAGAGTGCAGTGTTAGCCAGGGAAGAGCTGATGAGGTGGTTTGCCCCTAGGGAGCAGAAAGAAGTAATCACCATCCATGAAATGCTGAGGAATGACATGGACATTAGGAAAATTGTAGTGTGCCATAAATATTTCAATTTGAAGATGGTCTGGGGTTTCCCCAATAGCTTTTGGGGATGCAAACTAATCAAGCCTGACATAAACAATAGCAACAACCCCGGTAAAGGGGATGAGCTCCCTACACTAACGTGGCCAGCTTACCTTAGATGACAACCATACAAGGAAAGCAGATATTTCTAAGTGCTGCAGACACTCAGCAACAGATTTACCTGTACAAACTAATAAAAGGTTGTTAGAAGCAGTCAGAGACTTTAGAGCTCACCTGTTTCTGTGCTGATGCTCCCATATGCACCTGGCAAAACTTGACTGCCTGTTCAAGAGCTGCTTCTTCATCCACCTAAACACAGAATAACAACTAATGAAGTCATAATTACTTATCTATAAATCTAATTAAATTGACATGAAATAGGGATGTAGAGCATGGGAGTAAGGGGGAGAAGCAGCACTTTATGGCAGAATGCTGACCTTAAGTTATTCAGGAGTATATATCCAAAGATACATACTCAACTCTCTCAATTCAAATTGACATTTAGCATGAACAAACCCCACGTAATTGGTATTGCAGCTCTTAACTGATTTCAGAAATTTAGTTTCAAAACATGGAGGGTCCTACTCCCCATCTCCAGCAGTGGTCTTGTCAGGAGAATGATTCTTTAAGAGATATTTATCTCCCCAACTTTTGAACAGCTATAGGGCCAATTTCATACTGCTTGGTTTAGCAATTACTGTTATTCTACAATCATGTCCGAGGCCACACAGAGAAATTACAATTAATGATACAATACTTTACCTGCTTAATCAGCATGTACGTTTCAGACATGATCTTCTCAATTTTACCCAGGTCATAGGCCATGACTTTCTGACCCTGCTGCCAGACTCGATAAGCATCGAGCAGAAGTGTTTTTCCAGACTCCACATCCTCAAGTAATTTCCTCTTCCTGTTTGATCTCTGGACAGGTTCTTCTGTAGGTACTGCTTGAACTATTCCTTTAGCTGCCTGCTGCTGATGTTTCGAGCTGATACTCAGCTCTTCCAAAGAAAGTTCCGGAGTCCGGCTCTCCGGAGCTCTCTCCTTTGAGGTCCTGCCAGACTGAAGCCGGTCTGGCTCACTGCGTTTACAAGAAGAATCAATTTTTTCAGGGTCATTGGAATAGCCATCAAGATCCATAGGCTCAACTGAACCAGGGCCAGGGAGCTCCTTAATCTCCTTCTCATTCCTGTCCTCTTGTTCCAATATGTCCATAGCATTGGGAATTTGTCCCTGGGTCACTTCCTTTACTCCATTTTCAGTGCTATGTACTACTCCATCTGATAAAACTGGCTTTTTGGGAAGGACATCTTTCCCTTCTTCAGCGCTAGTTTTATTTGAGACGTCTGTTGTCATCCTTCCTGAAGCAAGGTTAGAGGACTTGGAACCCTGATCTTCTGAAACCTTAATAAAAGAAGTCATTCTTCTCTGTTACCATTGAAATCAGAAAGCATTTGAGCACAGCAATGACTACCATGAATATTGACAACAAGTACCTTTCATTACTGCCTCTGCTGAAAAAAACGCATTTATTCTATGTTCATTCTTTTTTATTCCTGAATGTTAATTAATCCAAGCCACAAGTCTTACAATTAAAGTATTTTAATCAGTGAAAACACCACAGAGAAATCAACAGGATGAACCAAAGCTACAATGTTTTTTTTTTCCCCACTACTTCAGTCCATGCTCTGGGCTCCAACTAAATGAAAATCAAGGTTTAACAGCACAAATTTTTCTTCTAATGTATTGAAATCAAAACTCAATCTGTTTCTTTTGGCAGCTGCAGATCACTCTCAAATTTATGAATCTTCTCTTTGGCTGCTCTTACATAACTTTCTTTTTAATAGATCAAGAAGCAGGCAAAACCCTGCTATAGTATTTTAATTTTTATACCTTTACTTTGGTGATGTTCCAAAGGTAGAAAACCTCAGAACATCATCTCTTCTTTCAAAAATTGCTAATGATACAATTCTTCCATCCAGATTTATGAACAAACTATTTCATATACAGAGTTCCAGTGTTCTTAAGGATATTTTCATTTAGTTTGTTAAAGGTGTAGTCTGTTAACTTGCAAAACCCTTAGGAACAAGTTCTTCCTTGAATGAGTTTACCAAATAAAGCTCCAATTTCCAGTTATCTTAACCTGGAAACGGATTAGTTTCCATATGACTTTTAAAAATTAAATCTAGATTGCAATTACATGTAATAACAAGTGTGGTGCTGTCAAGGACTAGCAGTTAAAAGTGGCCAGGCATGTAACACCTTGTTGTCTGGTTTTGTTTTGCAAGAGGAATCTCAGTTCATTTTAAAAGGAAATTTCCAATAGACCCCACCTGAAAATGGAGCTTTTTTACACTCCATGTATATACCATTACCTGAAATGTAAGGGACAGTCAAACCAAACTCACTGTAAGCCATTTTCAACAACTGTATTTGCTACTGGATTTCAAAACCAGAAAACAACAACAGTGGAATAAAATTTTCTTTGTGGTGGCATATAAAACAAAAGGTATTAGAAATAAGTGCTGATAACGTAGCCCTTCATTCTCAGGAGATCTAAGGAATGGGTAAACTGAACCTAGAAAAACCTAATTAC
Source organism: Neopelma chrysocephalum (assembly GCF_003984885.1). Taxonomy (NCBI): domain Eukaryota; kingdom Metazoa; phylum Chordata; class Aves; order Passeriformes; family Pipridae; genus Neopelma; species Neopelma chrysocephalum. The sequence continues at coordinate 260,069 of NW_020897778.1, read as the reverse complement.
TAAATTACAGCCATGAAGTGTCCTGCTGCCTTACCTGTGTCAGGTCGTTGAGGGTGTCCTCCAGCACTTTCACTGTGAGCACAAAGGCTTGTTGGGCCAGAACCTGGCGATCTGCATCACGCAAGTACTTCCTGAAACACAGGGAGAGAACAAATGAAGTTAACTGCCAAAAGCTTACAGGACTGCCAAAGCAAGAACCAGGACGTTAAAAAAAAAAAAAAAAGAAAAAGCCAACACAACAACTTTAAACAAGAAGAAAGCAAACAAAACATTTACAGTTGCATAATGAAACATAACACTTTAGCTGTTTCCCTCCACTTCTCCACAACCATCAAACATGACACACATGAAGCAGAAGTTAACACTATCTACAAACAGAGGGAATGGGAGAATGAAAAGAGAACAACACTGAACAACTAAACCCAGAGCAAACCAGACAACCAGATTTACAGTTTTCTTGTATCAAGCCTTCTGTGCCCCTCAAATACCAGCTTTTTATTCAAACCCTTTCTTGAAAAAGAGTATTAGTTCCACAAAGCTATGCTGAACTCTCAGGTGATTTTCATGTTCTGGATAAAGCATGCATGTGAGATTAAGCACATAAACAAATCCTCTCTCATTAGTCATATCAGTTGCCTTGCAATCTAGGATTTTTAGAGCTAAAACATTCTTAGGCTAATACCTTTTTTCCTATTTAGTGTCACAAAAAATAATACTGTAGGTATAAAACATTCACTCTATAGCTTCATTTAATTTACTAGAGCACTGTAATTTCAGTGTATTCTGACACAATGTTTTAGACTGCTTTCAAGGAAAACATTTCCAGCCATCAATCCCACCTAATGGAGTTTGACGGAAAACTAAATTTCTACTTCAGAATTGGCCGGTTTTAATGAGAGGGCTAAAAATCAAGTAAATAACTTTGAAAGGTACTATTTCAGTCAAAAGGCCAACATTTTTAATACATGTATTTTCCCCCTAGGGTGTAATTTTATGGTTTGCTTTTCAGACACAAGATACAAACACCTGACTCCTCATTAGCTCAGTAATAACTAAAAACTCCCTATTTTTAAAACTAGGGTTGTTCCAGGCATATACCAGACACACCCAGAATATCTGCATTTCTAAGTTCCTGTAATGATTACAGCTCACCATGGCTGGCACTGGCTGATCCAACATGTCAAATTACTTGTTTTTTAAATTCAGTCTAGACTTATAAATAACATAATATTTTTAGTACAACTGTGGGCTTGCTTAGGACAGAATTTAAACCTTCTATGGTCCAGTTCTTCTGATATGCTAAAAGTCAAAGTATTTTTGGCTTCAAGTTTGCTGAACAAGTGGTGACATATTCCCAGAAACACTGTAATCCATGCAAATTCACATACACTCACACTGGAAAACACATGAAGAAACCTTCAATGCCTCCAACTTATTGCCATCAATCATTCAAGTTCAATTTCTTAAGCATTTGCCAGAGACCAATTTCAACATTTCCCGCATGGCAAGCTACTAGAATTTTACCTCAGTTGCTTCAATGTTTTCCTTAGATGTTTATTTTGGTCCTCCCATTGATACGAATCCGTATATAGCTCACATTAATAGCTTCTTTTTTCTTAAGTAAGGTTAATGCAATTAAAATTAGATCACCCCTGAACAGGATAAGCTTTTTAAATAGCATCAGCTGCCAACAGGCACATAACCATTGTTCAGTCCGTCAAGGATTACAGGAAGGCAGGATGCTGGGCCATGACCCCCTGTGCTGGACACAGCTCTTACGCAAGAGTGAGCAGAGGGGTAATGACACCAGTGAATCCCCCCACGTGACACAACACCCCTGTAACCCTGTTAAGGCACCTGTATGGCTGCTCTGAGTTTCAGGAGAAACGCTGAGAAATTCTAAACTACGATATAGAAACGTAATCCTGAGAAAAACTAACCATCATTCCACTATATTCCCAAAGGAATCTGCCTAAAGGCTTTTTTTCCTAAACAAAGAACATCTTTAAATAAAAGAGTTACACAGCCAACAAAATATATTTCAAAGCTTTACAAAGTAATGGATTAAAACAAAACTCTCATACTTTCCCTGATCAGGGGTTCTCTGCAGCATAGATGAGACCTTCAGCAAGGTGTTGTAATCCTTTAGCTGTGACAGCACATTGAGCAGCAGGACAATAGAGCGGTTCATATGAGACGCAAAACTGCCCGGGCGGTCGATCTCATCCACGGGGATGCGCCAGATTCCCTGCAGAGGGAGGAAAAGAGGAAACTTCTAAGGAGAGACCCAGGTGAAAAGGACAGGAATATGAAAATATGGGTCGGATTCCAGAGCACACCGAACTTCACTGAGGGACAGGGGAATAACGGACAGACGATTGCTGTGGTCCCACAGACAGGGAGATCTGGATTTAGATCTGGGTTTAAAGTCAACTGATTTCTGCCAGCAGCAAAAGGAGAAACTTTGCAGAAGCCACAGCACACCTTCTAAATATGCTTCTGAACTATTCCCAGAAAAAGCAAGCAAAGCTCAAATTATATGGTGCATTTTTCTTAAATGTCTGTGAATACGCCTTCCCAAGCCAAAGCTGAACCGCTGTAAAACCCAGTAACTTGCAGTAAGTTTTCCTGGCCTGAAAGCTGTTACTTGTAGGCAGTCACGGCAAATTTTTATCTTCAAATAATCTGCTAGTAGACATCTTAAGAACTTGGTTACTGCCTTGATAGCATCAGTGTTCACCATGGCACTAACCAGTCTCATAGGAAGAATCGGATTCCTCAGCAGGATCCATTTTCCAGTGGCAGATTCAAATACTTGTGCATACATCCTGTGCCTTCTAAATTTTGGGGACAAGGGAATCTTTAGGGAGCAAGGTTGGAGATTGACAGGAAACATAATTTAATTAGGGTTAGTCAGCTCGGATTTTGCAATGCCTAGTAAGTCTAACAAGATTTTTTTCAGGTGTTTATTGTGGATGCTGTCAACACACTAGTCAATCACACCTGAAAAGATGCACTGCACATACTACTATGCTTGCATGTTAGGATGGGACTTCTATTATGGCCATTCACTAAAACTGCTGTTGCATCAGTACAAACCCTTCCCTCATACTTTATTTGGTTCTGAAGCTTTTCCTGCAGTAGCTTTCTAAGATGAAAATCCTCTGATCATGTAAACCATTTTGTGACAATGCAGGAAAGAATAGTCTCATTGACAGGAGTACCTGACTGAGAATGAGTTTGGCTTTATAAACCTGTTCAGGGAGCAGAATATACAAATATTACTCTTTATACTTGTTTAAAGGTCTTGCTTTGATTTGTTTAGCTTTACTTTCAATGTGAGCAAAACCCTTCAGAACTTAATACAAAGTGGAAGAAAACGATTACTGCAATCATAAATGACATTTGACCACAAAAGCAGATTCGTAACCCCCTGCCTACAATGGACTCTCCCCCTGCATGTCTGCAGAGAATCTGCAGTTCTACTCTGTAAAATGTATAGGAACTTAAGAAAAAACAACACAGGAATATCAGTGTGTTAATATTAGTGTTTTCACATGGAAAACAATGACTTCAGCGAGATATAATGCACAGACTAATCTGCCAAATTTTCTTGCTCTTGGTTCTCCTCATGCTCCCTACTCTCACTCCCTAATGATCACAGAAAAGCCATTCTTCTTTATTCCCTGAAGCTTGCTTTCAAGCTTTTTTTTCACAGTTTCCTTTTTCCAGAAAGTACCTAAAACTGCACCCTGACCAACCCCCAAGGCGCAACTGCTGCTTCTTCCTGTTCCCAACAACCAAGATCCATAAACACCTTCCGTGCCTCGGTGGCCAAAAGCTCACAGAGTTCAGCAGCTCTCAAGCACCTACAGATCGTGTAGGCAACAGTTCTGTAAAACAGCACCCACTTGATTTAAATAAGAGATGCCCCTTCTTCCCTCAAAGCAGACAATGGCTTTCCTTTCAGGCTACAGATGAAAGACACAGATTCTGGAGCTGCTATTTTTTGCTTCTCTGCACGTATGTAAACTGGGCTTCTGCCAAATCCTAAAACAAGTGAATGCCTCATAATGGCACCACATTGCAACAACCTACTTAGCCAATTTAACTACACAAAACAATTTATGGTCAACTACAGCACACTGTAGGAGTGGAACACAGCCAATGTGTAGGTAGGTTCCTGGTCTTTTTCAGCAATTATCTCATCCTCCATTTGAGTCAGGAGGATCACTTGGATCAGATACTGTATCTGGAATCAGCTGGAAATAATTTTGCAGCTCCTTCTCACATGCCCCATGTATACACTTGAATGCTACCCTAGAAATTACAATAACACAGAAGAACCATTTGCAGTGACAGAATATACAAACTGCAGCCAGAAAGCCAGGAAAAAGTCCCTCTGATAGACACAAAGTTGCATATTTTGGGGAACGGTACATTAGAAGAGCTTGAATTAAAACTCATATTAGGGGTGTTTAAGTGTATTTATCATTACAATTACAAAAGAAGCACTGATTTAAAAAGGAAAGTTGCTAACTTTTCATGTGCTGACTTGCAGCTTTATAAATGCAAAACAGCAATAGATAAGATTGGTGTCCCATGACACATACCTGCCTGCTTCACAGGCAGCCTCGAGCCAAAAGCAGAAACAAACCTGCCATCAGGAGTCAGAACAACATTCATTCCACCCACTTTGATTTTATTAAGCAATATGCAAAACATTGATGGTAAAGTGAGTTTATCAGAATTTATTTCATGAGTGACATTGAACTTTTAAGACTGCAATTTCAGTCAGAAACTAAAGAATGTCTCATTTAAACCTCTCCCAAAGAGAAGTTTAACAAAGCCCATGTTAGCAAAGTACCTCTCTTGAAAGTACACCCAGAGAGGAGTGCAGATCCTTGTGACAAAAATTTGCAGTTCTTTGGAAGGTTTTATTACTGATTATCACCACTGAGGTCACCTAACAAAGAGTCCCCACTCTGGCCATCCAACGCCCGCTCCTGTTTGCTGGCCACCATTCCCACTGTTGAAGGTTCTCCTCCCTGCTGCCACAGCCAGCAAAGCTGTTTACACAAAGCCAGAGGAAGGAGTGAGACGCTTCCAACAATTCCAAAATGCCTCTCAAGATCCAAAACATCACGCTGCTCTCCATGCCTTCCTGGCAAAACAAACACTCTGCGAGAGTGGGGGCGGGGGAAGGGAGCCTGAGACATGCTGGTAGGGAAAAACAGATCTGGGAATATGCGAAAATCCTGCAGAGAACTTAATACCGAATTTTACATTAAAACTGAATAATGAAGTCAGTCTCTGCCATAATCCTGGTGACACGTTCATGATTTTTCTTTCAGCTTGGAATTGCTGCCCAGCCTGCCTTTGCAGAACTGCAGACTCAGGGAGGAGGGTGAGCAGGAGAGGACAGTGTTGTGAGCGGAGCTGCAGCAGTGGTGGCACTTTCTAGTTCAGTCACTGAAAATAGAAAGGAAGGAAGTGCTTATTATTCCTCCACGCTGCTTACTCCAGAACTTTAGGGCAGGGGATTCCCTGGGGTTTAGGAACTCCTCTCTGAGGAGGAGAGGCTGACAGTTCCCAACAAACCCCAAACTTCCCAGGGGATGGCTGCTGCTGGCACAGCACAGCCTCAGGGTGAGCCATTTTCTAAGCAGAGATCAAACTTTACCCTCAGTTCTCCCTGGTTCTGCTTCTGAACGAAATGGAGAAATGCAAGTCATGCTTCAGATGATCCAATTCACATAAAAGAAGCAAACACATAAAACCCACACTGCTTCAAATAAAGACTTCCAATTACTCAATTCCTTCTTTTTTCTTTTATTTTCCTTTTTTTTTTTTTCCCCAAGGGGTCCCAGAAGTTCAAGATGCACCACATACAACAAACTCGATTCCAAGTGACCAAAGCAAAACCAAACACTTCTTCATTTGTCACTCTCAGTAATGTCCTGCTAGGAAGAGCCTTTAGTAAAAACAAATGTAACTTAAATATTATTTCAAGATTGTTAAAACGTATGACAAAACTAACAAACCAACCAAAAAGCGCAGGGAAGGCACCGATTAATAATGCAACAACCTACACAATATTTTAAAATCACTAAACTGAACTAAGCACAACAGTATAATCCCTGGAAAGCTCACACTTTCTTAAACTTTTAAAAGTCTTTGCTTTAAGACAGGGTTAAGCACAACATAGTGAAGTACTACTTGTTTTATTCATGTCCTGTCTTCTCAGTTACTTATATCATCACAACATCTTGCTCTGGGCACCTGCAAAGGAAAGAAATATGGCTCAAGCTGAACAGTTTCAACACACAGGATTTGAGACCTCGCTCCCTTCAGCTATTTAGTGTTCAAGTCGTGAGCGTGTCTTTGCCTGACTCACGACTTCCTGCTAGTTCTGAGTGTAACCACTAAAACCACTGCCCCCTCCCCCATTTAGCAAATTACTAAACCACCTTTTCTCATCCAATCTTAACGTGCTCCCATATCTCTTGTTATTTTACTCTGTCACCTGATTTTGCCTTTTCTTCTTTTCTAGAAATAATTCCATTATTTTTCTCCCTCAATTCCTCATTTCATCCACACTGCTATTCAGTATGTCATGGAACAATTCAATCCCTGTGAACAGGAATGCGAGTGGGTACAAAAGTATTAAGAAAGGAAAGCAGCTGTATTCAGAATATTAAAAATACTATCTGCAGGGACCTATGTCACCAAGGAAAAAAAAGCAGCCCCTGATTACTGTGAGTAACTTGGCCACTTTCAGAAAAATCTTACAAATTTTTTCATAATATAGCCACTACATTGTACAGTAACAGAATATAAAAAAAGTATGATAATAAATAAATGACATTTTATCAGTCTGGAAAAGGAAACAGAAATAAAGGCAAAACAGCAGCAACTTCCTTTCAATAAGTCAGGACCGAGCACGATTACAATTCCCGGTCTTTAAGGTAAGTATTGTCTATTTATTTTTTTCTTCTCTTTTAAATACACACACAATTGAAAAGGAATAAACAGCATGTATGCTTTTTGGAAAAACTGTGGAATTTTGCAACATTATTTTAGCAAGAGAGCAGCATGAAAAAATACTGACAAATGGAAACGCTCCACATGCTCCAATCATCATATGCTGATAAAGATAGATAATGGACAATTTTCAACTCCTATTTCTCTCTTCAAAATACCATGTATTTTCAGAGTCGTAAATTTCAGACTTTTCAATTTCCAGAACAATCACTTTACAGTTGACTTGACAATAAATTGGTTTTAACCCTATCAAACAACACCGAAGCCACAGTCCCTTGGGAGACTGTGAGGATGAGTCAGGGACACACACACACGAGGCAGGGAAAGGGAATCATTTCCTTGCTGCATAAGCAATTACACAAAACCAGAAATGCCTTGTTAAGATGATGAGTTACAAGTTCAGGTGGAATTAATGAAACAGAAACCTAGGCCTACAGATGGCCTCTGCAGAGCACTGGGTTTGGCCACTTGCCAGGCAGAATTTAGAGGTTTTTGTTCACTCGGTCAGGAGGCTTGAGGAGTTTTTACTCAGATGGTTCCCATGTACCATGTGATTTCACAACCATGTCAACAGAAAGTCATATCTTTTTTTTTTAAAGGGAAACAGCTAACTAGACTATAAAAAAAAGGAAATAAAAGATCTATTCTACTCCACAGCTGCGATGGAAAGAAAGGCAGAGAAGAAAGTAAGGAGGAGCGACAGACTGGTCTCTTAAAACCTGTTCTAAAGGTGCAATGCTGCTCAAACAATGGCACAGTGGCGTTCCCTCCGGAGCTCTGCAGCAGTGTGCCTCAGGCAGACATCACCCACGTGAAAATCCAGGGAACACCGGAGGTGTGGGCACAATGCATCATCCTCTGCATGAAGATGGTTGCTCCCTCACTGCTTTTCGAGGTTAACGCCAACAGTGCCGGTGCAGTGTCCTTCTCCAGGGTACTCTAAGAAACAATCCTCACACTCCCTTTTGATTAGTCCTTATTTCTCTAACCTGCAAATCTGGGGTGCTAAAGCAAAGGTGCATTTGAAGATAAAGCTGTGGAACACTGATTTTTTTTTTTCTCCTTTTTTCTGCTGCCAACATTAACCAAGGTTCCATTTCAGGCAGCTGGACAACTTCTCAAGCTGGAAGGTCAGTTACTGATAAAAAGACTTTGGAACAAATTACTTAAGTACATTCATCGTCTTTCCTGCAGAAGTTGCTCCCTTTTACCAACTGTATTTTAGGAAAGAGAGAAAAAGGGAATGATTAGGAAAGGAATTAAATTATCAGCAGTTAAGTTTGATTCCTTGTGTCTTGCAGCCAATTCAGGGTTTTAAAAGGAGAGAAATAAGCTTGCCAAAGGGATGCAGAAGAGCAGAAGGCATCCAGAGACTTAGTCAGGCACTTGTATCTACTCAACAGAAACACTGAGGGGTGTCTGCTCATCCATGCTGGAATTTCTGATTCTGCCTTTGTTGCTTCAGTATCCTTTTTTGGGGTACATTTTGGTTTTATGTCATGTCTCTGTCTGAAAGAGTTTGGAATTCCTTCTTTGGGAGGATATAAAGCACAGAAATCCAAAGAACACAGACTGCTTCCAGATCTTCTAATGGGCAAATAACTTGATGCAGAAACATAATTAAAGAATATGAAACCCTTCATGGGAAAACCCTTTACCAGAACTTTGAATTTCTTTAGGCATTTTCTGGGGCCAGATGCAGGAAGACTTCTTTACCACCAAAATAAATGGCTAGCAGGGCATATCTAGAGAGTGACAGGGGTTCTGGTTTTGCCTAACAGCCAGCCTTTCACTGTTTTCAGAGGATTCTCCTGCTTAGAACTTTTCTGTGTATTTGCCAGAACCAGACTGCCTGGCATCAGATGCCAATGGTGCTCAAAGCTAATGAAACAAGCTTGGTACAGTCCATCCATCAGCCTGGAAGCAGGCAGGCTCCTGCATTAGCACCCTGCAGACAAAAGCAAACCCTCATTTTTTGACAACATGTGGGATTCATTTAATCTAACTCCACCTGTCTATGATACAGACACACACATTTACTGGCAACACCCAGAAACCTTTTACAGAGAGATAAAGGCATTTAGGGGAGGTGGGTCACCTCAGCTTTTATGGGCTCCACTTCAGGATGAGATGAGTTACAAGCCAGGAACAACTATCCCCCTTCAACACAAAGGATGATGACTAAGTCGTAAAAGATGAAAAATGTTAGGGGACATAAATGACGACTAGAAAGTCTGCAAGGTGGTTCTGGTATCTGTCAGTGGCATGCCAAGGCCTAGCCCACTACTCAGTTCTATTTGTAAAGGAGGTGCTGCAGAACCAGAGAATCAGGGCTAACACGGAGCTGTTGGTTCCCAGAGAAGGGCAAATTTAAGGATCATGAGATTTTTTTACATAGATCTTTACACTTCTGTCACTATAGTGACGGTTCCCATCTCCCCAGAGGTTACAAAGTAAACTGGTAGCAGTAGTGTAGGTGCACTGTAACTGGTATTAGAATCTATTTGGTGGAGGGAAGATTACCTGGGGATCCCACCTGGAGCACTGGATCCAGCCCTGGGGTTCTCAGCACAGGAAAGACACGGACCCACAAAGATGTTCAGGGGGTTGGAGCACCTCCCCTATGAGGAAAGACTGAGACAGCTGGGGTTGTTCAGCCTGGAGAGGAGAAGGCTCCGGGAAGACCTTACAGCTATAGCAGCCTTTCAGTACTTAAAGGGGGCTATAGAAAAATGAGGACAAACTTTTTAGCAGGGCCTGTTGTGGCAGGACAAGGGACAGTGGTTTTAAATTAAAGAAGGGTTGATTTGGACTAGATATAAAGAAAAATTATTTTACAATAAGAGTGGCAAAACATTGGCACAGACTGCCCAAAGTGGTGGTGGATGCCCAATCCCTGGACACATTCTTGGTCAGATTGGATGAGGGTCACAGCAACCTGATCTGGTCGAAGATGTCCCTCTTCATTGCAGGGGGGTGGACTGGATGACCTTTAAAGGTCTCTTACAACCCAAACTATTCTATGATTCTACAATTTTATGATTCTACCTCAGCCTAATTTTAAGAAAATTGAAATTGCTTCAGAACACAGAACTACCAGCTATCATTTCTGACTACATCTTGTAACACCCAAAAATAGCGAGCCTGGCACAGTGTATTACTAATGTTACTCTGACAAAACTCCTGCCTTAGAAGACTACAAGGGCAGTACATACCCATAACAAAGCCTAGGTATAAAGAGAGACTGGAAATAGCTTGCAATCTAAAATGCAGGGACAGAAGCGTAAAAGTCTGGAGATAAATCTCAAATGTCTCACTTTCCTAAAGGTAGCCTTTCCACTCCTCTGGGAATAACAACAGGACAATGCTTAAATGGAGACGTTAACATAAGCCAGATGTTCACAATGTGAGGAGAATGATATAACCTGTGTTCATGCTGAAACACAGCAGCAAAGGTCTCCTTGTACCTTCTTGCCACCTTCTACTATTTCAGTAGGCTTGAAGGATTTGAAGAAACATGTTTTCACCTATTTAAATATCCAAGTTTTAGACATAAACTACTGACTATCAATACATAAAGTCATTGATTTTCAGTCTTTTAAAATAGGCTGTCAGAATGCTAAAAAGTTCTTTTACCAATATACTCAAATTTTTATGTCAACACAAACTGCTCTTCAATCCTACATCCCTTACTTTTCAAAAAACAAAATGCTTAACTGCCCACTCCCATCTGACATCCAGTATCCCTGCACTGACAGCACGGAGTGTCTTTCAGCTTTTCAATTCTCTTCTATAATGACACACACACTAAAATATCAAGATGAGAGGCTATAAAATCCCAGTGTTTGCAAAATATTTCAGCATGTTCATAAAATGCTTAGAAAAAGTAATATCCTGTATTTTTTACATCTATTTCATCAAGTTAAGACTTAAAATCTCAGAAAATACCAAAAGCTAGAGGGCTCCATCAGTAGCACGGAGGAAAATGTTATCATTTCAGAAAGCGAAGCCCTCAGTGTTCTTTCTTGTCAGTACCAAATCATTAGAATACCTGGCATTAGGAGATCCTGAGGAAAGAGATCTTTGAGTCTGAAGGAACACGAATCAAAAGGTCCAGAGAACTACTGCTACTAATTTAGCAGCATCACATGGCAGCTCATAAAATACAATCAAGTGATCATCTTTAAAACTACTAGGGAAGAGCCTTCAGGGTAATTTCATCTTGATATAAAATTGCATCTTCCTAAAAAATACCTAGAAACATTCTTCTTAAAATATCTCCTGTCTAAGATGCATCTTTCAGACACAGGCCTTTCTCTTTTCTCAGAGTACTGTGACTGAACATGCAGCCACATCAACTAACTTTGGGGGCTACTTAAGGACTGTGAAGTTATTTACAAAAATTAACAGAAGTGCATGTTGGACTGTAATGAATAACTGTCAATATTTTTAATGGCATCAATATAAACAAGCACTACGAACAAGTAGGAAATATAAAATGCAATACGTACCAGGAATGGTACTAAAAAAAATCATACTCAACTGTTCACTATTGGAAAACAGTTTTGGAAAGCAACACGAATGGCACATTCCACAACAAGCTGGTATTTTGGTATGTGCACACAATCTGGAAGTGCAGAGAAATACTTGCATCTTTTGTCAATGCTGAGAGAACAAAAGCAATGGAGAGCTGAAGGCAACAAAATTTTAAACTCCTCTAGTGTTCCGGCAGAGGTAAAGTGACAGCAGGAGCTACTAGAAAAGCCTTTCAAATGGGAATACTGCAAGATCTGACTCGGATTCCCTACTTCTTTTTCTCATGCCAGTTTCATAAAGATATGTGTTTGTAAATACATGACAATTCATATTTGAAGGTCACAGCTCTTTTTGAGGTTTCATACTGGCTTAGGAATGACAGAAGTACACATCCTGGATTTCAAACTGTTTGTCAGCTGAAGTTGAGGGCAGGAAGCAGCTTAGTTAAAATAAGTGGTAAGAAACAAATATCCTGTAATAGTGGTTATGAACCAGAAAAAGATATATGCAGAGGTAAAGCCTTGGAGGAGACACACTCCTGTCAAACAACTGAAGCTCTACATGAGTTTGCACATTTCATCCTCACCAATTAAGAGCCCCAAATTAAGTTATTAGAAGCTGACAGGTAATTCATTTCATTATCTCTTCTCCCCCCACTACAGCAGCATCCACAGAACACTTCCCTTCTCTGTCCAGCATGTGGAGGCCCTGAAGGAGTCCTGACGGCTATAAAAGGCAAAAAAATCTCTTTCTGTTATGCACTCAACAGCTAATCTCAAGTATCGTTTCTCCTCTGATACAGGAATTCATGTAACAAAAAAGAATTTCATTAACTCTATTATTAAAGTATTTTATCTTTCTGAGGGGGGATATGTATGTGTGTTAACACCTAACACTGTCTTGCTTTCAGACTCACAGGGCTTCCTCAGAAAAACAAGAGTAGTTCCTTTGCCAATTTTAAGAGTTAGTGGAAATGCCTAATTCAAGTACATTTAGGCAGCAGCCTGCCTAGCACCCCAACTAAAGTTGACTGTTCTTTGATAACATCAGAGGAACAAGACATTGCAGGGAAGCGATAATTCAATTACCCTATTTACAGTAACATAAATCACAGTATACACGGGGGAGCTTCAATATTCAACCAGCAGCAACACTACAACAGCTTAATCTAGCACAAGGCACGGCAGTGACTCAGTCAGCTCAGCAGAAGACAGGCTACAGTCTGCTGGTGTTTGATTTCAGGGATATCGTGAGACAGAAATTATTTGAGAACAACTGGGGTAATTACTGAGGAGGAGGAGGAGTGAGGAAGGCCTCAACATTTAGAGTATTTCAGGCTCCAATAAAGAGGCTAAAAACACACAACAGTCCTGTTACCTAAAACAATATCTGGGTATTCAAGATGTCAACCTGAACATGCTCCAATAAAAAAAGACACAACTTGCAGCTCCTTGGGTAATAAAAACCTCTACAACATATGCTTTAATTCCTAGATCTGCTTCATGCAAAATGCCCAGAGCACACTCAAAAATCTGCCGTTGCACAAATAAACACAGGCTGCAGTAAATTAAAAAAATAGAAACATGGAGCTGCCACAGCCAATGCCGCAAACAGCATGTGGCACTCGCTTTATGCACAACACCAGAATTTACTGCAATTAAGACATACGTTCTAAAATTATAAACATGTGACCAGACAAAGCTGACTGGTTTTAACAAACTGCTAATTAAATTGGAATCCTCTTATCCTCTCTCTCTCTTTAGCTGAATGAAGCAGCAACTCTTACAGCATAGTAGCTCATGCAAAGTAGATACTGAACAACAGGCTTTCCTGTTAGGTCACCGTTAAGCAGGGGAATCTCCCGTGTGCGCCTGGCTGTCGTAGGCAGAGGAGGGAGCGCACACCAGAGAGCACAGCTGGGCTGCTCTGTGCCAGGCACAGTTCTTACAGACCTACAGGCTCTTTGCTCTTCGAGACGTGAAAGCCGCCCCCTGCAAAGCTCCAGGGCTGGACTGAAAACGAGGGTGCTAAGTAATTCATCCCACCAAGGGGGTGGAGAAAGGGTACCGAGAAATCCCAAACAATACAGACCGTAGAAAACAAAAATCCCTCACCCTTTCGTCCCCCCTTCCAAACTTCTCTCGACTCCTTCGTTTCCCATGGCCCTCAGGATTTTTCCTCTGTGCAGCAAAGCAGCTCTGTCCAGCCTCTAACCGCTGGCGAACCGAACTAATGAAATATTTCCCAACCACGACGGCGAATGGCATGAGAGCTCATCTCCGTCCCTCCCGCTCGGAGCTGGGGTGAGCCCTGCGGCGCCTGCAGCCCGCCCAGCCCCGGGGAAGGGATTCCCCGCGGGTCACGGCAGCTGCTCGGGAGGGTTCGAGCACCCACGGGCGAGCGGAACGGGAAGGGGCACAGGCACGGCAACAGCGAGGAACGCCCTACAGCGCGGGGGAGCGGCAGCTGTTTGTGCTGCCGCGGGCAAAGACACCAAACTTCCTAGAGCACCGCGCCTGCCCCCGCCGGAGCCCGCGGCCTCCCCGCGGGGCATCCCCGCTGCGGGCGGCAGCACCGGCGTCCCTTCCCGCCCGTCCCGGGCTCCCCGCGAGGTGGTGCGTGGGGGAAGTTCCCCCCGAGCCCCCCTCCACGGCCGCGGGGCCGCCCCGCGCACTCACCATCACCGAGGCGCGGGCTGGCTCCGCCGGAGCTCCCCGGCGGCCGCGGACCCGGAGCGCGCCCGCCCCCGCCCGGGCCCCCGCACCGCCCCCGCGCCGCCACCTGACCGCCCCCGCCCGGATCACACTTCCTCTCGCACCGGAGTTGCCCGAGCCCCTGGAAGCCGCATACCTCGGATTTCCTGCCGCCGCGGCTGGATATTTATTTTATTTCTCCCTCTTTCCTCGCCGCCGGGAGGCTGCGGGCCGGGGCCGGCCGTGCCTCACAGAGGATGTCGGTGCCGCTTACCGCCGAGCCTGGCTCGCAGCCATCCCGCTCAGGGCAGCGGAGCAAACAGCTGCTGCTGTCGGTTCGCGAGCATTAATAAAAAAACCCAGTTATTTGCTCCCACCTGTCCGCCAAACCTTCCCGAAATATTCCCTGACCCAGTTTAACCCCGCGGCTGCCGCTTCACCGCCCTTCACCTCGCCGCCACCCGAGGCCCCGTTCGTGACCTATTTTTCCGCGGCGCGGCCGGCTCCCTGCTCTGCCCGCAGCCTCCCGGGGCCGCGAGCCGGGATGCTCGGAGCGGCGGAGCGCGGCCCCCGCCACCGGCCGCCTCCCCGGCGCAGCTGCCGCCATGGCCGGGCGCGGGGCCGCCCCCGCAGCAGCAGCAGCACAGCGCGCACCGCCGAGCGCTCGCCCCCGCGGGGCCACACCGCAGCTCCCCCGCACGGCCCCGCACCGGCACACGGCACGGCAGCCGCGGACACCGCTCCCCTGTGTGTCTGCGCTGTCACATCGTCCCCCCTCGCCCCAGCTTCTGCGGTACCAGGGGGTGCTGCTGGCACGGTTCTCTCACCAGTCCTTTTTTCACCTCTTTCGTTACATTTTTCTGTCTTTCTCGAACTATTCGAAGATAAAAGCAAAGGCTTCCCCTTGTCCTTTCCCCCATACTTCCCTCTCCCTAGTTTTGACGATTTCAGTCAGTCCCACATTAAGACACCCAAAACGTGTCAGTCCACTGCCAACCTCAGTCCATCTAATCCTGCCTCACAAACTCACCGATACATCTTTCTCAATCTGAGCTTAGCACAGCTAAACTCATCTTCTTTTCCCACCACTCATCCAGGCTCAGCTCCAGATTACCTTCATCACAGAAGTTTAAACATTTTATCTCTACTTGTTCCTCTCTCTCACTTTGCAATTGCAAGTTACTGCTTTGACCTCTTCCTTACCTTTCTAAGCATTGCAGGGACTTGTTTTGTTTTTTCCCCCCTCTCCTGATTACTAGGATTATTCTGAAGTGCTCGAAATCTATCCTGTTTACTAACACCACAGGTTTAATACCCTGCTGCACAACTGCAAGTCCCCACATACCCGTTGCTAAGGTTATCTTCCTTTTCCATCATTTTAGCCACTTTTTACCCATCTTTTCATTTCATGTTCCTATTTTCTTAGCACAGCACTTCAAGGGCTCTCACACTGAAAGTCCCATACACCTTGCCACTCCCTACTTATTTTCATACTCCATATATATATATATACACACATATACTTCTACTCTTAACAGCATCTTGAAAAAAGTAGCTAGAGAATAATTTAGCTATCCTATTTATCTTTTATAAAATTACATTAATCAGCAATACCCTGTGTTTGTGTCTCCATTTATACTCTAAAAGACAGGGATTTTTTGTTTTAAAGCTAAGACTTCACTATGGGCATTACTACTCATTAAAACAACCCATGTCTTCATTGCCTCTCACATCTTTCCACCAAAGGCAATAACAAATTCTATATTGATTAACAACGCAGCTTTGGCACTACCACTTCAAAAATCCATTAACCTTTACTCTTTTGACTGCATAACACAGATTTACATTTTAAATACAGAACTTAAATGAATACTTACTTTCTACGTATTCATGCAAATGGGATTCTTTCTGACCTGCCCTTTCTCATCTGCTCCTTCAGTCACACTTAACAGTAGAGCTCCTATCTCCTCTATTGCACTGGAGATTTTTCCTATGTATTGTCATTTCCTATGCAAATTAGGTAATTGTTGTACCTGGAATTAAATATCATTGGTGTTCACTAGATTTGAAATTTTGTTATATAAAAGTTCTGCACAACTTAACACCTTTAAGCCATAAGCATGGCAATGTAAGGATTTTGTTTTATAATTAACACCTCTTAGCTGATACGTTGAACAGTCACAGTATCACAAAAAGCAGCAAGAACACAGACATCTTCAAATGATAATAAAAGGTAAACAAGAATTATAATAATACTTAGTTACTAGATTCCAAACTGCTTTACAAAGAAGCAGATTTTTAAAATATCACTAATTGGAATACTATATGTCTGATTCATTATTACTTTTGTATCCTAATATTGTTTTGTAGAAGTCCATTACAAACTTAAATCAAGGAAACAAATTTGTCTCTATTTAGAGTTTAAAAAGGATATGTTTTTCACCACATATTATCTTTGATTCTGTCCAATTCAAAAGGCTTCTTATCAATTTTTGTTTCTGATCAGCATTTTCATTAATCACCATGAAATTTCCCATGCTTGCATTGCACTCCTCCAGCACACATCATTCCGTTGCCTGAACCATCACAAGCAGAATGAATTTTGCAGTATTTCCACGTGCTACTGAGCAAAAGAATTCCAAATTAGTTACCCAAGGTAAAAATACAGCTGCTTGGTGAAGTGGCATCCCCTGTACCTGTAGGAACTGACAACATATCACAGGAATTCCACTTTCTGGATATGGGCCATACGTTACAGCCACGCTCTAAATTCAGCAGGGTTGTGAAAAAAGGTGGATAAAACCATTTACCTGGCGTTTACAAAAAGAGACTAAACGTTTGGTGCTTATGTCAGAAATGACCTTGAGTTATTCACAGGCATCCTCTAAGCTGCACCCCAGGTTTAGGCAGTCCTACTCCCACTGCTGCCTGCTCCAGCCTCACTGCTGAGGTGGCTGCTATAGAAGATGACTGGCACCATCCTGCCAGCATTCCTGGTTCAGACTTAACACTATGTAATATCAAAGGCCTTTTCATTAATTACTTTTATATAGCACAGTATTTGGGACACTATTTAAGTCTTCTGGCTCATTAAAAGATAGTACAGAATTTTCTTGTTTTATTAGTTGGAGACACTGCAAATGAAGGCTGTACAAACATCTACTCTTTTTAAGCTTTATATAGGTGATATAGGGACAAAACAATGCGGCTTTATGTATTTTGGCAACAAAAGATGGATGGGAAAAAGACTGATAGAGCAATTACAGGGAACTTGAAACGTGCCCAGAGTGCAACTGGTAATCCTCAAAGGCCATGTCCTATGCTTGTCTTTCAGTTATGGGAAAGGAGGAGTGCAAAGCACTATTCCAGATCATTAAAAAGTGGCAAGTTTGTATTCACTCTGTGTTTCCTTCTTTGAGTCTCATTTAAATTTCTCTGTTTTATAAATCTTCAGATCTTCAAATCAATAACAACCAGAAAAAGTTTGAGGAACTTCTCAGCCAGAATCACCTATGGGGATGTGAGCTCTAGCACGTGCTCTCCAGTGTCACAATACTAGAAGAAGCCAGATGGAATTGATTTTACATTTCTGCACACTGGGATTTCTCCATGAAATGTTCTGGGGTGCATAATGAATGTTCAGAAAGATTCCAGACCTCTCTGCACTGTCGAGATAAGGGTGCCAGCTTTCCTTGCAAACACGGCATGAGTTTGTTAAGGTCAATACATTTGAAATTCTGCTCCTCTTTCAAATGGTTTTCTTCAGTTCGGAGGACATGCACTGTAAATCCTACCATGAACTCTATTTCCACTTAGATGGGATAGATTTCATCTCTTGTTTTTAAGGAAGCAGGGCATTGTTTTCACTTATGGATGGCTTTTTTTTTTTCCCCGTTGTAGAGATAAGAATAATCTCAAGTTTCCAGTGAATGGAAGTCTTACAGAAACTGGAAAGTATTCTTCCTTCAGCAGAAGTATTTGCCTCCTTTAGGTCAGATATATTCAATCTTGCAAACAGTCAGATAGCAACAACCAGATTGAAATATTTGCCTATAAAACCCTAATCCAGAGAAGCAAATTTTGTGGTCTTATCTAAGTGTTTTCCAGGAAAATTTCTCCTTTCCATCAGTGCTGGAACTACTGTAAGTAGACCACTAGTGCTGAGCAGCAGAATTGGCTGCTACTCCCAAAACCAGCAACATACCTGCACAAAGTTAAACCCACACAGTGGTCCAGCAGGCAGCAGAAAGACAAAGGTTAAGGTGAGTGAAGAGGAAGGAGGGGAGAAAAATACATTACACATTTCATATATTCACTGATTTTGTTATCCAAAAATGCTATCCTGTTTATGTACAGGTTTATATTTCTTGTTTATTAAGAGGTAATTTTATTCTCTTTGAATTTCAAAGAGAAACTTAAACCAGCAAGTGCCAAAGCGGGACCTCCAGAGGGCTTGTACATTTTCAAGCCCTCTTACTCCTCTTAAGAACAGGAATTTCTATTGATAAAGCTATTATTTTCTGACTTTCATATGGACCGAGACCCCTGGTGGCCTAGTGGTTAGCATGCAGGACTCTCACTGCTGCAACCCGGGTTCGATTCCTCGGTCTCCCGGGCAGATGGAACCCGTTAGCCCTGTAAGGCCATCCATCTATGAGAAGGTCACTCTAAACAAACCTACGTCCTGAGGACCTCACTGCCATTGTCCAAGCTTGCTTGGCCCCGGCAGATGAACCTTAGGATTAAAGGGTGGGCTCAGTTCAGCGCAGGCTGTGTCTCACCTAAAAAAATCCATTGCGCAGGCTGGAAAGGTAAAAGACCTTTCCCCAGATCTTCGTTCGCGAAGACTGGCCATTATTATCATATGGACCATATATTATCTGTCTAGAAACAAAAAAAAGTAAAATCATACTGAATTATTTGTCCACCTACTACCTTTAAACTGCTGTTCTTAAAAGGGCAAGTGGAAGAAAAAAGCATAAATGCAAATGGAATAATGAGAGGGGAGTATGTCAAAAGACAGCAACAGGAATAAGTGAAACAAAGGAGATTTGGAACAGAAATCTGCGGTGTATCATCTTGCTGTCTCCACCTTGCTGCCCACAAACTTAAAAGACTTCACATTCAGACTCATCTCCTGGTGGGTCTTTCATTTTGTCAGCTTCAGTCTGCCACTGGAGACAGCTCTCAGACAGAAGTTTTCAGGAAGAAAGACACTTTGCTTTGCTTTACCTTATCAATTTGAGAACATACAGAGGCAGGAAATTTTATTCCGGCTCAATTATTTAGAAAAAGCAAGCAGAGACTTGTCAGATTTTGAAGGGAGAAAAGTGACATATTGAGAAGACAGTGATGACAATATAACCCAGAAAATAGGCCTACATGGTAATGGTTTACTTGCCTACACTGTCACAATGATGATGGGCCCAAAATACAGTGTCTGTGGCTTCTAGCAAAAACTTCAGAAAGAGAGCAGTACACACTGGCTACTAATTTATAAAGAAGAAACTCACCCTTCTGCTTAAAATTATTTCTCCCACACTCTGTCAGTAGGGTCACATTGACTCATTGTCTAAATCTTTGGCTGAGAACTTCCTGGGCGTGAAATGTGTAAGGCAGTTAAGTCTTGTCTGTGTGTCTCCTCTTTTCTCCCCTAATTCAAGTCTCTTTGCTTTCTAAGTGCCTGGGCACCAAGTGGCACAGCCTGAAATAATAACACACACACTGAGCAGTCCCTCATCACCAAGGATAGCAAATGCAACCTGAAGCAAATTGCCATTCCTTTCTTTGTGACTGGAAATAGCTGCAAGTGGACTCAGAATTATTATTTCATTATTTTTAACTTTCATACTTCTACAAGACATTTGAATAAATTAAGATACACTTGAAGAAAGGGCATTACAGAATCACAGGATATGCTGAGTTGGAAGGGACCCACAAGGACCATCGAGTCCAACTCTTAGCCTGCACAGGACTGTGCTCCTATCTTCTCACCAATATCTTAGTTTTGGAATTCAGTCAGTCGTGGGAATAGGACTAAGTCCTCTAGCCAGTTAGCCACAGTTAAAGATAACATTTCTTTCCCATCAAGACTAGTTTCATTGTCTAATGTATTTCAAAATAATAGTTCTTTCCTTTTCACCCTGCCTTAAAGCGTTGTTCTTCAACATTATAACTGTTCTTTGTCCTAAAATACACATACACACACACATAATATGCAAGCACACAGAGTAAAACTCAAGAAGTCCTTTTACTGCTGTTGCTGTTTAACCCCTTCAAGACAAGAATTCACTGCCTGAAGAACTCATTTTACTAATGGCAGAGCATTCAGGATGCATTTTCCTACATTGCTCCCTGCCACCCCCCCCCCCACCTATGGAGAAAACTGGATTTCCTTTCTGGAGTACTTATGTGGATTCATTGGACTGAAGACCAGTTATGAAATGGTGAAAAATTTCTCGATTCTTTCTATACTTATTTTGACTGTTACTGTTGCAACGCTAAGGTGAAAACACAGAAACACCTCAAGAACTATGGGGGGCAAAGCCTGAGAATAACTCCTCCTGTGTATGATGAATACCTGATGAATTCTCATTTAAAGTGAAAAATACATTCAGAAATCTTTTTCTTGCTTTGCTGTTCTTGGAAAGCAACAAGAACACCTCATTATAAAATATACAGAGGAGATGAAGTTTGTTTACTTCACCATTTGTGCAAAGGAAGAACTAATAAGGAATAAATGTGCCAATTAAACACTAATTGTTTAGTTTTTCATTCTCATCAACTCTGATACAAAACCTAAGACTAACCATTGTTAATCTAAATTTCAGTCAGTTTCTAATACTTTTATACATTAGTGTTCTATTTACAAACTATACGGTACATTGCTTATTTGCTGCTGCAATTTAAATATTGGAGGGAAAAGGGTCTTTAACAAAGTATTTAGTAAAAGCTTAAGCTTCCAAAATATCTTAATTTGAAATTAGCTTAACTTTCAGAAAATTAGTCTGTATACACAGATGCACGTTTTATTTGAAATGCTAAAAAATGTAAAGTCTTATTTTTGTTGGTCCTGAAAGAAACATTCTCTTAGCATAAATAATTCAGAAAAATACCTTTGCTTTCTTGTTTATTGGAAAGAAAATGACAGTGAAAATACCCTAACCTAAAACCTGTTGGGAAGTAAGTAATGTTCAGTAAGATCTTTAGTACAGAGCTGCCAGACTAAGGGCAAACAAACAAAGCCAGATGTTTTTCTTTCGAGTCTGACAGAACAACTGCTGCATTACAGGCATGAAAAAGCACCTTTGTGTGTCCGTAAGTACAATTTGTAAGGATTAAGTTTATCCCATTGTCATTACTTCAGCTTACAAAGTATTTGGAATGTGCCTTTCATTTCAACACTTACAGTCCCATTATGAGTATCTTTCTTTTGAAGTTATTGCACTGCATTCACATCAGACCTCCTGTCTTCATTGCACAACTACACCGGCCTGCAAGCCCTACTTCTTTTTAAAATCTGATTTATGATTCTATTTAAGTTTTTGAACACTGAGTCTGCCACTAGCTGTGACACATATGGATTATAAACATAAAATATGTACTCTAAATTAAGCAGATCAGCCATGACAGAAGGCAGCATTAAAGTGTCCCAGAGTTTGGGATGACTACACACATTTCTCCATGGATGAGCTACACAGACATAAAAGCCTGGCCTATCTTCAGGTTTGTCCAGATTTTTCCCACTGTAAATACTTTAGTCACTTCAGAGTCAGTATCACTGAAATAAGCGGAGCTCAGTGATTCTGAAATACTGTAATTGATAGTTATACCATTAATTAAGAAAAAAACAAGCAACAAACCCCAACAGATACTCTTAAACCCTTAGTGTAATCTGTCAGGAGGAATAAACCAGGTATGTGTAAACAGAAATCATTTTAGTTGTTACACCAAGCTCATTAAATTATCTTAAACATCTGAATACTTAAGAAAACACCATTGTATTAATGACTCCCACTAGTTCCAGTCTGCTAAGCAGGAGATCATAGTATAAGTGCTAATACACTTCGAATATACACATAGGGAGCAGCTGAAGAGATAAACATTTCAATAGAAAAGGATCTGGTGGGGGTTTTCAATTCTGATTTTTTATTCTGTGTCAGTAAACCGAACAGCCAGCCAAATTCACAATTCATTCTGAGTAATTGTTAGGAAGTGCTTCAAGTGAAAAGTCTGTTGGGGTTTTTGCTGATTTTCCTTCCTCAAACCTGCAGAAAAATTAAACAACTTCATAAAAGCCAAATTTGTGAAACTTTATTGACAGGAGGTGAGTAAGCAACTGGTGGAGATGAAGTGGAGGCAACTGAAATGAACAAAGGCCATAAGGCTCCCGGAAATAAGCCATGTGTCACTAAAGCTCTTACAGGGACTTCCCTTGGTGGATCACAGTAATACATCTGAGTGTTTGGAGGAGCATGCTGAAATACTGACCACTAAGGACTTCATTACTTTCACTCACCCACTCAATCCTATTTTGTTTTAATTCCTTTCAGGAGGCTGAGAAAGTCACCTTGTCTAAGTGGTCAACCCCCGCTGTTTCACATCGGAGCTACCACGCAAACTCCAAAAGTGTTCATATTGTGCCAGGAAATCCTACCTCCTCCACAGGAGCCAAACAGTCTGGAACAATAATACACTATACAATATTCAACGTTTTTACTCCTCTAACTTTAGGAATTTTGCCAAAAAATGCAGTACTATTAGTCAGGGAACTCCTGCTTCAATATCTTCATCTAAGCTCGGTGCAGTGATGCTGCAGTCAGCCTGCAAACTGTCCAGCCTACGCAACAACAAATATGCTCTTACCTATCATCATCTGCCATCTTATCTTCTCCATCTTAACCTTTTTAGTTTGGCCAATTGCATCTTGCTGTAGCCATTAAGTTAAAAATATTTATCCATAAATGCTATTCCCCTCGCACAGATGTACACACAGACTTGCATCAGGCTGCTCTCATCCCACATTCTTCTAGTTTCATTTTTACACTAAGGCAGTGTATATCCATGAAGAATATTTAGATCCTTCTTCTGAGAACTATAATTTCAGGAATACTTCTCACAAAATATGCCACTTCAATAAAAAAAAGTTAATTTCACTATTAATTCTCTTCTTTCTATAAAGGTGAAAGTTATAGTAAATTACCATAACGCCAGGTAAATTAAAACAATCACAGTGCAGAACAAAATTGTCATAGGGTTCCAGAAAGGCAGGATGAGCTGTTTGTTTGATGGGAGCTGGTTTTGTGCTCCCTTACTGCCATTTGGGGCTTTTCACCTTCAGAGTGAAATTGGTTATTTTTACACAGACAAGACAAAGGAATGAAAAAAAAATCTGCCATACCTGGAATATGGAAAAGTGCTGTACTGAGCAAGATCAGATACAGGTTGATATCTACCTTGAAAGCAGTCCTGGAAATATGTACAAAATTGAATATACAGAAAAGGAAACTGCCTTGATTAACATCACAGAATCCTCTTAACATACAACTGGTGGAAACAGCTCATGAAGAAAAAGCACATTTCATCTCAGTTATCTCACACATAGCTCCACCTACGAAATAAGCATTGGAGAAAACTGCTCTGAATATGTCTTGATCTTGGTTCTACATCCATTACATGGATGTTCCTCAGAGCAGTGCCATCAGTTTTAGATAACCAAAGGTGGTATTTAAGGACAACAAGGTACGACTTCAGACGCACACACATTACTTGCCTGTTCCACACTCTTGTCTGAACTCCACACATGGATATTAAAACAAGTTCTATGTCCAAGCTTTCAGTCAGAGACTATAGGAATTTCTAGGGGAGAGGAATGCTAATGACAGCTAATTAAACAGATTCAATTTTATGTCTTATATTTTCTTCTCGGATTCCAAATTTACTCTTTTCTGGTTTTGTTTGCTTTGTTTTGTTTATGCAGCAGCCTACACTGATGTAACTGTTCTTTCCATGATAAAACTGGGAGAAAAAACTCATAGTAAGAAGCTGCAAAAACTAGTCTGATAACTGGATAACAGACATACAATGTAAACCTGTGTATTTTTAAGACCTTGCATGAATCACCATCTTTAAAACTCTGCTCACCTACTGCATTTAAAAATCTATTCAGCTTTTTTAAAATCCTATTTAGATTTTTTTAAGAGGAAAGAACTCAACCTAAGTTTAAAACTAACCCCATTAAGTGTATAAAGGTAGCTCTCCCATCCGTATCTGATACACAGCTGGCAGATGGAAAAATCAAATTATGGATTTATCCATTACACATTTGTAAAAGGACACTCATCACACAGTATTCCAGCAACCCTGCACCTTTCAAATACTGTTTAGAGTGGGTAGAACAGTTGCTGTTAAACTTTTAAGATCCAGCTTTAAAACCAACTGCTTTATGTTCAGTAACACACTACAACCTCCATGACATTCTCTCTTCTACAAAGCCACAGCTTCACTTATTTCAGGGTTATTTGTTCCCTAGCCTACCTTTGCCTAGAAATTCATCCACCCAACAAAAGGAGAAACTTTTCCTAGGGAAACAGAATGGAAAAAAATAGCTGTTTAATATCCACTGGCACAAACGACAGCTCAAAACCCATGCTTGTATCTCCAGGGATTTAGATTTATTGGCATCTTTACTGGCTGGGTCTTGGAAGCCTGCAAAGTTAGCCAGAAAGAACAGCCTGTATATATTGAGGCAGAAAACTCTGTGAACGACGGACATTTTTCACTGATGAGTTCTGTTTTTCCAAGAGGATGGAGTGAAGAACTGTAAATAACATGTTGGGCAGAGGTTGAAAAAGTTATCTAGCTTTTTATAGGCAGCTTTAAGACTTCATTGCTCACTGGGTTTCTGGTCTCAAGCCAATCACTGTGAAGGTTTCAGTTGCACAGTTAACTCCTTGCTTGCCTCTGGTTTCAGAGTTGGTATTAAGTTTGCATAAGAGAGTGAGCACATGAGAGCAAGTGAGAGAGAATCACAGAACAAACCCATCTGTACCTACTAAAAGCATTCTTTCAACTAAAATGTTAGAAAATCTGGACAGGAGACGTATGAGTGGAATTACATTAACCTTACAAGTAAAAGAAAGGGGCAAAGATGAAAAATGGCTTGCTACTGGCAAAAGAACAACTACCAAGGGTAAAGTTAGAAAAGAAATAATTTAATTTTAACTCTGACTATAGGGGCAATTAGTATCACCCTTTCCTGCTTCCCTTTTCCCCAGTGGAAGCCATTTGCCAAGCTAGACAAGAAAAACAATAGAAATTAATACGCTTACTTGACTAAAATATGTGGATTTTTGAAAAGCCATCTTTTTTCAGGTAGAAACTGTGCCTGTTTCAAACACAAAAATCTCAGTAAATTCAGTAGAGTCAGAGCCAC
Organism: Neopelma chrysocephalum; assembly: GCF_003984885.1. NCBI lineage: Eukaryota > Metazoa > Chordata > Aves > Passeriformes > Pipridae > Neopelma > Neopelma chrysocephalum. The sequence continues at coordinate 234,362 of NW_020897778.1, read as the reverse complement.
TAATTCTCTTTCATACAATCACTTTTATAAAATTGACTTCCAGTCATGGTTAGAGAGAAGGGCCAGGCTATCACCTCATTAAGCATTTTAATGAGCCAACTTATACAAAATTTAAGTGTTCATTAAAAAAATGTTTCTAGATTTGATGCCAAAATAACCTAGTATATATGATTTATATTTAATCAATGCAAATATGCCTTTCTGAATCTGCAGGTAGATAAGACAATGATTTTTTCAGTAGGAGTTTCTCTATCCTGTGGCCCAAGGAGCATTCAGTGATGAGTGCTGGAAGCATTACACCTCTGACCTCTGTTGCTCTACAGAACATACAGTGAAGGGAAATTGAGAAAATTAAGAGGCTAAAAAGGAAGAAAAACAAGAAAAAGAGGATAGGAAAACACTGATTTGTTTTCATTCTTCAGTCATCCAAACTTTAGCTTGTACTGTAACCATAAAATATCTGCCATTTATACAGCTGACTGTATTTACAAATTAAGCATGGGATTATACAATCATTTGGCTCAGAAGGGACTCCTGGAGGGTTTTTCATTTATTCCTCAGCAGTTTTCCACACAAATACGTCTTCACCACACCAGAAATGGTTTCCTCACACAGATGAAGAACAATAGTTTTATAATGTCATTATTCAGGAACGTAGGAAAAGCGATGAAATGCTTGTTAAAATTCCCGAGGAAGCCAGCCAGGCAGGCAGTGTGTCAGCTCCAGCATCTCTCCGAGGCAGAACAGCAAGGTCTGTGTTATCTCTGCTTAAGGAGAGGTACTGGATGACCCACAAAGCCTTGGCTCCCCCAGCACCTCTGCAGCAAAGGCTCCCTGCAGCCTGGTGCCTCCTGACCGCACACCAGCACTGCTGACAGGCCGAGTTCCTAAACTGTCAAATCATTTCACAGAGCACCTTGCTCTTCCTAGCACAAGAAGAAAAAGTATAGCAGAGAGATGTCTTTTACTTAACATCTGAACACCTCACAGTCAGTGGAAAGCCAGCAGTGAGAATCTGCATTTACTGAAGGCCCTTTCACAAAGCAGAGCACTCGCTCTTGCTGGGCCTGTTCCTGCCCAGGGAAAACACTGATATTTCATGGCTACAACACGGCCATCTCCTGAGGAGATTAAAGACAATTCTATCTTTTAAATTAGATAGGGATTTAACCATCCTCTGCCCAGATGCCCCTATCTACCTGCTAAAGCATAAAAAAAAAAGAAAAAAAGCATAAAAATATTAGGCTATTCATATGTGTTCTCATTATGGTATTGTTACTATTTTGTTTCGTGCAACTACACAGAAGGTCAGTGTTAATGGTGGAGGTCACCTTTTTTAGACACTGTTTTTGCATATCACCTATTAAATGGTACTAATAACTTCTTTCAAGCATTATCTAATTGCTAGAATCAAAGGTTTGGTTTTTTGTTTTTTTTTTTTGTTTGTTTGTTTGTTTGTTTTTTAATTATTCCTTTATGGTTTCTGTTCTCTTGTGGTTGCATAAAAATGGCATCCAAAACACTCAGAAGCAAGAAGGGCAAAACTGAATAACTAAATCCTTGTGATTTCTGGGATGTCACTTGTGATTTCTTTTTTTTTTTCAACTTGAGTTGGCAACCCCTCATACTCATTTTTAACATTTAAACATTCATTAGGGTTTAAGCACTAAAAAGACTGACTTTTTTTTCAAAAAGTTGCAACAAATCATGATCAAACTAAAATATAGCCATTAATTCCCTTAGAGCCCCCATACATGAATAAACTCCAACTCTCACCACGCTGAGGGGCACCATCTCAACTCACATGGATGCACAATACGTTTCTTCAAGTTCTTTCCCCCCAGTCTGATTTAAATGGCAGTAGTTTGGTTGGAAGGCTCATGTTCCACATAGCAGATGTCTAGGAGTTGGAAGTACATTTGCCAACTGAAAAGATACACACCAACTATGAGCAGGAGGGAGAGTAACTCAGATCTGTCACCAGCCAAGGACAGGAAGGAAGGCAGAGCGTAAGAGTTCTAGGAAAGTGATTTTAATCTGCTCTTGCCTCCAGCTTCAAGTTTTTCAAGTACATGGCAGGAAATGCTGAACCTGAGGTTTCGGTCAGGTTGCCTCAAGCAACCTCGAAGAGCTGCCCCTTGGCCCTGTGTGGTATTTGGAGGTTCTTCAGGTCAACGTTAATAGTGACCCCAACCTGGGTAGAACGAATGTCTAGAATAGGTTCAGACCACTCCTTATGGATTTTCCTCTTCCCTTGGATGATGTATAGCCAGTTACCTCTAACAGAGACATTAAATTCTGTAACAAATCTTTCATTTTAATTCAAGTCCTGGGAACCATTAGTGCTGAGGTTACATGTCAGGAGATGGGAGAGAAACAAAAGGCAGCTCTATCAGATCAAAAGAAAATCCCATTTATTCACTCAATGCCATATTTCTGACAGTGACCAGTAATGTCTGTCTAAGGGACGGTATAAAACTAATCAAGGCATATAATGAAACTTCCTTGATATAACTGCCCAGCTTCCAGGAGAGCTGAGGCATGTTGCCTTTTTGTCCCCTATAGTAGGGACTTCATAATATCCTACATCTCAAATTCACCTGTATTCACCTCTGGTTGCACAGAATCCCCAAACAGTCAGCCTTGCACCTTGCTGTCCCTTTTCAGAATCAACTTTCCTCTGGTAAGACAGACAGACAGACTCTTAACCCAAAACACAACTAAGGAAAGAACCTGCTGTACAGGAAGAGTAACAGAGAAAGCTGCCACTGTGGTTATCACCATGCTGTGTAATCAGAACCACCTCTAGGACCTTCAACTACTCAGTGTCCAGAACTTGCCATTCTGCTCAGCAGAGGTCCCCTGCCAGTGCCCAGTCACACCTGGTATGAACAAAGGCAAAACAAAGTGAAATCACTTCTGTCTCACAGCTTCTGGCTTCCAATGGGTGCTCCCACCTTAGTTTGACCCTGCTCAGACCACAGAATGAAGATCTTCAGGGCTACAGCAAGAATAAACATATTGCATTGCTCTTGGAATTAAAAATAGAACAATTATCTGTAACACTTTGCAGCAAGACTTCATGCACATCAATTGCATTGTAGCATATAGTGTGCATGCACAGCTTTTGTATGTGGGGAACAGTTACCAAAGATGGACATCAAGATCTTTATTACAACAGATTATTATTACCACAGAAGATGTGCCAGGAAAATACAAATAGTGTATATTAAACCATATGGAGAACTTGCTGGTACATGGAGCTCAACCATGAAATCGGAATACATTAAAGAAGTGCCCTACTATATAAAGCAATGTTTGAGGATTTTTTTCTCCTTGTGAATTAATTTCTAATTTAGTTACCATAGAAACCATCCTGGCTCCATCTTTAAAAAAAAAAGTCTCTGTATATATTTACACTCACACTAAGACAAAGAAGAGGAGAAAAGCATGCACAGGAGTGCACCTGTACATGCAAGTTTATAGAGAAATGTGTAACTGGCCAAACAAAACAGGCTTAGGAGTAATTTCTAGGAACTTTTAGCTAAAACTCCTGTAAGTCTAACAGCAGTATCCATTCATATAATGATTGCCATCACAGCATGCAAAACCTTCTCTCCTAGAAAATTGGGGCCTTTCTTTTCTGCTTGGGAAACAAATAGGTACAATAATGCAGTAAGGATATTTTTTCTTAGAATTGAAAAAGGGAAATTCTGAGCACCCTGACATTATTCTAATAAGTCAAATGAGAAGAAATCAGGCTAAGTGAACATGCCTTTTTTGCTTACTTCAGTCACAGCTGAGCGACAGCTAACAAATTATACAAGAGGCCATGACACACAGATCCAGACCAGCAGTTCTGCAGTAAAGTTTAACAACAGACAGCTTTACCCAGGTTTATTTCTTTTCATACAGTGCTGTCATAAACATTTCATAAATAATTCTGCTAGGAGTATGCCTGGGAGGAGCTGCTAGCTTTCTCTTTCACACTATGTTGTTTGTACTTGTAAAACTGAGTCAGCTGTAATTTCAACAACCCTGAATCTTCTGTACAAGAGATTAAAAACACCAGTGCTACTTGCTCCAGAATAAAAAGGTATTCCAACAGTAAAATATCTACAGAAAACCACTGGACTTAATTCTTTTGTATCATGAAGGCTGAAGAGTTCTCAAAAAATAATACCAAATGCATTTCATGGAAGCAAATAAACACTCTAGGCAAAGGATTTCTGTTGAAAATAACCCTGGGGGACATTAATATGCTTAGAAAATCTTAAGGTTGGCCATTTAATTTCTAAGATTAGATGTGACTACTTTTGTAGAGTGCTAAAATTTGTGTTTTATCACCCATCTCTCTATGTGAAGACAGTAGCTGGGACAGTGGGCTGCAACACCATCTGTACAAGGGATGACACACCAATGTGTGTTCTGAGCACTGACCCAGATGGTGCAGAACAGTCACTTACCCACCGCCGGGCTGGAGCTTCGCATGAGAACAGAATAGTTGAGGTCTAACCCAGACAAGGTCAATGCAGCACTCAGAGGGTTTTTTCCAAGTTGTTCACAGATTTCAGTTTGTCCAATTCTGGAATGTCAGCTGACACTACCAGCTTTTTGTCATGGGCACTTGCAGCCCTTTCTCTCTCAGATCTGGATTTCCTCACTGTGCTCTGTCTGTGTCGTCTGTACTGGATTACTGCCACAGGCTCCACATAGTGTTACTTGAAGAGGATTTTTAAAATATAACTGGGTAGAAAATGAGACCAAAAAAATATTTTATCATGCTAAACTCATGATGTACACTGTACCTGTTAACAGGAGGACCAATCTACTTGCACGCAGGAATAAGATGTTAGCACTGATTCACAGAAGCCTCAACAAACTTTTTTGCTGTGTGAGGCACTGTGTGTGTGCCACACCATTCCCACAGCTGAGACACACTGGAGTTCAGCCCCCAGAAATTCCTAAAGCCTGGAGGCAGTGGTCTACATGGAGGACTCCAGACTAACATTGTCTTCATCTGTTGGCAGACCCAAGTTAAAACCAAGAACATAATTGTCAAACACCTTCTCTCTTTTCTAACACTGTTGCCAATATATTGCACTGGGCCAGCATGTATATATTATATATCATATATCATGATACAAAAGAATTAAGTCCAGTGGTTTTCTGTAGATATCTTTTGTTGAAAGTTGTCTTCTATTTCAAAGTGTATTTCATTTCTTATTAAAGAAATTAATTATGGGAATCAAGTTTTTGTTGATTTACAAAACAGAATTATTATACAGCTGTCTAGCAGCTATACTACATCCTTGAGAGTATCCTTCTAGTAGCTACACTTTTCATCCTTCAGAGTATAAAAATATCAATGCACAGAGCACGGAATAATTATTTTTTGAAATAATGCTGGAAAATTCCACCTAGGGATACAGTGGAATCTAAGTTAAATTAGCTAACATTAGCATTCAAAAACTAGACGTGATTTAGGTCAACCACTGATCTCTCTTAATGTGGTAATTCACATTTTTCAAGTAGAAACACTCCCTTATACACACTTCTCAGTTCCCTACTGCTCATCTTCCTCATACATTAAAACATAGGATACTCTTGACACTTAACCCTGCAGTGATGAACAAGTCAACCTTGATCATGCAAAGTTCACACTTGGCTTGAAGCATGTTGAGTAATTCCATTAATTTCTACAAGAATACTTGTGTTATGTGAATCTGAGCCAAAGCATTCACTAGTTTGAAGAGCTAATCACACTGCAGGATTCTTGCAGGGAAAGCTGGCAGATAATGCAGGGAAATAACCAGAACAAAGCCATGTAGGCATCAATCAGGTCACAACCCTATCAGGCTGTGCCTTGCTTGCAGCTGGGACAGAGTTAATTCTCTTCCTAGAAGCTGGTACAGCACTATGTTTTGGAATCAGTGTGAGAATAATGTTGATAAGACACTGATGTTGTAGTTGTTGCTAAGCAGTGCTTACTAGAAATCAGTTCCCAGGCTCTGCCAGTGAGGAAGTGCACAAGAAGCTGGAAGGGAGCGTGGCCAGGACAGCTGATCCAAACTGGCCAAAGGGCTATTCCATACCACAGAACATCATTCCCAGTGTGTAAACTGGAGGGAGCTGGTCATGAGAGGCCAATTGCTTCTTGGGAACTGGTTATGCATTGGTCAGCAGGTGGTGAGTAAACTGTATTGTGCATAATTTCTCCTTACATTACTAATTATAACTATTTTAATACTTTATTGCAATTATTTAACTGTTCTTATCTCAGCTTTACCTTTTTTTCTGATTTTCTCCCCATCCCACTATGGGGTTGTGAGAGGGGAGTGATTGGATGGTACTTATTTGCTGGCTGACAGTATTTGTTAATCAAAAGTTCTCTCCAGTAAGATGTAATGATACAGAAAACCCCATCTGCAGATCAATCCATGATACAATTTTGAGCCATTCCTTAGTTGTTTAACCCATCTGAGGGATTATAATCAGAGAAGAGCACTTACTTCATACTTAACAGAGGTTTGCACAGAGGTGCTAATTAACAAAACATACAGCAAAAATGAAGATAGATGTTAACAGATATAAAATGGAAATAAATTTCACAATTACAATATTAAAACAGAAGCATCAGATGGGAAAGCAGAGACATAAAATTCTGTCACTGCAATCACAGGCAACCATATAGCAGATATGGACTATAACATAGTCCAGAATGACAGAGACCATCTCCAGGCTCTCACCATGCACTGTGAGCCAGAATTGCTACAGAATCCTATCTCAAAAGAACAGATGGCACAAAAACCTACAACATACCACAAAAAGCCAAAGATACCAAAGACAACAGCAGTGTGTAAGTGGCAATCACAGCAGGGAATCTGATAGATAAATGCTTATGTAAGTCTCAGAAGTGTTGTGTGTCCTATGTCAGTGAGAGGCACAGACACCCCTGTGGAAGATATCACAGACATGGGGACAGTCTCTGTGACAGTGCTGCTACCTCACTGTGAGACTTGGAAAGACTCTTTCTGTTGAGCCATGCTCAACAAAGGGGAATACAAGAAAGCTCTTTCAATTGCAGGAGATTGCTTGGCACAACTAGCAACGTTTTTTTGTCAAGAGAAGTGCAAGTCTAGTTGAGAAACGACACATAAGAGGATAATCAAGATGAACAAAATGAGAATTTTTATAGAGGGCTCAACCATCAAGTATATGGTAAATGTTGCATAACTGAAAAATGTTGGTGCTTCTCTCCCCATGTTTTCAAGCTCATGAGAAATAATCCTTTAATGTCCCCTTCAAGACAGGCACATTTACCCAGTAAATACGTCTGTAACACAATTCTCCTTTCCTTTAGCCGCTCATGGCTTGTTTAACGTGCCTGTGTGGAATTTCACATTACAGTCCCTTCACAAACCTTTCAAATGAGAAACAGGTGTTAAAGTGAGGGCTGAGAATGGAGGGGTGTGTTTATCAGCTGTATAAACTTACGTTGAAGAAATTGGTCTTGTTCCTCTCGCAGAAGAGGCCCTGTGCAGGCATGTGCTTCAGCTGCTGCCAGGGGATCCCACTGCCCAGGAGCACGTCCCGGGCCCACTGCAGGTTCTGTGGACAGAGAAGGGCTGCTGAGTTGCAGGCAGGGGATGGAAATGCCACCACAGGTAAAAGTACAAAGCACTCACTTGGTTTTATTTATTAACCTGCAGTGTCATTTCTCATTTTCCATGTAGCTGCTGTCCTGACAGTATTTTGAAAGGCGTGTGATCTGGACAAGACATCTCTCAGGAGAGAGAGGCCTGGCCAGGCTCCTACGGCTGCTGAATCCAGCCTCAGATCATGCAGTTTTACATTCTTGTATTTTTTTTAAGCTGTCTTTGCTTTACTGATATCCACCCTCTATCTCCTATTACCTGCAGAAACTGTAGGTATATTTAAAACACCCTAATTTTTTTGTTAAAAGCTGAATTTTAATGCTCAATATGAAATAATTTATATATAAAACTATAAAGTTTCTCAGTAAACAGTGGAACTCACTGTCCTGGGTATCCTGCAGCCTTGCCCTGTACACCAGGCCTCTCACTGCCCCCTGGCCCTCCCTATTCCTCAGTCTCTTGTTTTTCCCCATATACTCTGGCAGCTGTCCCTCAGGTCTTCCCTCAGGCTAACTAGCAGGGAATTCCTGCCAGCACTTAGGCCTCACAAGAGAGGCAACCTTTAGGCTTAAACTGCAGCCTTCTTTTAGTGGGATGGTGAATTTAGGCCTCTTACCTCTACTCAGCCATTGCTCTCCATGTAATTTCACTTAACCTCTCTGAAAAATTCCATGATCATCATCAAATTTGGTTAATAATGCACAATGAGTTAACAAGAAAGTACTGATAGGAGACTAAATGATAAATGACAACCAAAAATTCATAAAAGCACTACCCTTCTAAGAGTTCAATGCATGAGCCTCTCTTGTGCAGTTCAGAATTAGGGACAGCTGTTGGCTCAAGGCAGAATGTTACCAACAGATGGGACAATTATTAATTGTGAGGCTTCACCAATGGAAGTTTTGCTTTCCTTAATTTTTTTATTTCAGTGTTAGAAAGTAGCATTTGGCTGGCTTTTTTACAGACAACTTCACAACAGAGAAGATAAAAGAAAGGGGAAGATGTTTGGTTCATAGAGGCAAATGAGAATGTTGAACTCTGGCTTGTGTTCTGTGGGCTGGAAATATGCTTCTATGAGTCATAAATTTGATTAAGTCATGTCCATCCAAGAATCATATTCCAGCTGTAATATCTTTTTTTTTTTGGGGGGGTGGGGGTGGCAGTAGCAAAGTTCTCATCCCGTATTCCAGATTATTTTCTTTATGAGACTCTGGTGAAACAGTAAAAGCTCTGCTCAATCATCAGTGCTTTTGTCCTAATGACAGTAATCATGCAGAAATCTCCAATGTCTTACCAGAATTGGAGCATCCCCTCTAGCAAAATGCTGATTACAGATTCATGTGCAAGAGAGCTGAACGCTGGAAATACTAACCAGATATTTACAGATGTTAAAAATCCTTCATTCAGAGAGCTGACATAGGTACTTACACAGGGCCTTCATGATTACACTGTAGGACAGTCCAGGGGATCTGGACAGCTTTCTTTTGGTATGGAACAAATACATGTTCACTCATAAAGATCACAAGGTACTTCCTGGTTAGTCGGGGAAATCAGTAAATTTAATTATTATTGCTGAGTGTCAAATTTAATTAAGATTGAAGAAAGCAAACTATATAAACTTAACTGTATACTAACTTTTCTCTGCAGAACTTCTTTCCTAATATGTATTTCTGTAATCCTATTAACCTAATCCTGCAAAATACTGGGATATACATACAGAAGAAAATGCGACACAAAAGAACCTACAAAAATCTGTTCTTCCAAAAAAGTCATCCTGTTTTGAATAAAATCAGAATCTAGCAAAAATAAGCCTATCATGACATCCAAAATCCAGGCACATAAGTGCCTTCCTTTATGCCAATCACAGTCATCAGAAATGTAAGTTAATTCCAAGTGTGAAAATGAGGCAAAAATTGCCTAATGTGTGGCAATCCGAATCTTACATTAAAACTATCACATAAAAATTCAAGGAAAACAAAACCTTTAAGTAAGTTACCACCCCACCACAAAGCCTGAATGTAAAATCCCAGTCTAAAGAAATTTTAGCTATGGATGTATTCTCCAATCAAAGTTTTATAATGAAAAGGTTAAGAGATCATTAATTGTAGCGTCATGCTCTGGTGCTCTGTGCCCACTGCACTGACCATCCACAGGCATGTGTTTGGTACACATAATTCACAGGCTTTTATTGAACAAGATGATGGCAGTAACCCAGCCAGGAGGAGAAAAGATCATTCAGACAAATGGGGCAATTACACGGTAACTTCACACAATCAAAACTAACAGGAATAAAAGATGTAGTTACAGATTTTCCACTACCCTTCTCCTTAAATCAGCATGATCAGTTATTCCCAGTAAATACGCCTGAGCAGGTCTCAACTCATTAGATTTCACAGAGTCTGCTCTGCTTGTTTTTTAGCTGATGAAGTTATTAGGAGTGGGTGAAGGGATCCAGGACATAGCAAAAAGGATTTATTCTTCTTGGCACACTGCTTACCAGCCTGAAATGCTGGATTTGGCTGTCTGACTCAGGGCAATTATGAAATACTCTTTCCAGTTCAGCTGTTGCCTCCCACATCTTTATCACCCCAAGATTCAAAGACAAGATGACTGACATGCTACAATAACTTGAAAAAAAAAGTTGAAGTGGAAAAGGAAAATCTCTTATGGTCAACCAAGTGGAACTCTGAGTCACCTGGGAAGGATACCTCTTAACTCAGTGGTGTCAGAAGCACCTTCACCTAACCTGAAAACTCCACGAAGTGTTGCTGAGAGAGGAACAAAACACTCCACTGTACCTTAATCCTTCCCTCTATTTTCGTTCACAATCCATTAGAAGGCTTTGTCTCAAAAAGCTCCTCGTACTCCTGCATCAAATAAAAGCAAAATAAAAAGACTACTGACCTTAAAGGGCAGCCTTTTGAATGAACTGTTATTACCAAACTGATTTTGCTTGAAATGGTTACCTCTATTATGCCTACACATTATCTGTGTCTCTATGTATTTATTAAGCCTACAAATATATAATCTTATAATTTTTACACGCATGTATTATGCCTACTTTGACTAACTTGTCATGCCACTGACCTTGTGTCATACCTGACATTAATTTCCTCATTAAGGGCTCTGTTAATAACGGGCACTCTACAAGATACAAACTTAAAACCCCTAAGTCATATACACAGTATTCATGAGCACAGTCTTTCAGGATTTACAGGGTATTTTTTTATTTTGAGATTAAAAAAGCTCATAAGTAAATATTTTTATTTCCTGACAACCTGCTGGTTGCAGAGTATCAGACCAGTTCCCCATACTAATCCCTAAGGGCCATAAGGCAAATACTTTTCACAAAACTTCTTAATTACACTGACAAACAGTGTCTTGCCAAGTCCTAACCTCCTTCCAAACTGTGCCAACATTCATTTTGGAGGTAAAAATCACAAAGGATGATGACTTTACTTCAAGAAAAGGTGAATGGGAAACTGAAGTAACTTCTGAAAATTCACCCTTACTTTCCTGCACATTTATTCCGACAAAAAACAGCTATGTACAAATTTGCTCTGGTAACAGAATAAAACAAAGAGAAATAGCCTCCAAATAGTGAGATGGATTTTGCAGGGGAAAAAAACCCAACAGAACACAGAGCCAAACAAAATGTTCAAAGATTTTGAAACGATGTTAAAAAAAGCACTCAACAACTATTTTTACTAATCTTCCAACAGCAAAACCAGGAATACTGTAAAATAGGAGAAAACAGATTGCATATGGAAAACTTGTTTTTCTATGCACTGTGGAGACCTGCCAATCCTCTCCTTTCCCAGCCAACCATGAATTTTGGCCATCAGTCTAAATTCTTCATGCAAATTCCTGGCGCTGGTACATAAATGCTGAATTTTCCAAGATGGTTATATTCATTTAAAAATTAATTTCAGTTTTCTAAAATTTACCACTCTGCCCCCCGCAACAACTCAACCTGATATAATTTATCCCTCTTTTAAAATCAGGTTTAACATCAGTATATGTAAGCCTACTTCTTACTCCAGTTACTGCTAAAAATATATAGATCCATTTTGTGTTTTCATTCAGGAGTCTAAATCCCACTAAAGACATACTAGTGTGCCATGAAAACACAGGTATTTGACATTGAACCTGAATGAGTCATGAAAGGAAGAAAATTAAATCCCATGAAAATATGTACTATACATATATCAAAAGGAAGAGTCAAGTGGTTGGTTGTTATGCAGATAAATAACAAAAAAAAGGACAGTAAAACCCAAAAAGGCCAGTTGAAGTCAGCCTGGTAACTACTAGGCTCGAACAGGCAGGATTCAATTTTTCTGAGTTCCAAGAGGAAACAGATTTAGACAACAATGTGTATTTCATATAGAAAACCATCATTAAATTGATATTTATATAGGAAGAGAGATATAAAAAGCAAAAGAGAAGGCTTCATCAGGGAAAAATAATAGAAGAAAATATTTTGCAAGTAGTTCCTCAGGCAAGGACATGCTGTTTGAACGAATAAATTGAAAACAGGCAGCTTTTTTTGTTGAATGTTGATACAAAATCATGTCAGCAAAAGTAATGACAGATTGCAGGAATCTAAGGCTCCTATTAATGATCAGCTCCATGGAAAAATTAACAACTGTTACATACAAACAGCATAAGAATGTTTTCAAAACAAGGTCTCTATAAAAAAGGGTAATATTTTTCGGGATAATCACTGTACAGCCAAATGGAACATTCATCACCTTCCAGTAGGTTGGTAAGACACGCTCGAGCTCAGTGCTGGTGACATAATTTCTACTCTGAGGCCAGGGGTATGATTTGTTTCCCTTCCCTATTATTCACACAAGCTTCAATACTGGTGGGGAAGAGAATTCAGGAAGCCATGCAGAGCAGCATATGACCCAACAAAAGACTTCCAAATATAAAATTCAAACCTTGATTATGACAATTAGTAAAATAACTGATAATTTTCTGATAATTTCAATTTTACTAACAGAGACCCAAAGTACCCAGAAAGTTTATCTCTGTCACATGATGTGTTTACACCAATACTGAGGAATTTTTGCTTACAAGTCACTTTTCAGCCCACTTATTCAGCAAAATAAATAATTGCCGTCATTTTTATGAGAACATCTTAATTTATGTGTTGTATCTAAAATGTAATTCTCTGCTGAATGACAAAAATTTACTTAGTTCAGTAATAAAAAAAGAAATTTTCTACTCAATTGACCTCACGTGTGAGTCAGACAACCGAGGAGCTGAAGACTTCCCACAGTCTTCCAATCCAAACTGCATTAAACATTATCTGCTGTATTTTAACAATGAATTAGTCCAAATGACAACACAGTGGGCAATAAGCACAGCAATTCTCTCAGTGCTCTGCTCACCTTGTGTGTTTTGCTGTAGGTGTACAGGTAGGCCAGCCTGTAGAGGCTCTTGTAGTGCTGGGGGAAGCGGCTCAGGCAGAGGCAGAAGGAGGCGATGCACTGCTCCGTCAGGAACTTCCGCTGCTCCTCCAGGTCTGCGGGGAGACCGTGAGGAAACTCGGATGCATCTCCACAAGGTTCAGCTTTCTTTTTGCAGTCCCACTGTGAGGGTGGGGGGATTGCAGCTTTGATGGGATTGCCAGAAGCAGACTGAGGATCCACCACAAGTTTTTGGCCGGTAGGCTCAGCAGGGTTGTAGGATTCTGAGCTCTCCAGCAGCTCTTCTGACTTTCCTGCAGCTGGAATGTTAAGAGAGAATTGATAACAAAATTGCCATTACCAAATGGCAAATGAAATATACAAAAGGACAAAACTTAAATATGACAAAAGGTAAGCCTTTTCTTCATTAAAGCACAGAGAGAAATATTGAGGAGTTCCTGAAAAAAAAAAAGACTATTCCCGATATTCACTGAACAGTAACCTTCAACTCACTAACAGAGCCACGCACTGATCTCTCCATTGTCTTCATCTGGGTTTTTCCCTGAGCAATAGTGTGAATTCAGCACACCTTACACAATGCAGGACTTTACATACTCTTGGAAGATGGGAGAGGAGGAGGGAAAATAACAAAATAAAAGAGTAAATTCCGTAAAATTCTATTGCAGAGAAAGGAACAGAAAATTAAAGCCACTCTGCCAAAAGAAATGTATCATTCTTAACATCTGACTAGAAGAGCACAATTCAGAATACAATATAGCCTTGGCCAGAATGATCAGCAGCAGCTAACTTGGTCTTCTGCATAGTGTAGGGTCTACAGCTCCCTCTAAACATTTTTGTGATTAACTTGGTAACTCACAGTCCAACTGACCCATCTTTTCTTGAAGGATACCAAATCTTACTTCAGAAAACATCTGTGACAATGGGAGCTTCCATATTTTCTGTTAACTAATCATTATTGCTGAAAACATGCATGCTACATGAAGATTAATTTCTTTAACTTTGATTTTTAGTCATGGAAGTTTACCATGTCTTTGTCTTTGCTAGGATAAAGAGCCTCTTACATTAGATCTTATCTCCTAGCAGATAGTGTAGAGATACACTGAAGTGTACTTCTGAAGCTGCTCCATAACTTCTTCTCTGATAAGGCTGAACTTTTGAGTCAAACATGTTTTTCAGAACTCAAATTTTTCAAAATTTGTTTGCACAATGTCTGTATCCATTATAATTTTATAATATAGGTACCTTTAAGGAAAAAATCTATTCTAATAAACATCGGAAATGTAAGAATGCATTTGACAGTTTTTCTGACAGATAGCTGATGACAATGACACAACTCACTGCAAGTCTGAAAAAGAGCCATGTTTTTGGTCTAGTACCCAAAAGGCTACTGGATTTAGTGATTATGGAAATACTATTTTACAAAACTAGGAACTGGCACCTATTTCAGCATATTGATGCAAACACCAACACAGGCTTCCCTAGCTTAGGCAAGACTGAAGTAAAGTATTTTTAAAAAACAAGAAACCAAGGTAATCTGACTCTACAAACAAAAGGATGACTGCTTGGAGGCTGTTCCTAGGGAGATCAGGCAAGTAAACCAGGACTACCCACACACCACTGTTTCCGGATCTATGAAATTGGAAAACACTTCAGTATAAACGGGCAAAAAAGACTTAACATCCCACAAAGAGCCACAACCTGGAAAGGTGGGAAAAATTTAGACATTGGTTGTGTTTGTCTTTCCCTGTTGAAGTCCAGCCTGTCTATCTACTGCCATATCCAACTGTACAAACTTCAGACAAAGGGAAATTCCAGCTAATGGACTTTAAAACAATTTTTCCAGAGGAATACAGAACATTTAGTACTATTATATATGGAAAAATCTGGTAGAAAGTAATTCTAGTTCTCCACTGAAATGAAGTATCCAGTGGAATAAAACATCTAATTCCACTACTTGTTCTCTTCTATGAACTGAATATCTGCTGCTGCTGGGCCAGAACAAAAACACATCTATATCTGGGAAAAGTAAAACTGTCTTGTTTGAGATTATCTTCAAATAACTACTCCTTAAATTATTTAGAGATTTGAAACACTGAAGAAAAACTAAATAACCTAAAAGAAGGCAAGCCAGTCAAAGGGCCACCACAGACAGCAGTTTATCATCATTATTCTTTTCTTTGTAAGATTTAACAGATAGAACAAATTGGATTGGTGGCCACATAAGCAAAGCACAGTTCCAAATTTAAGTTACACACACATATGCAGCAATAGCAGCCAGTTAAAATTCTCAGTCACAGTGCAGCACATTTCAGTGCTTCTGCAAGCCAGAAGTAGTATTTTAATGATATATTCCAGCTGACATTATCTATTAAATCAGGCATACCCTTTTCCTCTGTAGACCCCAGGGTCTCTTTGCTGTTCATCGCTGTATCAGCACAGGTAGTAGAAATCCTCTTCTCTGTGTAAGTTTTCCTCAGGCTGTCTTGAGAACTGGCAGGCTCATTAAACATATCCTGTGTGGAACTGGAGTCAGACAGCACTGCTCCAGTGCTATCCTGACTCCTCTCTGCAAAAAGAGATAAAGAAGGAATGCACCACTTCATACTCTTCAAGCTGTTACTTGCCTCTGTAACAGCAACATAAAACTGTAGCCACTCTGCAAACCTCTTACAAGTGCAATACAGGATCCTTAACCACTAATAAAAGGTATTTATTTCCCACCATATTTCTTCCTAGAATATAATCCTGGAATTTGATTCAAAAGTAATAATGCTAAACTTTGAAAAGCAGTTAGGCTGGGGACACAGGATTTCAGCTAGTAAGGCCCTATAAGATTTTCCAGGTTTCCTGTACCATTTGCCTTGAAAAGCACCCAGTATAATTTTGAGTCTAAAACAAGCAAAGGTCAATTGACAAGAGAAAACCATGAACAACAATCCTGGTAAAAATTACTCATAAAGGACAGAAAAATCAGTACCATTAAAGGGCAAAGACTTACAGGAGTGATCTCTGATGCCATCTATCCTGCAGGCACAAGATGCTGTTCAACAAATGCTCTGAAAGGTGATTTGATATGGGAAATAAACAATTCATCAAAGAACTAGGTCTAAGACAGGAAAACTCCTGGACTTCAAGGCAGTTGACAGAAGAATAGGAGAAGTGACTTTACTTGACAGAGTGGAGCAGTGGCTTCTGACTACTTATTACAGTCACAACTAAGTTGTTACTCTGCTGAGAGCTGTTACAGCACAGGAACAGGGACTGTGACTTTATCATGGGGAATAAAACACACACCTCAGAACAAACAGGCAAATGAAAACCTTCCACTCATGTCTGAAATCTGCCTGATGCAACCCATGTTCTTCTACATCAGGGGTTATCAGAGGCAACCCTGCAAGACTAAAGAACACTTTTATTCCCCTGAGATGGGAAACTGGCATTTTTCCCTAATATTGTGCCAACATAATTCAGTGTTCAATTCAGGTGCAGGCAACTCTCCTTAAATTTGTAGCCCAAAAGATTATTTTCCAATTTCTTCTTAAGATACTGATAGCTGATTCTGTGATCTAGTTAAAGATGTCCCTGTTCATTGCAGCAGGGTTGGACTACATGATCTTTAAAGGTCCCTTGAAACCCAAACCACTCTCTGATTCTATACAGGAATGGTATAACCAGGAGGTATGTTGCATCCATTGTCTAGGTAGTTCTACTGCATTCTGCTTCATTAATTTTATTGATAAGATCAAGAAAGAAAATTAACAAAGGAAAAGTCCCTGCTTTGAGATGAGTGGATAATTTAATTAAATTTCTTCTGTTCCATCTGAATTGCACTTGTTCAGGAGACAGCTAAGGGCCTCCTATGAATTTATTTCATCAAGATAAATCCCTTTGCAAACCTTCAGCTTGCAGATCAGGTTCTGCTTATTAGGATTCCAATGAATTTAAACCAGATTTGATACACTCTGTTGGCTTTTCACTACCACACAAAGAAAACCTTCCATTTTCAGTGAACAGATCTTAATAAAACTGTATCTTGAAAAAGAATGGGAGAACGGTATTTGCGTCCTAATTGGAAGCTATACAGTTGGTTAATGATGACAGGTTTTATACTGAAAGAATATAATTATAAAAAATGGGAAGAGAAGGATTCTAAAGAGAGGTCAGTCAAGCTTTAAATGACTCATTTATAAAGCTTTAATAACCTTCTGTGGTACAAATCGATACCATTGAACTCCCAGTTGACATCAGGAAAAACATTTACAGTAGCTCCCTTGATATTTTTTTTTAAAGGAAGTTTCTGCATTTGTGGCAAAGAGGCTGAATTACTCATCTAGGGAAGAAAAAAAGGTTGCAAATTTCCAAATGTTGCCACAAGCCTGGAGGTCACTTCTGATGTGTGGGTTATGACAGATGAAGCATTAGAATGTAAATCAAGAACTGCTAGACCAATATGCGAGGGAGAGATCAGATCAGGGGAAATTACACTAATTTTTCAGCATGCAAAGATAGACAGTGACTCAACACATTAAATTTCAAATGTATGCGTGACATGGGTGCTTTTCCCTATGGGGAACAAATGTAAATACCTCCTTACAATTAGCTAGCTATTTTGATTTGAAATTTCTACTAAAATGAGTGTAGATCTAGGGATGTATGTTCATTCTTCTTTTTTTTCAGTACATTAAATATATTTTAAAAAATAATTATATTAACATTGGGCTCCTTAATCTCTGAAAACCAGAGGAAAATGACTACTCAGACAACTTCCTATTATACTGGATATTTCTTGAATGCAGCAGATGCTTTCAAACTAAGTGAGCCAGATGGAAAACACTGGAGTATTTCAGAAATTAGCAGCAGCCACCAGTCATTAATAGTAATTTCTCAGAAATCACAGAGGATGGGTAAAGTCCCAGAGAATGTAAACCAGAGTGTAGTACCTATCTTTACAAAGCATAAAAGGTCAAAGCTCTTAGCCAGCCAGCCTTCATCTTCCACAGAATTATCTGAGCATAAATAAATAAATCCTTCTAGAAGCACCTAAAAGATAACACAATCAGTGGTAGAAAAGGTGTGAGCGTATCCCAGCACACATATTCACATGTGCCTGAGAAGAATTCATGATTCTCAAACAAAAAACAGCCAAAATGTCAGGCTGCTCCAAAAGCAATTCAGCAAACCAGCACACTTGAATGTATAATCAGTAACTTCACAGAAAAAAGATATGTCAGAGTCTTCCTGTTCTACTGAGCACTAATGAAAATTAAACTTAATTACGGTGTCTGTATTTGGGACCCACATTCTAAAAAATACACTGAATTAAGTAAAATGAATTCAGAGGAGAGGATAAAAAAATGATGAGAGATTAATGAGATGGCATATATGAAAACTGTTGGGAGAATTGGACTTATTTATCTTCAAAAAGATGAGGGAGAATTTCCAAATACATACAATTAACCAAAATAAAAATACAACAATTACTGTTCAGATTCACTAAGTACAGTGCAAAAGGCAATAGGTTTTAATTGCAGCAAGAACACTGCTGCAAAAACACATTTTTCCCCCCTCATCTCTAGATTAACTGTTACATATAGTTAAAAAATAGCATAGTGAACCTATAGAATCACTGGAGGCTTTTAAGGACAGGAAGATGAATAGCTCTCATTTGTTAGGTTACCCAAGATGTTCCTTAACATAATAAAAAAACTCTGTCATTACCTAAATGCTGCAGTATGTAATGCAGAACTCCTGGCAACTGCACCAAGTTACATCCTAACTCTGCTTTTCTAGAAGGAAAAAAAATTACATATTTTTATACATGAAAGTTCTATTCTTTTCTAGTCTAACTCACAAATATAGCTCATATATATGCTAGACGGACACACAGCACATATTTTTACCTTTTTCGTGCTGTAGTTTAGACAGTCACTAGTGTTACTCAACCTACATGCCAAAGACTGCAGCCTGTGAGACATGAGAATGAATTCCAAATTCCCAACTGCTATCAACACCTGTCCTCTCGAAAGATGCAAATCCAAGGAGAACATCAGTGCTTTTTAATAATTTTTGCTATAATTAAAGGCAGTTTAATGCAACTCAGTGCAATTTAAGAGTTAAAAAGTTCCTGGGTTTAATATTTTGTTTACCTGTATTCTTAGTTGCCCCCACCTCAGTAACAGCAACAAGGCAAGCTTTTCCAAAAAGCTGAACCAATCCCACGCTGTGAGAAAATGGTAAATCAAGGACTATATATTCTTTTGAGGTTCCTTCCTGTAAAGTTTCCTATTATTTCAAAAGCTAAGATAAAAATACAACTGGGTATTAATGTCCCAAAATTATTATCTGCAGCGGAAATGAAGAGACTAGGGAAAAAGTTCTACTAAATTGTGCATAAGTAACTGCAACAATATTCCTATTAAAAATATGATCTAATAGCAGATGTCTCTCTGTGGTATTATTATATTTTGTTTCATTACTTCATTGCATCGTTCCTAAGTTTTAGGAAGATTTCAAACAACCCAATGAGCTGAAATCTCTGTTTCATGTAAAGTATTTCATGTTTATTTCTAAAGATTCAGGAAATGGCACTTGACAGCAATTTTTTTTCTTTTTTTACCTCATTCCTCATAATGTCCTCAACTTGTGACATTTCAGGGATTTCTGTGTCAGATTATATCACCTACTCTGTCAATGGGTGAAAAAGAGCAGCTCTGGAAAGAAGATGTAAAAAGATCAAAAGGAAGAATCTTGTTAACCTTCCAAGATATTAGTAAAAAAATATTAATTATTATTGGAAAGATGTTATTGGAAAGAAAAACTTGTACTGCCAAGATCTTTATTTTATCAGTGAGATCCTGTCAGTCACCTAGTAATTAAGTAACTCTCATTACTGAAACACATCTATTGTAGATGTTAGAAAAAATATCTGTAGTCCATTTGACATAATTCAATGCTTAAGAGCATTTTAAATTAATCTTATCCTGGATGAAATAGGTTTACTGGGTTGACCTCAAAAATCCCTCTTCCACACCATTCCTCCATACCAGAAAAAGCCATTAGCTTGTCACTGTCACTGCTCCATACACCTACATGCCTACCAATCAACAGGGAAAAGCTGTGTTAAACTCTGGAGAACCTAAAGGACTATTTAATTTTAAAACACCACAGGAAAACAAGGGCTCAGTTCTGCCCCAGGCATCACCCTGTGCCAGCACCCTCCCACACACACCACAAGCCCCGTGAACCGTCCATAAGCCTTGTTACCAAAACTGTGTCCACTCAGCACTGAAAAAAGGATGAGGAGAGAGAGTGATGTGTCACAGTATCAGTGACCTGAATTAGCAGACAGACAATCCTAATGACAGAGCTCTCACTGCTAACTATGCTGACCAGGTACCAGCTCTCGTGGTACAAGCTTACATAATTTATTCTAAGGGGAGCTGAAGCACAGCTTTGTGGTGAATGCCAATGTGAATAAGGCATCCTGCCTTTGTCAATTCATTTTGAGAAGACCTCTGAAACATCTGTGGGAGTAGGTAAAAGAAAGCCACAGAAAGCCAAGAGGGTACAACTCACTTCTGAATAATATCTTTTTCTGTCTTAAATATCTGAGGGAAAATGTAAGCCCAGTTATTACAAGAAGGTATCTAAATGATGATAAACAATCAGCTACAAGTCAAAAAATCAAAAACAAGTGTCACAGGAAGCTTTTCTAAAGAGCTCTATACATATGCTAACTCAATTTACAGTAAAAAAAAATCCTGCTGTACAGTTCAGAGCTTATGAATAACCAACTAAATAGAACAAAAAAAAAATGTATCTTGTCTCATGTAATAAAGGTGGGTTGTTCACAGGCTGTGGAGGTACAGACTCTCTTTGTGCTGTCTGGCACCATATCTGCCTCTTCACCTTCATGAGTGTTTTTTCCTTACTGGTCTGCAGTCAGAAACATGATGTATCACAGAATTCTGATTCTGCAAACAGATTCCGCCCATAACAGAAGACAACATTCAGCTCTATGTCAAAAGGCACTTGCACGTTATTAAAAACAAAATAATTGCAGAGATTTGCATGGAGCAGGTTAATTTCTTGAGGACAGCAAGTCCTCTGAATATTTAAAGGGAGTTCTCTTTTAACATGAGTCAAAGATGACAGCCTATGTTTTGCCTGGCTGCAGTGAACACCCAATGTGTTTCCATAACTTGCAGTTCTATATTGTTGTTCTGTCTTCAGGAGCAGAGCAACAGAGTATCTCACCAATGTCCCGTTTATTTAGACAAATACTTTTCACATAATCTCACTCTACATTTCAGGATGACCCTTGTACTAATCAGAGAGAGGTTAAACTGGGGAAAGGTAAAAATGGGGCATACTGCAATAAACTGGGTCTGGTTCATTATTCATGTAGCCCAGTATGCAGTGCCCATGAACATTCAGCACCACATGCCAGAACAGGGTATGTACTGCAGGCATAAAGATCTCATTTTAAACTGCTGAAGAGAGAGAATTTTGAAGGGTGAGGTTTCAGTGTT
This sequence comes from Neopelma chrysocephalum, assembly GCF_003984885.1. Lineage (NCBI taxonomy): Eukaryota > Metazoa > Chordata > Aves > Passeriformes > Pipridae > Neopelma > Neopelma chrysocephalum. The sequence goes on along the minus strand of NW_020897778.1, from coordinate 212,738 downwards.
CCAGAACGCAACATGGACATTCTTTTTATGCACTGGAGAAACATCCACTCCACCTTAGAAACTTATTTCGTTTAGCATGAGCAACAGCCTGGGGCAAGAAGTTTCTCAGAGATCACCTTTGTCTCATCAGGATGTTGAGAACCCCCGTTTACAAAACACTGTGCATCTTCATAACATTTGCAGAATTACAGACCGACAAACTATGGAGTGAGACTTCTCCCACAGCACGAAGCAAGTAGCCTTTCCCAGTGAGTTTATCATGCAGGTTCTGCCAATTATTAAAAGCAAGCCGTGACAGGTAAAAGCAGGAAGAGAATGCCTGGGGAACAGAGATTTGTGTAAAGGTTAGAGGCAGCACGGGCAATATTGGTTGCAAAAGCAATCGGGCAAAGACAAACACAAAAAAGGACAATTAAGTCTAACTACACACGACAAACTACATGACATGGATGAAGACTTAAACAATATGACATTTTAACACTGTAATAAGCAATGGATACATCATCTGCATACCACCACAGTAATATGGACTTGAGTATCAACACAGCAAAGGCATATTACAGCAAAAAAGACCTCCCGACCATCTCCCAGTACACTTTTTGGGAAATGTATCTCATTCGGATTTTTTTAAATTTTATTTTAATACTTTTCCTGCTTTATGTACTAACTGTAATGCGTAGCTCTAAATTTAGGTAAAATCTAAATTGCTTCAAGTCTGTGCTGCAGTTGGTCTTTACTGACTATTTACATCCAGCCTGTACAAAGGAGGACAGAGAACATGTCTGTTCTGGTACCCAACACTGGCCATTTAGCTGTGGAAACACAATAACATCCCAGCTAGTGATAGTCTGGGTACCTGGTGAGCTCCTGGTTTTTCTTGTTTCCTTCTTTGCCTTTGGAAAATAAGAATCTGAATCTCAGGCTTCTACTATCAAATTCAAGTTTTCACTTTGTAGGGTTATAAAACAGCAACAGGCAGGGGTGATGACAGGAAAGACAGGATTAACAGAAGGAAGGAAAAGATGTTGCTAAATGGCAGGATAAGAAAAGAGAAAGGAAGCTGCCCATTTTCCACACATGACAGCAGCCAGTCAGTCAGCAAATAACAGCTGCCACTCAGCAATACTTCTGTCTCCCTGAAGGAGATATATGCTAGCAGCTGCCATGAGGAAAAAGAAGTTTAGTTACTTTACAAGCTGTATTTACCGGTTCCTTTCTCCCATTTTCATTAAATATATGACTTTAAACTAGTATCACCAGCATTCTCTGGATATAAAGCTCTCAACTTTAATGGTGATTTCTGCATAGCCTTCCACCAGCAAAATGTGCTAGAGAGCTACAGAACAGTAATGACACACTTATAATGCATCCAAAATAAGTCTGCCCTCACAACTTCACCTACCCACAGATAAATGCTTGAAGATCACAGTCCCAATATTTTCAAGAAAAGATGTCTGGCTGTACAGTAATTCTCTCCTGGTTTTAGTGAGATAATTTGCTGCTCTAGAAGGCTCATTGTTGGATATCTTGTTAAAAAAACCAAACTAATAACCCCACCAAAACCCAAACCCACAAAGAACCAAAAATTAATAGAAAAAGCAGGGTTCAGAAAGAACCACAAGAGTTCATCTAGTCCATTCCCTTTCCTACCTCGATAATTACATTACCATTATACCTGGCAGACAGCTGTATTGCCATTTTTTAAAGACTTCCAGTGCTAAACTGTTGCAGGGTTACATTAAAACAGTACTTCCTAAGATTGTTTTCTACTGTTCAGATTGAAAATGCAATTTAAGTCTAATATCATCTGTTTGGTCTTCCATGAACATGGAAATCCTAGGGTTTTGCCTCTAGCTCTTTGTACAGCTTTCAACACTATTTAAGTTACTCTGCTGTCATATCTCCCCTGAGTCTTCTCCTCTGTAGATAAACCATCCCAACTCCTTCTCCTTTCCTCATAGGTCATATTTTCTTGAAGCATAGAACACAAAAATGATCAAAAAGGTCTCACAGGATCCTCACCAGGATCCCAAAGAGCATCTTGCTTGTGGTAACACATGAAAAGAACGTTCTAGGTAAGACTGTACAATACTCTTACTTTGTTTATGTCATATATGATGATCAATACAGGAGTAAATAAGAGTACTGTCAGACCTCAGAAAGCATAAATACTCATGCTGAATTTAGGCCAACTTATTCAGTCCAATGACAATATAGGTTTCATTTCTGTCAGAATGGTTAAAAAAAATAAATCTAAAGTCAAATGATGGGTATTTTCTAGCTATTTTTAGGAATGATACATTGGAAATGCAGGCACCAGCTTTCTTCAGTGATGTGATTATGCGTAACATGTCAAAAGCATTTTACTTCAAAAGTCTGTATTTTAATATAAGTAAAATGCAAATGCATGCAGAAGAGCACAGTATATGTAATAATATAAAAGTGGAAGACTTCTGAGCATTGCTCAGCCTGTTAGTTCTCCTTCCATCTGTAACAGCCCCAAGGCAAATATTTCAGTTTCCTGGGGCTCCTCAATATGCTGTATCCAGAGCTCAGTTGTGCCAGCACCTCACAAAACATTAGGAATGATGCAGTACTCTGCAATTCTGTCACGATTCCACACAGCCCTCCTGAAGATCACCCTAACTCTGCTTCCTCCAGCAGCTGACGTTTTGAATTGCTTTGACAGCACAAAGCTCAGGCCCAGCAAGGCTCAGCTGGCAGAGCCAAGCACTGCTCCTTCAGCCCTGGCAGAGGTTCCTGGGCTTGCACCTTCAGGCTTTGCTAAGCACCACCTTCGCTCCCACCGGGCACTCACTGCCACAGCCCATAACGTCTTACTTGGAGTGAAGGTACTAATGACACCCACTGGAGTATTTATCTAACTTTAGCCTCTCCTGGGAACATTTAGGCAGTCTTCAGGACCTAAGCAGATGCAGTCTTAGGCAGAACTGCTTCTCACAGGGATTATGACTAAGGAAATATTTAACTATTTCCTCCCTTCTACATTTTTTGTGTCAAAAGGCATTAAAAAGCTAACAGAAGAGCCTAATCACTGCACAACCCATTGACGCCTCCCCATCACATATGATCTCAAAACAGTCTAATGAATTACTCCCAACTGAAATGCAAACAATAATAAAATGAACATTTCTCTGGGCAATTTAGTGAAAGAGATGAAGGAGCTTCTGCCAGTTTCACCAAGAATTATTTGTTGGGGAAAAGGAATAAATTAACCCTGCAAAAATTTCAGGCATGTAAACATTTGTAAACTGTGTCAACAAAGTTATTTACAAATTATCATTCTTCAGAAAATGACAATAGGAAGCAGCCCACCCTCCAGAAATAAATTTGTATCAAGCAGAGCATTTCTGTGGGGCCTGGCACATTCTACCAATGCTAAGATATACACTGGAGATGTTTTACTCCTTGAGTGCTGATACTCATAGATCCAGATGGATAAACAAATGGCCAGAAAAGTAGAATCAGAATAAAATTCCTAGCCAAATAACAGTATCAGGTTACTTAAACTGTAACTTAATTTCTACTAATATATGTAATTGCAAAATCTTCAATAACACTACGATACCACCCCACCTTCTGCATTTATAAGCCAATTATATATTACATCACTTTATATCCTATAAAGATGAGCTGCTGACCAGTCATTGTAAATGATAAAGAAAAATTAAAAGATGAAATCTACTGGACTGTCATGCAAATCACTTCGTGCTCAATCACAATATATTCAAAATAGTTGCCACCTGCCTCCTTCAGAAAATGATAATACTGTTTTGTGTTGTCTTTTTACCAATTTGTCTTGTTTCAACCATAATTCAAATTTTCACCTGGTCATTTCACACAGGCTGAAACAGTGTCCAGTCTTCTAAAGACTGAACCCACACTTTCCTAATGAGCTCTGGAGAAAAAAAATCACTGAAAAATCAGTCAGCTCATAATCCTCCTACAAACATTGCTGTTTTGACTAAGTGACAGATGTCATGGTGGCAGGTGACAACTTTCAGTTTTGTATTTAAAGCTCTGACTGTACATTGATTCTATTTAAAGAACCAAATTTATAATGAGCTTCAATATTGCCCGTGTTACCACAGACCCATCACCCTCCTTGAAACGAGCAGTTTGATCATTCCTGGTCAAACCCCCCATGATTAGAGCACCTCCTGTGCTGCCAGTATTGAGAACAGGGACTGTACCGTCCGGCGTTGCCTGCTGACGGGGTTTTTTACATTTGACGTAATCGTGGTCAACTGGAGTGGCTGTGTAAGGTGGGGATGTCAGACCTGGACCGGAGGAGGAGGGGAGGGAAGTCCCAGGGCCTGGCACCGTTCCGGCTGAGGAGTGTGAGTCTTCATCAATCATGCAAGCTTTTTCTCTGGGAGGACAACAAAAAATATGAAGTGTTTATATATTAGGGACATATACGGACAAGAAAATGAGACTACGTGTTCTTACGGCATTTCCAACGTAGTAATTAAATCTTAGTAACAAATTCTAAATGATGGATTTTTAATCACAGATTGTTCTGAGTTGGAAGGGATCCACAAGGATCATCGAGTCCAGCTCTTAAGTGAGTGACTCATATGGGGACCAAACTCACAACCTTGGTGTTATTAGCACCATGCTGTGACCAGCTGAGCTGATCTCAGGGTCACTGAGCTAATCTCAGGGTTTAGTACAAGTTATATTCTTCCCTTGTACTATACACTTCCCTTGTGCTATTTGTCAATAGCAAACCATTCTTTACTTTGTGGTTGTTAATGAGACAAATGTTGTGGACTAAACTCTCTTGTCCTATAAATAAAGGTCAGTTGCTTTTGGATTTGTTAATTGTCGATTTAAAAAATCAAATCTATTAATAAATAAAAACAGAGGCTTTAAAATGGATCAAAAGATCAAAATTGGTCTGTTTTCTTCCCATCTCCTCTCTGCCAATTACTGAGAAGATCTCAGTGTGGCACATAAACTTACTCATGATACCCGAAAACTGCAAACACCGGGATGAGTTCTAATCACTTTGTTTTGTTTATATTTTATTCACCTTCATTTTAAGTTTATTGTACAGTAGTTTATAAGTACACATTCAGAGGATACTCCTGGAAACCAGCACTCACTTTTCTGTAACTTTTGGGGTGTTCTTCTCCTCGCCCCTGGCAAATGGTCCCTCAGAAGCTTCTTTCATGAAACTAACTAAGATCTCTGCATCTACTCCAGAGTCTGGTTTCCCCACAAGTTTCAAAATAGAAGCATGAAGTCGAAAGTATACCTAAAAAACACCAAAATCCATCTGGTCAGTAAAGAACTTGTAGCTCTGCAATCTCTTACACATAGTCTTTTCTCTGTAGAAACTGCAGGAGTTAGTAAAGACAGTTAACTGTTACCTAAACAGGACTTTTCCTCCTTTTGAAAGTTGCTTCTAAGTTAGAAGATCTGAACACTGTACAAATTTTACAGCTGCCATCTATGGAATACAACAAATAAAGCAGAGCTGGTCTCCTTGCAAGTAAGTCACTACTGAGTATATTCCAGATCCACTGTTTTCACCAGACAACACAGTGAAAGCAAAGGTTCCAACTCATGCATGAACTTACACTTCCACAGGTACAAGATGCTTGTGAATCCTATCCACATTTGATTTTTATAAAAACTGAGTAATGAACTGTGTGCAGCAAAACTCAGAAGTGGACTTGCTACCCACCTGTCCAAACTGCCTTTAAAATAAAATCAGCCTGAATAACAGGCTCCATTTTACTCTCCAAGTCTGTCTTGTAAATGTTCCCAGATGCAGAGCACCACATACATGTGCCTGACAATCAGAACTAATAATAACTGGTATTCCAGGATCTGTAGAAAAGGTTTCAAGCTTATGTATTTGACTTTCTTTTACCTCCAACGCTTCCATGGCAAGTTCTGGTGGATTATGGTAGTGAATCTTTTTGGGATATCGAGCAGCCTCCTCATGCAAGTAATGCCCTGCCTGTTTGTAATGAAGCAGGTAGACAACAGGAGGCTGTTTCTGCTTCTCTGCAATCTTCCCCAGCATGTAGTGGATAAGCCACTCCTCCTCGTCGCCGTCTCCCTCGCAGCGGGATGCTGACGTGAAGCACACCTTGGCTGTCTCCAACATACTGTCCCGGCGCTCCTCCATCTGCCAGTGAACCAAGCGTTGGGAACACGTGAGCTCAATGCAGCTCAGATGAAAACTTCCAAAAATACACTACTGTGCACGTATAAAAGTGCATAAACAAGGTACATCATTTAACACTCTTAACCTAAAAGATACAGAATATATCCAAGTGATCAAACGCGTCCCAGCAACCCACAACAACTGCTTATGGATAGGTTTTTGTTCATTCCAGTAACTGCTGACACAACCAACCAGAACAAAGCAGTAAGACAGAAGTCTGTGAATAAGCATATAAATCTGAAAAATAACAAACCATCATACACACTACAAAAACTCTACTACTTTTTCGCAGCTGTAATTATCTTAATTCTTCAAAGAAAAAAATTATTTGCTTTGTTCTGCAACTGAAGTCTCCTAGAGCCACTACGGACCACTCTCATTTGTGAAGAAATGTATTTCATCTGTCTTGCAATGTATCTGATTTGGAACTGAATAAGGTAAGAATATTCTCCCCACCCCACCCTATCAAAAAAAAAAAAAGCGGCATAAATTAAATGCCAATAAAGTAATGTAAAAAACTAGGTCAAAAGATGCATTAATGTAATTTTCTCTCTTTGAAAAAGTAGTTTATACATTTAAGTTATGTGGTTATAACCAAGAACTGTAACATTACCTTTCATTTCCTAAATATTTTGTAAGGAGAATAATAAGGTTTTTATGCATGAGAAACTCATTCCTGAAGAGATATATCTCTGGAAATGAGATGATATCTTTCAAATTTATCTTTTATTATAATAGAGCTTTTCTTAGTAAATTATATATTTTTAACATATTTGCTTGAAAAAAACGAAGACTTAAGTAGTCCTAAATAAACATTCTCATTTAATTTTCAACTCCAGATGGCTGCTCTGTATTGTTCCTTTTATCTGATAATGCTTCCAGTTGTGGACTACATAATATTTAGAAGTCAGAATAGCTAAATCAGAAATGGAATTCACTGATCCAAAACGACAGCCAAAACATTTTCCCAGGCAACTCTTATCACTGTCAGTGTGTATTTAGAATTGTTTTGGCTTAGCAATAAACTTCTTAATAACTCTTAACGTTTTCATCATCCTCATGCAGAAAGAGCTAATGAATTCATAACATTTTCAATGAAAATTCTGCCAATCTTCTCATTCTGATCTTTAAGTAAATGGCCCAAAAACACAGAAAAAAGAGAGGATGTCTTTAGATACAATAGATGACATGTGGACACAGATATCAGAGTAGTTCCTGATCTTTTCACTATTTAAATATGTATATATGTCACCTTTCTGCGGAAACACTGTATGACATTTACAGAAAGGTAAGGTAAATATAATTCCCCTTTCCAGAAGGTTACAATAATTTTGTGCCACCTTCAAAAGATAATTCAAAGATCAGGCTCAAACTGATTTCAAAAACGAAAAAGAAAGAAAAAAAACCCCCATCTTTAAATGCTTCTTGACACCATCAGGTTACATGAATATTAGAATTTCCAGTATTATGAAGTAACCACTCAGTCTCAAATGTGGAATATAGCATGTAAACACTTAATTTAAAAATTCACTATGTTAGAAAATATAACGTAAAATATCTAAAATTTCACATTTCTCTCAGTTAGATCCCACCTGCTGCACAACTTCAGGAGGAAGTTCCGACTTCCACTGCTTAAGCTGTCGGGATGCAAAGGAATGCAAGGCATAGGAAATGGTGCCATATTCGATCCACAGGGACAGGTTGGAGCTGTCAATCTCCAGGGCTCGTTTGAAGCAATTCAGGACAGGGGTAGAGTGTTTCCAGATCGGGCCATCACTTTTCAATTCATTAGAGTTCAACTTGTCCTGAATACGACTTGCTCGAGCCAGAGCCATCCCAGCCCAGGAGTCAAACCTAAGCAAGCAAGAGCATAACACATGAACAAACTCCTAAACATTACACTGAAGGCACAGACAAGATTCATCTTTATATCTGCAGCTTTCTCTTCCTTTCATCATACACTCCCTCAAAACAGATTTCTGGGTCTCCTCCTCCCCTCAGAGTGGAACAGAACTGTATAGCCTAAATCATGCTGAGTTCATTAAAAAGGGTTTCCTAATAAAGCACTGTCACAGTAACTGTCACATACGGAAAATGGATGAAAAATCAAGGTTTATTTGCCATGCAAAGCCAGTATATCTGTATTTCTGATGACAGTACTCCCACTGATTTTTTTGATAGTAACCACACTGTCCTGTCCAAACAGTGTCACCCTTTATTTCTGTAGCACGTGGCCATTGCGATATCTTGAATCACTAGACTGAATTGTGAAGTCTTTATCGTAATCATTTTCCAACATAAAAATTAAAAACACAAAAATGCATTGATGTAAGAAAATTCTGATGAACTATAATTTCTGACTGCAGGACTGTTCAGGGTCCAGCCCTGTCTTTTTTCTATCACTGATGGTACAGTCTGAAGGGGAGTTTCCATATGCCATAATCTCACATTAACATCTGGGGTCAACTGCTCTGGAGTTTTTTAATTTTGTCATGATTCTAACACCAAAGGAATAACCACAATGCTCTCATACTTTTGCTCGTAGTTTCTTCTGATTCCACCTGAAAACCCATTTCTGGGTCAAGTGACCTCAACAGTCAGAATCCAGAGGGGAATGGAAGGGGAATTGTAGTACAGACATTCAAAAAACTAACATCTCATTTGACTGGGGTAAAAATACTATGGTACCACATATAGTACCTTCTGAGCACCAAACTGTTACACATTAAAGTAAAAATGCATTCCGCTCATTTATTTATGAATATAGGTTTTAAAATATCAAAACTACAGAAAAATGGAGAGAACATGGTATTGGTAATTTCTTTATCAGGCTTCAAAGAAAAGTTTTAGCCATTTGCTAGTCACAAGTCCCAGACTAGAAGATGCAATAACATTAAACTACAGCTATTTCCTCCGTAGACTTCATATTTAAAATTGTTCTGTGCCTTCACCTTCCCTTTTGTCTCTGTTGTGTGACTGGATTTAGAAACAATTTTCTTGTCTCAAATCTGTCAAATCAGGGGGGTTGTCACTGACCCTGATCTATCAACTTCAATGAGATTTAAAATGACAACACCTCATGTGCAAACTCTATATTTAATCAGTAAATTTAAAAATTATTTAATTTAATTTTAGAAGATTTGTTACTCAAAACATGCTTTATTTTTAAGATGAGAGAGCTTAATCTTGGTGGTCTTTCAGTGAGTTGTAAATTATCAAGAAACAAGGTGGTTTTGTTTAAACATCACTTAAATACTTTACTTGACTTGTATTCTCTTAGTAGTTCTCTAGCAGCAAAATCAACTTTCAGAAAGAGGTCAGCCTAGACAGTTAATCCAGCAAAGAATGTTATTTGTGCTACAGCTACACTATTAAACTGTGACATTTCTCATTCCTTGCCATGTATGAACATGCCAAAGCAAACAACAAAAGGTGCAAGCAGTTCATTCTTCACAGTTATTATTTATTTTAATTTAGCTCCCCCTCCCTCTTTTTTTGCTTTTAATTTCCAAACAATAAAATATTTAACACTAGGTCTTGGGTTTTGTTTTGTTTGTTGGGATGTTTTAGAGATGTCCTTAATTATATAATCTATCTGTGATAATGGATTGCAGGTGGGGGTTTTGCTTGTTTGTTTGGGTTTTTTTTCACTCCTGAAAGCAGTTGTCTGCTTTTCAGTACTGAAAGAAGTGAGAAGAATGAATGATGTGCAGGAGGATTCAACGATACTGACCTGTTTGGACAAATACAAATGTCGTGCATGTAAAATTTAATGGCCTTAGACTGTTCTTTATTCTTGAAATGATAGTCTGCCAGAAGATAATACAACTCAGTCACCACTGGTGGAGAATAGTCTGCACCCTCTGGGAGAGATGGTGCCTGAAAATAAAAAAAAAAACAAAGGTTCATTTTAAATAAAAGCTCCATATTAAATGAGCTGCACACTTGCTTCTTTAAAAGTAGCCTTTTCATCACAGAATATGAAGGTATTGAATAGGAAGACAGTGAAAGCATTTCACAGATATACAGAGCACTTACAAACACTAATGAACACCTCATACTGACTCCATATCAAACAACATTACATCTTGCCATTCAAAGACTAAAAGCTTTGGTGGTGTCATTCTTATTTTATTTAAACACAATTACCTGAGGAAATCCAACATCATGGAATAAATCATTTCACTAATAATCTCAAAGTCAACATAAAAACAGCAACAATACTTTTTACTCCTTTTTTTTCAAAACAATACCTTGCTGCATGTTCCTTCAATATAAGCAGATACAGTCTCTAGGCTTAGCATGGGCTTGTCTGTTCGAGGAACAATTGTAGCAGTTTTCTTCAAAAGGTTGGCCAAATCAGCAGACACGGTACTGGTTTTGTAACTGTCAAATTCTGGAAGAGTTTTAGGCTTAAAATATTCAAACATGAACAAAGCATCTTCCCATGTCAGATCAACCTGAAGAGGGAGGTGGATGAGAGGGCAAAAAAATTATTTCAAATTCCAAAATTCAAGTCTACTAATGAATTTCTATGGCCTTTTTAGTTTGTAAGAACATACACTTCACTCTAGCAGGAACCAAATTAAACCTCCCAAGAACAGAGCTAAAGGTCACAAATCTGCTCACTGATTTAACAGGCTAAGGTACTGAGCTGTAATTTAGTATATGCCACTGAAAAATAAAGTCATTCTACTTGCTTAGAAGAGCTGCTCAGAAAAGTTGTTTATAAGCAAGAATCAATTCCAAACATCCAGAGTGACACTGAGATCATGGGTAAGACACAGGGAATTCTACACCTTCAGAGTCAAATAAGAAGAATAAATGAAATGGGAATCAGGCAAAATTCTGAGACTCAAAAATCTTCAAACTCTCTACAGAAAGTTACTTCCAGAATTTATTCCTCATTTTCTCTTCACCTTTCTTTCTTGAAAGCAGTAAAAAAATCCCACCCAAAATTTACAGTTCTCTTCCGCCAGACTAACTTTTTCTCCTTTTATTGTTCACCTTACCCCTCACAGTAAATTTTGCTCAGTATTGAAAACAGGGAAATTGCAGAGAATAATATCCTTATCCTTCCCTTTTTCTTAGTTATACCCTTTTTGTCATAATCTTCGCTTTCTACCATGTAAGTTTAAGATACACAATTCCCAAATATTTAACAAGCAATAACATAACAGCATTTGTGTATTTAAAAGATCTGTTCAACAGAGTTAGACAATTGTTTTGCCTGCATGAAAATGCTTTTGATTGATAATTCTATGATCACTTGCATTTGGTAAGTGCAAAAATCATCTGAGGTTCTGAACAAAAGTAGTGACGTTTCAAGGCAAGATATTGTATTGCTGACCTGGTTTTTCTCTGCCTTCCTTATTACTACAATTCTCTTCCCAAGGCACTCTGTAGTGGCTCTTCTCCCAGATTCAACTGAATTTCACATTTCTCTTAAACAGCTACCAGATATTTACCATCAGTGATGTCAAAGTAAGTGCCAAATTTTTAAGTGACATTTTTCACTTTCATAACCTGCAAGGGTGGCTGCTAAAGTTTTCTTCTCTCAAGCTGACCTTTCCTCTCTAATTTTCCTCAACCTCGAACTTCTTCTCAGCTGGAAACAGGAAAGTGATAGCTTAAAAAAATCAATTTCTCAATATTTTCAAGATGGCAGACTACTGTCAATAGGACTACACAAGCACTTAATTTAAAATATGTGACTTGTTATATTTACACTTTTAAAAAATATGGAAGCCTTTAGTTTATTTTCTACAATGTGTAAAATACATACATTTTACAAGGAAATAAAAGTAATCTTTCTCCAAAATATATTAAGCTGCATTAAAACCAAACAAGTGTGTATCTTTCATCACTTCAGGATATTCTTCTGACTTTAAATAACACATAACTTTACCTGCTGTACTGAATGTTCTTCCAGGTACCTTGCTTTGCTTTTTTTACTTGGGAACCCATATAAACAATAAAAACACTGCTCCAAGGCTGTTTCCAGCTCTTCTTTGTATGGATGAGTATCTTCAGAAGTGGATGCTGCAAGTTCTTTTTGTAGTACCTGAACCTACAAGCCAAAGACCAACGAGAAGGTCACGTGCAAGCTGAAGATCACAGGAAGTGACCCAGCTCAGCTGTCTGAAGGCAGATGATGAAAACAACATTAAGGAACTACAAGTATTTTTCCCCAATGACAACCAAGTATTACACCCATATTTCTGTAAACTAGTTCTCAAACAAGTCATTTCAACGCCACTGCAGCTGTGCTAAAGTGCCTTTTATTTTTGTTCCTATGTTATTTCACGAAGTTGTATCTTTAATCAATGAGATCAGACATCAGCTCCATGTTTGAGACTTAAGATCATTCAAAGTTTCCCCCTACACGCCAAGTTGCTTCTGTGAACATAAACACTACAGTTCCTCAACACTGTGAATAAGGAAAAGGCAGAGATGAATTTCTGCCCTAATTCACAAACACCAATTTCCTCTGCATGGAAAAAGTGGGATGGAGAGGACTTTGCAGAAAAAGAAGGGAAAGTTAATGAAAATCTGGCTAAAAGGACTATACAACTGCACAGCATGAATAGTATTACACAGATGGCTACCCACCAAGGAAAGCAGCTGGATTGATCCTAAATGACTGAACACTGTAGCAAGTTGCTATCTTTACCTTCGACATAGCAAGAAAAAGTACCCATCAGTAGCATATTTTGGAAGATGCTGATACTCTAAGACATTCATTAAAAAAACTGCAACTGAATGCCAAAAGACAAAAGGTAATTCTTCAAAAATCTTCCCTAAGCTTCTTTAAAAAGCAAATCGAAAAGGTTCAAAGTCAATAAAAACATGTTCACCAAGAATAATCCGCGTAGTGGGATTTTGGATCTTTATTTCAAAATGAAAACAAAACCCACACTTAACCACTGAGGTTTAAGATTTAATCCCAATGTATTCCACTATGAAATTTCAATCAAAAAAGAAGCATGTAAGTAGAAATTACATTATTAACATCTCACACATCTACCAGTGTGTGTTTCCCCAGTATCAGAGTGCACCAGTTATGCCTAAAGAAAACTCATTTGAGGTGGTAGAAGAAAAATGCTTGTCATCTGGGAGAATAAAGGGTACAGAAAAACATGAAGTACTCCATTATGATTTGCCTCTAAAGTTTTGGGAAGCTGTATACCACCAGGAGAGTTCTATTAACTGATAAGTAATTTCCTTTAATATTTTTCCTTTGATAAAAAGCATCAACTTTCATTTATTTCTTTTACCAAGATCTGACTTGTCCAAACCAGTCACATTCATTCCTCAACACACTGGTCATTTTAGGAGCTTCCCCAGCTGAAATTTTGCAGTCATAGATTGAAAATGCAAAACATTAATTTATCTGCAATTTATAAAAAAATTCATCATGTTACTTTCACAGTACTTAATCTGTTTATTTATCACCATTTATAATTTTTCAGCGTCTAGGATTGCAAACTCAATTAATTATGCACGGTACATGCTACAAGGTGTTTCTCATTGTGATGGGCTTTCCTGACAATACAAACACTGCACACCATCACAAGGCAAAAGCCTGATATTCTACATGTAAGAAGCTTTTTTGTAAATGTTGGGATTAGTATAAAATATTGATCATCTTCTGATTAAAAGATCTGTGTTAAGGTCAAGGTACTGTGTTTTAAGAGCCAAACCCCTGAAAAATAAGGGTAAAGAAATTCTTAGGAAGTATTTCAAAGCCATTTTGAGTCACAGCCACCAACTCTGAGTCACAACAGACACCCTTATTGCCACCACTTTCCCGGTATGGATTTGTGAACAACATTTGAAATTTAAGTGCAGCTAAATAAGCTGACAGAAAATGTGAGATCAGAGGATACTGTAACAAAGGCATGATATCCCTACTGCTACAAACAAAACCACATCTAACAGCAGTAACAGAATTCTCACTTGAACAGTGTTCAAAACAATCTCCTGTGTTCTTATTCAGCTTTTAAGTCCTTGGCAGAAACACAGAATTGTTCTTAACAATTCAGACTATTGCTAAAGGACTTAACTACATATTAACATCTTCTCTTGCACATCACTCTCATCCACAAGTGATAGAATGTCCTCGAGCGGACAGTTCACCTACAGAAGGTGATCATTTAATACTAGTCTGTAAAACACACTTAACATTTTGGAAGCTGCCTTTCTCAAGTAATTCATCCCATTTTATCTTTGTCTTTCCTTATCCTTCCAACACCCTCTTGTCTCTGAAAACTTGTTTAAATACTTGTGTTTAAATACTACCATATTATATTATAGTTTAAGAAGTGGGCAATTCTGTGAGTGAAAATTGAACATTTTGTTTAAAGTACCCGATGACATTTGCAAAGATCTACCTGTAAATACATTCCCAGCTCTCAGTTACCCGCACTTCACCCAGGTTCACAGAACACACTCTCTGACTCCCCTGGCTGTGGATACAGGCACATTATACAGATACAATTTATATTCATCACTCAGGAGCACGGCATCCAAGGGCAAGCTCAAGAGTGGAAACAGTACCTCTATTTTCATGAAGCACAGTGCCTGAGCTAATAAACCCCTCTGGATCCCTGCTGGGGCAGCTCAGGTGTATCAGCATTATGCTCCTAATGCCAGGGAGCTGTGGAGAGCAGGACACAGAGATCATCTAATAGTTCTACCTGAATCAGCCTCAATTCAAACCCTGCTCATTCGCTCCAGCCCTACCAGGGTGAGCCAACTCCTGCAGAACCCCTCAGGCTCTCCCAGCCATCCTTCCCAGCTGTCTAAATTACTGTCCTAGACACGCCACTGCTCAAATGCAGAGGTAGATGGAGTCTGGCACTGAGCTGTGCTTAAAAAGCTCCAGGGAGTGCTGAGAAGGGAAATTAAGAGATTCCTGAGTAGCTCTATGCAGAACTAATCACGATTTTCTCTTGGCTGAAGGTAATAAACCTCAATGAAGTCAAGCTGAATCTGTAAACTGCCACTGAAATGTCCCCATAGAGCACAGCCCAAGGAATGCCACGGCACCCCATTAGCTGGGCTTTGCCAGCAGCCAGGCTATCCCAGACTGCCAGAGCTCCCCTCAGGGAAACACTGACTGTGCTTGGGTTTCCAAGCTAAGGATAAAGTGAGAGAACAGCAAGGCACATAGAAATATTCTCCTTCAGCCATGGGAAATTTCTTTTCCGCTGTAACCATGAGACCTCAAGGAATAATCTTAAAAAGGTAAATGATGAATGGGTAGGTCCCTTTATCTCATAATGGGATACAGCATTACTGCCCAGACATCCATTTCTGGAGAGTATTAGATCTAACACACCCAGCTGAATGACAGAGCAAAGAACAGCCTTCAGACAAAGGGAAATGAAGGGCTGAAGTAATTCTTCATTCTCATAATTTTTGTTCAACAGATTAACTCTGTATGTATATTTTAAGTTACATTTAGTCAATAATGTGAAAACAATAGAACTACTATTTTGTTCAGTCTGTGGTATAAAATCAAGGCAGGTATTATCAAACAAGACAAATTGATCAACTACAGAACAACTAAATGCATTACAGCTTCAGGACCCAATCTGGGTAACACGAGAGGATGTGTGAGCAACCAGCACCATTCCAGTCACGTACCTGCAGTCACACAATGGGCTGCAGATCTTTACTCTTGTGATTTGGAAGAAACAGATAACCAAGTTTAACTACAAAACTCAAAATTGAATTTTCCTGGCTGACAGCTAAATATGCACTTTTTACATGATAAACAGTATTTAAGTACACTGAAAATGTGCAAACTTTACGTAACACTTGACAAATTCAGTTCTGTGAAGTGAGCAACTTATTTGGAATCACTGAGACAAGATGAATATGGAATCCTACTGTGTTATTTTAGCAGCAATTTTAAAGACATAATACTACAGTTTTTGTCAGCTTGTGAATGATGTACAGTACTATCAGACTGCTTGGTCATTCCTACTTCCCTTTCAAATCCCATGAACAAAATAAAATACTAGTGCAAGAAGCAAAACAGAGGAGAAAAATCAGAAGAAAACAATTATTCTTCTCAGTGAGGTAAGTCCAGAGAACAATGGGAAGTATGACAGAAGGAGACCAGTGAGAAAGGGTCTGGAATAACAAGCCTTTGCTAGTCAGATTAAAATGACAAACTCTCATGGATTTGTCTGGGAGAAGAAGGAAAGTGGATTCAAAAGTGTATTTTTAACATGAAGACAAGGCAATAAACAATCTAATATAACTTTCAAGTTATTTCCTGCTTTGAGATGTGGGTTGGCAAGATGACTTTCAGAAACCCCTTCCAATCTCAGTTATTCTATGGTGACAACACTTACATAGAACTTGAGCAGAGCACCATCCGAATTGCAACACCAGGATCTTCTTCCCAAATACTCATGAGCTGTGTTCAGCAGCATAAGCGAAGAAGGCAACATAGGGGTATCAGGACTCCCTGGAAGAAAGAAGTTGGCAAAGGTTAAAGTAGCCCAGACCCGAGTTAAATGTGAGTCAATGCTTCAACTGGCAAAAAGAAGTTTCCTCTATGGTAGGAAAGTGATGCTTGCATAGCCCCCTACTCCCTTTAGCCAGCAAGGTAAGATGACAATCAAGTGTTTATTATTTATATTCCAAAGTTATATGGTAAGGAGCTCAACTCCAATATGTAGCAGTGAATAAAAAACCCACCTTCTTCTCCCTGGTTCTGCTGCTGCTGGCAGCAAAGGGATCGAAAAGCATCTTCCTCATGCTGGATGATCCTGTGCAGGATAATCCATGGAAGCACCGAGGACACGTATGGCTCTTTTGGTTCCTCCTGGACTGCCATGCTGCAGTCTATGATCTAATAAAGAAACAGGCATTATACAAACAAAATGATGCAAAACAAAGGTCAGGTGAAAATCCTTTCCAAAGCTGGTAATGCATTTTATCCTAGGAAAATAATCTGAAGTTGAGTCTCAGCTTCCCACAGTGAATGGCTATAAAAATGATACAAATAAGATCAGCTGGTAGGGGAAGGATAGAAGATTATTTCCCCTACCCTGACATGCCTCTTGCATCCTCATTTTCCATGTAGGTCTTTCTCTGTTAATATCACATACAAACAATTCATAGTAAGCATGAATTCGTAGTGCTAGCAGGCCTCATTATTGTACAAGAAACTTACCTACAACCCAGCATGGAAGAGGAACTTAAAAAAATTCCAGAATTCTTTATCAGGTTTTGCAACAACTGTTAAAGACCAACTGGCATCTTTAATAGATACTATATAAATTATGTACCCAAATACTGCGTTCTCCAGAATTCCATTACATTCCATATCACATACAACTTTACACAATGAGAGTATGATTTTGTGAGTAGTGAAGATCCTTGGCTTTTACTGAAGTACATGAAAATTTGAGAATTGTAACCACATTGAATTTTGACATTAACTAGACCAGCTTCTTAATAGAACTGAGAGCCTGCCATTACTTACCTAGACTGAAAAAATATTCATTCAGTAGTTTTCAGGTTTGAAAATACCCTCTGTAAAAGGCAATATCGGTGCCATAACTTACAAGCAACACCCAGGCAGCTCAATCTTATTATCACCATTTCAAAGAGCCTAACAAAACAGTGTTGTTCCTTGGGTTATCCTACCACCATTCTATGATTATTTTAGGCAGCTTGGTGACTGAAGGTACCTGGTGGCACTGGTGCACTCAGTACATGTCTAACATACTGAAATGAAGCCTGTGGTAATGCACACATAATATGGAAATGCTCAACTTCCCCCAACAAAAATGTAACCAAAACCATCACTGCCAGTGGGTGGGAATTCAGACAGCAGCTGTATCATGTCTGGAGGTCTGTAGCACACAATCCCTCCTCCCTAGCGCCAGGGAACAGGTTACCTGAATCAGGTTGTTTGTTAATCGAACGAGGCTTGGTGTTACAGAAGAGTCTTTCAAGATGCTGTTAACTGATGATAATGAAGTATCTATTCCTGTGAGCAGCTGTGTTACCGTAGCAACCCACTCCTCTTTAGCAGAGGCTGCTGTCATATTAATCATCTGCTGAATTGCTTCATTCAAGGCAACATCTGAGCATTCAAAGCACTGCTTGTAATCTTTCAGTTTGAGCAGGGAGTCCTAGGGAATGTAAATACAAAAAAAATCTATTATAACAATGAAGAGTTTATTTTAAACATGAATGCACAGCAGGGAAAAGCAAAACTCTATATACAGTTAATACGGTTACTTTAATGAAATATAACAGAGCACCTTTAAACATAACATTAAAAAGGACAATAGGACAAAAAGACACAAGGTCCTGAATGGACCCAGGATAACAAATACACAAGTAGGATCTAAATTTTAAAAAAATCATCACAAAATCTTTCTGCTTTAATAAGAGATGCAAGGAAAGAAAATAGTCAGGAAAGGGATGGCTGTAGGTCTATAATTATAATGATCTGCAGCTGCATAGAGTTCCTACAGAAATAGGGTTTGGATCTTTAGGATCTTGTGCTACCATTTTATTACTTCATAAATAACAAAACAGCAACTATAAGGCCAGTGTTATAACAACATTGTCCTGCTTCTTTCTACTCTCCAAAGGTAGGGTCATGAGATGGCATGGAGGCTGCAGGATTTAGTTCAGTCCAGTTAAAAGATCATCAGTCTTCTGTGCAAACTCTTTTTTCCACCAGATAACCTGATATGATCAAATTGTTCCCATAGCTGAGCTCATTTATAATACACTGTTTTTCATAGTGTCAAATGGACTCACTCTACAGCAATTATACTGGATATATCTATCAACAGTTTCTCATTCATGCAGGAGAGACATTACATCATAAAAATCACTCATATGCTAGACAACTAAGTTTCAGAATGGTTGTAAGTCAACAGCAGCAAAAGCAGGAAGTATTCACAGCAGGTGCAGACAGAACAAACCCATCCATAAAATATCTCAGCAAACGATTCAAGTTTATCTGAACTTACAGTTTTTCTGTTCATTTCATGTAGGCCTCAGCATCTTATATCTTTAGTCACATTCTCAGTCAGCACAAGCTGGCACATTGCTAATGATGTTGATAAAGCTGTGGTGTTCAGAGCATTTACAGATTTGGTTCCATGTTTTGCTTTCTAAATAAGACTCGCTAACCATCAACACCCAACTCTAGAAATCCTTTCATCCTGTTTTTAGGAAAATCTCGTACTAAAATAGATTTTTAAAGAAACAAACCAGACCTGTAGGAGAAGCAGCTGTGCTGGTCTCTCTGGTATGGACGTTACGAACTCCAGATGCTTTGCTCTGCCATAACCATTAAAGCACAATGTTGGACGTAGCAGATGCACCACTGCATTGTAATCTCCTGCCTCGTACAGTCGCTGGATCTCTTCCAAAGACTGGCATCTCTCCAGAGATTTTAGGTTCTTTTCAATCTGAAAACATCACAGATAATATAATCCAACTTTTGTTTTCACGTATTTGACTACTGACACTTCTCCCAGCAGTTTAGCTATAGAGCTACCTCCAGGAACATAAACCAGAAAGAAAACACCTACCATGTAATACTTCACCCATTCAACAGATTTTTAATGAATATACAGTCTATGACTAAGGCACATGGAAAATGAGAAGGTGATTTGTGACAACCAACATGGCTTCACTACGGGCAAATCAACCCTAACAAATTTGGTGGCCCTATGATGGGGTTACAGCATTGGTGGATGAGGGAAGACTGACTGACGTCAACAACCTGGACTTGTGCAAAGCATTTGACACTGTCCCAGGCAACATCCTTGTCTCTAAACTGGAGAGACTTGGATTTGATGGATAGATGAGTTGGTGGATATGGAATTGGCTGGATATTCACAGCTCCAAGAACTGTGGCCAATGGCTCGATGTCCAAATGGAAAGCAGTGATGGTTTTCCTCAGGGGTCAGGATTGGGATCAGCACTGTTTGAAGTCTTTGCTGGCGACATGGACAGTGGGATTGAGGGCACTCTCAGCAAGTGTGCTAACACCACCAAACTGTGCTGTGTGGTGGACATGCTGGAAGGAAGGGATGCCATCCAGAGAAACCTGGACAGGCTTGAGAACCTGTGCAAACCTCATGAAGTTCAACAAGATCAAGTGCAAGGTCCTGCACCTGGGTTGGGGCAATCCCAAGCACAAATACAGGCTGGCTGCAAAACGGACCGAGACCAGCCCTGGGGAGAAAGACTTGGGGGTGTTGGTGGATGAGAAGTTCAACATGACCCAGCAATGTGCTATAAAGATTTTAAACTTTATTGCTTCAAAGTCCAAAATCAAACATTTCTACGCTGGAAGAACTCATCCATCGGGGAACTTCATCATAGGAGATTCTGCTCCAAAGTGCACCCAGCTTGTTACATGGAAAACAAACTCCTGAAGTAGAAAGCTCAGTTAAGCAAAGGTGATATTAATGTTTAAGAACAGAAAATAAAACACTGACTCAACAGTCTACTGCAGTCTATGCAGCTGCTTTAGTATTTTTGTTTTGCATAAATGCAATCTAAACTTATACAGGACCAAAAGATCCAAAAGCTGTAATTCTTGAAGAGGAGAGGATGGTCTTGACATCATCTTCAAACTATGAACCTCTCCTTTGACTCTGAGATATAGTAATCTTCCATCATGAAAGAGCTAATTCATAAATGGCATTTGAAACTGGGAGAGATGGAGTGGGAGGGATGGAATGGGGAACCTACACCTGCAAATTAATTCTTACCTCTTCTAAAGAAACAACAGAGTCGACGTGTAGATTAGGCAACCGTATGACAATGCTACACTCATTGCCAGCTTTAGCTTGTGCTGCAGTGGAGTTCTGCAGCATTTCAGTGCAGATATCATAGTTTTCAAGTGCCTGTTCCATGTCTCCCTAAAGAAACAGTACAGAAGAAAGCAATCAACCACCAACTCCTATCTGACTACTGAAAGTTCAGGTTTCCAAAGCATGTAGAAAAGTTTTAAATTCAATGCAGGCACTGCCAGCGTGATTAGTGCATGTCCTCCCAAATAAAAAACAAATTCACTGACAATCTCGAATGAAAGCAAAAATACTTAAAAATGCAACATATCTTAGCAATTAGTTTAAAAACAGGTAAAACAAAACAGAAAAACAGAATTCAGCTTGCATAAATTTGCAAGATTTGTCTGGATTGCTAAAATCCCTTTCCTTTAAAAACATGGAAGACTAGAACAGCAGAAATAACTCTTCCATTTGTGCAAATAAAACTACTGAATCAAGAAACATCCTTATATTCTGCAAAGTGAATGCATTCTACTTGCTCTGTGCAAATGAAGTAGTTACTGAAGTTGAGAGGTGAGGAAAGGAATGCAAGCTGCACAGGCAAAATATAGCTCTGCATATCACAAGAAAAAAAGCCAGTAGGTGTGCAGGAACTCTCATTTTTCCTCAAGTAAATTTACTGGAGAGGAATCCTTAGGCAAAAAAAAAAAAGAAAAAAAATGGAAGGAACAAGTTAGTTCACAGCTATGAAACTGACTCACATAACTAGTTGACAATTGATTTAAACATAATTAATGCATAAAAAACCCTCTTTGATGTCCTGAGGAAGCAACACTTAAAGGGAAAAAAAGACTGGGATCAAATAACATTTCAAATTATTCCCTCAGTGATGTGTTTAAAACCCTGTGCTTCAAAATCTGCATATTAAATTTAACATCTTCAAAAGAAGAATCGTGCTACCTTGAAAAAGCAGAGGGGAGAGTAATAAAACATTGAGTCTGCTTCATTTAAAAATCCATGTTTTGGACTGCCTGGGACTTTGATGGTATCCACAAGTCCAGGTCCCCAAAAATCTATGTTCTGCAGCTACACAATACGATTCCAAATAACTTTGGCACAAATAATTTTTTTTTTAAGCTGAACATGAGCTAATTTAAACAAAGACTCATACATTAAACATATCTGAATATTTGCTTAGCATGTGAGATCTCCTACTTTTCCATCTCAACCCTTAGGGACAGTTAATTATATATAAGAGCAAAATAAAATCACCGTGTTTTGAGCTGATTTTATCCATACGCTTGAAAAGAGCTGAGATTCACAAATCTTCTGAAGAGCATTGATTTTAATTTGAGAGAAGTTTTATTTGTTAAATCAAAAGTAAAACAAACCTGCAGTGCTAGAAAGCGAGCTTTCAGCCAATACACCCGAGTCACAAACTCCATCCAGCCTTCTTCAAACAAATCTCTTTGTGAAGATGCAAATGAGAGCTGCAACAGGTCTCCCAAAAAATGAGTTCCTGGGAAGTCAGGACCAAACTTTCCATTCACAGAGGCAGCAGGACAATTCCGTGGAGAAACTGCAAATCAATTAATTACATTTTACCATCAAGTTACTAATATCCCATGGAAAGAGTCTGGTATTTCAAAGGTACTGATGTACTTAAAGGCAAACAAACTGACAGACCAATAAAATACAGATCTGGAAGACACTCATTAAATAAAAATAGCTCCAAAATCCAATGAGTTCCTGGAAACATTTCTTCATATACCTTGAGTGTTTTTAGAGTCTAAAGAAAGTTACACCCAGTGCTCACCTGTAGAGCTCTTCCCTTTTGTCAGTAGCCACTGATCCAATTGCAGTTCCATGCAAGAAAGGCTCATCAACATCATATCCTTCAGAAAAAGTAGGGAGATATCAAAATAAAACAAAACAAACCCCAAATCACTAAATCTGCAATTTACTTCAAAGAAAACCTTCATCTTGTCCTCTTGGGATTTCTATTCCCAAGCTGTAACTACTTCTTCCTCTGTCTAAAAGCTGTATAAAAGCATTTGCAAATCAACAGGTACAAAAAAAAACAATACTTAGAAAAAGCATTTAAAAAGATAAAAAATCTTGCTAATGAAAGAAGGTCAGATCAACATGGCCTAATGTTAAAAGTCATCCATATTTTTGTATCTGGCTGAAATAAAACTATATTAAATTGCTAAATCATGCCAAAAGTGTATTTCCATAACATAGCAAAACTAGTGATATTTGAAAAATAAGAAGTCTATGTTCTATAATTTTTTCAGTATTTATCTGCATGAGACTGAGTATGTACTCCAGTCTTATCAGCTTATTAATGCTTGCAGGATAAAGTTCAGGAGTATATTAAATTCACATAATGACAGATCTCTGCTAAGTAATAGTGAAGAATATACTGTTTTCTGCTTAAGTTCATAGGAATAAGGGTTACAGTTCCAGCTGTAAAAACCAGGTGATTGTGAAAAGGTTCAAAAGTCCATATACATTACCAGTCATAACGAGAATCAAGGGAATACATTTATCAATATATTTCCATTTGTTTGAAAAAAGGGCATGTATAAGTGAAAAATACACAGAAATAAAAAAGACACAGGACGTATAAAAATTTAACACCTGCTGCAAAGAGACACTTTTGTTTGTTTTGTAAATGAAGTCAATGGAACACAGCAGTTTTCAGAATTCATATTTTATTTGCAAAAGAGCAGAAACATTTGATCTGAAAAAAGTAATTTCAAACTGAAGTCACGTCAAAAGGCAAATAACTTCCCAAATGAATACACACTGATAACGTGGGCAGGTTCAGTGGAAAAGTATCAGAACTGGTTTTATAATTCAAGAAGTATCATCTTCTGTCACTAAACTGGTTTAACATTAATTTAATGAATTTGCCATTTTTCTATTTGCATTTGGGAAATCTACAAATAAAATGGTGATGCTGGGAGGGTGGGTTTGTTTTGTTTTATTGGGGTTTTTTTACTGTAAATTGCAGGTTATCTTAAAACTACTGTGTATTTACTCTATTTAAAGCATCAACGCTGTCCCTTAATCAGCCAGTGAGAGCAGAGCAGCCTCTCTACTCACCTGATGACAAAACAAAACTTTGTGTCATATCAGAAGCAAAGGGAAGGGGAAAAAAAAAAGAGCAACAACAGAGTAAAGTGGTAAAACATATCTATGCCTGTAGCATTTACTACATCTCTATGCCTGTGTGTGTGTATAAACACACACACACACACACACACACATATGATGTATACGGTACACTTGTATGTAGCATCACCCAGATCTGTCCAGGAGTTCAGGAACAGCTCCATGAGCTGCAGTTCACCAGTTTATGACAGATACAACAGCTGGGACAAGCAGCTCCCCAGACAGAGCTAAGCCAAACCTGTGTCTGATTGCTGGATTTCAGCTGGGTACTTCGGGCACACAGAGAACAATACAGCAGCAAATATGGGAATAAGGAAAAGTGTTGCTTTACCTTGATATGCTGGTTACTCGAGTCCCTCAGTAGTGGATTGGGAAGGCTGCTACTGTGCTTCCTCCAGTTATTATAGATACTAAGGACCACCTCACATAAGCCAGGAGGCCACTTCACCAGAAACTTTTGGCTGATGACTTTTAGATATCTCATCATCAGCTCCAAGATCCCACCATTGTTCAGGTTGTCCAGTAAGAATTCATGAACATCCTGTTTTTCTAGAAAGCAGATAAATACAAAGCCATACATGTTTAAGGCTGAGGCAGATCATGAAACAAGTAAGTTTCAGCAGTGTTTTATGCACTAATCTTGCAGCAGTTCTCCTCTGCTGCACATGTGCAGAATTCAGTTATTGTATTCCAATTTGTTTAAATGGGAAACTCCACACAATAGAGCTCTTGCACACAGTGATTAAGGAATCCCCCAGACCTAAAAAAAATCACACCTGTTACCAACTGAGATATTTCTATACCATAACATTATATTTTTTAAAATAGCATATACTTCTGTATCTTCTAGATATGATAGGAAAATACAAAAAATAAAGCATACAATATGGAAGAAACAACAGAGAAAGAGTGAGGGGTTCCAGTAGAAATCCTTACCAGATTCCATAAATGTTGTAGAATCGAATGACATTCTATGTGGTCCAACATGCTGGAAATTCTCCTCTTTGATCTCTGATTGCACCTCATAGTTATTGAAAGGGTCCTCTTCCTCCTCAGGATCTAATTTCCTTAATCTGTGTGAAAGGGAACAAAAACCACAACATAAACAAAGCCCTCGTTCCTTCTTTCGTTACTAAGTGAAAGCTAAACATGGGAAGTTGTGCAAATTTTAACAGTGAAAGCACATTCACTGAAGCAAATTCAGAGATTTACATCAAGTTCCCAAATTTTGTCCAAATCAAGACTACTTTACCTTATCCATTTTGACATCATCATTGTCCTCTAATTCACATTCACACTAAGAAAATCTTTCTTATTTTTCAATTTTTATTCAGTAATTTTCACTAAGAGCAATTTTATAAAATATATGAGGAGGCAATGCATCACATCTGCTTCAAAAAATAACACAGGTCTGGTGGTTTTAAGGTTGGGGCATATCAGTCCAACACAATCCCAAACAGCTTCCTCTCTATGGTATTCCCATAATGAAGGGTGTTGCTGTACAGTACCTGGAAGGAAGGAACTTCACCAACAGCTCTTGAAAGTCAACCTTCTCCTCTTTTTTACACTTGGTGTTCCGAACTCTAGCAGATCTCCTTTTTGCTGTTTCACCACTATCTTCTGTAATTCTCCTTCGCTTCACTCCTTTCTTAGATTTATCACCTGCAGATATGTCACCTAGAAACATAATTAAAAGAAAACCCCCAACTGACAAATAAAAAGTGGATAATCTTTTTTATTTTAAAAAAATTAATTATACAGCAACACTTGAGATTCATTGGTTTCCTTCTAAATGTAGTGCCAAAAAAAAATTTAAAAAAAAATCACTAATTATAAACTGGCTATGGCATTTTGTATAAAAATGTTGGTCTGAGGAAAGAAGTAGACATAAAAAAAATGCTGCACTTCACTATTAATTAGAATTCGTTATTTTAGTCTTCAAGAAGTTTCTGAAATGGGAACCAGAGGAGCCTGCCTTTAACTCCAGAAACATCTGTAAATTCTCATGAATATCAACACAATACTGGTAACCCCTTGATAGTTTTAGATATGTAAATACATATACATCTACAGTATAAAATATTCAAACCTCTTGCTACAGATTTCAAATAAATATAACTGACAGCTCGGTTCTCTCATGTTCTCAAAGTGACACATGAGCAGAAGAAAATCCAGTCATCTTTTTGAAAGACAGCTCATTCATTCTAAGGATCTCAAGGCCCTTCCCAACATTAAAAGCTTGATATGCATCACTGCTGGGATGGAATCACAATTCTGTTCTCCTTAAGGACTGAAAAACTGAAGTGAGAGTCAACAGCACAAAACCAGAGGAGGTCAGAAACTCCTGCACTGGAGGAACAACCAAGAAAAACAAATCAACTTGACTCTCAATTCCATTACATAGGAAAGTCAGTCCACTGTCCTGAACACTGGCCCTATGTCTCAATCAGGAACCCACGGTTTTCAGACAGCTTAGGTGGCTTTTATTTTCTAATGTGAAGGGTTAACAGATCTTAACTCTCTAGAGCTCAACTTCCCTTTTTCTGTTGGATGTTACACAGATGCTGAACAGGTTCTGAATCCACAACATGCAGTTTAAAGACAGCATGTCCCAAAGCATTCTGGAGTGCTTTTAATACCAGATAAGTAGGAAAGAGATCTTGAATCTCAGACTGAAGTACCTTGCTCACCTACAGTAGCTCCTGGTTCCAACGAACTCTGACTGTGACATGGAAAGTTGGGTGTTGTTGGAGTGTAAGGTAATACAGGATCTGGCATTGTCATCACTGGGTTAGTGCTGACAGGAGTTTGTTGAATAACACTGACAGGAGTAGAGGTGGGAGAAAGGATCAGATGTTGGACTGGGTCTCTGTATTCTGAGAGATCAATTCTCTTCCCCAGACTGGGCCGAGGAGGATCACATGTTGTGAGGTGCTGATACATGGCAAGTAAAGCTTCTCCTAAACACTTCCACCTGCACGTGGGAACACAACAGCATCACGTCATTAATTCTTGTCACATTATTTTCTAAATTATATTTACAGCATTCAACATTATTTTTCTCCAGTAACTTAGAGATAGCAAGAGCAGCTTCTCAGTGGGAGAGCAATACACATTTGAGTGCCAAAAATCTGCACCATGACTAGAAAAGCTGGAGAATATCTTTCTCTGTTTCCTGTCATATGGACTGTGACAGGCCTGGAACAGAGGTCCTTAGGAGCTTTCCTTCACACTCAGCAAGCAAAAGTTTTCAGAGGAAACTGGTATACTGCTTGCAATAAGAAAGAAATGGGAGTCACTAATGTGCCTAATCTCAAAGAATGTCTATGCAGTAGTTGCTGAGGAAATTATTCTACACCAAACCCTAAAACCAGTAAAAAATGTAGTGTCAAATAAACAATTTTCAGGTTCTGCATTCAATCAACAATAATAAAAGAACTCACCCTTATCCACAACTAGGAGCAACTTACCTGCAACTGGACTTACATGCAAAGTCCATTAATATTCCAGAAAAATACGTCCAATAAAAAAACCAAATCAAACCCCAATCCTTTATAATAAAGATATACACAACAACTTACTAGTATCCTTCTATCTTGCTGCAAATAAATACTTGCAATTTTTTTGTTTCCACTATCCCAGCAGCAAAAAGAATTTTTTAAAAGCTAAACTTACTTTGAAATTCATATACAAACTAGTCATATATGAATAATCCAACAATACAGTTTGAATAGCTGCCAAATCACTCTTAGCTACCTTTCTCTTTTTTTTTTACATCACTGGTTTTAAATCAAAAATTGAAAACTCACAGCTATGGGGTTTGTGCTAAAATAGTAAGCACACCAAACAAACCTATAAACTAATAACAAAACACTGGGAGGTTGGTTTGTTTTTACAAGGCAAAAAAAAGTGTTCTGAAGAAATCTGAAGCACACCACAGCTGTGACCAGTCGTGGCTTCAGAGGAACCTTTTAAAAAGAGAAAATACAAAGACATACGTGAAAAAGGGAATTGGCTGGACCAGTCTGAGGTCTGGCTCCCTGTCACGCACCAGCAAAGCTTGTCTCTTCTTACGTAGCTCCAGCGCTTCATTTATGATTCGTCCTGTTTCAGCTGCACTCACATTTACATTATGGATAGACATGTCACTAAGAAATAATGAGAAACGGAGACAAGTTAAAGCTTTTGTTTGTTGGTTGGTTTTTTTTATTGGTTTGTTGTTTTTTTCTTAAAGGTTGGGGGGATTAATCTCAAATCTCCATACGATGTAACAAAAATAGTTTTAAAAGAAGGATTCAAATAACATTATTTTATGAACTTTATGGCATGCATATAGAAGTGTTCACCACCAGAAATCTTTGTTCTGAATGAGCAGCTAACTTAGACAGGTCCTGTAAATTTTATGGGCCTTTATTTTCTTTTCCCACTTTCCTCTTACCCACTCATACTACAAAATCCACATAGAAAGAAACAGTCTACTTTGCAGAGCTACACAACACCAAACTTTTACCAAAGGTTTTACACTACATACTGCAATAAAAAAGAAATAATAAAGGACTAAAATCTTAACCATAATGTTGCAAAATATCTTCAGAGTTGCACTGGTCTGAAACCTTAATAAAGTAAGAATTTCGGCACCTTGGGTACTATTGAAACACACAGAGCCATCTGACTGCACTCATTTGTCAATAGAAATCAGTAAGACTCCCAGAGTAGTCCCAAATTTGTAACTGGTTGGAAAAGCAGTAATGGGGGGGGGAGTTTAGGGTGGGAGTTGTTTTGTTTTGGTTGTTATTGTTTGGTTTTAATTAGGAAAACTAAAGTGAATGCTGCAGGGATCAGCTACTAATAAGTAAAACAAAGGTAGGTATTAAGACAGATCTGGGTGTGAAAATAAGTGAGCAGCAACAAATGGATCCTTTGCCTCTTTCTACCTCCCTCCAAAAGTTATTGCTGAAGAACATTCTGTCAGCAGCACCAGTAACATTATTATTCAGAAGGTGGATTAGCAAGATATCACTATCACTTAAAGCATAAGATCTCAGCAACAACCCCAAACCCAAAATTTACACTCCAAGGGCAGCATGTACTGTAAGACAACATTCACCATTTGAGGAACATCCTTAAGGAATCTTTCCGGAGGCAAGGCTGCTCCTCAAAGATCTTCTCCTTCAGAACCAGTCCTTTGCTATACAGGCAGTCTTTTTCCAGAGCTTTGCAGATAAAGTACAAACATGCTGACAGAGAAATAGGAATTGAACAGTCAATGGCTGCTTTGGTTCATTCAAAGCTCCCAGTTCTGGACCTCACATACACCACTAAATTCCACCCAAACGTGACATTTGCATTAATTAGTCCCATAGCTTTGCAACATGTCAAACAATTACCTGCATACAGTTCAAATAGCCTATTATGTCTTTCCAGGTATTATATCCAGAAAAAGAATATAATTAATTTTGTTTAAACAATGTTTGCAGTACCTTTTTCACTTACTTTCAAGACTTCATTCCGACACAGAAGAAATCAGAATCATAAACCAGAATCATAATTATTTACCATTTTTATGTTATCAAATGTCTTAACTGCAGATTCCATTGGTGAAACAAGCAGTGTATCCCACCAGGGCTTTGCTCACGTGTAATGACGTGAAGAGAATTAGAACCATTCCAGTAGGACAAACCGAAGGGATTAGATTCAACAATTCTGCCATCTTGCAGATCTCCCCAACTTCCTTTGAATCAGTTCATGCACTGGATATTACTCAAATGTAAAATCTTAAGGTCAGTCATATCCACTGCTGTAACTATAATAAATCATACTAGGCTATGTAGTTTTATAGCCAAAACTATGTAGCTGGAAATTAGTAGAAAGACAAACCTAATATACATTGAAAGGGAAAAGAACAGTCTAGAGGGAAACTTCCTGCAGAGGCTCTGATCTAAGAGACCCCAGGCATTTACTTTTAAGGGTAACCAGAACTCATATAAACCATCATACTTTATCATGAAATTAAAAAACTCTATCAGGAAACAGAAGTCTCTATCATACCCTAACGTATTGCTTATGCCAGATACAACCCATACAATTGCATCATTACAATTTTTTTATTGGTATGCAAAATTACACATATATTGAGATTTTTTTCACACATCGTACTCACTTGTGTAGTCACTGAGTGTATACAAGATTGTGATAAGGTTATCTAAACAAGGCCAGTGATCAGGATTACACCTGAGACCTTCTTCGAAAGCGTGACGAGCCAAAGGAAGGCGGATTAGTTTTATTGCCACACGACCAATTTTATACCAGAGGTTGACATCAGTAGAGTCCAGCATTACAGCCTAGAAAGCATCACAAACAACATCACATTTCAGACACACAGATCCACTCATCTGCAGGGACTGGCACTGCTTTAGTTTTCAGTAGGATCACAACTGCTTTGGAGACTGAAAGGTGGACCAGTTACATTCCATATAGTGTCAGAAAGAGCACACTATTCAACCTTACATTCACATGATGTATGCCAAAGTGTATGTCTATATTTTAGAAAGTTTTAACAAATATTAAGGCTCCACTGTTTTATTTCAGCTGCACTGTACCTCCAGATAAAACTCCATGGCTGTCTCTAAGTCATCCCGTTGTGCTGCCAGCTGTGCTAGGTTTTTATAGGTGGAATATTTTAACATCAAACCTGGGTGCTTCAGCCCTTCTTTCTCATCACCAGAAAGCACTGCCTAGAAATGATAAAGTAAATGCAACGTGGGCATTAGGAATCAGACAAGTAAAAAGGACAGTAAACAACTAGCCAGTTGACAACACTGACATTTCTAGTTAGCCAATTAGAAATGAAGACAAGATATAGTAAAAGCAGTTTCTAAAGTTTCATTCTCCAAAGGTCACTGACCTCTCTCAGAAGACGAATCTCAAGGAGCTCATGATAAGCTTTAGCAGACTCCTCAAATCGGTCGTGTTTCTGAAGGTCCAAAGCCTTGTGGTACAAAGCAAAAGCTTCTGCTTCCTGGGATTAAAAAAAATAGAACCTATTTGGTAAGGCAACTTTATTAAAT
This sequence comes from Neopelma chrysocephalum, assembly GCF_003984885.1. Lineage (NCBI taxonomy): Eukaryota > Metazoa > Chordata > Aves > Passeriformes > Pipridae > Neopelma > Neopelma chrysocephalum. The sequence goes on along the minus strand of NW_020897778.1, from coordinate 181,491 downwards.
ACAGTTATTACAATATACTTACATTTACTATGTATATCAGTGGTTTCACACTTTTATTACTTTAGTGACCTAAAATAACTCATTTGAGTGAAGTTTTAGTTTGCTAAAGGAGGGTCCAAGAGATAAGATAGTAACACAGCTTTCCTAAAAACAAGACATTATGTTGAACAATCCCTGCAACGAGTGGATGAAACTCCCATCAAGACAAAACTTCACTAACAAAATAGTGGGTCTACTCACCTGAGCTTCCTTTGTCTGTGTCTTATGACTTTTGAAGGTCCCTTCATAGTCATCCTCAACCGTGGAGCTCGCGTTCAGCGCTGCGATTCGAATCTGCAATGGCAGTTGGGAGGCAACAAGGAATGTGACATCTACATGTGCCCCAGTTTCCTTTGCAAACTGGATTCTTCCCTTTTTTTTTTTTTACTTAAATGTTACAGGGACAATACTGTGAGATCTCTACATAAAGTTACAAGAGCTGTAATGATCAAATAATATCAAAACAATTTCCCACAAGAAATCGGCTGAAAACACAAAATTTCAAGTGTTTTACATGCAACAGCTTCTCTAGAACAGACATGTGCATTACAGTGTTGGGGTTTTTTCAAATTCTTAAATTTACCAATAACTACTATCACTTCAAAATCAATGGTCTCATTATGGCAATTTATTCTTGGTCCCAGGGAAAGAGAAAACTCTTCATTTTATTTTTACCAAAACATCTCAAAAGCCATCTCAATAAGCCCTTACCATGTTCAGAGCTTTTCACACTGTCTTTCTCCAGGGTTAAGAGGAAGGGCCTAACAAAATCAGGTCTGGAAAGCAAACAGGATTCAAATATTTACTCTGTTTATAAAGAAAACACTCAGAAGTAAAGACAAGCTGGGAATACTTTAATCAATAATCAATTAACTGTTCTACTTCACCACCACCCTATGCCAGGAGATAAACTGCCCAACCACTGAGGAACAATAACATTAAAGTGAATTTTAACTAGAGACAGAAAATAAAATACAAAGTTATTAAAACACAATTACTTCAGGATGGCTTTCACGACTTTCAGTTACTGTGTAATATTCAGTGAACATACAAGATAGTAACAACATTACAACACAAATCCCTTTAAAGACAAAAACTAAACCCAAAAATGCTTCTTGAATACTCCGACACTTTATGAGCATGAATCATTACAGCTTATGAGTTTATCTTCAGTTGCTTCAAAACAAACCAAACAAACAAAAAAACCCAAACAAACAAACAAATAAAAAAAAGAAGTTTTCTTGCACCTTATCTACAGCACAAGCCACAGCCCTTACAGATACCTACAGAACAGGAAAGTTAAAAAATGGAGGGTTATCTGTGTCAGACTGACTTTGCAGGAGGCCATAGAGGCTGGTGAACCCACTGCTCAAAGCACCATCTGCACTTGGAAATTCCTCTGATTAAAGCAGTTTTCATTACTGCCATCCCTGCTAGAACAGAACCAGTGTTTATAACTCACTTGTTCTTTCTGAATACACTGACCAACCTCTACAGACCACCTCTACTGCAAAAGCAAGTTGTAGCTATTGCATACACACTTAGGTATATTAGATTTATGCAAACAAAAGAAACTGAGCTTTTACTAACCTTATTTCTTCATTCTGAAGGAAGGATACTAATATTTCCAGTCTTTTTACCAATGATAAAAAGTTTAAAGAGGTAAATAGACATTTATAATCTGTAAGCAATTTTTCCTCATAACTAAGCCCATAATTTAGATTCAATTAACTGCTTGAAACATCATGTTAGCAAAGGCAACAAAAAAATGAAAAGAGTTCTGTGCTGCTCTTTTAGAAAGCTTCACTGCTACGTGATAAAACCTTCCCATCCACTCAAACAAAAAGATGACACATGCAAGACAGGCTATAAACAGTCTTTTATATGGGAGACTACATTAATAGAACAGTAAGTCCAGAATTAACCACAGCAGGAAGCAGTGGGAGTTTTGAACTATAAGCTGAATTAACTCACACATCATCATGATTAGTTCTGTGTGTAGACAAAATAATGCTTTGACAGGAATTTCATTCATTCAGCAATGATCATTTGCTTGCCCATGCACCACTTGCTTTCCCTGCCTGCAGCTAAATCAGACTGACAACTGCACAGCAATAAAGCATTTTTCTCTTTAAGTCACTAAATAAACATTAATAAAACTTCAAATCTCTTTCAGGACAAAGACTCCTTGTCTACTTTGCATATGGAGAAAATACATGCCCAGAGATTAATGGTTCCCTCTTTCAGATGTATTGAATGCTCCACATTTTGACAGAAAGTGCAGTTGCTCATGACATCTAAATAAGTAAGTTTGTGTGATCCCAAATCAATCACATATTTAAACTGAGTGGCTTGAAGTCCACTCACAAATATGCCTGTTCAAAAATATGCCCAATCTTGCTCAAGGTGGAAGTCACCAGCAGAGACTGTGGCCAAGAGTTAACTTCCAAGGTCAGACTGCCAGGGAAACTACAATTACAGAAAACATGGGAAAACAATTCTAATTCGACTTATTATTTATACCAGAACTTTGTACCATACAGGAACTCAGTAACAAATATTTAGCACCTCTCCTCTCTGGTGTTTACAAGTTGAAAGTGCATAACCAAACAGAACTGTGTAATGCTCCTGAAAAACAGGGTAAGGGTGTTTCCTCCACACAGCTTTGTACTGGTGTGTCAGGCACTGGGGGGGCTATTTCGTTTTAAAAACTAATAATGAACTGAGTTACAACAGGGTCCTAGTCTCTAGGAACTGGGTATGCCACTACCAGCGCTTCCAGAGGAGCACAGCTACAGCAGATAAGTAGGAAAAAAGAGAATTACTCTTTACTATAAACTATTACAGTTTGAATTTTTTTCAGTTTTAAGAGTGTCTCAGCTATAAATCTGTGGCTATGACAGGCGTGCACATCCTGAAAGGTAACAAGCCTTTTGCCTTCAAAATCTTCTCTTTTACCTTAGTAGTTTAACACTTAGGTAAAAATTCCAAATGTCAGCTCTTGCTCCCAGAGCTTGTGTTGTCAACTTCAAAGTAAGAAACAAAGGGAGTGACTCGGGCTTTCCTGGCTTTTGTTGTTGCTGCTACACTCGGGATCCACACATTGCAAATACACATTTGTTTAAAAAAAAAAAAAAAAAACACAAAACCACCACTAAATCTTTGGTTTTGATTTTTTGTTTGTTTGTTCGTTTGTTTTAACACTGCAAAGATCCGCCGCATTTCAGCACAAGACGGTTTTGCCGAAACACGGTCACTTTCTGCACGGAGGGGCAGGGACGCTGCTCACGCCGGCACACCGGGGGGCGGCACAGGGGGCCGGGAGGAGGCGGGAGCCCACGCTCGTCTCCCACCGCGGCGGGAGAGGCACGGGAGAGGCCGCCCGGGCCGGGCAGGGCCCAGACACCGGCTGCCCCTCAGGCCGCTCCACAGGGCCGGGAGGACCGGGACACTCACCTAGTGGGGCCGCCCCCGGCCTGCCGGCGCTGCTCCCGGGGGTTCCCGGGGGTTCTCGGGGGTTTCCCGGCGCGGGTCCCGCGCGGGTCCCTCCCGCTCCCGCCGCTCCCCCGGGACCCGCCGCTCCGCCCGTTTCCACCGCAACCGCCTCCGGAGCCCCGGCGCCAACAACGGCGCGTTTCATTGGCCGAGCAGCCGCTCCCCGGGCAGCCAATGGGAGCGCGGGGCGGCGGGAGGCGGGAGCGGGCGCTGAGGGTACGAGGGAAAAGCCCCAATAGGTGCGAAATGAGCCCAAGGTCACCGCGTTTCCCTAAAGCTTCCCGGGAGAAGATGGGAGACGTCATAAGTGCCCCTGGGAGGTGTTTCAGCATGGTGACGGCAGCGTTGCAAAATGTGGAATGTGTGAAAATTTTCTTGAGAAAGGATGTTTATGAAGTTTGATCTTTGTGTGCTTTCGAGCCTAATCAACAAGAAAATAGATTCAATCCGTGAAAGTGATTGATGGACATCTGAGTGATGTCCAGGTATTAGTAACACAAATTACCTGTCGGTAGAATTGCCTTGTTAAGGTTTAAGGCTTGCTGTGCTTCCATGATCTCAGGGGGAGTTTAACAAAGCTTGGGAAGGAGGGTTGTACCACTGATAATGAACACAAAGAATGCAGAATTTACGGGCCACAGGGACATTTGGTAGAACACCCAGAATAAGGAAGAAACTAATAATGACAACTCAGAAACTGCTCAAACAGCTTTGATTGGGTAAAAGGTAATTCAGGCAGGAACAGATCACAAACCCCCTCAGACTCACAGACCATCGACTCAAGAAACCCATCGACCCAAAAGAAGAGAAAGACTGAGCCTGTGGGCTAATTAGCACGAGAAGTGAGAGAATCATTAACCAATAGAAGATGGAATACTGATTAATAAGAGAACTGGGTAACTTGTAGCCAATGAACATTGATGCCTTTGTTTGCTTAAATGTATAAGTAGTAAAAGGTTTTGGTAGTGGTCGTGCTGGCTTTGTGGATTTGCCACACAGCCCCTCTCTCTGCAAGGAACTGTAAATAAATCCTATACCTTGACTCTGTGTGTGGATTGGCCTCTTGCACACCTATTTTGGGACAATAGTTGGACGATGTGAGGCAGTGACTGAAGTCAAACACCACTGTGACAGCTTCCTGTGGAAATAATTTTATTTATGTGTAAGGTGGTCATACAGCAGCGAGTTCTAAAGAGCAAGTATGCCATTCACAGCCCTACAGAGCCCTCCATGTCAGGACAGCCTGAGCACAGACAGACTGGTGAGGCCCCACCTGTGGGACAGAACCACACATTTAAAGCCTCCTCTTCCTACATCACATCCCACTGACAAAGGTAAGCTTGTGCTCAGTCACCACTGACTGAGCATTCATTGCTCTGAATCACCATTTAGCATGGTAAGAGTCCTCTTCATCTCAAATGTATGATCTCCAGCGTCCCATTTGTGTTAATGCCTTTCTTTCCATCATGGCAAACCAAGAACAGGGTTTTCATGAGCAGCAGCATCACACTGTTGTGGTTGAAGAGTAACTTGCAAAGCTATGGTAATTCTGTAATACTTTTTTGTCAGTAGTGCCCTGCAGTGTGCTTAGGGCCTCACTGGTCCTCTCTAGTGTAAATACACACAAAGGTTGTCCACAGTTCAAAGGTCTGAGGCAAGAAAATGTTCAAAATCAGGACATTACCTTTTTGCAGGGTATCCTTGAGTCCTAAAACACTGTCAAAACTACTCTAATGTTAGCTCAGTGAAGGAAAAATAGGCCATCTCTTGAGATCAACGTGAAATAAAATGTACATTCAGCACCAGCAGTTTATGAGGGAAAACACCCAGCTGCAAACTCACAGAATCTCATTCTGTGCTGACAATCCCCAGCACCCAAAAAGTATCAAGTGGCTCAGACTAAGGTCTTCATAACCAAATGATCAATGCTTCCATTAATATTTTAACTGCTCTTATAAAAGAAAGTTTAAAGTCCACGGACCATGAAATTCTCAAGATGGTCTTTGCCCAGCACTTTTTCCATGATTTTGCATTACTTTAGGACGTTTTGGCAGGTAACACCAGCATGCAGACACAGCATGGAAATGGGTGGGAAAGTCACACTGAGGACCCATTTTATTCAGGTATCTTTGCACAACATAATCTTTTCCAAGCTTTCCCTCTCCTTCCTTACCTCTTCCTGCTCAACTCGGCAATGCTGGGGAAGTTGTTCCCAGGCTTGATCACCCATGGGGAGCAGCCAAGGGTGAGAGGATGAGGGTCAATATGGCCCAAAAAAGGAGAGCTGGGACACAGGGCAGAGCAAGGTTTCTCTGAAGGAAGCAAAGGCTTTGGCCTTTGGCCTCCTTCATGAGGTAGAAGGATCTCCAGGAAATGCAGATCAGAATTAAAGTGAGGTTATTTTCTGCATTTCAGTATATTCAGCTCAAGCTGGTCAAGCCCTTTGCAAAGCCAGGGCTGCTCACCCCTTCCCTGCAGCACAGCACTCCCGAGTTACACTGTGTCTCAGATTCACCTACCTGTTCATTACCTGAGCTTCAAAAACTTTTGGTGGAAGAGACCTCCTGTGAAAGTGGAGAGATCTGGGCAGCCACAATGTCTGCCTCCAGGCTGTAAGACCTACAAACCCCCAGTGCTGTAAACCAATAAACTGACACTTATCAAAAGAGGCTTTGCTACAGTTTATTAACCAGATAAGGTATAGACCCCCAGCCTGATACATAAATTTGTGTTTGGTATTATATTCCTGACAGATTTGGCAAACATAGAAGTTATTTCTACTGCATAGGGAACAACCAACTTCAAATTGTAATTAGAAGGAATATTTTCAACCATCTTGAGACCTCAAGTCATAAACAAAACTCCAATCAGAATGACAAAGGACCACAGAAGCCCCCTTCTGCCTTGCATTCCCGTGGACCCCCATGTCCCAAGGACATGCTCTCAGCTCTGCTGAGCTCCCTGACCTCAACCTGACCAAGTCACGAAGTGGAAACTGAAAAATGTTTTCAGTATCAGTGGAAGGCAGAGATAACACTACACATAAAAAGTACCCTGCTTTTGTTTTAATAAAATACCACGTGAATTCCAGTTATAAAGTGAGGGAGCATATGGGTCCTAAAAGCCCAAAATACTTCTCTGCTGGAAACACCAGCCACACAGATCAGAGTGAGATGCTGTGTCGTCCCCAAACTCCCCATCACAGCGGGGTGAGGAAAAGTACTTTGAACTGAGTAAATAACAGAAATTAAACTGGCAGGAGCAGAACTTTCAAAATATTTTCCTGTGGCACAGTGCAGGACTTCAGAAGCAATTCCCTCCTCTAGACATTGCCATCAGCACACAGACATTCAGCCCTGAGAATCCTGTGGACAAATAACAATTTGTAGGAGCAGCCACTGGGGTGGCAATGACAGAGCACAGAGCACAAGGTCTGACATGAGACTTCAATGTCTAAACTTCTCTCCTAATAATCACCTCTCTTTCCAGAAAAGGCTTTCAGGGAAGCCTGAAAAAGAGAAAAATTTCACTTCCAGGGCACCTTGTCCAGCTGAGGACCCTTCTGCTGCCACAGAGAAAGAAGGATTTTTCTGCCTTGCAAAGTATGAGAAAATCTGGATAAACCTCAGAACCACTCTGGTCCTCAGTAAGGCCAAATGTTCTGGAATTAAACTTTTACTGCTACAAGACAGCTTTGTGTAGGCACATGCATGGCCATCACCAGAGGGCAAGGGCTCAGCTGGGCTTGGGCACCATGAGAGCCTTTGTGCTACGTGACAGGCTGGAGACACTGACCTTGAACTATCTCAGTAAAATCAGGACAGTTGATTGCCCCACTCTTCAGCTTTGTGTGCATGGGACGAAAAGACAAAAGTGACTCATTCAGGTGAAGGTGTAGAGCTACGTAGATTTGATCACAAGAGGAAACAGGTAGATAGATGGAGCTGGTGGTGTCTGGGTTGTCTTCATCATTGCTTTGTTCCAACCGGATCACAGGAACGTCATGACTGTCTTGTTCTTGCCGATCTGCCAGGGCTCCAGTGGGTAAAAGCGGATGACAATCCTTTTGGATATAAGAGCAAAAATGTGGACAGTGGACAGGAGACATTATTTTACAATTAATATTTATCCCTGCCCAGTTTGCAACATGGTAGAAAATCTGCACTGAGGTCTCAGTATCTTACACTTCACGGTATTAATTTAACAGAGGCAAACATAAGCTGTGTATGGGCAGGGTACAAACAGGTGCCAGACTTCACCCACACAAATAAAAGCAGACTGAATTTCAACAGTCTGCCTATGAGATACTTGTCCATTTCAGAAGGGCCCAAGCAAACTCTTGGCAGGGATTTACCCCAGCAGCATCCAAGAGGCAGGGAAATGCTATTATCACTCTCCTTTGGGGAGAGGGGCACAGAGGGACATAGCTGACCTTCAGGAACAGTCCTGTTCCCACATTTGGCATGGTGATCCCACTGTGAAGCTCTACCAATTCCTGTGGGGTTTTGCACCAATTTCACCAACTGAACTACTGATCTTCAGAGAACAGCTAAAGCCCAGACTGTTCAACAAGTGCAAACCAGTACACGGTTTTATCTGGCCCCAAACCACATATCTGGGGTTCAGCATCCAAGAGCACTTAGGGTTTGCAATCTAGTCTTGGATCTCTATTACACCTCCAAGAGGACATAGGAACTGCCCCAGCCTCGCTGCCCTTAACATCCCCTATACTTTGGTTTGCCGTGCTCCACATCTCGACGGACCACACAGACCTGTGTAGCTGATGGTAGGGACGATCTCCCTCTCTCTGCCCCAGGGGCTATCCCGGTGTCCTTGCCCTCGGGGCGAAGACGGCGCCGAGGCCGATGCCGCCCGGCCGGGCCGCACTCACCTCTCGGTGCCGAGGCCCAGCTGCGCCGTCAGGACGTCGAAGAAGCGGGCGCTGTGCCGCTGGTTCTGCTCCGCCGTGCCCACCACGCCGATGGAGGAGACGACCAGCTGCGCGCAGGGCTCGGCCGAGCCCGACAGCACCATGGGCAGCCCGCTCCGCACCGTCACATTCACCCGCTGCCGGCACAGACACCGTTAGGCCCTGCTGCTCCCGGCCCCGCCGCCCCCGGCCCCGCCGCCCCCGGCCCCGCGCTCACCTCGGCCGGTTTGCCCAGGATGTCCGCGGTAGCAGCGCACAGGGTCTGGGCCAGCCCCTGCGGCAGCCGCTCGGCCGGCAGGTTGGTCTCCAGCTCCACGAACGGCATCGCGCTGCTCCCACCGCGGCCCCAAACGCCCCGGCCCGGCCCCTGCCCCGCCCCCGGGCAACGGTGCCCCGGCGGGGGCGGGCTCAGCCCCGGACCGCCCGCAGCAGCGCCGTGTGCGACCTGCCCTCCCACTGCCCCTCGCCCTTTGCCGGCGCCAGGCAGCGCTCAGGGCTTGCTGTGCTCCACCGCTCCAGCACAGCTGCACCAGCTGGCTGTCGGGCCTTTGGGGTTTACCATGTGCCGTGCTGGGATATGCATTAGGGGCTGTGAGACCTCACACATCTCCCTGGGTAAAATGAGTTTTGTGACAGTTCTTTTGTGACATTTCAGGTCACTGCAACGGACACCTCTGCACCTGTCTGTGCAGGGAAGGTTGAGAATGGAAGCACAGTGATTTCTCGGAACAACCAGCACTACAAGAAACTAAAAAGCAAGCAGAGAGGTTTACTCCTTTATCCACTATGTATTAATTACCAGGACTTTGAGAAATCAGGACTTTGAGCTCCTGAGTTGATAAAAGTGACCCCGGCAGGCTGGCTCGCAGGGACAGCCTAATCTACAGATCAGAGGTGTCTTAACTAGAGATCAGAGGTTTCTCAGAACCTGAGCTACTGTGCAGTGAGGTTCCATGTGCTCATTTACAGCAAGGGGTTATGAACCAGCTTGACTGAAAGGTCATCTTGTTTAAGATGACTGTTGTGAAAATTGGCCCTGTGTAGTGTGACTTCTTGAGTTTCTACAGTCCTAGACAATGCTAATGAAAACTGATGGGATTGCTCATTTTTTTTTGCTGAGGGAATTGCTTGGCCTTCACTGCTGCTAATGAAGACAATACTGGCATAAGGGGCCATGTGTACAAACCAGCCAGGAATAAGTCTGGGAAAAGATTTCTAGGAGAGAGATTGTGAAGTGAGAGACCCAAAGGGAGAGGGGAGGGAGTACTGCAGGCTGGCAGGGGGTGGCTGCTTGCAGCGATAAGCAATAATACAGATGTTCCCTTTGAATCCAGGAAATCAGCAAAAGAAATTACCCCAAAAAGTTAGATTACAGGGCAAATTTATAGAAATGTATAATCTTGTAAATAGATGGTCTTGAGTTTGTCACCAAAACAAAGGCAGTGGGGGTACTCAGCCACCTTGCAAATCCTGGGAGCAAGCCCAGCCCTGCCTGTTTGCTGGGTGTCAATGACTCGAGGGAAGATGCCTTTTAGGATCCATTTTTCTATTTTTCTCACATTCCTTCAAATATCTCTTTCTCATATTCCTTTCTCATATTCCTTCAAAAATCTTCTCCAATTTCATTGCCAAAAAAACCCCATGTGACAAGAAACCAGTAGGCCTCTAAAGGGAAAGAAGATTTAAGTATCAGATGTCAGTAATTAGAACTGGATGGGGGACTGTCACAAACATCCTTAAAGATACGCATTGTCCTTTGCTCTTGATGGCAGATTGTTCATGGTCTCACAGAGATTTTGTTAAACTAAACACATTTGTTTTATTGTTTCTGTCTCAGATCAGGCAATTAAAATGCTTGTAGGGGGATGATCACCCAAGACAGGACAGCACAGCAGCAAATAGTCTCAAACATGCTCAGCCTTTGGAAAATGATGAGTTTGTTCTCTCCTGCAGACATTTGCAGTCTCATCATCCACTTCATGATTCCATTCTCAATATTATAAAAAAAATCAACCACTTCCCATTTAAAATTTAAGTCAGTTGTGGACAATATTATGTGAATAAAACATCAATAAAAACATATTATTCAGCTCATGTTTGGGAAGAAAGGAAGAGTGGGAATAAACATGTGCCTATTTCCAGCAGGGAAACAGACCTCCCTCCAGAGAGGGTCTTCAGTCAAGTCTCTTGACTTCATGGAGAACATAATCACAAAACAAAACTTCCTGCTAATGCAAGCTGAAGTTTATAAATGAGTTCTCTTTCCAGACAGGGAATTTAAAGATCTCTCTGGGCTCTGGATTAGACAGCATCTAGAACTGAAACCTTAGTGAAAAACATCATGAAAACACATCAGCTTTTATAGAACTTGCCAGCAAAAGTGTCACCAGCCAAGACATGGTACTACTGGGAAAAAACCCAAAGAGAGAAGCAACTCCTGAATTAATTACTCATTTTGTCTTAGTCTTTACAGGAAGAGTTCTTGGGCAAAGATTTCAGAGTAAGGTTCAAGGGCAACAACTACTTATGAAAGGAAATACACATATGTATATTCCACCATTTCTGTATCCTTTACAATTTGTTATATTCAACTGAAGAAACTAGAAATGGTTGGATTCGCTCAGTTTTACTTCATAAATTGTGCTGCAGTACAAAAGGATTTTGTATTTGAGCTACAGCTAACCCGAAACAAACAGCCAAGGAAAAGAGCCCAAAAGCTGCAAAACAACTCTCTGCCCTTCTATTGTGAGACATATGTTGCTCAATGCCACAAAATCTCTCTTATTACTTCAGCTGCACAGGGTGACTTACTTGGTGAACCTCCATCCAAAACAGTCTCAGAGGAGCAGGTCTGCATTTATTCCCCGTCTGCATTTATTCCCCCTATCCATTTTCTAGGAGGAATGTGGATTGCTATTACAGTATTACCACAGAAAAAAAATCATTTGTTTACTGTTACATATTCTTTCAAGAAATCACAGTGAATGCATTCTTTCAGAGTACTCCCTCTATAATATCAACATGGTATTTTAGGCAGGCAATGATTCCAAGGCTGTGGCCACCACCAGCTTGTTGAAGTGACTTGGTCTTTCCTGCACAGATCTCCAAGAACAGCCCCTGCCACACGTGTACTGGCAGACTGAGCACCAAGGGAACTCAGGCTTTCAGAAATCAAAAGCAGTGGTTAAACTGAAGAATTATAAAGATTCACAGTTGTAGAGGAATACAAAGAAATTTCTCACAGGAACCTAAAGGCAGCTAGAACTGTGGAATGTACATGGACAGCCAAGCAAGATGCCTCAGAAATAAGAAACTTAAGAAAAAAAATCAAATTCTTTTTTTCACTTTTGTGAAGTAGTTTTGTGCTGTAATTGCCTGTGCAGACATGTCCTCGAAGATGAGAATTAGGCACACTTTGCAGTGTAAATGTTAAAAACTCGTGAAAACAACAATCCTCATCCTCTTCAGTTCTCTAATGTTCCCAGTTTATAGGCTGGCTCAGATTCTGTCAGGAAATACCGTTCTTGTTTCTAGCACTGCTGAAAAGACTGACTCTTAAATAAAATCCAGATGCATATTAAGTGACCTGTAGGGCCTCAGCCTTCTGTATAAATTTAATGTTTCAGTTCTTAAACCTTCCCCAGCTTCTACCCCCAAAGATACAAGAAAGGCCTGGCCAGGGGGGAAACACTCTGCAATTTCTGTGTTAGAATTACAGTGCTCTTTCCAGCTACATGTAGAACTGGAGGTCACAGAAGAAGTTAAAAAAAAAGAAAAAAAAAGGCAGGAAAAATTGCAAGATAGGTTAATTCATTTCAACATCTTCATCAGCACAGGTGCCAGTTGCTCTTTCAGCTGTGGATCAATTTGAATGTTGCTCAGTTCTCTGATATTGAGGATCATCTCATGGGCTTGGAAGAAAAGCTCTTTCCCCACAGCATCCTCCACCCGCCTGCGCCACTCCATCAGCCTGGGTCTGTCCTCGAAGATGTCACAACCAACTCCAACAGGCTGCAGAAAGGGGAGAGAGCAACAGTGAGGCTTTGGGCAGTCACTTCACCGAGACAACAGGTACCAAAAGTGTACCCTGAGGTACAGATAAAGGAAAAAAAATGAAGAGTTCATAGAGGAGCTGTAGGAAGGAGGGAAATCTCCTCTGGTCAGGTGTACCTATCTAGGGAACACAGAAGCTAAACTATTTTAAAAGGCATCTACAAATCAATTTTTGAGTGCTGAAAGAGCTGTTATGAGCAGCAGAGGTGATTACTATGTACTGTGAGTGATTTTCAGCCACAACATTGAAGGGGTGGTGGGCTGGCAGTTCCAGGGACCACTGCACAGTTTGCAGGACAGGTCTGACAAAGAACAACCAGTTTGTAACAGATTTAATTTGATTGCCTCTGTCTGAGACTAATTCTTGCATCTTCCGGACATGGCATGGGCAAGTACCATATTTTTGAATGATAAAAATATTCCTATATTTTTTACTTCATCAGACCTGTCTGCTATTGCTTCTCACTTAAACATATTACCTCTTTCTCTGGAGGTTAAAAATAAAGTCATGATAAAGAATGAAGAGGAGGTATTGTTAGAGAAGAGAAACAAAAGAGATCTGTTGCAGCCAGCTTTTTTTTTGTGTGTGTTCTAAACCCACTCCCATATTCTCCCTATTGTTTTAGGCTCGTTCTGTTGAGATATGCCCTCACTCCGCTTTCTACTGAAGTGTTACCACATGCTGCACCCTCCCTGCCCAGCAGCATCTGTTTTCCCTTGTGCTGACACTTCCTTACCAAACTCCACCACTCACTTGCATCAGCTCCACAATGGCCACAAGATCTGCCAGGGAGATCTCGCTCCCAATGATAAAAGCCTTGTCCTGCAGAAACCTCTCCTCAAATTGCTTCAGGGAAGTGGACAGACCCTCCATAACCTCCTGGAGCTTCTCGGAGGGCAGTGGCTGCCCTGTGAAGAGGGGAATCAGCACCTGAGGAGAGAAGGGACTTAAAAGTACAGTTGGCCGTCTTCTCACGGATCCAATCATTGTAATCTCAGTTACACCCCATGAACTACTCATGGTCATCAGTGATCTGCAGCAAAGCCACAGGAGGGGATGATGGTGGAGCTTCATGGACTGCTACAGTTCCAAGTAGCTCATGGACAGAGAGCACACGAGCAGGGCAAAGGGGCTGACCTGAACTCCAGCTAATCAGCAGCAATGTGCAGAACTAAATCACGGATTCATCTCATTTTGTCCCTGGCAGTTATATCCTCCCATTCCACCCTGTTGGGTTACAAAAGAAAAGTGGGCAACAGCTCCAAGGGAAGACAAATCTCTGCCATATTCACCCCTGTTACATCCTCTGTTTAACCAGCCAGCCAAGGCAGGTCAGCAGCTGCCTGCCCACCAGCCACCCTGGCCATGGAACTGGGTGCTGGAGGCAGCTGCCTGTCCCACAGGATGATGGAGAGGAGGGAATGGGGATGGGGAGGCACTAGAATGCTGGAAGGACTGGCTGGAAAGGCAGAAATGGCTTCCTCTGTGTGACAGCAGCCAGTGAGGCTGGGAGTGGGTCAACACCATTTTTACACCAGCCTTTCTGTGGCCTCCCAAGCACCACTCTTTAAACCACTAAAAACTTTTCCAGAGCAATCACATAACTGCAGTCCTTGTGTCTCCACTGACTTGCTGGCACAGAGGATAGTTGCCTTTCCAAGGCATTTTTAGCTGCTCACAGGGGTATACCCACCACCAGAGCCCACAGTGTTTCGCAACTACGCTGCCTCCACCTTCCACAGCTAAAGAAATACAGTTTATTAAGAGAATCAAAATTAAAGATACACATTTCAATCAGTGCAAGTTGACTGAATTTCTACTTACTGCAAGCATATTCAACAATTCAAGCTGAGATTGCTTAATCCAAGCCATGATTTTGGCCAAATACATGTGGAATCTATTTCATCAGGAAATTCATGGCCAGTTATTTTCCTCAGTGATTCCAATTATGCATGATGGGATCTCTGGATAAAATCACTTGAAACAGCATCTTCTTCCTTTTCTTTATCTCAGGGCAGTCTATCTTCTCCCATTTCTAGCTAATACGCTTCTGTTACATGGTGGCTTTATATGTTTCCATATTTTCAGTTATTCTGAGGACCTTTTCTGCATTTGGGTTATCTAATCATCTGCAGGAAGTAGTTGGATTTCTTTCTCTTAGAGCACTGCAGTAACAGCCTGCAGAGGCTGGAAGAAACTGCTTCTTGTATGAATCTGACTCATATTTGAATTGTTTCTCTGTACTCTATAACCAAAAAATCAAATGCCAATAAATCAATAAATGAGTCCTGATATGCTTTGTTAGACACAAACAAGGGCAAACTTTACAGCTGAGGAGGAAAGTTCTTACCTGTTCACTAGCAATTATGATTTCATCTGAAATTTCATACCACAGCTGTACTTGCAGGGCTGTATTTGCACCTGGGTCTCTCTGAGGATAGCTGCATTAACTGTGAGTTGGCTGGAAATAGGTGTCCAGCAAAATCATCTGATACTACATAACTTTCTGCCTCGGGGTAATTCTTTTTATTTTGCCTAAATGTATATTGACCTGACTACACTGAATAAGGGAAATCTGCATTTCTGAGTCTCTCTTCTCTCTGTCCCTGAGCCCAGTACCTAAGCGTACTGGAAGCAGAAGGCTCCTTTGGGATTTCTACCCTGATGGGGCTGCAGGGATTTGTATGAAAACAGCAAGTCTTTCTGCTTCCAGCAACAAAGTACACGCTCACCAAAGCCAAACTTCTGCCGATGTGCACGCTCTGCACAGCTGTGCAGTGAGGGGGAGGCCCCTGGAGGCAATACCCAATCAGTTATATATTCATTCAAAAATCCAGGCAATGGAACTCTGTTGGGTTCAAGATGTTCTGTACCAGATGTACTTCAAGGAAAAAAACCAAAATGGCCAAAGCTGCTTTTGCCAAATCCTGATGTTGATCAATTCAGAACAGCTCCCTCTCCGACAGCTCCTCTTGGCTGGGAATGGCCCAGGTCTGTTGTTTCAGCACGACAAACTCCCTCCGGATTGGGGGTGTTCAAATGCTCAGTATTCTTGCAGGCAAACATCACTTCACTCCACTCACATTTGAATAGTCAGTCTCCTTACCTTGATCCACATGGTCTTAGGAGCATTAGCCCGGATGTTGGCATGATGCCAGGAGAGGTATTCATCTACCCGGGCCCGTTTTTGTATGTCTGATGGGTACCAGTGGTCAGGAGTGTTGTACTTTCGACTCAGGTACAGCAGAATGGCAGTGCTGCTCACACACCAACAGGAGACAAGAGAGGGGTCAGGCAGTTGTGATGCAGAATGCTCTCACCTAAGCTCCCTCTCCTGCTCCTTCTGAACTTGCTGCTTCCACCAAAAAGTATTCAGATCAGGATTTCCAGTGGAGTCTAGGGACCATATAAAGGCATCTAATTCGTGTTGACATCAGAGATGGCCCTTAATCACCTTAGTTCCCACAAAAACTTTAACCTGCTGGAAAATCACAGCACTGTTCTGTGGTGCTGTTGGACAGTACTGGGGTAAACAAACAATAAATCTCCATTATCATCTACAGCAATGGTAACTCTACTTGCTCCTTGACTGTTCTGACCCATCTCTCCAAGACCTACACATGTTTATGTGCTTGTGTACAAAACTCTCTAATGGGTTATGCTGCCTTTTCATCAGGCCTGTCTCTAGCCTGCAGCTTCCACTGAAGTCTGTGGAAAGCCCAGCAAGGAAACCCTACAGAATCTTTTTGTGTTTGTCCAGATGTTTATACTTCCACTAACTCGCAGGAGGAGTCAGATGGAAAGATATCTTAGTCATCTGCAACAATACTTAGGCTGTTACTACAACTAAAAATGCCACAGAAAATGTGCTGACAAAATGGAAGAAAATGCAGACCCCTCTACTATCTTGGTACTACTATAGTTCAATTATTTCAGTATTATGACACCATTAATGAGTCTCCATATTAGTCTTTTAATGTAAAGCCTAAATTTTATCTCTGTCGATGTTCACTCAGCCTTTATGACTAATGCAGATAAACAGAATTCTTTCCTAGAGTAAAAGGGTTTTTCTTTTCCTAGGGTGAAAGGAATTTTTATAAGCTTTAAACATTTCCCAGAAATGTTTATAATCCCATTTTGAGGTAAGTGCATTCAGGGTGAGATCAAGAAGCTAAGTCAGCTAAATTGTTTACATTCTGAAAGATACTTCAAACAGAAAATGGAAAGAGATCAAATGAGGTTATACTATTAAAAATAACCAACACGTTCATATATACTGTGATCCTTAATCATTCCATGGGAATGACATCTTCTAAATGCAGCACAGATTGCTGGTATCCAAGGAAGTCTAAGGACTGAGTTCTTACCATTCCGCGAGGGTGAAGTCTCCGTCCTTCAGTGCTGGTACTTTCTTTAAGAGGCTGACTTTGCCAGTGCCTTGGCTATTTGATGGCTCTAAGAACATGAACAGACAAGGCTGAGGTTAGAAGTGTATCTGTCAGTGAATGATAAATGAGGTATCTGCAGCCAACTGGACAATCAGTGACCTGTGTTAGGTTTTCCTGTGATGGTCGTATTTCACAATTAAAAGGTAATGACATGGAAGAGTCAGTGTAAGAGCTGTCTGTAGAGGGCAGTCGGCTCAGGCTGGGCCTGCAGCATGGAGCAGTTCACATTTCTATACAGGAGTTCTACTGCTTGACTCAGGGACCAGGATACTGGCAAAACTTACTGACAAAAACCACTCCGTGAGAGGCACTTAGAGCACACAATGAAGGTGCTGGTATTGAAAACACCATTGCAGATAAAAAAGAACAGCTGACTTGTCTTGAGAATGATGTGTCCTATGGCTTTAGAGACAGAGGGGAAAAAGACAGAAGTCAGGATGAGGACAACTGAGCACCTACAAAATACTTAATATTTGCCAAGGGAGCAGGGTCTGGGAAAGTTGAGTTTGCATACAGAGCATCCTAATGAGGACAGATGGTTGCTACTCCTGGTCCAGTTCTGACAGGCACCACCAAAACAAAGTAATTTTCCCGCAGTTTGTAAATGTGGGTGACTAGCTAGGATGGTCACGATGGAAAGCAACTGAAAAGCCCTGTGCCCCCAGAGATCACTGTAGTGGCTGATCAACCAAAGAGAACCCAACTAGATAACAGACACACTGAGCAAAATCTTTCTCCTGTTTGTTTATCTCTGAAAAGTAGAGGGAATTGAGCACTTACAAAGAAAGTAAATGTTGTCAACAGAGCTGATCCCTCAGCAGATATGTAGCTGAGGATGTTTCCAAAGTTTTTGACTGGAAAAACATGAGTGCCAGCAGTACGACTGTAGGTTCATAAAATAAGCCAGATGTGGACATTTGCCAGGGGCAAGGAAGCTCAGACACCTCCACCCTTTATTATTCCTGACTCTGTGCTACACCTGACTCTGCATGTCAGCCTACCTCTGATAGGAAAATGCAGGAAGACACCATCCCATAAGAATTTAAACTCCACAGTCCCCTGGAGGCATCAACAGCTGACCATCTAATCAGACTTTTAGTTTCCTGCTGCTGGCACTGCTCTTGCCAGTCGGTAGTTAAATTGCCAGGGAACTGTTCAACAGTCCAGGAACACCTGAGCAGAAAAGCTCTGAGGAATTTGTGTGCTTTGCTTGTTTTAAGTGCCCCTTAGAAGGAGGAGGGAGAAAAAAAAAAAAAAGAAGGGCTCTTTAACTAAGAGTGATCTCCATCCCCAAGAACTATTTGCCCCCATTCCGGAGGCAGTGACACTGTCTGCTTTACTGGACAAATGTGCAGCAGGAAATAAGTCTCCAGGAAATAAAACCACCCTCTGGACTATCAAATTTGTTTGCATGTGGTTTGGGAAGGGGTGGGAGAAGGCAAGTAGCTGCATTACAATTACAGACTCCTTTCCCTTTATAGATTTCACATAATGAGGCAAATCAAGCACAGCAGACATTACCACCCTGTTTTCCTTTCTAGCTGACTAGCCTCTACCTTGTTTCTTTGAGAAGTATTTTTTTTAAATTCCAGTGTAAGTAGCTTCATCAGAGACTAAGGTTCACATCCATCTGCTGTCTGAAGGGATTCAAACCCATGTGTTCCATCTCAGTGGGAAAAGTTTCTGGCTACCTGCTGTGATGGTGGCCTCCAGCTTAGCTGGGTAAGAGGTTCCACGTGCAGAACCAGGCAGCACTGTCAGGAGAGGCAGGAAGACAGAGCTTCTTAAGAATAAGAGCTAGACAGAAAGTGCAAGTTAAGCCTAATAATTGAGGAAATTTAATATAAAAATGCCCAAAAATCAAGCCAGCAGGCCAAGTACAAGGTGCCTCACACACAATTTGTATGACAGAAACAGCAAGGCAAATTTTTGTAATCTATTGTCATGCAAGGAGTTGCTTGGGGAAGGTGCTTGGTCCTGTGCTTTTAGAAGGGCTCCAAAGGCCAGTGGTCATCACACACCCAGCTCTGGTGAGATCTGGTGAGTGGTCAGGGGGTCCTTGGAAAAAAGCAGCAGAAAGTTTCCAGTCAGTAATGCTTCCAACTAATGAGCACTCCCTTGTCAGACCCAGTTGTTGTCCTGCTGTCTGTGTTTATTATCCAAGGTAGCAGGAAACTAAGAAACAAGGACATGAGAAGTAAGCAGTGGATGAGGGCAGCCTGAACCAGATTTCAGCCAGCTTTCATCATACAGCAGTCCTAGCAGGAATACTGAGCATATTTGTTCCGTGATGGGACTAACACGTCATTACATCAGGCTGGACAGTAGGTCGGTGTCTGTAACACAGCCCAGAGATGGCACCTCATGTGCTCTGGTTTGTACAAAGTCTTTATACACAGAAGAAAAGACCTGTGCCAAGACTCTGCAACTGAGCTGAGAACTGGCAAATGCCTTGGTGTGAACACTAACTGCAGGCAGCTTCATTGGGACCAACTGCTTATTGTGTGAAAATAGAGACCAATATTTGTGTTTGCTGTTTAACAGAGTTTAAGCTTCTGCCTCTCTTCCAGCCAGCAGAGCCAGCCTTTTTGTTTAGTGGTATTAGGTGGCCTATCTTTATCATTCCTGTGATGTTGGCTTGACTTATGGTTCTGTTTAACATCAGTTGTATCTGGTGTAATTAGATCTTGATGTCCCTCAAGAATATATAGATATATATATATGTGTGTATTGTTGGGCTTTGAGGAGTAACTCTAACAAGGAAAGTATTACACTGTAAAAAAGGCAAGGCAGGCTGCACACACAAGGAATTCTTAAGTGTAAGTCATAGAAGGAGGGAGACATTGCTGAATGAAAAGAGCAGTGGACAAGATTTTACAGAAATAGAAAGGAAAAAACTCCAGTCTATTTGCCAGTCATGTCCCTGCCTAATCATGTCCTCAGCTAAGGATTTCCAAGTACTGTGCTTTGCCTTGTGCACAAAAGCAACAATTTTCTAGGAAAATGCAATATGTAACTGGGCAATAGTTATATAGTTGGGCGAGCCCGAACAGCTGAGTGTTTCTGCAAAGTACAGCATTCCCAGAGCACTCCTGGGCTGCTACTGCGACTCATGGCTAGGCTTCGCGAACGAACCACTGCGACTAATTTGCTAGAAATGGCTGGAGGAACATTGCTTGGTGATCCACAAAAATAGATGCAGCGGAGCTAAGAGACCGCTCTGGGAACAAGAGTCGCACGGTCAAACCACTGCGTTCAATGCCCTGGGCAGCGCACGGATTCAGCATCACTCGGGTGACCCCGGGAGCTCGTCCTTCCCTCCCACCAGGCCGAAGGACGCGCTGCTGCTCCTCTGCCGAGAGGCGAAGGGGCTCCCCCGGGGGCCGGGAGAACAAACTCGCCGCAGGTCCGGGCCCGCACTGGAGGGCTCAGCCCGGCCCCCGCCCGGGGATGGCGTTCCAGCGCCCCGGAGCGCGGCTCGTCCGGCCCCTCCCCGCCCGGGGACAGGCTCGGTGCCCGCCGCGGGGACCTTTCCGTCTCCTGCCCTGCTCTCACCTGCACGGGGCTGCTCCGCGCCGCTCCCCGCCGCCGGCCTCTTCCCCAGCACCGAGTCTGCCAAGAGCCAAGAGAGGGGCTGAGCCCGCCGCCCCGCCGGGCTGCGCCCGCCCCGGCCCCGCTCTGTGTCGGGGCGGCGCGCCCGTCCCACCTTTGAACAGCTCCACGTGCTTGAACTCGAAGGGGATGTTGTTGCTCCGGGCGAAGATGTAGATGGAGCGGCAGGGCTGCGAGAGCAGGTCCAGGTACAGCTCCAGCCCCATCCCGACCCGGCCCGCCCTGCGCGGAGCTGCCGCGGCTCTGCCGCCGGCCGCCCGGAGCCGCCCCGCATGGGCCGGCGGGGGCCGAGCCGCGTCGGGCGGGAGGTGCCCTCTGTCCCTCCCCTCCTCCCTTCCCCGGGCCGCGCCGGGCGGGGGGCGGTGGCTGTGCGGGGCACGGAGCCGGAGGGAGCGGGGTGTGAGCCGTGGGGGGATCGCGGGGCGCCAGCTTCCTGCGGGGTGCGGTCTGGATAATGCCAGAGAAGCCCAGGAGAGCCCCCCCCCCCCCGACCGTGGCAGGGGCGGGAAGGCACGGCTGGAATTTGGGCAGAGGGCACAGAATTCCCTATCCCACCGTCAAGCGGCCCTGGCCCGCTGGGGCTGGCACCGTGCCTATTCATTTTCCTCCAGGAAAGGAAGGTAACATGAGAGAGAAACTGCGAGTAACAGTCTATTGCCAGCCTCAAAAGAGAGGCTGTCACTAAGCACTGAGAGAGCAGGGGTTGTCATTGCAGCCTTGGCTGGCACCAAAGGGGCTCGGGAGCTGCTCTCACCCTCAGCATCCCACCGTGGCTCTTAGAAGGTAAATGCTTGTTCTGGTAACACAGCTCTGCAGGGATGTGCCACTCTGCAGACAAGGCCTTTGCACAACATCCTCTCAGCCAGCATTAATCTCACACCGCCAGATCTCAGGATGGTTTTCAGTTCAGAACATAATTCTTTGGTCACGTAGTCTCTGCCCAGTCCTGTGAGGTGACACCTGAATGGCAGTGAAGCGTGGAGGACTTCTCTGCAGGCATTACATCTGCATACTTACTCAAAGTGACTTTCTGCTCTCCCTGGTATTTGTCACTTCAGATTTCCACGCAAGTGGAGGAGAACTAAAGAGGCTTAGACTCAATTCAAGCCCTTGCACTGGGTCTGCAGCATTTCACAGCTGTGTGATTCAGGGAAGGTGACATGCTGGCTGAGTGCAGGGACTTCTGGGACTGGGAGATAGAGCAGCTGAACCACTTAGAGCAAAGTCACCTCCAGTCAAACCCACCTCGGCTCAGCTGACACCTTTTTATCAGTGTTGTGCCATAGAGCCTGTGTGTTGCACAAATCTTTGGAAAGAGCTATGTGAACCTCAGGGAGAGGGAACTGGAGGATCAGTTGCTTTTTTTTCTTGTAGAGAGGATTGTTACCAAGGGTGGTGAGAAGGCTCAGCTACTGAGCTCGGAGCTCTGGGTAAATTACAAACTGGAACACTTTCAGGGGTTTAGAACTTTCAGATTTAGAACCACGCTATAAGAGTTTTTCAATTTCTCAGCCAGAACGGGGAAAGGAGCTGTGCACACCCTCCAGTTCCCCTGCATGCACAGTTTACCCTCTAGAGCACCTGCACCAGCACCAATATGCTGGAGATCAAGGTGTTGTGGTAGGTGCTTGAGTTCAAACTGCTTCAGTACAAAGGAATCTTAAATGTTAAGGGAGTGGGGAAAAGGAGCGTGAAAGTGGCTCTGCACAGGTAATAGTCTGAGAAGTCTTTGTGCTTCAGAGTGGTTGCATGTCCCTACTCAGAGATATCCCTGTGAAGAGTTTGTTGATCTCAGTGGTGTGCAGCAACCTTAGCAGCGTGGGTTTGCTTTGCTCCTTTATTTATGATTCAGTTGATCTGTTAGTCCTATCTGGACTTCAAAGATCTTTTCATGTGCCTCCTGGAAATGTTCCTTCCTTAAGTTTTCCTCCAATTTGCTGACTGCGTTGCACAGCCCACTCAACCCAAGAGGTATTTTTATCTGGTTGTGTTATAGGCCATTTGATTGATTATTCCTGGCTCCAGGCTTGTGCTTCTAGCACTGTATTTTCACTTAACTCCATCACCTCAAAGGCCATTTTTCCTGCCCTTATTTTCTCTGTCAGCTTTTTGGGAACAGGAACAAGACAGAAAAAACGCTTTAAGTTCTGCAATTTATTTCTTAGTAATTTAGAAAAGGTCTCAGGATGTGGATCTGCTTTTTAACTATTCCTCCCATTTTATGTATCCCAGCTTCAATTTATTCTAAAAGTCACAGGCTCTCACCTATTTCCAAATAGCCCCTGGCAAGAGTTGAGCAAATTGAATCGAACAGCATGTTAAACTGACACTGGAGGTGTGACCCTCTCCCTTTTCAGGGTGAAAGGGGAGTGGACACTCAACAACAGACCTTGCAGGCAAGGCAGGCAAAACTCTTGCACAACCTGCTGGGTTTTGGCAGGCAGCTCTCAGGGCTTTCAGTCTGGGAACTGGAACCTGACAAGATCAAATGACACAAAATGCAGAGGTGTAGGGATAGCAAAAGGCAAAGTACAAGGATGAGTTGCCTTATCTCCACTATTTAGAGCAAAAAACAAGGCATCTGTTGTACAACTCTGTGACCATCCAAGGAGTTGCTCTAGGGAGGTGCTTTGTCCTGTGTGCATAGAAGGGCCCAAAATACCACTGGTCACTGCACCGTGAACATGCAACAGACCAGAGACTATGGGAAAAACAATTTAAAATCTCTTCCTGTCACCATGACCAGGCTGGAGTGAGGCGAGTGTGCTTATCCTTTGTGACACAGAGGTGGAGGAGCACTAGAGAGCCAGCTCTGAACATAGTTCAGGCTTGGTTTTGAAGGCAGCCGTCCTCACAGGAGCACACAATGGGTGACATTTAAGGAACTTGTGCCTTATTCCAACAAGCAGAAAATTGGCTCAAGACTCTTACATGGAGTACTTGTGCCACAAGTATCATAAATTAGAAAATGAAAAGAAAGACACTTTATTTACCTTGGCTTATGCAATGGTTTGCGTGTAGAGCAGCCCTGTCTGGAGGTTCTGCAGGGAGATGTGTGTCAGGAAAGGCTCTGCTCCCAAGCCCGGTCTGAGGTTTGTCAAGGTTAGCACTCTGCAGAATAGGCTCTTGGTTTTGGTTATTTCTCTGCTCTGATTCTACTTGTGCAGAAGCTGTGGGAGACATTTATTGTGCTGGTAGGAAGCTTGCTCTCTACAAGAAAGGGAAAAGTTGGAAGTCAGGAATCTTGAAGTTAGGGTAAGTACAAAGGTGCCAACAGCAGAGTGCAGCGAGGCTGGGCAGCCTTGGTGAGGCAGCGAAGGCACCTCTTTGATTGCAGGGTGCACAGCAGCCCAGCTGGTGACTGTGGTAAAGCTGCAGGTTACAGAGGGAAGGAAGTGGTTGGTGGTACAACGTAAACAGGCTGTTCTCGTGAGGCTCAGCACTGCTGGCAACTTGAGCAGTGGGGCAGCATCGTCAGGGGTTGCTGCTCAGGCACCCTTGGGGCAAGAAGAGAGCTCCTGTCATTGACTTTACTCATTGGCATGCAACAGGCTCTTCTCAACAAACCTACCCATAAAAAATCAGGTCAGAAGACAAATATCCCTGCATGTGTCAGCACTGAAAGTGAAAAAGTTTTGGGGAAAAGCTGACTTTTCATCACTCACATTTAGGATTTCCCGTAGGCTGGAGGAACGGAAGGTAAAGGGACCAGCCTGCTTGGCTGCTATAGCTCAGCCCACAGGCATGTGTGTTGCAAGCTGTAGTTCACGTGCCCTTTTGAACTAAAGGGCAGGTTTACTCAGGAGACAAACACAGAAGAGGGAGCTGGCTCATTCCCCAAAAACAGTAGGTCCAACTGAAAACATGCGTGAGATTGTTTGAGCAGCTAATTGCACCTTTTCTGAGCACTGTCATGACGTGCATTCAGATGGCTGACATCTCACCCCCAGTGTTCTGCAGGGCTGTCTCTGTGAACAGTGTAACCAGCCAGCACAGACAGACTTCCAGATACAACCAGAGCTGAACCAGGAGGCGGGAAAAAACAATTCTGCAAACTGGAACCCTCCTTGCGGAAGCCTGTACCTGGAAATGGGAGGTCACAGGACAGGAGGACAGGAAGGCAGGAGGGACACGAAGGGGCACAGGCAAGAGGTTGTAAAGGGTGCTGCACAGGTGTGCAGGATGACTCAATGTCCACTTCCTTCCAAATCCTGTTTACAAATCCAAACAGAGCTACACCACCTGGCAAATGTAACCATTAACCTTACTAGAGGATCTGATGAGACAAAAGAGTAGTGGAACATTAACTGTATTTGGGGCATTACTCAGCTCTTGTACTGAATGCTCTGCTCACCCAGGGCTGGCCAGCACAGCTCCCACTGCCCTCAGTGCTGGCCCAGCCACGACAGCCCCCATCAGTGCACACAGCCTGGCCTAAGTGGCTTCTGTTGAGCTGACAAAGCCACTGTGGGAAAACAGAGCGAGCACTGGTGTGGTTACAGTGGGGAGTGTGTGGCTGGCAGCAGCTTGACCAAGAAAAGCAGCTTTTCGCCACTGTGCAGGGTGTTCTTTGTAGAGTGTGATATGAGTCTGTGGTCAAGGAATTTTATTGACAGGACTAACCCCATCCTTCCCAGAAGCTGGAGGCCTCCCTTGGGTACCCACACAGCTCCCTGCTCCTGGGCACTGTGTCCCTTTGCTCCTACAGATGATGCAGCAGCATCTAGTGGCCAGGTGCTCTAAGAGCCCTGGCAGTGTCCCCAGCAGGGGCTGGGTCCTGACCTGCCTCTTACCTAAAGAGTAAAAATCTTCCAGCAGAGCGTTTTCACTTTGCAGAGTGAAAACAATTATTTTTTCCTTGTTTCAGGTAAATCTATTCCACCATACCCTCAGGAAACCTTTGCTCTTGTCTGGAAAACTCTGAACAGAGGTTGAGAAGGCAAATCTAACTGGCTCCCATTTCCACACAGACTGAATCACCTCAGTCCTCAAGCAGATCCAGTGGTGCTGGAACATGAAAGAAAAGCCTTCAGGGCTACAGCTCCCATGCTGCAGTGCACAAGAGAAGAAAGCAGCTCACAGCAGTTTAAAATGTACTTTTCTTCCCTTCTAAGTTGCAGAAAGGCTGTGAGTAAAGGGAAGTGCATTTTGTGGAATGGTGTTTCTGTATGATTTTTAGAAGAAATGCTGAAAGACTACAGTAAGCCTTCATAAAATAATCTATTTTATTAGAGCATAATCCTCTAATTCTGGCTGACCTGCTTTAGGAGCTGCTGCTTGAAACTCTCCAGCAGTTCAGGTGCAAACTGATCAGCAGTTAAGTTCTTAATGTTCATGATCCCTTCATGGGCTTCCTGGAAGAGCTCCTTCCCCACAGCTTCTTCCACCCGCCTGCGCCACTCCGCCAACTTTGGCCTCTCCTCAAAGAGGTTGTAGCCAGCACCTACAGGCTGCAGGGAGAGAGAGAGCACCCGGGAGTGAGTCAAACAAGGCATTTACCAGGGATGGGACCAAAGGAAGGACCGACAGGCTTTTGGCTCAAGGCAGCAGTCAGTCATCACATCGGGTGGAGCTCATCTCTGGTTCTTAGCTCATAGGAAGCAAGTGGTGACATCCTCAGCAGCTGCTGTCCCCTGGGACATGCAGCAAACAGCTCTGCCATGGCTAACCCCAGGACTGTCTAACACAGAACATGGAGGTTCATGCACACCAGCACATCTCTTCCAAATATCTTTACTTTCTCTGCCTAATTTGTAATTTATCTTCTTTGACCATATTTGACCATATTTCTATAGTAAGAACTGTGTCATCAGAGTAGGTGTTCCCTGGCAAACTTAATTAGGGTCAAAGTCAAAAAGGAACAAGACTTAACCCCATGGAAGGGTTAACTGCAGGGAGCTCTGCCATTACCAAGGTGGTGGTGCAGCAGCCACCCCTTGGCCTGGCCTGCCCACAGCCCAACCCACATACCCAGCAGCAGGTTGATGCTCACCTGCATGAGCTCCACCAGTGCTACAAGGTCTGCCAGGGAGATCTCACTGCCTGCGATGAAGGGCTTGTCCTGCAAGAACTTCTCTTCAAACTGCTTTAGGACAACATTGAGGTCCTCAATAAGAAATTCCAGTTTCTCTGCAGAAAGCGGCTGGCCTGTGAGGATAGGCAGCAGCACCTGGCAGGGAGAAGAAACAAGTTGCTCTTTTAAGTGATTCCTTCCAAACCTGGTCATCACCTTCTCTTTGACCCTCTCTGAGGATCCCTCACCAGCCAGGCAAGAGAACAACTGGAACTGCTCACCTCCCTTGCCAGGTCAACATTAATGTCAGTCACTACTTCCTGCCTCTCCTTGTCTCCTCCCTAGAAATCTGTATTTTCAACCACAAGAATCTCCTCTCAAGGGAAGACTGCATCATCTGCCAGCAACTGCGTTTCGTTTTCCAGTAGGAGGTTGGTTCTTTCCATGAAGCCGAGCAGCAGGCGCTGAGCTGTGTCTGGTGAGAGCTGCTCACCCAGGATGAGTTTGCTCTGGGTCTCACAGAGCAGTGGCTGCACCATGAAGGATTCAGGCCACTTCAGTTAGGCTCAGCTGAGCAGCCAAGCCAATTCCAGATCTAGTTTTGTTCCAGTCTGTCACCTGACTTGTACATTTGCTCGGGAAGGCCCTGCACACAGGTGGGCCATTGCACTCACAGCTCTTAGCACTTAACTTTTGGTATATGATGGTCTCACCTTCGATAAGAACACCTTGCTCCCCTTCGCACGGATGTTGGCGTGCTGCCATGACAGGTACTCATCAACCCTCGCCCTTTTCTGCAGGTCAGATGGGTACCAGTGATCAGGAGTCTTGAATTTCTGGACAAGGTACAGGAGGATTGCGATGCTGCCCAAAGAGTGAGACAGACAGTGAGCTGATCACCTGAGAGTAAAGCACCTCATCCTTTCTTCTCCCCCCAAATTTTGTGCTGCTGGACAAGCAGCAACACAAACTTGATCAGAGTCAGGTAGAAGTGCAGGACACGGAACTGCCACAAGGCACAGCACAGGAGAGAGTTTGTGCTGGCTCAACCAGCTGCTTGTGGGCAGCAATTATCTGATACATCCGCCCAGCGAGACAGAGGTGGCCTGCTGGCACAGTTACCCCATCAACACTGTTGAGCAAATAGGAGCTGCAGAATGAGTTCATACCAAAGCTGACCTTCACTGTGCCCAGCCATTCAGCGGCAGGTGCCTGACGTCAGATTTCCTGCACTACCTACAGCCTCCAGCTGCAGGCAGAGAGCAGGAGGACACGTGGACAGGTATTTAACCTCAGAAACACTGCCTACAAGCAAGGTAGCTCCGAACAGCAGCCCACAGATTTTTGCACTATCAATGCTGTTTGAGTTGTTTACATTAGAAGGATTTTCTTGAAACGTAGGTTTGTTGTGTACAAGTGGAACCGATAGGAAGGAAGAAAAAAACTGCCTGGGCTGGAGTCCCAGCAGTGCCCTGGCAGAATCCAAGCTTTGGGATAAACAATACTGCAGGTAGGGGTTGAGCTTATTTGAGCCTCACCTCTCTGCTAAGGTGAAAGAACCATCCCTTAGTGCAGGCACCTTCATCAGGACATTCACCTTCCGGAACTCCTCCGTCTTGTGCTGCCCTGAGGAGGGAAATGAGAAGTTTTACTTGGGAGGGATAGTCAGGTCTTGTCTGCAACACCTGTGGGGACCATTTGGCCTCAAGTTCCTGGTTTTGATTGTACAAATATAGTCTTATATCAAGCTTATAACCAATCAATAACTGCTACAGGGTGAATAGGGGGGTTGCCCTATGGTATCAGCTTACTTGCTTATTGTCTGCATACCAGACCCACCTCTTGACCACAGGCAGAATGGCTAGGAGTCCTTTCATACCAATAGTGCTTGTCTACTCAGGGCTCTATCAGCTCCAAGTTTGTGCCTGGAGGTACCTGTCCTGTACAAACCCAGAGTGAGCACTGAGTGCCTTAGAGGAAAGGGATCTCACTATCAGAAACACCACCAACATGGACAGTGAGAAAGCAGTTTATTTTTTTTTTCCTGGATAATGTAATTTATATTCAACTCTCTTTTTAGTCCTCAGATGAAAATAAATGTCTATGATTCCATATAAAGATGGTACTTCATTACAGTCAGCTCCTGTGCATTTTGTCATATTTTTTGTCAGAGAAAATATGGATTTGTTGCTTTTAAGCTATCTTCTGGGTCCCCCCTGAAAGGTAGGCAGAGTGAATCTGACAAGAGAAGGTGCTTTGTTCATTTGAGGTCTCAACATGCTCCGTTGTGTCTGAACCCAGTCCCAGAAGCCTTGTTTTCTGTGACTTGTTTGTGCCAGCCTTTTCCAACCACTGGCTTCAGTCACACATGTGTACCTGTGTATTCAAGCCTCTCTAATGTGTAACTAACCTTATGCCATGTCCTGCTGTGTGAGTCACCTGAGAATCTGTGTGCCAGAGGAGATGTTCTGGAAGTGATTTTAGCTTTCCCACTACCTGGCAAACCTGATTTGTGACTATTCCCCCGTCACTTGGCTCGCAGCCCGTCTCCCCCACCCCCTTTCAAAAAGATGACATGTGAAGATTCCAGGTCCTCTCAGGTGTCCTTTGAATGTCGTGTGATTTCTATCCATTCTCACTCTTTCCACCCCTTTCCTTGAGACCTGCCCTACTGGGGGCCCTGGAGCTTTTCTGAAGGGACACATTCAGTGCACCAGCTCAGTTCTGAGTATTGATTCCCTCACCTGGTCCTCACATGCTGTGCAGTGATGGGTACTAGTGCAGCAAGGCCTCCCACACTGTGTCCCAGGGTGAGCTAACCCAGCTGCAGGTACCTGGAGCCCTTCCCTGTGGTTTGAGAGGTGCACACACTGTAGGAATGGGATGCACCTTTAGCATTCCCATAGCCCAAATAACCCATCTTAAATGCACTGGCCAAAAGCAGGCACTGATGCCCTGGGGCACAGAGCACTGGGAAACTGTGACTTAATTCACTTTCCTTCCTCTCAGTTCCCTGATACCTATATTCCAGTTGTTCCATTCTCCTTGATGCTCTCATTGTTTGCCTGCCATCTCCTTTGCACCAGTCACACCACAACAATTTATTTATTGGGAAAGAAGGGTAAGGACACAAGATGAGCCTGCCCCTAGTTACAAACAATTGCAAAAATTTTTGCTATGAAATAGGTGGGAGGAAAGCCACAGCAAGGTACAATCAACGCACAGCTAAGGTGTGCAGGGGAACACCCAGAGACTAAACCACATCACCCCTGAGATCTGAGTCACAACTTGGAGCCTCTTTTGTTCCTTTATCAATTTCAGCCCCAGAAGCCTTCTTATCTTTCACTGTTTTTAAGCATTACTTACTGAGGCATTGTTATGCCCAATACATTACCTTAATTTCAAATCCAGCAGAGCTCTGTAAGGGTTGAAAGACAGCTTTTACCAGCTTCAGTTACAAAGAAAGAAGATGCAGATCTTTGGGCATCCTTCGGTGAAAACACCCGATACCCCTTGGACAGGCTCCTATCAGTTATCAGTTGGTTTTAGCCCAAATAAAACCACCTTCCTTTCTTCATTTATCAGTGTTCAGATCACTGGCAGCTGCATTGTTTCGCTCCACAGCCTTCACAAGTCTGCCCTCAACCCTCTCAAAATAACCTGTCTACAAACGGCCTGACCCAATGGAACCCCCAAAGGGACAGCCCTGCCCTGCCCTGCCCGCACATGGGGACACATGGGCAGTGAGGACCCTCATACATGAGGACCCTCCCACGGGGCTGTTAACCCCTGCCAAGAGGAGAAGAGCTGCTCTGCAGCAACTGCTGCTGCTCACTGGAGCACAAAGCTTTTTAAAGAAGTTTAATTAGGGAACAAGAACTGCACACCTCGGCTGTCCTTGCCCATACATGTATGTCCCACCTCTGAATTTCTGTTTCCCATTAACTGGGGAATGCCCTCAGACCTGGCACATCCTGAGCGCTTCTCAGAAAAGCCTCTTTTATCAGACTCGCTTTCTGCTGGGGTGGAGCCGATTTCAAAGATACCACACGCCTTTGCAGAGTCCTCTTTGTTGCAGAGGAGCAGAGGTACTGAGATGACTACTTAAAAAACAGGGGTGCACTGGACAATTAGGTCCTGTTTTTGTGTAGGCACCAGGAACCCACTGCAGCGGGAGGGCCACCTCGCCCTCTCGCAGCATCTGGCACTGATGGGGACGGTGAGTAACCCGCTTCCACCCGCGGGCTGGAATCCGGCAGCTCCGCCGGGAGCGGCGAAGGGACGCGGGGCGCCCGCGGGTGGAGCAGCTGGGCACCCGCTAACCCTGGGGCTGGGGACACCGAGAGGACAGGGGGACCCCCTCGCCGCCGCCCCCGGCCCCGCTCACCCTTCATCAGCTGCACCCGCTTGAACTCGAAGGGGATGTTGTTGCACCGGGCGAAGATGTAGAGCGCCCGACAGGGCTGCGAGAGCAGGTCCAGGTACAGCTCCAGCCCCATCCTGCCGCCGCTGCTTCTGCTGCCACCGCCGCCCGCTCCCGTTTCGTTGCGTGCGATGCAGGGTGTGAGCAGCACCGCGCCCGCTCCGGGAGGGGCGGCAGCGCCGGGCCCGCCCCGGGGCGGAGCGCAGCTCTCCCGCTCCGGCCGCTCGGGGCAGGGCCGTGCCCGGGAGCTCACAGGAGAGCGGTGATGGCACTTTTTGGAGCAAAGTTTCAACCGGGCTCTGCCACCTCACATCTAATCTCTGGCTTGTCCTAATAACTGCCCTTAATCCCTTAATGATAAGGAAACCGCAAGGCTGAGGGGGCGTGGGTGCTCAAGAGGCAGATCCTGGTTTTGCCCCGTGGGAGCTCGCAGTTCTTGCACAAGAGGACTTTCCATTCCTGCGATTCCATCACCAGCCCAGACACCCGTGCTATGGAAAAACAACTGGAGAGCAAGCAGTCACGCAACAGGAAAACACCCATTGATTCACTGGTTTATAAACCAAACCCACATTGGTCCTATCTTCACAAGATTCAACCATTCTTCCCAATACCCATCCCTTCAAGATTCCCAGCCCTTCATTTTGCTTCAAGAATGTATTGGTAATGCTGGTGTACATATATTTTGCCTTACACAACAATAAGCCAGATCTGGAGCCTTTCCTCCTGAAGGAAAAGCAACCCATGGAGGGTAGTTGCAGGCTGCAGCTACGTGGCAGCTCTAAGCCCTCTGCCAGGACAGATAAAATACTAGTGGCATGTGTCAAATACAGATTTATGGCTTGCAGTGACACTACCTGGCTCCAGGACATTCATATTAGACATCAGACATTTCAGTCTGCATTAACACCAGCCTAACAATAATACCTGCTGTTACCACTGGTACAGAACACTGGAAGGAAACAACATTCCTTCCGAAGTTCTGTCCTTTCCTGGAAGGCAAGAAAAGAACAAGGCACAAGACTATAACAGTGAAAAATCCCTTCAACAATATCTCCATCCCTAATCATGAAATATCCTGAGTTGGAAGGGACTCACAAGGATCATCAAGTCCGACTCCCGAGCCCCGGAATCTTTTATTAGACACTGTTTTAAAAATATATATATAGTATTTATTTAAAAGTTGCAGTCACTTCAGCCTAGAGCAGCTTTTCAAACACTTCTGCTACAGGCACTGTACAGGTGTTTATGCATTTGCAGACACAGCTGCTTGTGCAGTAAGACAGAACCATTAGTTGTTCCAGGGCAGAAGGGCCCATCCCTCACCGTTGGAGGACAGCTGTTCCATCAAGCTCGTGCTCAAGAGCTGGTGGCAGTTCTACACACGCCAGCAGGATACGATGCAAAGTCCTCTTCCAGATATCTGTATCTCAAAATTTATCTTTTTTTTCAACCAGTAAGTGAACTCTGTTCCCAGTGTCCTTGAAAGAGAAACAAGGCCGGTAACAGCTTCAGCTATGATAAGGTTGAGGAGCCAACCACTGAGGCCCGTTCAGAGACCACGACTGAGCGTTACTGTGCTGGGGACCAGTCCATGTCCTGTCCCACTCAGGGGCTTCAGTGCCACGAAACACGACCATCTCAGCTTCCATTCGTTCAGGCTCGTTTCTGTGCTCGCTCGTTCTGTTCAAAATTAAAGATGAGAAGGTGACTGAAGATGTCCGTGACTCAGAGTCACACAGAAGGGACTTCAGGGAGCAATGGGACAATTTAATAATCTTTTCTGCCCCAGTTCTCAAACATTCCTAGTCTAGAACTCTAAATCATAATTTTTCAAGGATAGACATTCATCAGGAGTTCTCAAATGAGAAGGCAGAACACTTGCCCAAATCATGCAGCACAAGGTCTACTATGGATTCCTAGTCCACCCATCTGGCACAGTAAATGCTACCCTGCTTTTGTCTGAAAGCTCTCAACCTTCCCACTGGTGTATAAACACGGGCCTGCAGATAATGCTTTCCTGTTTTGGGATACCCAACTCTAGTCAACATAGCTGTACAGTCCAGTCCTAAACTCTGTAATGACAAAAGGTTGAATCTCTGCTTTTCATTTGCAGTACACTGGGTAGCTGCCAAAATCCCAGCTCCAGAGGTAAAGAGAAAGGCAGAATAGAAAAAAACCCACCACAAATCATAGAGTTGTTTTGGTTGGAAAAGACCCTTAAGACGATTGAGTCCAAGCATTAAACCAGCACTGCCAAACCTACCACTGTGTTTCCAAGTATACATGTCTTTTAAATCCCTCCAGGGATGCTGCCCACCTTTAAGAGAAAACCTCTTCCTTCTCTCCTCACCCTTTCTGAGTATTCCATAATGATGCACCCACAATGCTGCCTTCACACCGAGATGGAATTCTCTCAGTTAAAGATCCTGGACACTAATACTTGTGCTAAGCATGAATTGCAGTAAACTGCACAAGCTGTAGTTTGATTTTTTATTTTATTCCCTAACTCAATTACCTTGACTGTCTTCTCGAGCTTACACAGAGCTGCCTCATATTGCTGCACCAAAGGCTTTAATGATTTGCCCTTCATGGGGTGTTTCTGTATGTCTCGGATGCCGGCATCCCTCAACATCCGCAGAAACCGACGTTCCTGCAACAAAACAGACATGGAAGATGAGACACCTCACTACCCATCAGCTAGAAAATGAGCACATCTTGGAACATGTTGCCTAGTCAGGAAATAATTGAAGTTTCTGTGCACAAAGCTCAGCTGACTGGAAAAGGTGGGAAGTAGTATGAACTTTATCTCCCTCATGCCCCTGCATGCATGCTTATCAAATGAACCCCACACCAAAGACATACCTGAATTCTAAGGACCAAGCTGAAGGCAACACCTACTTTTCCTGCACGAGCTGTTCTTCCAACCCTGGAAACAGAAAAAGTAGGTTCAAGTCAGTTTGAGCCCCATAGTCACTGCCATTATCAGCTCCAAGAGTCTGATTCTGAAACTCTTCACACTGAAGCAAGTCTGATTCCAAGCAATGCTATGGGCTTAATTTTTCTTCAAAAGCTATTTGCATATTAAAGTAAAAAGAAAAACTAAAAGTCCTTTTAAGTGCATGTCACCTTTGCTAAGCATTTCAAAGCAAACCAAGCTCAAGACATCTCCCTGTTGTTCCTGGCTGCCTTACCGGTGAATGTACGTCCTGATGAACTGCGGCGCATCATAATTTATCACATAATTCACTCCTTTAACGTCAATCCCTCGTGCAGTGGCATCTGTGCTGATTAACCTGGTTGTAAATGTATATATAGTTATTTTCGGGCAACATCTCTGGCACTATACACACAAGTGAAACACAGCACAATTCTTGCTGATCTCTGTTCAAACTGGTCAGCCAGCCTCTGTCTCTGAGTGTGGCAGGAGCACTGTAAGTCACTCCTCACTGTCACTGGTATTACTAGCTTCCCACAGACCTCCAAGCATCACTACAGGCCTGTCACCCTCTGTTATGCATGAAAAGCTACTGGGTGTTTCCAGGTTCTCCAAGCATGGAACACTAAGCCAGACAGCTCCCAGTGCACTGGAGGTTACAAACCTCTAAGGTATCTGAACATTCCATAAAGGTAATGAAGGCAGAGAGCAAGGTGAGAAATTCCAGTAGTCGAGGTTCAGATAAAAAGGAAACCCAGAAAATTATTTACCAGTATTTACCTTCTTCTCAGAGACACTCCACAGATACAATCTCATACAGCTACCAAAATCACAATGTAAATCAAACATTTGGATAGAAGTAAAGCTGTATGCCAGTCTGAGCAGGGACTGCTTTGATAGGAAGCACTAACACTGTGTACAGTTCAAACACCAATATCCATTTCCTTCCTACAAGCACCAGATGCCCAGCACACACAATAAACTTCAGATTTGCAAACCTGTGTGTTTTGGGCAACTCTGAACATGCAGTTACATTTACTACTTGCCATGAAATAACACACAGAAATTCAGATTGCAGCTAGATTAGAATAGGCCACATTACATGCAGGACAAACAATTCAAAGTCACAAGTCCAAGCCTCACACCCATTCTGCCAGACTCCTGCACGCTGTTTTAGAGGACCCTGTGTAGCTGTGTCCTTGGTTCTGCCTAGTTTTTCTCAATGAAAACAGTTTAAGTTGGAAGACATGCAGGAAAGTCATTTAAGATGCTCACAGTTGTATTTTTCCTTGTTCAAACTCCCTTATGGTTCTCTGTCTCTCACTTGGAGTCAACCGAGAAGAAAACTCAGCCACCGTGACTCCACCAAAGGCTTGAACCAGCAGGAACAACCTACAGGGAAAGGGGATAGAAACAGTCACTTCCTTGCCTCTGTAACAACACTTGACAGATACCTACGATAGTGATCTCATTCTCTACTCACCTGTGAGAAGCTTCCCTGGAGTTGGTGAAGCACAACACGCGGGTGAATTTCATTGTCAGCATGAAGTACAAGAGGAGCAAAGGCTTGGAATTCAGGTCACAAGGCACGTAACATTGCTGCAGTCCACAGGGAAGAAGTTCAGAGAGAAAAATTACTTCTTGCCAAGACTATTTTCCCTGAAACCCACCACCTGTCCATGACCTACACAGGCTTGGATGTTTTAAAACTGACTAATAGCAGCAAAACCAGACCCCACAGTGCCACCTCCTTTAGAATAAATCACAGTTACAGGCTGGCAGGATACAAAACAAGTGGAGACAGGAGACCTGAGTTGTTCTTACTTCTCCACAGCAAGTAACAACATGCACTGCCTTCCTGTCTACAGGCTGGCCTCTATCTGCATGCCTTGAAATGCACGTTATACATATGGACAATTGATAAGTGCTACTACATTATTATTATTTCACATTTCCACTCCTCGTTGCTGGTAAAACTTAATTCCACATGAAAAGAGATTAATAAAAAAAAAATAAATCCAGTCTTAACAAATGAACATTAAGTAATGAGAAAACAAAGTCACAAAGATAGAGCTCTCTGGGTCGTAAATACTCCCAAAGCCACTTTTGCCCAGCACCTCTGTAATGCAGGAAAACACAGACATTTTACAGTAAAACCATAACCAGATACTCCAGAATTAAACAAATCTTCAACCATAACTTATTCAAGAGAATGAACACCATACCGATAGCCCCTCGGGGAGTGTGTATTTATTATTAGCATCTTCTTCAGTTTCTGTTCCATCTCCAAGTGTTTTTTTTTCAGAATAGACAGATGTGAAGAGGCGTGGCTGGAATAAGTCCAGCTGCTGCAGCTTCTCTGGGTCCTGGGTCAGCGTAGCTGAAAACAGCAGTTTCTGTAAGGGTATCTGAGGAGAGCAGGAGCTGAAAGAAACAGCACACGGAAACCAGGCTTTGAGGACAGGGCAAAGGAGCTCCACCACAAGTGCCTTCAGATGATGTTATAAAGGGAAGCAATTAACTCTCTTTGATGCTCTTTTCTTGCCCTGGCCTTTCCTATAGGCTCTTTTCCAGCCTTGTTTTATGGTGGAGTTCACAGACAGAACTGATCAGTGCCCTCAACCTGCAGGAATCTGTTACTCCTGCACACATCCCTGCACCCTGGTTACCCCTGTGCTCATTCTAGTCACGTCCTTCCTTGGCCACTGATCTCAGTTTCTGACACATCTCTACCACTGCTGTATGAAAACAGCAGCTGCAGATAGTTAATTGCAAGAGTTTTCCTCCAAATCCATTACTCAGCTTGGCTGGAGGGCATTACTACAGTTACTGTGCAAATGAATCACAGATTTGCAATATTTGTGCATTCTTTTGATACTCCTTTAGTCTAAATAAGGAAAGCTTGGAGAATACAATACTTAGTCTAAAGGGCATTTTCTAGCATCAGCTGTTCACTGACTTACTTTGGTAGACATTTTTCTAGACATTTTCCGAGGAAAGGGACTTTGAGAGGCCCTGTGGGAGGTACTGTGGAGCAGGACAGTGACACCCAGAGTTGGTGTCCATGCTATCAGCTCAAAGAAATGCATTTTGCAACTCACCTGGCTGCTGTTATAGGCCCTGGTTTGGTCCTCTGAAAAAGCATGTTGGAGCCAGAGTCATCTTCTACTTGGAATGCAGCTTTGACAATTTGGTTCAGACAGTTCTGGTGCATGTCATCGATCATACGGTCTGCTTCATCTATGATCTGAATTCACAAGGATGAAAAACACCCCTTGTTAAATACTGGGAGCTTTTGATTTTCCTTTTTTTTATCTGTAGCAAGTGAGCCAGAATGTAAGATAAGGGAAGCTTCTAGTCAATAGAATTGCTTTCTCTGCCCACCCTTACTCTGAGTTTGCAAAAGGCCAAGAGAGAAGGGGAAGTGGGTGGATGCTTGGGTGTCACAAGTTGGAATAAAACATCTGATCTTATGACTGCTGCCTTCGGAATCTGGAGCACAGACAGGCCCACACAACAGTTCCAAC
This sequence comes from Neopelma chrysocephalum, assembly GCF_003984885.1. Classification (NCBI taxonomy): domain Eukaryota; kingdom Metazoa; phylum Chordata; class Aves; order Passeriformes; family Pipridae; genus Neopelma; species Neopelma chrysocephalum. The sequence continues at coordinate 144,012 of NW_020897778.1, read as the reverse complement.
GGAGATGTGTTTATGTTCCATGCAACAAGAAAGCAGGAATTACAGCTGTAACAGGCAATGCCCTCAGATGGGAGAGCCGTGGAGCCAACTCACCAGGAAGCGAAGCTGTGTCAGGCTGAAGCCCGGGGTCTGCCTGATGTGATCCGTGAGCCGCCCTGGCGTGGCCACAACAATGTCAGCCAGGCTGCAGTAGCCTGTCACTCTGAAAGGACAAGCAGCCCACGAGTAAGTGTCTCTCTTCACCATAAAGCACGTAGCAGAGATCCTTGGTCAGCAGACCTTAAGGTTTTCCTACCACTCAATTAACTGAGAAACAATAAAATTCAAATATGCACTTGAGTTCAGAGAGCACATGGAGGCAGTGCTGGACACCAGACCCCAGTCTGCACTGAACTGCCTCATTTTAAACAGAAAGTGTCGTTCTCCACTGCTCTTAAAAAAAGCTTAATCGCAGCAAAATCCCACACAGTCACTTGTACCTGTGGGCATAAGGTAAACATTTGCATTTTATTCAGCTGGTGAAGAATCCCAAAAATCTAGTAAAACATTACAATCACAAAAAAGGGGTAGTAGCAGGCACTATACCAACAACAGAATCACCAGTGTCCCGCATAAAACCCACTATCCAAAATCATGATAGCATGATGGTGTGCTGCAATAGCCTGTGTTTTGACCCCTGTTCCATGAGATTAATTAGTTTACAATCTCTATAAACCTTATCAAAATACCTTTTAACCTACTTTTTCTGGACAAGCATCTCCTGCTCCTTTGCAAAAGATTTCTGGCCAGTAATCAAAACGACCTTCAGACCTGTCCCATCAGTGTAAACGTTGAACACTTTACTCACCTGCAAAGAGATGAGCTTTGTCAGCTGCCAGAGAAACACTTGCAGTAATACTTTCCATTACAGCAACATCATCAAACCCACTGATGGATTTCCACAGGCTTCACAGAACACCCAAAGAACTGGCTACACCAGCCTGTCCCTCGGCCCAGTTCTGCTCAGAGAGGCAGTGAAGAGCCACATACCTGTTGTGCCAGTTCTTTGGTGGGCAGAACAACCAGAGCTCGCACATGGCAAACCACTCGATCTAACAGAACCTGCCAAAATGAAGGCCAAATTAGTGCCTGAAAGCAGTGGGGAGAGAATGGGGTTCTTATACCTAACCTAGTTAGAAGAGGTGGGCTTGACACATCCTCGGAGTTTTATGTTTCCCTTTTTCTCCCTCCACCTTCCCAACTCCTCATGCTGTGCCTGCTGTCTGAGGAAAGGAGTGGGATGCTGACATGAGGCTCCCTCAGACAGCTCTGAGCTAAAAATCCTGCTGCCTTATGTCCACAAATTCCTTGGCTTTTTAACATACTTCTAAGCTGCGGTTTTGCTTGAACAAAAGCAACCCCAGCATTTTCCCTACAGATACTTCCCTGGGGTGAACTCACCTGGACAATGGGTATGACGAACGCCAGGGTTTTCCCACTGCCCGTGGGTGCTGACACACAGATGTCCTTGGGGCGGTATCCCCCCTGCCCCATCAGGTACCCATTGGAGGCACTCTGGAGAATGGCAGGAATCACCTCTGCCTGAACTGAGCGAAACCAGAAACAAACACAAAGTACACCGTTAATGAACTCACTCATACCCTTAAAATGTTGTATGAAAGCATTCTTTAAGTGAGAAGACACATGCTGGCTTCCCAACAAAACCCTGACGGGCCTCTGACACAGCCTAGACCTCCAGGCTCAGCTGGACCAAGCAGTTGACTGAAGGTCACCCTCCTACTGTTATCCTTGCTTCCAGCTGTGCTTTCTACTTATTTAAGAGCTGGCATTCATTGTACTTGTTTGCAAAACTAGTAAAATAATGGAAAATCAACAATTATTTTTTTTTGTTTCAATGTTTTTCTGGTACTTTATTGAGTTGAATGAGTTCCCAGAGAGCTCTGATCAGTAGCAGACATGGTGGAAAGCAAGGAGCTAAAACACAAGCTTGGCATAAGGAGGAAAAATGTGAGGACACAAGTAACTTCCCTCTTTGGGCAGCTCTGAGCCATTACTTCAAGCTTTATCTATGAGTAGATAATAGACTTTTACTCAGCTTAGATAAAGCTTTGAAAATGAAGGGTTCAAGCTGAGGCAATCACTTGCATGCATTACACTTGGCTTTGTCCCATGTTTTACTTCACTGATTACACAAAAAACTCAGCACCAGACTGCAGGAACTCTGCAAATCAGTTCAAAAAGGAACAAAAGCACTGTCAAAGTACCTGGAAAAAAGGACTCTATCCCATTCATCTGCAGCTTTTTCAGCAGGCGGGGATGGATTCCCGGGACATCTCTGATTGGACACAGATTGTCTCTGATACGTTTCTGCACTCGTTTGGGTTGAGCAAGCCACTGTGGCAAAAAGGGCTGAACCTGAGGTGAGGGAAAGGAGAATATGGCAATGCCATATGTAAAATAAACCTGTAAGATGCATGTTCCCTCCTGACCATCATCACAATCCCATCAAGCTCAATGTACCTTCTGCACCGGCTTTCTGTCGTAGTCTCCAAGAATTGTCAAACTGGAGGGTGGATAATTTGCCTCTTCCCCAGAGGCTGCTAAGGAAAGCTCCTCCTTTGCGCTTTGATTTTCTTTAGTTCTTTCACTCTTCTCTTTCTTCCCTGTTTCATCTCCTTCTGTTTCCTCATCTGTCTTCTTCCTTTTAGAAGACTTACTTTTAACATTGTCCCTATTTTCCTGTTGTTCGATGTCTTCTTCAGAATCTGGAATGTGGATACCAGGAATGCAGAGCCACAGGTCAGAATGTGTTACAGAAAAGGGATGCAGGCAACATTTTACAATGTAGGACTTAAGCAACAACTTGCAAGCTCCTCTTTATTCCTAAAGCCAAGTGCAAAAGCCAAACATTTCCTTGTTGGTATGGATGCAACAAGACTGAGGTGACATTTCCCTCCTCCTCTTACACTAAATTAATCCTCAAAGTTTGCAATATTGGGCTTTCCACTAAAAAATAAGAACTACTTTGGGAACATATTAAGCAAAGGAAAACCAAATCAGGTTAATTGGGCAAGGTACTCAAAGAGCAACTCGTGTCCACTTTTCTGTGGAGAACTGTCGACCATAATGAACTGAAATCCTACAGCCTGTTACCTGCTTCAGTCCTCTCCCGCTGCACTTTCGACTTTCTTCTTCTTTCTTTCTTCTTCTTCACGGGGCTGCTGCTGCCATCTGCTGCCGGCTCAGTGCCTGCCCTGCCTTCAGCAGAGCTGCGGGGCTGTTTTGCCTTTAGCTTTTTCTGCCCTTGCGCACCGGGCTGCTCTTCACCCTCCCTCTTCCTCTTCCCTTTTCCTTCCCTGGGCTCACCCCCGGGGCTCAGCCCCGCGGCCCCTGGGGCTTCCTCCCCTCCCCGGGGCTGCGCCTCCCGCTGCTTCTTCAGCTGCCGGGCCCTCGCCTGCTGCTGCAGCCGCTCCAGCAGGACCCGCGCCCGGTCCTCCGCCTCAGCGCCCTCCTCCTGCTGCTCCTCATCCTCCTCCTCCTCTCCGCCGTATCTGAAACAGCACAGGCAAAGCCCCCTCAGGCACCAGCCGCCCGCCCGTACCCGGGGTCGAGGCAGCGCCTGAGACAGGGGCAGGGGTCGGGACAGGGGCAGAGGTCGGGACAGGGATAGGGACAGGGGTCGGGACAGGGGCAGGGACAGGGATAGGAACAGGGGTAGGGACAGGGGCAGGGATCGGGGCAGGGACAAGGGTAGGGACAGGGACAGGGATAGGGACAGAGGCAGAGGCCGGGCCGGCCGTACCTGTTGATGCAGAACAGCGCCATGACCGCGCCGCGCCGCCCGCGCGCACCGAGATGACGTCATCACAACGAGGCCCCGGCGGAAGGCTCCAGAAGGGGGGGAGGGGGTGGCGCCCCCTGCTGGCAAGGGGTGGGGGGAGCGCCGCGAGCGCCCTGAGGGGACCCTGAGGGGAAGGGAGGGAACGTCCTGCCCAGGGAGCGTCGGAGCGTGACGGGATGGGAGAGAGCACGGATTGTGTGCGGGACACAGCACAGCGTCCGTGCGGGACACTCAGAGAGCACAGCATCCCTGTGGGATGGGCTGGGAGAGCATAGCATCTGTGTGGGACACTCAGAGAGCACAGCATCCCTGTGGGACAGGCCAAGAGAGAGCACAGCATCCATGTGGGACACTCAGAGAGCACAGCATCCCTGTGGGATGGGCTGGGATAACACAGCATCTGTGTGGGACAGGGTAGGAGAGAGCAAAAAATCCGCATGGGACAGGCTGGCAGACAGCACAGCACCAGTGCGGGACACATCAGCACAGAACACCAAAACTTCCCACAGCGCTGCAGGCTCCAGCACAGCTCCCACAGCACCGAGGGCCTCTCCTGCTGCCTGGAGCAGGCAGTGTAAGCGATGTGGATGACACTGTTTCACCTCAGTGAGCAAAAGCACTCCTTCCTTGCTTGTTTGGCCCCACACAGCTGGCACGTTCCCAGAGGAAAGCTGCCCTGAAGGAGCAGGCACAGGGCTGGCCAAAGGACTGCTGCCACTGTGGCAATTACAGACACAGGCCAAAAACAAACCTCAGAGTGACAAGGAGCCCCAAAGGCACCAACAGCCGCAGGGGCACAGCAAGGTAAAAATCACCCTGGAGTGCTGTTGGGAAGCAGCCACAGGCACCACCACTGTGCTGTGAAATACTGTGTTGGAGAAAAAACAGGCAAATCCAAAGCATTCCTTTTGTTTGCTTTAGGATCAGAGTGACAGACATATTAGCAATTGCCCAACTCCATCCCCAACCTCCCAAAGCCTACACCACACACAGCTTACTTCTAAATCTTTATTTGTTTTCTACACAGAGAAAACAGAGGAATGTTGAAGCAGCAATATTTAAACACACTAGAAAGGAGCCATCAATCTGTGAGAGTGCACAAAATGCAACACGAGGCCATTTGTGCCGTGGTCTTTGCTACGGGGCAGGGTGAGGGGAGGTCCAGGAGCAGCCTCTTCAGGCAGACAGGAGAGCTCTACGCAAAGGTGGAGCCGTTCCAGCCCACGTTGGCAGCATTCATGTCGAAGTAGTTGATGTAGACCCTGCAGAAGAAGCACAAGAGGACACAACAATGACATTATTAACTCATTTATATAAGTCATGAGTGAGATGGGACAATACAACACAGAACAGTGCTTCCCATTCCTCTGCTTCAAGAAGTTTCAAGCTTCATTTTCACTGAAATCTACCTAACTTCTCCGGTGAAGCCTCCAAACAGTCAATATTCCTCTGAGTCCCTGGAATTGTACTTCTTTTCTTTTTTAGAATATAAACTCTTCTGCAGTCAGGGGCTGCCCAGACACCCAGACAGCTCTTGGTTAGCAGCCTGTCGAGAATTTCCGGAGATCAAATCCTTTTGTTTCCAAGCGCTGCAGTCCCTCACGCGTGGTGTGTCACACAGACTGGCAGCCCCAGAGAGCCAGGCATGCCCTCAGGGCTGGCTCTGCATGTCTCCCTTCCAGCCCCCATGGCAGCAGGTTCTCCCCATTCTTCACAGCTGCATGCAGACACTCTCCCAAGGCTCCACAGCCCATGAGGGAGCTGCTCACAGCCTGCTGGCTTTTACTTTGTCTTTCAGCTCCAGCCTGTTACTGCTCCTCCCATGTGCTTTCAGCCTCCCTTCACCAGAGGACAAGACATCACACCTCAGAGGCAAAAGACACTGTGCAACTTGTCAGTGCTGTGGTACTTTTTCCCTGTCCTGAGAGCAGGAAGCCATTGAACAGACAAGTCTCCAGGGAAAGACATAAGCATCAAACTCTTAATTGGACATGAAAATGCCACAAGTGATTGCTTCGTGTTTTCCCAAGCACGCGGACTTATTTCTGGCTTTTTGTATTTTTAAACCAACTTTTAAAATCAGTTTCAGGAAGCCAGATATATAAGGTTAACCCATGTCCCAGCCTCACCTGTCTGCAGATACATGCAAGTGCTTCGAGATGAGATCGCACAGCATCTTGGTGTAAGTCTTGTTCTGCTGCCCTCCTATTTTGCCGATGCTGTAGAGGCTGCAGAGTGCGCAGGGATCGGTGGAGCCCCCGAAGGACATCATCTGATCAGGTATGATGTGCACAGCTATGTACTGCGGGAGGAAAACACAGTTACAGCGTGTCTGACTTGTCCTCCACTGACACAAACTTGCTTTAGGGACCAGCTTTAAACAGTGCAGTTGTATTGGGGTCAGGCTACTCATCAGCGCTGCCCTCTGCGCCCTTCCCAGATCCAGGGGAGGCATCAGCAGCTCAGGAGGTCGCAGCCGTGGGGGCTGCGGGGACCCTCGTCCCGGCTCTCAGCTTTAGGCACGAGGCTGTGTGTGCAAAGCCGCCGGCACCACGGGCACTCCTGCCCGCCACAGCACCGCGGCACGGGGAGATAAAGGCCCGAAATCTGCGCGTGCCAGAGCTCACATCCCCAAATCACGGGCTGAGCCACCGGGCCTGCCCGAGAGCCTGGCAGCGAATCGGCCTTATCGAGCTCCGGCGGTCCGGCCCGAGGGGGCCGTGTCGGATGGCGGGACCACCGGGAGCTGCCCGGAGGGGGGCACAGCCCGCAGGAGCGCTGGGTATCTGCCCAAGCTCCTGCCCGGGTGGGTCCGCGCCGCCGCGCAGCTCCGCCGCTCAAATCCCGACCGCCAGCACAGGCGCAGCACATCCCCGGCTACGTGAGCGCCGAGCTCCTGCAGGCCGGGCTGCCGCTGCGGGCTGGCGGCCTCCGCACGGGCAGGGGCCGGGCAGCGGGAGGCCCGGCACGGCGGGATGGAACGGGCACAAGCCCCTTCCCCCCCAGCAGCCGGGAGGGCACGGGCACAGGCCCCTTCCCCCCCAGCAGCAGCAGCAGGGAGGGCACGGGCACAGGCCCCCTCCCCCGCAGCAGCGGGGCGGCGGCCGCGACCCGCCCGCCCCAGGGGCCCAGAGAGCGGGCGCTGTCCCGCGGCCGCCCCGCCGGCGCCTCCCCGCGCCGGGCCCGCCGCCCCTCCGCCGCGCACGTGTTCGCCCCGCTCCCGGCCCGGGGCGGCCCCGCCGCCCGCCCTCACCTGCGCGGGCTTGCCGGTGGCCTTGGCCAGCTGCTGGGTGAGGTCGCCCAACAGGTTGTCGGGCACGGCGTCCTTGCAGACATTGGTGTAGATGGCGAACATGGGCATGGTGGCGGCAGCGGGGGCGGCGGGGCCGACAGCGGGAGCAGAGCGGCAGGAGCAGCGCACTGGAGCGAGGAAGCGGTGGCGGCGCTGCTTTTAGTGTGCGCGGCCGCACCGGACAGAGAGCGGCCCCGCCCGGCGGGGAGGGGAGGGAGCGGGGCGGGGGGACACGCACACATCCCGCCTCCCTCTCTGCCGCCTCCTCTGCGGCGTGAGGACCCTCCCGCGGCAGCCTACCCGCCCCAGCTCTCCCCCCGCTCCACAGTTATTCGTTCGATTTGTTACTGCCACTGGACATTTTTTGAGGGTTTGTTGCAGGCTGCTTCCTGGAACGGAGTCCGGCCGCGCTGGCAGCTCACACATAACCTGGTATCAGCACATGTGGTACCACCGCTGTAGTACGCCCACTGCCTTCTGCAGGATTAGGGCCGGCGAGGGATATAGGCCCTAGCCTGGCAGTTGCAAAAAGGGATACTCGCCTTTGCTTCGGAGGGTATCTTTATTTTCTCAAAATAAAGGCACATTTGTGCGGTTTTTGGTTAAACTGTGTGCATACCTTTAACTCCATGTAAGCAGAAACGTTTGCCTTGCTGGCATATTAATTATTAATTATTCTCTATAACGTTTTTCGGTCAAATTAAAAATTATCTATTACTCGTCAGCATCCCCGTTTTCACGTTCTTTTTTCTTCTGGAAAAAAGAAGAGGTGATTTTTTTTGTTTGCTTAGGAATGAAGCGGTGCGTGTCTATTCGGAGGTGAGGGGCAGCACAGCCGAGCCATACGCTGGGCTGTGTGATGCGATGCACGTAGGCTGCCAGGGCACGGCTCCCCACGCTGCCTCTTCCCTGCCCCGACGGCAGCAGCGCTGCTCTGCTGAGCCAAATGACTCACAGGAAGGCTAAAGGGGATAAGGCCCAGAGCCTTTCCACCCAGACATTTTACACACAGGGATCAAGCACGTGCTGATTTTTAACAAAGTCCCAGCCACTGCTGCTGCTACTGAGCTTGACCATATATACATGTCATACCCGTGAGCACACATAGCCCTGAAGGAGGAATAAGGGATGATGTTACATAGGAATACTTAGGAGTGACACAGACTGTAATGTTGAGAACTGGAGCACTTCTTTTTGTAGTGATTAACGGTGCTTAAGAACAGCGATTAAGAACTGATTAAGTTTTTTCTTCCTTGGATGTCCTCACCTCAGCTCCTTATCATTGCATACTTATTGCACTTATTCCTCCCACCCTCCTGCCTCCCAGATTTGTTGCATGGAGGTGGGGTGGGAATTATATCCGTGCAGGGAGAAAAACTTGAGAGCAATGACACCACACGGTGTGCTTGCTCTTTGGCCTGCCAGGCCAAGTGGCAGCCCCTGGCCATGCTGCCATACAATGGAGAGACATCTGCAATGTTGTTCTCCTTTGCCTCCCTGACCAAGGAAGAAGCAGTGCATACGTTTTTATAGCTTCTAGAGATGCGTTTTTAGCAGTTTACCAAATACCAGTGTACTTGTGCTCATCCATCCCTCAAGTGGTTGCTCCACACTCCTACCTTCATAATACATTTCTGGATGCACAGCACCTGTTTTTAAAAACAACTGCTTGTAATTAAAATGAGAACAATGAAGAAATGTGTCTAAGAGCAAAAAATTGAAAAGTAAAATGTTTCATGGAAATATGCCGAAGAGCATTCTAATGATGTTCCAGAGGTAGAGGCAAAGGCATCTTCTACATTCCCTATTAGAGAGTATAAGGACTGTTAGCAAGCAAAGGTGGTCTCATTTGTACTTGTGCCATGAGATGCCTTAGGACCACACATTCCAGGGTTTGGATGCTCCGAGTAGAACTCTGAAAGCATCCACCATAGAAAGGCCTCAGCAGATATGTGGGGCAGGCTGAAGCTTTTCCTGGAGACTGACTGCAAAGGGCTGGGGCATCCACGGGTTGCAGCTGCACCACAGCCAAAACCTGAGCACAGGGCGACTGGACCATGGAGGAGGAGCCAGGAGAACATCAGAGAGTGCTGGTGCTGTGGCTCCAAGAGCAGCAGAGGCAGCATTCTTTGAGTGAGTGGCTCTATGAAAAAGGCAGATTGATTTCCGGAGAAGGAATCTGCCCCCCTGTGGAAGGTCCTGCTGTGTTTAGGGGCCATTCTGCCAAAAGAATACATACCTCATGTCATGTCTTCCTTCCTCAACGGGCAGCTCCACATGGCTTAAAGTGGCATGAACAATATTTAATAAGATATACTGTATTTAGATGCCAAGTAGCACATTGTTTTACTGGCTGTGCTACTTTGATTCACCAAATCAGCTTTCATTTGTTATCCCAACAAAGCATTTTTGCAAGTTGAGATGCAGGCTTCTATTTAAAACCCATGTCTGCAAAGCAAAGCTGTGATAGGGACAAAATAGGATGTTCACAATAGAGCTCAGAACAGGGGTGTGATAGGGTTTGCTCTTCCAGAAAAAGGTCACAATACACCTAACTGTAGATTTTCAGGAAATTTATCTCTACTCAATCTTTTATTTTAGTTTGGAAGCAAACGATTTTATCTGACCAAGAGCTTGAATAATAAATATTTATATGCAAATCTTCCTTTCATAATTAATTCACCACTTCAGCCTCTGGGAATGGCTTGCTGTGCCTCTGCCTCATTCTGAGCTGTGCTCTAATCTTTGCTGTCACTACAGATTGTTCAATGGATGAAAAGGGGAGGGCAGAACAGGGTACAGTGGTTTTTTCCACTCACTCCTTCTGCCTATGCTGAGCCCTGGGAGATTCACAGCACAGGCTTTTCTGCTAATCAGCTGGATGTCCATGTAGTGTTAGATCTAAGGAGGACCTGGACTGCAATCCATCCCTTTCAAATAAGAGGCAATCATTTCTTTCCTCCTTTTTGAAAGAAGGTCCATATGGCACATTTATAGCCACATCTATTGACTTAAATGTATCTTGAGATCAGATCAAGATAGTTCTTTTAAATCTGGCCAGGCTCTTGAGCATGAACAGAGCAAAGACATATCCAAATGGAGTGTTTGTCATCATCATCTATGACCAAACTGCTTTTAAAAGAAAAGCTCCTGTTATGACTATTTTGAGAAGACAGTTTCCATCTCAGTCACAGGTCTTTCCAGAGTAATAAGATGGTCTCAGTTATAAGGTTTCTGCTGGATTTTTACCTGTATTTAAGCAGCAGACAAGATGTTGAACAGCAGTAGGTAGCAGCAACTATGGTGCCATTGCCTTTTGCATTTGTCAGTACTGGTAACATGATGAACTGCAGTACTTAAACCAGGCTGAGGGGTCAGGAATAAACTTTTACCACTCAAGGGCACCTCAAGCAAAGGTGTTGTTGTTCCAGCTTACATTGCCAGCACTGATGTTGAAGAAGCTGACGTAGATTCTGAAAGGGAAGACAGACTTAGCTGCTGAGAGCAGAGTGCTGCAGGGTGCTCCTGCAGCAGGACACACAACCATGCTGTAGACTATCCCACAGGGTTTTACACTTCTCAGGCCTTGCACTCCCTTGTCCCTGCTCCTTTTAATGCCTTTTGTGCATTCTGGAGTTCTTAGTGGTTTTCTACTTCTTGTTTTAAGGAGGTCTCAGGATACTGTGTTTTATTTACAGTTATTTCTGGAGCAGACTGGCATACCTTCAGGAAAAGGTCTAGACAGGCTTTTATGCAAGTGGAAGCTCTTGCAGTTGACCTCCACATGTACCCCACAGGCAGTAGGGAAGTGCTGGTACATGTCACTTAAGTTATCATTATAATAACAAAGTTATTGTGTCTTTACCTGGGCTTTTGCACATGAGATCTGTGGGTACATGCAGTGCCTGAACCCACATAATTTTAACTAAGAAATTTTACAGTTGCTGGACATGAGCATTGCGGCTCATGCAATTGCTCCTTTCTTCTTTTTAGTTGGAGAGTTGTTCCAGTTGACTCGGCATTTAGCCTCTTCAAATAGCACATTAACAACACCAGAGGAAAAGTCTGGGATGAATAGTTTTAACAATCTATGGAAAGTCATGTCAGACAAGTTGCTGTGTGGGCTCACTGGTCAGATGGTATTTTCAGCTCTTTGTTCAGCAGATCACAAAGCAATTTGGAGTAGACCTTGTTCTCCTGCTCCCTTATCTTACCAATACTGTAGAGAAAGCATATAGCACAAGGGTCTGTGGAGCCACCGAAGGACATCATCTGATCAGGAGAGATCTGTACTGCTAGATACTGTTGGAAGAAGAAAAGGAGTATTATTTTCCTTTGCCATATTAAGAAAAGTTTCAAAAATCCAGGAAGGTATTTATGTACCTGAACTGCAGTGAAAATAGGTGCATGCTTTTCATGTGTTGACGTCTTACTGTCTAGATTTGCATTCTACTCCAAGGCAGTCACTGCTGTGTCAAGCTACAAAGACACCATACTATTTAGCCTTGGGAATCTTGGTTCCTAGTCCAGGTCTAGACATGCAATATCTCCAGAACCTCTTCCGAGCCACTGGGCCTTCCCTGTCCGTGTGGGAAGGTCAGGAATGGGGGGGGGGGTGCGATTGCATTGCTGCCGCACTGCGTTCCAGAGAGATTTTGCACCTCACTGGCTCCTGCTGCAGTCTTCCCTGCTGAGGTAAATGTGAACTGACACAGCAGAGGTCTAAATCAACATCCCCCTCATTAAACAAAATACAGCCTAATCCTACTTTTGTTCTTGATATCAGGAAAAATAGAAGAAAGTATCTATGTTAATATTAATGACCAGCCTGCGATTTTCCCTGCTGCTAATACACAGTGTCAGATCCACACACTGGGGAATCTGGGGATCAATTCCTTTGGCATCCATCTAGCTTCTGTTCTGTTCTTACCCACGTTTATTAGCAGCGCATCGTTGGAACTCAGCAGCAATTAACCCTCTTGGTAAAACAAGCCAGCCTGAGTACCAGGAGTTGTCTGGGTAATTAGTCTTGGCCATCATTTACAGCTTGTTTGGGTGCAAGGTGCATCAGACCACAGCAGTACAGGATAAGCCAAGGAGATCATGCTGAGGTACCGCTTGCCTGGCCCTGTTCTCCCCTGACTGGACACTGCGCAGTCTCAACTTTATGCCAAATGTAGGTTCATGTATGTCTTTAACATCTACCCTGGAAGCAGGTTATTATTATTTAAAAAAATAATAAAATCAAGCTAAAGCATTAATTGGCATTATTTTCTTATTAGAGCAGTTTGAAAATATTTGAAACAGTTCACCCAGTAGGAAAAAAACCTATTTGATTAAAAATCAGTATGTTTTTCAAGTGGTACAGTTTCCTGTGAGAGGAAAGCTCTGCATTCCAGCCCAGCCTAATCCTTTCCTTCTTTCTGTGTTATAACTAAGAGACTCTCCCTTTCCTATTGCCTCCTTTGTCACGAAAAGCTTGTAGGTCCTCTTCAGAAAAATCTCTGTTATTCCCTGTATATTTCTAAGTCCCGTTACATATCCTTTCCACACAGCTGCACAAACCTGTTCCAGCTGCATCCCAGCCCTGGCCTCTAGCTTTATATTCAGGAGCTGTTATGCAAGAACCACCAGCTGACACACCCCCATGCCCCCATCAGCAAGTACTTGTTTGCTAGACTGATAAAAAACACTGGCTTTTTTTTTAAGATTGATAGAACACATCAGTTTTACATAAGAATACTAGTTTTTTGCTAGATGTCCAAGCAAGCTGAGTGACTCATGTTTTAATTCAACTGTAACCACCAGGCTACAGGCAATTTGGTGGCAGATAACAAGCACATACTCAGCAGGTCTCAGTGAGGAAGTTGAGGGTGACTTTCACTTTCAATCAGCCAGATATCTTCAGAGATACCTGTGCACACACCCACACACATCCCGTGTCTTCACCTACACAGACACCTATAGTGAATATCATCCAACACAAAGCTTGTTTAGATACTTCAGTGCTTTGAGACTTCAAATTACAGCAAACAAGTATTTGATATTTTCACAGAGAGAGGACTGCAAATACTGGTGAGTCATTAGGCACATTAGTTTATCAAGGCTATCGCTGAGAAGTGGCTCATTGCATAGGCACAACTGACTAAAGAAGCAAAACATTTGAGCATCTGGACTTACCTGTGCTGGTTTGTCCAATGCTTTTGATAACTGTTGGATCAGCTCTCCTGTAAAAGATTCTGGAATCTTACCCTTGCTTATATTTGTGTTAACAATGAATTTAGGCATCTTTGGATCACAAGCAGGTTTTCTTTCACAGCTTTGTTTCTAACTCACCTGCAAGCTGACTCCCCCCACTATGCTGGTGAGCACCTCAGGAGCCTTTAAATAGTCAGTGATACTTTCCACAGGTGCACCGGGAGGGGTGGGAGTGCCTGGGGAGAGGCAAGGCTGCACGTGCCATCTGCAGGCTGCTCACACAGACTGCCAATGGACTGTCCTGGGAGGGAACCTGGCTTTTGCACTCTGGAAACCAAAGCAGCCAAGATGATACTTCATATTTGGATACAACCTGACTGTGAAACCAGTGAAAAAATGAGTGGTACAGAGAGTTGTAATATACCTCTTATGCAAGTCTTATAATTATTTAAAAAAAAAAAAAGAGATGGATGACTCAGTTGTGAGGTCTGGAACTCTTTCTGTGGAATAGACCATAACAGAAAAACCCCAGTAGCACATGTTGTGCAGACCTTTCCTGAACTATGACTAAGTCATGACAAAGATGCCTTAAAATCAGGATCTTGATTTTCCACTGTGGTGAGCACTGGTTTCTACACGCTTGGAAAAGGCTTGTTTTCAACTTGCTCCTTTGTTGTGCAAATAGTCCCATAGCAGTCATAACTCTTGAGAGATAGGAAATCCACAGGCATTCTGACATGAGAGGCTTTTATCCAGAGTGGAGTATGTGGCAGAGCTGGGATCAGTTCTTATTGCTGCCTAATTGAGCCTTACATGAGAGAAGTGATTTTGAGGGATCATATGGCACTGGGTAGGGGGTGTTTGCAGTGAGATGTGTGGGGAGAGCAGGTTGAAAATGCTGATGGGAATAAAATAAATGGTTTGTTAATCTCTCCATGTTAAAGGTGATGAGTGTCTTTATGCCCAGTAGTTTCTGGGGTAAGGGCTTTTCTACTCACTTGATTCCCCAGGCTGTGGAAAAGAGGAAGATCTTTCCCTAGCTTGGACTAAATGTTTGTACTCTAACGGTGTAATTTAAGCCAACACTTTTTAAATGGTGAAAGCCTCTATAAGAACATGCTTAAGCTGATCTTGTTCAAGGTCAGGTCTGGGCCCTGAGCAACCCAATCTAGTGGGTGACATCCCTGCCCATGGCTGAGGGGTTGGAACTGGATGATCTTTAAGGTCCCTTCCAACCCAAGCCATTCTGTGATTCTGTGGTTGTGTGGTGTATGTTGGTTTTAAGTCAGTTCCTTCACTGTAGCTCCCTTGGTGTAAAAAAGTCAGTAAATAAAAAGTTGGGAGATGAATTACTATCTGTCAGTGTTCATCTACAGCCCATGTTAGTGGATTGTGTCTCCTATATGCAAAGCATTCTGAAAATAATGAAGACCCTCAAAAAACACCAGAAGTAAAATCTGTTTCTATAAAGGGCCTTTTCAGAGCACATTTCCTAAGTTAGTGCATTAAAAACAAACTCAAGTGACACCTCCATCTGTAAGGAGAAGAACTGTAGTTTTTAATATTGATTATTTTTTTTCTTCAGTGGTTAGTGGAAAGCAGGTGGCATGACCCAAAGCTTTTAGTCACAAATCTTGTCACAAATATACTTGTTAGTGGTCACTTGGAAAAACTTAGGCTATTTCCAATGAAATTCACAGCCTATTTTTACTGCTGGGTACAATAATCACTCCTTATTCGCAGCTTGCTTACATAACAAGAAAAACACTTCCAAAACAAACTCTTTCTTCTCTGAAAACATCTGATGTAATTCCCAGAAGCTGATGTACCAGGTTGGAAATCAGTTCCTTGGACACCACAGATGCTCTTGGGAGTGTCCTTTACTTTACTTTGTAGCAGCCATTTTGCTTATTTTGCATACAATAATACGTCAGTTTGGCAGGTCCTTCTCCCTGCCTAGAGTTACTGGGATATTCTCCGCTGAGCTTTCCATTACATCTCCAGAAGGTTTGTTGCACAGTACAATTTCACTTTCAATATTTGTTTCTGTTGTCATGCTGGAACCTTTTATCCTCATTTGCTGTGCTAAGTTTTTAGTCCATATCTGCTCAGGTCACCCTAAATGCCATATCTAGCTTTTCTTCTGTCTGCCTGCTAGCCAAGTACTTCAGACTTCTGTGTTTCCCCATCCTCATGACTGATGGTAATTTAGCCTTCTTAATCCTTCTTTCTCTTGGTTTGTCCTTTTAAATTATTTTACTTGGTCTGTCATATTTCTGATACTCTTCTCTGAGCTGTTTTCCAGCAGGTTCCTGGTTATGAGGTACTTCCTGCTAGTGAGGTCTCCTTTAGGAAAGGCCAATAACAGACTGCTCAGGTATCTGTGGCACTGGGCAGGACTCTGGGAACAGGGGACACCAACTGAGGCCCAGGGCTGTGGGTCCAGGACTTTGAGCAGAGCCTGTGTGTATGTTCTTCTTTGGGCCCTGTGGACTGTTAACAAAATGTTTTAAAAATTCTTAAGATGTACTACCATAAAAGGGTTTTAATGTGAACAAAACCTTTATATCTTGAAACTGAGTGGGGAAATTTCCAGCAAAAACGTTTAGATATCATCCAGAAATAGAACTCTAGAATAATGAGTTTCATAGCTATAAAAAAAAAAGGAAAAGAAAAGGAAAAGGGAAAAGAAAAAAATAAATGAGACAGAAGATCTTGCAGTCTGGTTTTAATGTTTCCTTTTTAGTTCTATTGCAACATTGTTTCCTGTCTTTTCTAAGAGATGCAAATTTCTCCTCTGAACCCTCAGAGCTTCGTGCAAGCCAACTGTTCCTTAGGAAAGTTATTTTCAGTGAAGGAGGTTTCTTTTTTCCCAAAGTTTAGTTTGTTGAACTCTGCTTTTATTTCCACGATTGACTTTCCCTTGGTCTCAGGAAGATACAGGTAAATGAAAATTGCTGATAAAGCAAGAATTGCCAAAAAGATGAGGAAGCAGAAGGGTCCAAGGTTATCCTGCAAGCAGAAATGAGAGACACTGTAAGGAAAATAAGAATCTCATTTCTATTTCCCTGCCTTTTAGTGCAAGCCCGTGTCTTTGAAATTAAAATTCAAAAGTGTGCTCAGTACAGAATCCAGGACAGGTATCAAACCAGGAGTTTCCACTGGCTGTGTTTGACCTGAGTCCTGTTGCTGCTCCTCTGACAGGCTTGGAGAGTTCCTGAACAGGTTTGATATTTGGACAGAGCTCTAAGCTTTGCATGTCATTGCAATTTATTGCTGTTATTTTGCTCCCTGTCAGCATTCAGAAATGGATTCTCCTGGAAGGAGGGATCCACTTAGAGTCACTTACAACAAGCAGTGGAAAAATCATCCCAAGGACGAACAGTCCCATCCAGTTGATACAGCCAACAATCAGAAAGGCTGATGGTCTGTATGACTGGCTGAAGATTTCAACCATGACAGCTACAGTGGCTCCAGCTGAAAAAGAAAAGCCAAACACAAACCAGGCATATTTGTTTCCTTGCTCCTGTTGAAGTTCCTCCCAATGGCCGTAGCAGAAGATGACAGACAGGTAGAATAGGTGGCCTGTTGGTAGGTGGCCACTGCTATGAGGGTGAAAGACCTTGATTCCAGAGAGGGACTGCAACTGTTAATTTAGGTTTCTCTCATGTGTACTGGAATTGTTTTTCTGGTACCAGTGGGTCTGTGCAGTTCCACATTGCACTGGTAGTCATTAGTGGTGCAATGATTTATAAAACCAGCTCCCCTTTTGGCTCCTGGAGTCAGTTCCATCTGAAGCATTTTGGTAGGCATAAGCTTAACTTGCTAGGTTAATGAGGATGATTACTATAACATGTAGGCAAGATGAGTACTGTAACATACATTGCAATGCTTAGATTCCTGTTTTTAGCTGAGCATTTTAAAAATCATTCTGAAATTTCATTCTCAACCCCTCTGGAGATGATACTGTGTTTTAAATTATTTAGATCTTGTGATCAGCAATAAAATCCAAGGTGTCTATATCCTTTCCCTGTCTCCCACTTGTACATGTCTGTCCTTCCTTCCTTAAGCTCCAGAACTTTTTGACCATGGCACTAGTCTGTTCTTTCTCTGCCAGTTGTGTTGCTGATACAAAATTTCCTCCCAACACAGCCATTGCTGTACTCACACGGTCCACTTCCATAGAAGACAACGAATAGGAAGATCAAGATAACGCTGAAGTAATGCATCCAGAAAAACCGATGCTGAGGGTGAGAAACCAGTGAGATGAAATGGTTAGACACACAACAAAATGGCAGAGCTCTGTATTTTCTGCCACTGGCTCAGGTTTTTGTACATATCCTGTGAGACAAGACTGGAAAGGTGGGTTGGTGCTGAATAAGGGGCCAGAAGGCTGCTGCCTCCTTACCTGCAGGGACAGGGTCATGGTGAGCAGTGCTAGCACAGAACACATCAGTGTGTATCCTCCCCAAAGCAGCACCTTCCTCCCAAACCGGTCTATGAGGGTACTCTGAAAAGCAGAAAACATGGATAATAAATCCCAGTTCTCAAATTAAATAATTCCTCCCCTCTCCATGTATTCTTTGCAGAAGACTTATATGAATAGTATCCATAAATCAATGTCATTTAAGAGTCTCTTAATTCTTAGTGAATTAGATTAACTTCTTCAAAATAATTTATGAATAACAAAGTTGTGTTTCTTAGTCAACCTTAGGCTGGTTTTAGACAGTTCCCTTTCTTACCTGCTGGCATATGTTGAATTGTGCACACATACATACCCACATCTAATCCAGAACATCAGAAAATTATTTCACAGAATCAAATTTAGTCTGAAGACATACACTCATGCAAGTAATCTGGGACAAGAACTGCCTTTTATCCTGCATGTGGTTTTGCAGAAGCAGGAAGATGTGTCTTAGGTTATGCAAACCTCCCCCAAGCCCAATCATAGGAAAGGAAAAGTACAATTGTTGACCACATTAAATTTTTCCTTCAAACTCAAGTCTGAAAAGACTTACACACAGTATAGAAGATAAGCATTCACACAACCCAATTCCCAGGGACACATATGGGATAAGGTATTCTTCAAACTTGGCTGTGTGGAACACTTCGAAAGAGTAGAAGTATATCTGAAAAATGCAGAGAGGAAATGCACCTGTGAAAAAAGCGTTGCTGGTTTAATAACATTGACTTAGAGGGGTTTGTTATGCTGCCTAGTGCTGTCCCTTGTGCTGGGGATAAAGAGGGCACTCAACTGCATTGATTCCACAGAGCTGCAGGGTGGTCATAACAGTCATCATAAAGTAAAGCTGCCAGCGCAAAGATCTCTCTTTGATCACTTCGAGGACACGCAAGGTTTTCGTGCTCCCCATCGCACCCTTCTCCTTCATAATGTCATCGATTTCTGCTTGGTGGTCTCCTTCCCCCCAGAGCTTCCTGATGGCTGTTGGAGAGAAAGAGGGAGGTGGGTTGTTCTACCTCTGCAGCTCCATCAGCAGTGGTTACATTAAACCCTTTAGTCTGCCTGTCCATTGGTGAGATGGTGGTGCTGCTTCTGCTGTGTGCTTGGGGCTGGGGCAGTGGGCACTCGGAAGGATTTTGACTCACTGGTTGTCAGTATAGTGTAGCTTTCTAATGTGGAGTTGACCTAATTGTAAACAAAGTCAACATTTAAGTACAGTTTATTGAATGTGAAAAAAGAGCTGCCTAAACCATTTCCTTTAAAGAAGCAAAGCAGTGCCCACCAAAGTGGGAAATGTTAGACGTGCTGATACATAACTATGTTTCTTGTCTTAATGAGACTGAGTGAGGCCCAGATTAACATAGACATATTGTCATAGGGACCTCATCTGTTGTGTTTGAAACTGCCTCTGCTCCGTGGCGCTGCACTGTGCTGTACAGCTCTGCCCTGTGCTGTGCAGCTCTGCCCTGCTTGTCTTCTGCACGGGCTGTCACCCTAACACAGCAAAGGAAGTGAAGTAAGTGAGGAAAGCAGACACTCTACCTTTCCTGCAGGCTTCCTCATTACCCTTCTGTATCAGGAGGTAGGATGGTGAATCGGGGAAAAATGGGAGGGTAACCAGTTGAACCAATGCTGAAAGTCCACTAGATGCTAACAACCATGGCCACAAAGCTTCGCTTCCTAAAATCTCCCTGGAAAGTGTATGTGAAACAAAAATGCTGAAATAATGGAATGAATGTTCAGGAAGTTTTTCTGAGTGATGAAGGTTGCTCAGATCCCATTCAAGAGTGCAGTGGAGCAAGACCCTGAATTCGTAATTTGGCAAATTTCACAAATTTTGCTATTTTTATTCCTGACAATTTTATTTTAAAGGAATTATTTGATATTTTGAAAAACTTTCTAAATATCATTGGGACCCAGTATAATGTCTAGAGAGCTGATGAGACTCATTTGACCACTGTTTAGCCACAGGACCAAAACTAAGACTTTTTATGTAAGTACAGTAAATTTTGAAAGGGAAGTCCCTCAGTAGAAAAGGTGTGGAAATAAGAAGAAATCATACTATGAATAATTAATTTTCTGCTTTCTTTATTCAGAATTAAATGTCTACCTCAAACTAAGGTGGATGTGGATGTGAAGGTCCTCCTAGGGAGGATGGGAGTGTTTCTCAGTCACTGACTAGGTGGAAGGGTAAGGTTATAGAAAGATTTGTACTTTTAGTGTAATCTGATCGAAAGATTGGAGAATTTACCGTAGTCCAATAACCTGTCCTGTGAGTTTTCCCAGGGTCAGGAAAACAGCAACGGTGGAGTTGGCAAATCCACGCAGCTTCTTGGGTGAAATCTCTCCTACATACTGAGGATGTATATTCATACAAAAACCTTGAACACAGAGGAGGATAAATGACTGTTAAAATATTTAGAAAAGCTTAACTTTCTGACTCTGTCCTCTCTTACAGTTTCCATTCACTCTGATATTTAGATTACAATCTCTTGCAAAAGGGGTGATGTCTTTCACTTTTATTAAGTGCCTAGTATATTTGTTTTAAAAATCATTCTCCAAGAATGGCTGTAGAGACAATCCCAGAACAGCAGGGACTCTTGCAGTCCCCACTGGCATGAGCACATACCTGAACCAATGCCGTAGAGAAGGCGGCCAACCAGAATCATCTCAAAGGATTTGGCTGTTTTACTGAAGGCCATGAAAAGTGCAGCTGCCAGCATGATCAGGTTGGTGAATATTTGGCACTTTTTTCTGAAAAAAAAAAACAACAAACCCAAACAAAAAATCTCAAAAGGCCTTGAGAATTTAGCATGAAATGTGAACCTTTTGTACTCTTTTGAACTACTCTTGCTTTGACAGGAAGCATGGTACAGACATTCCTACTGTTTTGAGGAATGGCTGAAATAGTTATGACTTTGGATAGTCAAAATGATCCTTTGAAATTTTAGGATCCTATAGATTTGAATTAATTGATATTTTTGAGCTTAGAATATAAAGAGTTGTAACCCTTTGTCAGCATTTCCACAGTACAAATGGGGAAGAGATCGAAGAACTGGCCTATTTTATCACCAAAATTTTTAAATGGCTATAACTCCTCTTAAAAAGTCAGGTTGTCTCCTAGAAACAGTCTGAGTCTGCAGGTCCCATTCTAGAATAGCTCATATTAAAGATACTCTCGGCTAAATGGGTGTGATCTGAGATAACAGAAAGAGATTTTAGAGGCGTATATTATTTCAAAAGTCCCTCTGTGTGAATTGTGGCCTGCTGTGTTCACAGCCCTGATGTTTCAGGCTCAAATCAAAGTTTCAAAGTCTTTTGCACTCAGATGTTTTGCCGTGATGCTTGTTAGACAAGAGTCCCCTTGCACACATTAAGGATTCACAGAGACCCTTGTGTTTAGTCCGGGATTCAGCAATTAGGTTATCATGTGTTAACTGACCCACGGGAGAAGTGCATGATCTTGTTTCTAGGCTTGGGAGACCCTCTGTGTGTGGGATGAGGCAGTGTCCCACAAGAAATCTCTTGGGGGCACTTACCTGATAGGAAAGAACACAATTGCAGGCAGGCTAAGATGGTTTGGTGAGACCCATATGAGGGGCCTCTGGATCAGTGCGTTGTGGAGCAGATCTTTAAGTGGTCACACCAAGTAGATATGTTTGCCAATTGCTCTGCAAATGAAATCAGTGGTGTTACACACAAGGCACTGAGAATGGACCACACTGGTGAGGGATCCTTCCTCTATCCAATGGGAAATACAGCTTGGGAACTGACTTTCAGTAAAATGGATTCCCAAGAACAGAGATGTCTCGGACATTTGTTTTGGTGCTGGTTGTATCTTTACAGTGTAGTTACAGGCAATTTATTTTTCTCTTTTGTTCATATTTTCATTAGGCTGGATCTGAATATTTAATATAATGTCTGTACCCCAAAATGAGTGTATTTAAATGGAAATCTAGTTCTTCTTTGTCACTTAAGGATATCTTCCAGGCATTTGAGTAACTGCATAGAATGTGTTACAACACAAGACACACAGCTCTTTCACTGAGGTTTGTAAAGCTTGGGAGACCTTTATGAGAGCCATAGGGGACATTGAAGAGAATGTGACCCTATGGCACTACTCCCAGAGGCACTGATCTGATGATGTGATGATGACTGCAACCTTTACAGAGTACAATTCCCTGGGGAGGGCAGATAAACAAGGCAGAAAGCGCTTTGCTACTTGGAAGAGGTGGATGTGCTGGGAAACTCAACCAGTTGTGTCTGACCAGACTGCTTCAACTAAAAAGAACTTCATTTGTTCACCTTAGTATTTCCCTGCACTTTCTGACTGTGGAGCTGTTATAAGAAGCACTTACTTCCTGTATTTTGTAGTCACGTAGGTACAGAAGAGGGACCCCAGGAGCCCTCCTATCCCATAAATAGACACGATGAAGGACCACAGCAGCATGATTGTCTCGGGATGGAGGGGGGAGCCGTGTCGCTCTATCCACGTTTCATTAATAAACTTCCTGATGTGCTGAAAAATAGCATAAGATTTGACTGGATAAGGGGTATAAGATCCCTTCATATTATTTGGATGTTGTATTTCAGATTGAGCCTGTGGTTCTAATATTAGATTTATTTTGAGTATTTATTAGTAAAACAAGTTCACTGAGATCACGCTGCAAAATCTACAAGTTAATATCACTCAGGAAGCTTGTATACTATGTGGTAAGAACTTATTTAAAACAGAAAATGCTGTCCTGTTCTTTAAAGGAGGAAAAGTTCTCTACACATGCGATGTTACTGTTAGCCAAAGAAAAGGCACAGACTGTGAATGGTCAGTAAATTTGAGATTTATGGGAGAATGGAGAGCTCAGGCTTTCCATTTGTGTTATCAGCCTCAGGGAGATGGCTCCTTACCACAGAAGGATAGTTGATGACAGAAATGTGGAATCCATATGGGAAACTACCACCAATTCCCAGCACTAAGATCATTTGATATAGTCCCCGGAACTGAACCTGCAAAGCAAACATAAAATGCTCCATCAGCTTCTCACTAGTCTAGATCTGTGCAGGGCCACACTGGTCCTTCCTCTTTATCGACTTCAAATTCTCTTGAATATAAACATTTTTCAAAATCCCTCTAATCTACTCCTGAAACACTCTCATCATCCACAGTGCCACAGCAAACTACATGCCACTGTAAGGGTGATAATCCATTTTAAAATTTTTAAGTTTTAAAAGATGTTCCCAAGAGTGCAGCTCTCACTCTATGCCTGCAATATCTGACAGGTTGGCAGGATAAAGGTGTCAGTCCTGGATGCAGGGAAGAGGGATTCAGTTTCCTTGTCTGCAGTCGACAATAACTGATGTGCACCAAACCACAATGCTGTGTCTCAGAAGTACAGCATTAAAAATCAACAACATTTTATTATACTCTCTGCTTTCGTTTCTGACTGCATCGTATCTTTAAGCATAATTAAGAAAATACTCTTTTGACATTCACCTTTTTCAGGAAGGCATGGACTATAATTATACAATATAAATATAACATAAATATAGTTATAATTACAGGAATAGCCCCTGTAATTGCATTCAAATAAAAATCTTCCTGAATTTGATTTGGGATTTCATTTCTCCTTTCTCAATATTTTATTTTTTCTATTTATTTAACCATGAAATGGTGTGCTTGCATATTGAAGGGCTTAGCATCTTCCAAGTTGATGAGATACTGTCTGTCTAGAACTTCCTTGCTCAAGGATTAGGGACTGAAATACAGTTTTTGATGAATGATATAATTTTAACTGTAAATAAGGAGAAAACATAACAGTAACTACTTAGATCTTAAGTCCATCTTTCAACAGCTTGTTATTTAATTGGGCCACATCTGGATTTCCCAAATTATCACATGACAAGAACCAGGAAGCTGTGGACCAGAAAGAAGACTCTAAATTTCCTTAAAAATCCTCTCTCAAATTCAATGGATTTTCTAACTGGCAAGACCAGTCAAACAAATTAAGAACTCACTCTTCCTTTTTTTTTTTTTAAGAGAAACAGAGCAACAAATACATATCACTTCTTCCCTGTGTAAGACTATGGAAACTCTCGATTATATTGATTGTCTCTTGATGAAATTAAGAAAGTAATTTATTTTAAACCTTATGTCGTAGTTTCTTAGCCTTTTGCAACAAGGTTAAAATATTCATTATTTTGGGAAGTAATCAGAGTGGTTAACAATTAGTATTGTTTCAGTAATTCAGAAGACAAAAATAAAGTAGCGTTGTCAATGGTGGAACTGCCAGAGCTGTTGTTAGTTTTTGTTTTTATTTTATTTCATTTCATTTCATTTTGTTTCATCTTGTTGCATAGAAAAGACCACACAGCACGATCTTCATGGCCCCGTTGTTCTTGGTGATGTTTAAACACAGAAAGGAAAGACAGTCTCTGTACCAAAGGGACTTAAAATCCTTAAAGAATCTGAATCTTTAGTATTTTGTTAGCTTTGTCTTTTCTAAGCCACAGCCCTGAGAAGAAGTGACCAGATACTCACCAGGTTGGAGAAGAAGGCTGCCATCTCGATGAGAGAGCCTGTTGCTCCCTGGCAGGTACCTGCCAAAGGAGCCAAGTGCTCACATTATACAACAGCAGTATCAGGAAACTAGTCCCATGTCATTGAAGTTAAATTTTACTTTGGAGGCTTTTGAGTTAATTACACCTATTTCAGCGGTTGTACAAAGTTTAGGATTGTTGGATTAAATATTTCAACCAATGGTTTTGTCCAAATAACCAAGTTGGTCTCCCTTGCAGGGAACCTGTTCACTTCATGAGCACTCTCTTGTGCTGGGGAGATAGAGAGCTGAGACAACAATTTTAAACAGGATTATCAAATCATAACTTTGCTCAGTTTTCAGTACAAACTGAGAAATGTAGAGACAAAATTATCTGTTGGGAATCTTAGGTGGGGCTGGGACAATGAACTATAGGACTTTGACATATAACAGGAAAGATCTATCCTGTCTTCATGTGACAGTAACTGGAGCACATCGTAACTTAATCATTACTGAAAGGAACTGAACCGCTCCACGATTTTGAAATGTGGTGCAAACTTAGTGATTCTACAGTGGCACACCAGGCTTGGTGAGCTCAGTATTTAATAGTAGCTGGTTTTCCTTTGCTAGTAGAGAAAAAAATTCATTATGCACATTTTTGTCTGGCATTTCCATTAGTCAGTGTACTTATTTCTGTGCCTGTGATGAAAAAAAGGTTGTTTTGGAACTCTTTTGTAACCTCCACAGCTGGATTGATGTCTCTGTTTTCCTGAGAAAAAATTCTAAGGCTTTAACTTAATTTATTTCACAATTAGGAGGAGTTTGTATGTATTAAGTTGGTAAATGGCTTAGTTATCACTTGCCATTTACCCTTCAGTTAAAAGAAGAGGAGGAAGAAATCATAAAGGGCTTATTGGATGCAAGCAGTCATATTTACTGGAAAATACATCACATGCAAAGCATATTAGCAGATTCTCCAGCTAATGTCTGAAATGTAGCGTGTGGCAGCACCCGACCTTTTCTCCCACCACTGTGCAGCCTCATCGTGGTCTTGACTTTGCTCTTGATGTGTGCTGAGAGTTCATGGGGGGATTTGTTTCCAGTTTGGGTTCTCCAGCAGATAATCTGTTGTTAGAGCACAAACAAGACTGTCCCTTTGATGCTAAGAATTAATTTCCTTTTCTGTAAAGTTATACAAAGTTGAAATAACATGGTGTGCATCTGACAGAGGGAAGAAATGCCATGTTAGCTACTGGTATCTGTCTTGCTCAGATGATACTGGGGGAAGCCACAAGCAGGCAATAACATGTAGCTTTTGGTATGGGAGATTCCTTCTCAAATGCAGCCTATTGCACATATTTTCTTATGTTGTATCTCACCCTCTTCTACATGTATTTACACATATTGTAACTTACACTCTTTGCTCTTGGACATTAATTTAGGATTCCTACTTTGAGTAGGTTAAGAGTCTTCCTCTCATGACTCCCATAATGTGTGATGTCTTTTGCATTTATGGTGATTAGTGACTGTACTGCTTCTGTGCTGATATTGCTTACACTGTGCTGAGGCCCCCTTAGTAGATGTGCAGTTTCTTTATTAGTGCTAACAAAGTAATCAGCAGATATCTTACAGGTATCCTTTAGTGATATTTGTGCTCAGGACAGTAAATCTCATAACATCAGGTCATTTAGTCATTGATCTTGCAATTTTACAGACACACATATGTAAAGCTGTGCTAAGCCTTCCTTCATACAGGCCAGCAAGACCAGATCCATGTTTTTTGTGCCCAGCTGACAGCAGTTCACTGATCCAGTTTTTAAGTGTTTATATGTGCCTCAGTTAGTATTTGAGACATATCTTACCCATCAGCTGGTATGTCTGGGAGAAAATGTAGTACATGTTCCTGAAGCTTCTGGATGACTATCCTCTTTGTCCCCGTCACCTCTCATGTATATTTGAACCAGACATTTTTGCTGTTTCATCCCTTGACCAGGCTGTCCCCACAATACAGCCCTTGCTCCACTGAGCACAGGCAAAGGTTGACCTGTGCTCCAAAGAGCTGTTCCGCTTCGTTGTCACATGAATGTTCCAGAGGGCACCCACTCGCTTCCTGCTGAGGATCTTACAGGGAGGGCTTTCCCAATAACACCTAATGAATAACTGGGACCAGAGAAGGGGCTCACTAGTGAGCCACTCTGCTCTGGTTTCCAAAGACTTCAAGGAGTGTTGGAGTGGAATGAAGGATGTTTCTGGAGTGACTGATTGGGAAAAGAGAATCTGTTTTGCAAAAAGTTGAGCTTCCCTTTCTATATTGGTAGCTGTCTCCAAAAGACTGGTAGTTTTTAATCATATTATGTGTATATGGAACACTACAAAATTACTGAGTTTTCTGACTCTAAGAACACTTCATGTTTTGTGATATATAGTTATAGTTATGTAGTTATATTTTAGTCAGTAGTCTTAAGTGTCCCTCAATAATAAAGACAGGAATAATGAAAATCCCCAATCATGGAAGAGTATGCATGCCAATATCTTTTTCTAGTCAGCTGTTTCTGAAGGAGATCATGGTGTGAAGAAAAAAATATTAGTGGAGGCCAGAAGTTTTATTACAAGGCAATCTGCCATTTTTATTATGTTTAATATTTGCAATTAAAAATAAGCAGCAGTTAAGATGAAAAATTGAATTCTCATTTTGAATAACTCTATTTGAGTTGAAGTAAATATGACAGTCAAAGCAGGAGCAGAGGTAAACCCATTTATTTTACTGTGCAAGTCTAGAGTTTGAACTTCAAATTATATAGTGTGCTCCACTGTAAGCCTTAGCTTTGTTCATGTTCCTCCTGATAGTATTGCTTTGCTACTAGGACCATGTGAGCCTTCATTAATAGAAATGTGAAGAATATTAGACGCTTTCAAAAGAAAATAAAAATCTCATGAATCTGCGTATTTCAAAAAAGGTTTTCTGGTGAAATCAGTTCCATGCTGAGGTGGTTCTTCTGGGCTAAATTTGGTCCACGTAGCCAAAAGTCACACAAGGAAAGCAGCAGCTCAGTTGCTGTGGGATTGACAGCCCATGAGGGATCTGTGGGAACTCTGCTCCTGGAAGAGGAGCTGCAGACTGGAGATGGCAAAAGTGATGGACAGGACAGCACAGAGTATCTAAAATGACCATAGGTGCTTGGGTTTATGGTGCCTGGATTCCACCCTTCAGTCCTTTAATTCTATTGGTGCTGAATGGTCAAAGCCTGTCAAACCAGCTACCACACAAGGACAATATGGCACTGTGCATGGGAACCTGGCAAGGTTTGGTTATTCAGTTCAGTCTAGAGAAACAAAGAATTTATCTCCTATTCCACTAAATTTTTTCTTTAATCTGTTATGGATTGAACCCTAGCCAGAGACAGCAAGCCAAGAACTTCACTGTTCCCATTTCAGGGCTGTAAAAACATACTCAGAAATCATAGAGAGAGAGGGAATTACAGGTCTTTCCTTTCTCTGTGGTCAGCAGAGTGTTTATAAATTCTACATGTCGTTTCAGTGTGTATTAGTTGCTCTGTTAAGATTTGCACATCAGCAAGTTAAG
Organism: Neopelma chrysocephalum; assembly: GCF_003984885.1. Lineage (NCBI taxonomy): Eukaryota > Metazoa > Chordata > Aves > Passeriformes > Pipridae > Neopelma > Neopelma chrysocephalum. The sequence continues at coordinate 116,103 of NW_020897778.1, read as the reverse complement.
CCAAAATGCTCATGATTCACATGAGTCTATGATGTAATATCAGCCCTCATCCCTTTTCAGAGCTGCCCAGAGTGGAGTGCTTGAGAAAGGAGCTGGTTTGGCAAAATGGGAACCTTGTAAATGACCGATAGGAAAGCTGACAGTCCATTTGGATCGACTTGGTAGTCAGAAAATGACAAATGTCTTTTTTCCCCTTCTTTTTAAGAAAGCCTGATTCCCCACTATGTCTGGTCAAAGCCTGGTGCAGAAGGTGTAATCCTCTGTGACATGATTTGGAGCTGTTGGAACATGCTTATTTTTAAAGTTTAGCTTATTGAATTCTTCTGTGATTTCTATGATTGATTTCCCTTTTGTTTCTGGAAGGTACAGGTGGACAATCATCCCTGAAGTGAAAAGTACCCCCATAAAAATGAGGAAGCAGAAGTGCTTGAGTCTTTCCTGCAGGGAAAGAGCAAAGGGAGAAAGTGAGCAAGATGAGCATCTCTTTTCTTTAGTCACCTTCTTGGCACAATTTTTGTATTTGGGTCCCAAAGTACTTTGAATTTGACAAGAAATTATTTTCATTTTGACCTTTGAAAAATATTTCAGTCTGAATAAGTATTTTGGTCAAATCAGGGCCCTTCAGTTGCCAAAGTGACTTGGGAGGGCAGGTGCCAAGACCGCTCCAGGCTGACACGGCATTGTCATGTCCTGCTGCTCGTCTTCCCACCCCCATGGCTGACTGAAGTTTGGTGTCCTTGGGAGCCTCCCTGGCAAAGCCACTCACCACAATGAACGGGAAGGTTGTCCCGATCACAAACACTCCCAGCCAGTTGAGAACCGCGCCGATCACAAGGGCAGGTGGTCTGCAGGACAGCGTGAAGATTTCAACCCTGGTGGAAACGGTGGCACCACCTGAAGGGAGAGAAGAATCAGAATTATTGCTTGTTGATATGTTTGGTTTCAACATTTGGATAGAGTGGTACTGTTACACAGTCAGCACATAGATGCTGCTGTCATGGACTGGCATTCAGAACACTTGAGTATGTAGCTCTTCTTTACAAATAAAAATGTTGGTGGCATCTTATAAACCATGAGACAGACATCAGTTTATTAAAGTGGTAAAATATTCAAATAGATTTTTGGGGAGATCCAAGAATTAAGTGGTTTACACTTGAGAAAGCCTGAAATTTTCTCATGAAAGAAGTTGTGTCAGAATGGCATGACAATTATTATTGCTCACAAGGATTGCCAGCATGATTCTGCTGGATCACCAATGAGTGATCTTCCCAGATTCACTTCCTTGGTATTTCAGTTATGTTTGGAAGTCACAGGCTTTCAACAGTTTTGATTTAGGAAAATAATTCAAGCCTGACATATGGGGAGGCAAATATTTTAAAAATTAATAGCCTTTAAAAAATAAAATTTAAGAAGTAGCAGACAATATTTGCTAGGAAAGGAATTAGTCCAAAGTAGGTCTTCTGCACTGCTGTCCATGTGGGATAAGATGTAACATTATACAACACTGAATTAAATAAAACTCTTGCTTTTCTTTTTCTCTTTCTTTTTTTTTCCTAGTATTTTTAAAAAATCTTTTACCCATCTGTTTTTGCTCTATTTTTGCTGTATTTTTCCAGTGTATTCCTTTCCCCTTGTTAACAAAACCCAAACCTGATGGCACTGAAGTTTATGGCCAGTGATTGGCCCCATTATATTTAAATTACTACAAGATTTTGTTAAATGAATTTACTTATGCAATATAATGCAGTATTTTCCTAGCCATATTAATAAGCTGACATGATTCAATCTCTTTATTTCCTTTGACTGAGTACTTACCTGGCCCAACTGCAAAAACAACTGCAAACAGGATAATGAGGCAAAGGCTGCAGTATGGCATCCAGAAATACCAGTCCTGGGGGGAAAAAACCAATAACAAACTTCTGGGTGAAAACTGTTGATAACTGTAGGAGAGAAATGCTCCTTTTCCAACACTGTCACCTCAAGAAGGAAATATTCAGTGTGTGGGAACTGACAGAGAGATGTGAGTGCTTTTCCTGAGGAAGGAGCAGTGAGGTGTCTGTTAGATGAGCAGAGAAGCAGGTTCGCTTGGAAGGTTACTGTTGAAGGAAGTCCAGATAGTACTATTGGATCCTGTTCTCCTTTCTTCTTGACCTCACAGTGCTTCCTCCAATCCTTAGAGATATGGCAAGGCCAAATCATATTTTTCTTCACTTTTGTAAAGATATAGATTCAATTACTGGTACTGAAAAGGAGCTTTCCTAGATCTTAGTCAAGAAGAAAAGAGACTCGATGCTTTAGGAAAAAAGATTCTCTCAGCTGTGTTTGAGACCCTTCATGAATAAAACAAAAATGGAAGTCTGCTGCCACCTTGCTTCAAGGCTAATTTTACAGTGTATCTATAGAGTGGCTCTGGACGAGTACTGGTAACCCAGGTGATTTGCTTCTGAAGAAGCCACAGCAAGGACACGGACATGTCATTGTTAGACAGGTGAACTGGTCTCCTGCCTGTGAACAGACCGTGCCTTCCCAGCATCCTCTGCAGCAAAGTTAAATTTCAAATTCACTGATGGAAGAAGTCTGGGGTTCTGTTGTTACTTGTTAGAAACAGTGTGAATAGGAAGGGCCGTTTTCCTTGGACTGTCTTTTGATCTGTGCTGATCAGTGTTTGGTGCTTGGAGTCCGATGAAACGAGCATTCAGTGTCAGTCTGCCAGTGTTTTATGTGCTCCTTGCTAAGGTCATGGGGTCACACTGAAAGGAAGGTAGGAGTACATGAGAGTACTGGCTGAGAGGGAGTTTAATCCTGAGTATAGACGAGCTTGATCTAAGCCTCACTTTCTTTTCTCATTAGTGTGGTCCTGCCCATGAGCAGAAGTTAGAAATAGAGTAGGCAGAGAAATCTGCCGTGAGAACTTCCTTACCTGTAGGGAGAGAGTCACGGTGATACAAGCCAGCAGTGAACCCATGATCCAATAGCCTCCTCTTAGGAGCGTTTTCCTGCCCAGTCGCTCAATGATGGAGCTCTGAAGGGCAGAAATCACACTGATATCAGGGCCAGAGAGCACGTTGTGACCCATTCCCATAGTAATGTGACTTACACAGACTACAGCAGCTACGAGTTCAGAGAGTCCAATAGAGAGGGTCATATAGGAGACCATTCTTTCATCAAAGCCAGCAGCCTGGAGGACTTCATAAGTATAAAAATAAATCTGGAAAAAAACCCCCATAAAACAGTAAGAGAAGAAAAGAATTGATTTCTTACCCATACCTGTGTGCCACTGCCTAGATAGGAGCTGTTAATCAAGGAGCATGCAGCTCAGCTTTTGAGTGATCTAGGATTCTGCACTCTTTTTGATACTATTTACTTTATCAGCAGGCAAAAATATTGTAATATTTAGTTAATTCCTTAATTATTTCATAAAAGATAAAATCCTGGGATAATTGGACCTGCAGCTCCTATAATGTAATTAGGTTTGCAGAATTTTGATTTAGGTGATTTCAGAGGCAGCCAGGTATATGATGTCTTCAGAGCCCATCCAAAAATATCATTGTGGGGTATTCTCAAGAAAGAAGAGTGTGGGTTATGGAGTCATGATGGGGTAAAACAAGCATCTTTTCAAATATCTTTGCTTGTGTTTGGGGACATGCTGTGATGATAAAGATTCCAGTTTAAGCTGTGTGGGACTCAGCTGTGTATTTCCTTTACAGATGTTGCTGCATTGTGATGTTAGAGGCAGAAGGGTCACGCAGGCAACTGCAAAGCTGTGGCTTCAAGAGGATCCCAGAAAAGTTCTGCTGTGAGGATGAGCAGGAGAAGTGCAGAAGCTGCAGAACAGTGAGCATGTTCATTGTTAGCTTTGAGGGCAGAGTGGGCAGAGAGCCATCCCAACATCTCAGGGTGCCAAGAGCCAGGGGCAAATAGCAGCAGCTGCAGCCCAGCAGTCACATAAAAATTACACTGCAGATTTTGCCAGTAGAGGCTCATTTGTAAAAGTGGGTTCTGGAGCCTGGTAGCTGCTCTCAGAGGTGGCTGTTCAGTGAGTCTGACTACAGAGGGAGGTAACTCTGGCAGGGACTGGAGCTGGGCAGAGGGATGTCACATGGAGAGCCCGGCCAAGCTTTGCAGGCTGCTGCTGCCCTGTAGAAGGGCTGGCAGACAGCAAGGTGTGGCCTGAGAAGCCTGAGGAAAATGGAGGGAGCTCCTATGAGCCGTCATGTCTCCCTTAAGGTTGTCAATAAGTGTTTTGAGAATTTAAGGGGGAAATACACTCAACTGCATTGATGCCACATAGCTGAACTGTGGCGGTCAGAATAATTATCATGTACAGCTGCCAACGCAAAGCTGGTTCTTTCACTAGTTCCAGGACACTCAAGATCTTGGTGTTTTTCATTGTTGCCTTCTCTTTCATGATGTCATCAATCTCTGCTTGGTGATGGCCTTCACCCCAAAGCTGCCTTATGGCTGTGGAGGAGAAGGAGAGTGAGACCTGCCATGTTAATTTGTTTGTTGAGTAGGTGATTCAAGTGTCTGGCAGCCCTGCGTGCGTGGGCTGGGGCTGTGCTGAGAGGCAGAGATGTCCTACAGGGTCTCCCAGAGCCCTGGTCCCCTCCTGCACAGAGGGACTTATTGTGACAGAGGGGCCTTAGAGGGGTGCACAGTGACTCTCTCCCTGCCCTTTGGACCATTTTTGTACCTTCCTCCTTCTCTTGGGGTGTGAGCAGGGTACACAGCCAACAACAGAGCTGCGGGGTGCCCTGCAGAGCCCTGAAGTGCAAACAGCCATTTCCATTTGTCATTTATTGGTAATCATAAGACTGACAGTACAGGTGATTTCAGCTGAATGCGAAAGGTCTTGTAACATAGAACTGCAGAGAAGTAGTTTTGTGTTCTATATGGAGACTACAACAAAAATATACTTATAGGTATTCACAGAGCCATGTTGGAAATGAGCAGGGAGAAAATTTGTCCTGCTTATTTTTTCCATATGGGGAAAGCAAGAATCACAAAACAATTGTAAATCAAGTGACGAACAGGAACCTGGAGCCTTCAGTTACCTTTTTTGCAGCCTTCCTGGTCTTCTTTTTGCATGAGGAGATATGGTGGGGACTCGGGGAAGAAGGGAAGTGTGACCAGCTGGACCAGTGCTGGAAATCCACAGGAAGCCATCAGCATGGGCCACAGGGACTGCCTGCCCAGCAGCTCCCTGGCAGGGATAAAACATGTGTATAGAATAAGAATTCATTGCATTGGTTTTGAGGAGAGAAAGGGATGGATGGAAAAGCAGAGGAAGGAGCAAAAGGTAGAAGGGATCCAGAAATGGATTGTGTGGGTAATCCATTGCATTATACCTTTGTCCTAAAATTTGCCCTACGGCTTTTCCCAGTGACCAAAAGAAAGAGGAAGTAGAGTTTGCAAATCCACGTAGCTTCTTAGGGGAAATTTCTCCAACATATTGATGATGTAGAGGGACACAAAGGCCTTGAGGTGAGGAGAGAATTATGGGAGAGAAGAAAGAAGACATTCATAACCACTGGAAATAAAACTGGATGTAAATAATTAAGCATTACAGAATATAGCTGCCTCAAGCACGGAGTTGTTTCTCATACCTCAACCCACATATGAAATTTTTCATTACTAGATTTTCTAACTCTTTCTACCAAAGTATTTGAGCCTCTTTGCATAGTGCAGTTTCCTGATCTTAACAAACATACAGTTTTCCCTTTAAAGTGTAGCTTCATCACAAAATCTCTTGTGAGCCTTAACATATTTTAAAGGACACAGAGTATGCAAGTGCTGAATAACTAAACCCCTTGTAGTAATATTTAAAATGCTTGTAGTTAACCCACATAATCTCAGCCTTTCTTGACATAATGCTATTGAAGAGCTGAATGGTAGATCCATGGTCGATTAACACATACATTGCTATAGTTAATGTTGATTTGTACATGATTTAGAGCGAGACAGAAGTATTTCTTTTCTGCTATCAGCAATAATTTTTATGATTCAGACAGAGTTGATGTTCCCAGCCGTATGTGAAGTACTTCATAACTCAGGTGTGCTGCATATTAGTCTGGGAACAAGAGCTTTTTCCTGATATGGTGGTCACAGCCCCTTTTATCTGTTTTGAAAGCAATATGTTCTTCTCTTGGCTTTATGTGATGGGAAAACAATATCTTTTAATTGCAGTCTCTTTAACAAAAACCAAGTCTTTGCATGAGGCATGATACAGGTTCTAGACCAGAGCAGGACCTCTGTGGGTGATTAATTCTTAAACTACATCTGTAGTTCTTTGATACAACTGTATGTCAGACAAGCAGTGTACAAAATCTTGGTATTTGAAAAATAGGCATTAACTTCTAAGTTAACTCTATTATAAGTTAAAATAGGTATCCCTGTGAATATCCAAACAATGGAAAAGCAAGTTTTGTGTAGGAAAAAATGCAAGAAATACTGATACCAGCACAGGAGGTTTTGCTGGATGTGGTGTACTTGCTAGGAGTGATTTTGCTTGATTATTACCAGATCTTTGTGCTAATCCAAGGAATTTATGGCTTGGAAGACTCCTCCTTATCAAAATACTAGCTTTAAACCATATAATTTTCAGTACTGCCAACCAAAATGAAGATAATATTATACATATTTTTCCTTCAGGCAAAAGCTCTGTTTCATATTGTATCAAAACAGTCCTGATAGCTCTGAATATTTATATACTTGGCAAAGCTGAATTTCATTTGATATAAGTGAAATTAGTGATAATTAGTGAAAATAGTGATTATTGCTTGGTCTTATAGAAAATCTTCTGATGAAATGTCACTGACTTTAATATTTTATTTCCTTAGTGGAGGGTTATTTTTTACTTTGAATAAAGATGTAAAATCTTGTGAGATCCTGCTGACCTGTGGGAGAAATCACTCACCTGCACTTATTCCACACATGAAGCGCCCAATTAGAATCATCTCAAAGGACTGGGCTGTTTTACTGCAGCCCATGATAGATGCTGCCAGTATCATGAGCAGGTTGTTGCACAAGAGACATTTCTTTCTGTAAGGAAATGAAAAGATGTTTTGTAAATCAGAAGGCAAATGGCACTTATAGCTCCTGCCATGCAGGAATTCTTGGGTGAAATTGTCTTGCTAGTTCTGTGAAATGGCACATATGTAGTCCAGGATTAAATAAGCCCTTCCATGTTGTTGGCACTGGATACTCTGGACTCATGGTGTACCTTGGCACATAGTTAGACCTGGGAGTTTGGGAACACTTCTGGGTTGTGTAGCAGAGAAAAGTCTTAAAACTTTTCTGCACTTGAATATCCTCTATGAAACACATTGTCGTAGCACTTAGAAGGACATCAATGGTTCTATATGTTGAGTGGCACTTTCAAGAACCCATTCTGTCTTCAGCCAGGCTGCCTTTCCTCTTTGCTGAGACTAACCCAATCTGAGTAACTGTGCCTGGCGTGACAGGCTGGCAGCACAGCTGATTAGTCCATGCCACAGGACAAGGGCAGGAAGCAGGAAAACCAGTTGACCCCACAGCTAACCTGGCTGTGTTACAGCCATGACTGAGTCTAAAACTCTGTCTCACATTTAAAACCTCGACTGTCATTTCCTCGAGCTAAGATTCAACTGACAAATTGTCTTTGAACATACATACTTGCCATATTTGACAGCGAGGTATCTACTTCCTGAAGAACCCAAGAGACCTCCTATACCAAAGATGGACACGGCGATAGACCATAGGAACAGGAGGTTATCCTGCTGGATGGGGTAGCCATATCGCTCCAGCCAAGTTTCATTAACGAAAACCTTTACATGCTGAGACAGAAAAAGAATTTCCATTAACAATACCTGTGGCAGCAGTGCATGTATTTTGTTATGTTTACAATGTAATTTTGCTGCTTCAGCTAAAGTTACTATTCCATATAGACTTTAAAATTGTGCATTTTAGCTAACGGACATAGTGTAATAGAGTGTACTGTGTTTGTTTTTTTCATTAAAGGGAGTTCAATCTTTGGGTTTTTATCCTTGAAATCTGAGGAACTGAGGCATGAATTGGTACTAAAGAATAGCATAAACACCCCTGCAAAGTTTTGCAAAGGAGTTATGGGTTTTGTCTCACATGCCTGCCAAGAATGCCAGGTTACACAGCGTATCTTCAGTGCAGTTCCTAAGTACTTTTTCACTCAGAATTTAATGCTCTAAAGCCAGATAATAACACTGTTCCCATAAGGTGATCCCTACAAAATAATGATGTCTTCCATCTAGACCTCAGTATCTTTAATGGAAGTTTTGCATGTGATCAGTGGAGAGAAGCAGATATTTTCCTAGAGCATGGCTAACTTGACTGATTATTTGTCTGTGAAGATGGGTAGCTATAAAAATATCAACTGAAGCCACTGATGCAGGCAAATGTGCTGAAGGTTTTTAGGGGAGACAGATGCCACCCTACTCAGTGTGTGTCTTCTGATTAACAGTTCTATAAATAACAACTTGCAGATCTCTTTTTTTTTTTCAACACTTTGACATGTTCTGCTTTTCATGATAGCATAACATAGCAACCGGGAAATGAGAGGAGAATACTGTGATTAAACCCTTTCTGACTGCCAGAGGGGAGCATCCCCAAGCAGCAGTGTAGACTCAGTGCCCTCATTAACCAGTGTGCCATGTGCATCTTTGCCTACCTGAGACATGTAGGTCAGGGTAGAAATCTGAAAGCCAATTTGGAATGTTCCACCGATCCCCAGGACAGCGATCATTTGAAAGAGCCCCTGGTACTGCACCTGTAGATGGAGAACAAAATCTTCTTAGGCTTGTAGCCACATCAGGCTCTTCTTGCAACGTGTCTTTCATTCTCCAGCAACATCTCATTTGTTCAAGGGATCTGCAGGTGGGAATGTTCCCCCTGCTTGCCACGGTGTGAGGAATACATCCTCCCGTGATTTCCCCACATCCAGCTCAAGGAAACGCAGCTCCCACAAACATCCTTGTCAAGGTGCCACAGCTGCCGACATCCAGTCCTGTTCCCTGCCTTTCAAAACCTCTGCCTGCCATGTCTTGCACTAAATAATTAGTGATATATTTAACTAAGCTCTTTTTTTCAGCAGGTGAGCAAAGCAAATTATGTTTGCAGGTAAGCAAATATTTTCAAGTAACTGAAAACATTTAAGAAACATTAACATATTGACAGAGATGGATGACAGAGCATATGAAGTGCAAACATCTGTAATACCTAAAAATGGTGGGCAGAACCACTTCCAAGAATCTTTTAGTGAGTAGGAGCCTTGTTGTTTTTACTGATATATCAACTTAGTTTTATTTGAAACACCACTAGCATACAAAAATGTCACAGATGCAAATACCCCATGGAAGACTTACCAGGTCTGATAGGAAGCTGGTCATCTCTGGCTGGGGGCTGGTTGTCCAGTGTGTGATGTGTCTTTGTCATCACAGGCTTCTGTGTCTCTGTCTCCTGCCTGCTGGTATGGCAGTGGGCATTTGGCTTTGGGGATCAGAGTTAAATTTTTACTATTTCATCTTCCCTCACTTATATTTACTTCAACTGGCCAAAGTTAACACTGCCAGATTAAATATTTCAGGAAATAATTGCATCTAGTCCACTCTCCAGGGGGAAGGTTTCAAAGCACAGGAAGTTTGCATCTGGGGATTAGAGTGAGGGCTTTGGAAAGGGAAAGGAGAAGAGTTCGGGCAAAAAATCTGAACAGTTTTCCAGAAACAGTAAAACACTTTACTCCAATGGTACAGACCAGAGGGTATGTCTGCCATAATCGGCAGAAAGCAAAGGCAGCTGGTGCAAGGTTTAGGTACTGTTGTTTACAAACAAGTAAAGTACCTGGTGTTCTGTTTCGCATTCATTGGTATAGCAAATATTGTTATTAGAAGAAAAATAAGCAAGTTTCAAAGCCTAATTCTGCTGTTCTGGTCTTAAGTATCAGTTAGACTGTACTGAGGATTGGGTGTTTATGGGGATGTTTGACAGCCAGGTGTGCTGAAAAAGCAGTAAGAGATAGTGTGCCCTGGCAGAGGCTTTCAGAATAGAGCATCTGGCCCTGAAGGCTCCTCTTGAAAGAGCCAGTAACAAAGACACACTTTCTCATGAGAGTAATCAAAGGAGGTAAATATTCCTTAATGAGTTAGGAGGGTACAAGTAGGATCTTACTCCCTCAGCTTTGTCACAGAACCGCTCCAAAATCAGTGTTGCAGGCATGAAAAAGTCACCTTTGGTTCCCAGAGGCTCCTCTCTTGTGAGGTGAAGCTCAAATTGTAGCTCTGCGTGGCTTCTGCTCGAGCCAGCACTTGGAAGAGAGATGTTGTTCTGCCTGGGGCTTTCCTTTGTGGCTGGTGCCCTGTGCTGTTCCTGCCTTCAGAGTCTTCTGCTCACTCACTCCTGCCAGGGGACTGTCCCCTGCTCCAAGGCCTGGAGTGGGGCAGGTGGGGCGATGGGGTTATACTAAAGGCCTCAGTAAATGCTCAAGCTCACCCTTGGGATTGTACTTTCAGTTCATAAAACACAGAATGCAATTATTGACAGAGGATTTCACTGCAAATACTGTGAGTCTAAAGAAATGAGAAAAAAAAACATGTTAATAATAAAACCTTGGTTACTTGTGTAATTCCAACTATTGCCTATATAACTGCATAGCAAATGCTGTTTATCCTGGCTTGCAATGGCATTTAGAATGATTTGGCAATTTTTGTAAGTATTTTCTCTTGAACACCAGCATTGTAACTAGTTGCAAAGCTATAGACTATTTATTGTTTCAAAATGTTAATGTTTTTTTCTATTACATGTTTTTTCTCAAATTGTGTCAAGGTGTAGGGTGGCTACGCCATAAACAATCTTGCACTCCTTGAAAATAATTACTTAGGATCTCAAATAGCAGCAAATTCCACCATCTCACAGTGAAATTTTTCTTACATTTTTGGGGATTTCTGGTGATTCTGAGCTGTACATGACTATTTCAGGTTATTAGCAATTTCAGGAGATTTTAATTCCAGGAGTTTACTGCTTGTTTTTTTGTCAAGCCAATGTTGAGCTCATGAGGATCCCCGTAAAGATAAGGAAGCAGAAAGAGATGAGATTTTCCTGGAAATAAATAACAGAAAAAAAATTTTATTTTATTCTTTTGCTTCTCTTTTTACAAGACTTAGAACATGATGACAAAATTATGACAATGATGGCTAAGTTTCGCTTTGTAGCTGCCTAAACCCAGTCTTTAGGTGTGAAACAGCAACAGAAATAAAATAGTTAAAATAGTTAAAATTTCCTTCTTTCCTGAAGGCAAGATAGGCAGGGTGAGTAGTCAAAACAATTTGAGATGTTGTGTGCAGAAGTATGAAGGAGAGGCCTTGGCATGGGATTAAAAAAACTCACAAACATTAATATTGTCAGGTTAATCATATACTATCTGGTTTATCAGTAACTGCAAGAAATGCAGCAATAGTGAGCATTTGGGAGAACAGGCCTCCTGAGGTCTGGGACACTGGATTGGTGCAGTTTGGGAGGATGAATGCTTGAGATGGAAAAGTTCATTAAGCCATGAAGTAGAGGAGGTGCCCAGCAAGGCAACCTGTGAAGGATTGACTTCTTACAGGAGGCACTGGAGCTATATCAGTCAGCATGGCTGGGCTTCATAGAGAGGGACAGGGGGATCCAGGGCTCCTGTTTTAAACCAGACATGGTGCTGTGTGACAGGGATGAACAGTCCCTCTGCAGGGTTCCAGCTGTGCTTCTGCTGAGGCCAATTCCTGCAAAAGGACCGGTAAAGACAAAGTGACACTGACCAAGTTTACAAGATAAAATTCTCTCTTCTGTATGTTCAAAGAGGTTGAGAATCCGGAAAAGAAGCTATGAAAAAGAGAAAAAGGAGAGTCAAAGCAGAGGGAAGGAACTGAGAAATGAAAGTGGAAGTTCCACAGCAAAATACAGTATTGATCTGGTGCAGTGCCAACAGTGAACACTGATCCTAATGTCTATTTTTCCATCTGCCTGTTGAGTTAGTGACTCCATGGCTTTAATGTCTGTTCAGCACAGTTCAGAAGTGCTAGCACTTGCAGTTGCACCTGATTGTGAAACCTGTGCAAGCTGGGAAAGAATAGCATGGAAGATGATAAATGTGACATTTGTGTTCCATTTGGCCTCCTGCTGCCCATATTTTCAAACAGGACACTCAGGCATTAGTAATTCCCTTTTACAACATTGTTAGGGAAGCTGCAACCTGCACTGCCACAGTAGGGGTGGAGGAAGAGAGCGTGGTGGCAAAAAGAAGCATAAGATTTCATCCTGGATGCAGGCAGCGCCTTGTGGGAAGGTGTGAGGGTACAGGAACTGTTGTGGGCAGGTTGACATGTGCAAGCCAGTCTGTCCCTTATTGCAAAATAATGTCCATAATCCAAAACTTTTCTTCTTAAATGACGTGATGCATTTATGTAGCACTTTGCCAGGTCAGTGAAGCTCTGTTAGGTCAGTAGATGTTAAATGCCAGTTTTCCAGAAAGAGTGACAGATGGATGGGTGAAAATATCCAAAACCAAATCAGCAGCCAGTTGATGGCCAGGAGTAAATCTCATGACTGCTTGACTCCCACCCAGATACAATGTATTTTACAGTGTCTGCAAGCTTGAACTGAAGAATTTTCTTATGCACATCTAAGAGTTGTTTTGTGTGGAGATGGGCAGAAAACCAACTGCATTAATGTCAGAGAATTGCAGAGTTATGATCACAATAATAAATGCACAGGTGCCAGTGCAGAGTCTGGTCTTCCATCACTTCCAGCACACTCGGGATTTTGCTGTTTTCCATCGCTGCTTTTTGTTTTAGCAGATCGTCCATTTCTGCTTGGTGCTTTTCCTCACCACACAGTTCCTTCACAGCTGTGCAGAACAAAGAGGAAGGCTCAATACCACTGCATCATAATATTTGTACATGCAGATCTTTCAGATTATTAATTAGTTATTCCCCTAAGGTTTCATGATATTAACAGACATGGGATGAGAACACAAGAGACATATATTTATATCTTGCAGACATAAGATCCTATTTCACAGTTGTTAGCATATAAACCTTAACTAGCACTGTACAGGTGTAAAAACATCAGCATAGCCTCTGACCTCTCTCTTTTCTGTCTCATCACATGGCTCTTGCTACAGCACCTGAGAAGTACCTTTCTAGAACCTGAACAGAGAAAATAAGATTGTAATGACTGGCAGCTCTTTGCACCAATAATGTAGCACATTGATTCATTTAAGGGCTTTGTATTTCTATGCATGTATGTTTTCATGTAGAATTACAAAGACTTGCTGTATTTGGACAGATTTGTTGGAAAGAATTTTTTATGGAGTTTTCTGTCAAGATAAGATAGCTCCCAGTAGGCTGTCTGCTGTTTTAGTTAGGTAGTTGTGGTACACAAATGACCTCATTTAACATTATCTTACATGATATCTTTTGAAAATGTCGACTGCTCATGTTAACCTGTGTTAAGTGGAGAGACTGATGTGTTTGTTACTCAGGCATGCCCACTCAAAGGCAGCTACAGTCGAGCTCTTATTCTTTTCTTTTGCAAAGAAGGGTGGGTGGAAAGGGCTGGGAATGAAAAGACAGTGGAAACAATTTGCAATTTGTTTTGGGAAGAATCCTTTATATTATTACCCCACTATCAATGACTTCGAAGATGCTTTTCTTACCGTAGTTGAGTATTTGTTCATAGAGATTTGAAAGTGAGGGATCCACCAATTCCCAATACATAGAACATTACAACCACTGGTACTGAACCTGTGAGGAATTGTACAAGCTCATTGCAAAAGTAGCTGGTGATGTCATAGTCCCTGCTTTTCTAAAATATCAGCTTGTTTGATGATGCTTAAATAATCTCAGCAGAATATGCAAAGTTTCATTGCACAAAAAGTTCAGCCAGACAAAGCTCTGGATTTTCAGTTTTGCTACTCTTCTTCAGGTTAATTCACTAACCAATCTTGCTTTATTTTCAAATGCACCGTTTCATATCTCTACCAGGCTACCAGCTAGGAGAGCTTAATAGTACCACACTTGGACATGGAAACAAGAGGGAGCAGGTGAAAATGGTATAGAAATACCATTTTAAAATTTTTCTTTTAATTAGTTTTTCTACCCATCTGGAACTTCCTTTGAAGTATCCATGATGATTTAGTCCATAAAGTTTACTCTGTGTCTTGACTTTTTTTTATTTTAAATGTTACCTCTAATTTTTGCAGCAACAAAATTAGAAGGATTATCCCCTGCCCACCCTATTATTTTGAAAATAATTTGATAAATATGTATTGTATTTTCTTAGGAATGATGATTGCAACAGATCACCTCACAGTTCTTCTGAAAGCCTGATGTTGACAGCTGGTGCTGCCAGCTGCAGTACTCACCACTTCTAGAAAGAGCTTGTCCATCTCATATTGAAAGGGTGGCTGATCCCAGGTAGACAGAACTCTGTCAGACTGTGCAAGTGTTTTCTCTCATGCGTCTTCAGCACCTTCTCCTTAAGTAACCACCTGACTCTGAGGCTGAGGTTAATGTTTACTTCGTATGATTTCTGTTCATTTATGTTTTTTGTAGCAACTGGACAGCACTTAGAATGGATGGATTAAATATTTCAATGCCTCAACAGGAGAGGGCCCTCTGAATGGGAACGTTTTGTAGCATGAGTGCTCCCTATTTTGATACAGGAAGTGATACCAGATTGAATATAAAATCTAACCCAGGTTTCAGTTGCTGGAACACACACCAGCCCTTTAATATCAGAGCTTCTCCTATGGCTATTCCTTTAGAAGTAGTAAATACATTATTTGAAATTTTTAAACAGAAAAATCCCTAAAACTTAACACTAATTCAGTTCTCCAGCACAGTGATAACCGATATGAATGGTTAAACTGCAAAAAGAAAGGACTTATGGTCCTGCTGAACAGGAGGCTTAGAATACCATTTGTGATTGTGACAGAAAGAGGAAAAATAATTGATCATTCTATATGAGTTTGGGGAGGAAAGTGACTGGATGATGCAGTGGTCAGCTGAATTAACAGCCTTTGAATAGCTCAGTGAGGGGTGCTGTGGAGCACAGCAGTGAAATGTAGGATTGTGAGCTGATGTGCAGCAGCAAAGTACAGTGTGTCCTAGACCAGTACACAGCCAGCAGATATCGGCCATCACAGCTTCTGGTTTTATTTTTTTGTTTTTAATTAGTTAATCGTGTATAAAATGGGCTGAATTTTCAAAGTCTCTACTTTCTCAGTACTCTCTCAAAGTCTCTTACTCCCTCTCTGCAGGGCTCTGATCCTCCAGCTCTCAGCACTGCCTGTATGTTTATTAACCCTCGTGCCATTCATGAGGTACCAGAATACATTAAAAAACTTCCTCCTGATTTTGCTACAACTGATATGCACAGAGAGTGCAACCAGTTTGTCCAGAGAATGCAAGCGAGAGTTTTCTGCACCGATTGCCCAGGGATTGGGGCTGATCCCTGACAGTCATTATAGAGACAATCAGGACATACAGTTACTTGATGTCAGCTCAAGCAAATACAAGCTCTCTTTATCCTACTAGGTATTTGTTCATGTGCAGTGTTCACAATCAATACTAGGTAGTGTGATATCACAATGACATGAGATGACACGAACATTGTTTGCAAGAACTATGTCTGTGTTTAATCCTTTCTTCATCCTGCTCTTAATCTTGAGCAGAATTTTCTTATAAAGTAACAAACATAAAGATAAATCTTGCTGCTTGAAAATGACAGCAATGCAGAAAGATTTGAAATACAATTGGTGTGTTATGCCTGAAAATGTTTTCCATGTGCCAGTTCTTAGAAATGTCTGTAGTTGCTATTGTTTTCCTGCTACGGAGTCACTCTAGGAATGAGCCATTGACTCTCACCATGAAAAGCAAAGATGAATATAAAACAGGACTACTTGGATTAATGACAAGCTATCTCTGGATTGCTTTTTGGGTTGTATTTCATTGAGAAAAGTCCATGTTAATATTCAGTTTTCAGTTTGATTTTGAGACAGGCCTTTTTGTCAGTGGAAGTTACTGATGGTGGCTTATCAGAGCTTGGTGCAGAATGTCTTTTCTTCAGTAGCATTCACCTTCACAGCCTGGTGACGTTTCTTCTTAAACCGGCGTGTTTTGAATTCTTCTGTGATTTCAGAGATTGACTTCCCTTTTGTTTCTGGGAGGAACAGGTAGATGAGAACCGCTGAAATGATCAGGACAGCAATAAAGATGAGGAAGCAGAAAGGACCAAGAAGCATCTGGAGATAAAAATAGAATAAGATGAGTGATTTTCCTGGCAATATTTGCTCTATAGATTCTTGAAAGTAGTTGATTTGTTCCTGCGAAATGAGGAATAAGGTGATTTTACAGCAGCAATATTCATTTATCTTTTCAATCTGTTCTTGAGGCAGCAGATGATTTCTGAGGTATTGGGAAGTGTTTTGCATAAATGGCCTCCATGTGCCAATAGCAATAAGGGATTCACAATTTTATCATCTGCAAGTCACTTCATCCTACTCCCTGTCCAGACCAGTCTAGAAAAAATTGATCAGTTAAAATTGATAGAGTCAAAGAGAAGGTTTGAATCAAATTACATACTACAGCAAAGGGGAAAACCATTCCAGTGAAAGTGAGGCCCAGCCAGATGACGATTCCACCAATGACAAAAGCGGAGGCTCTTGTTGAGAGTGTGAAGATTTCATTATTAACAGATGAAACGGCTCCAGCTGAGGGAAAAATAACATGAAAAAGCAATAGTTGTTGTAGTTGTCCATTTCCCATAGGTGATACCTGAGTTCTGCTACTGTGGGAATTCTGTTGTATTTTCCAGACTTTCATGATCCTCTTATACAACTCTTACAATAGTAGAGGCTGCCATTTGAATGTGGAGAATGCAATAACTACAAGCAATGTTTAGTCAGGGAACTTCCAGAGTAAATACTGGTCTTAGGTGAGTGAGATTCTAAAAGTAAGTTTGGGTCTGGTGTTACCAATGTATTTTACAGATAAGTTAAGAAAACACTGGCATTTTAGAAGAGCCTCCCTCTGCCCTTAGGCAAAGACAGGGATCGACCAGCTGAGCCTGTATGCACTGAATGGCATTCATACCCTCCAAAACAAGTCTTAGTGAATTGATTAATAAGAATTAATTGTCTTGAACCTGTAATCCAATGAGAAAAAACAGGCTTCTGATTCATCATGGTGTGAATGATTTAAAACCACTTGTTAAAGAAATTGCTTCTTGGGTAATTAATTCATAAAAAAATTGGAACTCCCTCAATCTCAGTCCAAACTAAGCTGTTGATTTGCAAAGATATATTCACACCTTCTAGTTCTACTTCTATACATTCATGGCCTGTGCTTGTCCATGTGGTCCAAGTTTTTCTGTTGCTTTTATTGTTATACTCACCTGGTCCTATTCCGTAAGCAATGATGAATAAAAAGATGAGAATAACACTGCAGTATCGCATCCAGAGGAACTGATCCTAGACAAAGGCAAAAGGAGGGAAGAGAATGAGAATTAATTTTATAGCTGTAGCACAGCTGATCCAAGCATAGGAGCAGCAATATTTATGAAAAAGCCCATGATGCTCCCTAGAACTGCTCATCTTTTGGTACTGACCACAGTGGAAGGCCAAAAGCAGCCTGCAGTGTCACATTTACAGAGGTGAGCTTGTATTCAGAAGACATCCTGACCTGCTGTTTGGGACATGAAAGCCAAGGCTGACTATCTGCTGTCCTGCACAAAGAATTCAGATGCAGATCCACTGCCAGGGAGACATTTGCTTACACTCAGCAGGAGGCTTGTTTCGAGCAACACCAGTATCAGTGCCATCAGCAAATAACCACCACACAGGAGGATTCGGCGCCCAAACCGGTCGATTATGGAGCTCTGAAGAGTAGAAAAAAATTGCATATCACTGGAAGGATGGCAAAATCCAGCTGTAAGCCATCCAACAAATCAAGCATTCTTCTGGAGTTCTTTTTACTTCAGAGAACACAAATCTTATTGGTACCAAGTTTGTTATTTTATTGAATTCCTTCTAGCCTCTCTAACACTACGAATTAAAATCACTGCCCAGCATTGCAGCTACTTTTTCATAAATGCTCTAATCAATGGAAGCATGTTACTACTCCATTTGAATATATAGACACATAAATATATGGAAATGAGCACACATATTTATGTTTGAATGACATTGCATAAGGGATTCTTATAAGAAATTAAGAAGAATGAAGATAGGAAGAAAGACATAAAAGCTGGGACAAAATTTGGAGCGGGTGGTAACAACCACTGTACAGATTCATGCAGTACCACAGAAAAATACTTTGGTTCTTAAGGAGAAAATTAATTTGTTTTAAGGAAGAACAGACTCAATTCACATGTACTTTAATTCTTAAAGGCTCAGAAAGCTCTGACTTACACAGAATATGACAGAGATGAGTTCAGAGACTGAAACTCCTAGAGATACATATGGGATTATGCTTTCCCGCAGGTTGGCAGTCTGAAAAATTTCTGAGGTGTAAAAGGTGATCTGGGAAGTAAGAAAAATATTAAAAGTTAAGCACAGTTAATAGCTATGATACGTGCCTATCCAGCATCACTTAGAACTAGATCTGTCATCACTGCAAAAGCAGGGGTACGGTGCTGGGGCTTAGTGGAGGTGACATCCCTGCTCAAGATGTGAAAAATCAAAAGGTGATGAAGGAAAGATATTTGAAAATCCAGGGGGGTGGGAAGAAAAAAGGAAAAAAAAAGTAGTTGAAAGGAGAATATTGCCTGTAAGCCACGGGGAGAAGGTGTTGTTTTGGCAAAAAGGAGAAGGAAAGGGACAAGACAGGGAATGAAGGCAACAGTGTCCTTGCAGGAACTTAAACTGCATTGGATCTCTTGTATTCCCACCTGAGAAGCTCCCTTAACGATATGAAGAACACTGGTGATGATACCAGAGGCCTCAGGCAGTGGGCTCTGTGTGAGGAGGAATGATGAAGACCCAGAGGAAAGGGACACTGTGGCACTGTGATTACTCAACAGCAGATTTAATCATGGAAATTGGGCATTGGTTACTTAACAGCACATGTAAGCATGGAAATTGGGCAAACTCAACTGCACTCAGGCCACAGAGCTGTAGACTCAGTAACAGGAGGAGCATGGTAAGGAGCTGCGGGTACATGGATGGTTCTCTCAGCACCTCCAGGACATTCATGATTTTGGTGCCTTTTGTTATAGCCTTTTCCTTCATCAAGTCCTCAAATTCTGTGTGATAGTTCCCTTCTCCCCAGAGTTGCTTCATGGCTGCAGAAGAGACAGAATGAAGTGTACTCCTCCATCACCTGATCCATTCAGAGTTCTGTGTTTTTCAACTTTTATTGACACTAAATATTTGCAGTTCAGTCCGTGCTTTGATTCATGAGTTACTGAGCAAAGGACTGGAAGGAACATTGCTTTCTGGAACATGATGAGATTTTCCTGGAAAATGGTTTTCAGCTTGTTGTAGTATTTAAGGGTAGATCTTAAACATTTCTGATGACTGCTTCATCTAGAGAACTTTAATCATGTAATTATCAAGAAATCTGAAGCTGGCTAACAGGAAAGCTGATTTCCTCTGTTAGCTTCACTTTCCCAAGAGTTATGGTTTAACAAACTAAGGATCTAAAGTTTTATTTTACCTTTCAAGCATCCAGCCTTGTCTCCTTTCTGCAGCAAGAGATAGGGAGGGGACTCAGGAAAGAATGGTAAAAAGAGCAGTTGAATCAATGCCACCAAACCAGAGAAGGACAATAGCACATTCCATGTGTCTTCAGTTCCTAAAAGATCTCTATGAAAGTATGTTAGAGTCTATTTATAGTCCAGTAAAACTACAGTTTATATCTAATTTGATATTTTCTAAATCCTAGACTAACTAAAGAGACACAAAATGCATACAGTCCTTGAAAACTTAAATTTAAACAGAAGATGTTTATGTTAAGGAGAGGAATATAGACTACTACTTTATTTATTCTGCAAGACTGAGATTTTTCATTATACTTTGAATAATTACTAGAGATCAGTGGAGTCTGAATATTCAACAGCCCTCTGAACCAATACTGTAAGTCTGAGTAAGGTTATCAAGAAATTAGCAGGTATTTCAGATCTCAGAAATTTACTAAGAATATTTGCATACAATCTTTTCTTATTAACTTCAGCAGAGAGACTGCACCTCCAGAGATGGATCCGTCCTTTCTCAAGAGAAGGGCATTTCTCTCCCCAGTGACTGACACAGAAACCTTAGTGACTGGTACAGGGCAGGGACCTCCTTTTTGACTGCTGCAGTCAAGCAAAGTAAAACCCCACCCTTAGTGCATGTCTGTTTCTAGAACTGGGAGAACAACACTTCCCTACCATACAGAAAAAAAATAAGTAGAAAATTGGATGAGAAGCAGTAGCACAAGTACCGTAATCCAAGAATTCTTGCTACAGTTTTTCCCAGTGCAAGAAACACCGAGGAGGTCACATTTATAAATCCACGCAGCTTCTTGGGTGAGATCTCTCCAGCATACTGAACATGGGTACTCAGATGTATTCCTAAAGGGAGAAAGAGGAGAGTGCTAAAAGTGTAGAAAGAAAGAGAGAGGGTCCCTTTTCACTTCCATTTCAGCTGAAGGTTGCTCTGTCCTCTCTCTTCTGAGCTGTTTCCCATACATCCTACACAATAATAGGCTGAAAATTTACCTTTTACTTTAAGCAAGATATTTAGCTAATCCATCAGATTTCTCTCTCTACCAGACCTCTTGAAGGCAAAGGACAGCTCATCTTACTTTTTCCCAGTCTGTTCCTTGTTCCACTGGAATACTGTGCATGCCTGGGTACTCCCAGCAGGAAGATTTCTGTATCCTCCCCAAAGAAGTCACATTGACAAGGAGTAGTGGGGAGTCCTACCGGCACCGATGCCCTCGAGGAAGCGCCCAACCAGGATCATCTCAAAAGACTTGGCTGTCCTGCTGAAGCCCGTGTGCAGCGTGGCTATTATTAGGATCATATCGTTGAGCAACAGACATTTCTTCCTGCAATAGCAAACAACACCTGGGTATGAGCCAGGTTTTACTTTTTCATCCTAACTGATGTCTGCCTGTTCTCCCCCGGATTTACAGACCTAGCCTATGGTCATGTTTAAATCCATTCCTTACAGGACAACCAAATCTGATTCTGAACAGGCATGATGTCTTTGCAGAGGAGTGAAAGGGAGAAGATACATTCCTTTTATCCATGCTAACACTGTGTGAGCAAACCATGAGGCTGAAGGAAATTCCTGCAGGAAAATACTGATAAGGAACAGTCTTTTTCACTTCTTTGCTGCCAGCAAGGCTCCCATTTCAAACACTTCTTGCATCTCCAGAACAAGACAAATCCAGCTTCACTTGGAACTTGCTTCAATGCCCACCTCAAGTAAGAGAGTTTCGGCTTTGTCCTTTGTGGCACCCTCAAAAAGAGGGTTCTAAATGTGGCTTGAGGGATTTCTGCTATCTTTGCTGGAACTCTGATTATTCTTACAGAGGAATGACCCTGCACAATTTTTTTAAAGCCTGTGATCAATTAAATAAATAAATTTTAAAAAGCTTTTCTTACAGAATATCCATCTCCTCCTGCACTACTGCAGCGCTGTTGGGCTTCCTATGGCATTACCACCCAACTAAGAAATTTCAGAGATTTATTTTTGACTGAAATGTCAGCAAATATACAGGAATTGTACAGTAGCAAAAGCTGTGACAAGGAAATCAGAAATAGTCACACATTCCCATCTTTCCCATGTACTCATGTGTAGTTTTATGTGCTGAGTAAATTCTGCAACAGCAGGGGGCAGTGAGATTCTGATATCCCTTCTATTAGGTGACTAATTAATTCCTTCCCCTGCTGCATCCCTGAGTAGAGAGCTGTTGGGAGATACACTTACTTTCCAAATTTTGCAGTCAGGTACCCACTGCACAGACACCCCATCATCCCACCCACGCAGTACAGGGACACAATGACGGACCACAGCAACGTGAGGGTCTCCTGGTGCAGCACAGAACCGTATCGCTCCAGCCACGTTTCATTGATAAACTTCTGAATGTACTGAGACAGAAAAAGAGATTTTCATTCCACTGAGGCACTAATCATGATAGTTCTTCATAATGTTTACAACTTCGAAAAAAATTAGGTTATTGGCATTACAGAAAGCGTGGCTAAAGGACACTTGTTTGCAAATTGGGATTGATATTTCCTCTCATACAGCCCAATAGTGTAATAGAACCTTTCAAAAATTAATTATAATCTTTAGTGCGTTGAATCCTTGCTCTCCTACACTAAATATAGAGGCCTTTTACTCATCATAGTGAAATGCAAATGTTCTTGTTCTAGGTAGCAGATATAAAGAGAAAAGGGCTGAACTGAAGGCTGAGACTCTATCAGCTAGTTTTTAATCTTTTCTCTCCATGACATAAACTTTAAGGAAGGTATCTCAATATGTTGTTTCCACACAATTCTTTGTGGAGTAGTTTTTGGAGCACAGCTCCCAACAATCATGGAAAGATCTGGGAATAAACTGGCATAGCAACACCTAAGAGCTTTTGCAGAGCATTTTTAAAGGGTAAGGCCTAGTCCCACGAGGAACACTTAGAGATGTGATTTTATGAAGGCTTTGCTTACAGGAGAAGTATAATTGATCACAGACATTTGAAAACCAGAGAGGTGGGTTCCACCAATTCCCAGCACCACAATCATTAGCAACAGCTTCCGGTATTGGACCTGCCAAAGACAGTGAAACACATCCTAAGTTCCTGATGTCACCATGGCTTTCAGACCAGATAATTTATGGGATCTTATATCTCCACATCTCTATTATTAAGAAACCTTTAAAATGCAAATACCCATTTTTAATTTTTTAGTAATCAAAGAAAACTAATGAGAAATTGTTAAAATGCAAATCTGCCCATTCCTTTATGTTCCTGTCCTGGTCATTAGGAGCCTGAAAAGATGCAGTCTCTAATTCTGTTAGTTTTGATAACCATGGGAAAAAAAATCATAAAAGCCTTGTTCAGGTAGTTTGGGTTTACTTTTGTGCTAGAAAGACACTACAACTTTCTTGAATCCCTTTTTTGCTTTCAACTTTGCCTCCTCAAACACATTGTTCACCACATTCCAGAGATTAATCAAGTCTGTCCTCTTGAATTTTTTTTTTTTTTTTTTTTTTACATTTCCCCTTTATTATCCCCATGGGGAATGCCATTTTTAGAGTCCCTATCTGACTGACTCCTATTTGAAATGCTGTGTTTCCGTGACATACACTGGATTTTAGAGCACCCCTCACAAGCACATACGTTTTCAGGTATTTAGTCAGGTCACACTTAAAACAGACAAGTATCCTCAAATATCCTTGAGAGTGCAGGGCTGTAGAGTGGAGAGGGAGGTTTTTTTCTCTGTCTTGTCTTTTTCATTATTAGTATTTTCTTTATCTTCCTCAAAATGCCCTTTCTTTCCTGGTTTCCCAAGTCCTCTTTTAAATGTCTCACTCTTTTGTAGTTCTAATCTGTTTTCTGGAGATACCAGAACTCATATTGTTGAACTGGTGTTGTCCCAAGCATATGTTCCGTTGCTCATTTTTATTACAAGGACTGCTTGATTCCCTTTGCTGTAATCTTTAAGACCATGCTGCTGTCAATGACTAGGGCTAGAACACAAGAAGCTGAATACTCACCAGGTCTGAAAGGAAACCAGACATTTCCCCTTGAAACCCTGCCCTCTCTGAAAGCTCCTGTCAAGTCTGTCAGATGAGAGAGATGGTTTCCTCACTGAGACCGTAAGAGTTTGGGATCATAGCACAGAAGTTAAATTCTAACTACATGGCTTTTAGCAAACTATGTCCTCCTCTGACACTGGCCAGGGCCTCTTCTTGCTGGTTTAATTATTCTAAGACCCAGATATGACAAGCTGATTACAGCATTGGTAAATGTTTATCCTTGAATTGGGAGTGCTCCCCTTTACTCACACTGCTAAAACACCTGCATGTTCCTGTTGTGTGAGGAATCAGACAGTGCTACCATCTTCCCTTCAGGGGAGCAGAGTCACTCTCCACCTCTCTGACAAGCATCTTAGGCAGGGAGTTTTTCCCTCCTCTCCACTCTACCACAGAGATAATGCCCTTAGAATTGTAGCTGAGCTGTAATGCCTCTTCTTGCCTCCTGTAAGATTTTCAATTGCTTGAAGTGATTTGAACAATTTCCCAGTTGCCGGAAATGAAGCATTGGAATATTGGTATATTGGGTCCTTGCTGACACCCAGAGGGTCACACTCTTTCCAGAACCACTCAGAAGCCTCACTCTTGCCTCTCTGTGACAGTGGAATTGACCCACTGGGGGCCCGAGTGGGATCCCATATCTCAGTTTCCACACCTCTTCATGCTGTACTGCCCCTTGAAGTCTGTTTTTATTTTTTCTTTTCCATCCCAAAGGGGTTCTGCTAGACTCAGAGCAAATCCCTTTTCAGGTACCTCAGAGAGGGACTGTGGGCAGGGGAGATGATGAGCTTTGATGAACTAGAGGGAGAAGGAGGATTTTTTCTTTGAGCTGAGGATGGGAAGCTTGTCTACTGGAAGGAAGGAAGGACACACATGGCAGTTCTGGGTCTTTCTGGAGAGGTTTTTAAACACTGTGGCCAGATTTTAACATCTGGTTGATCAAACAGTCCCTGCAGAGCCCTGTTCCTCTTCCTCCTGTTGTCTGTGTCTCTCCTAGAGTACTCATACTGCTCTCTCGTTTTCATTGGGCCTCACACTTTCATTCAGTGCTGTACTATGCAAAAAGCAAGACTTAGATGCTTAGTATAGTTTTTATTTATTTTCCTTAAAAAGAGGACAGTACAAATCTTTTCACCTAGGATTTGAACACTACAAGAAATGTATTCCAGACCCAGTCTGGAGCTCACCCAATACCCTTGGCTTGGAGAGAATTTTGTCTTCAAAGATGCCCTGTGTAGCACTTGTGTGATCCTGGATCCTACATGGCAGATTCACAAATACTTCTTTAACCTTTATTCCCAGTCTGTGCTAGTTTATGGCAATGCGAATGATTTACCACACTTTCCCTCTTGTGGACAGTATTTACTAGTAGGAGAGAAAAAGTAAGGCACGTTGGACAAGATCACCCTGTAGAAAAACATGTAGAAGGAAATGAGTTTTTAATGTCTCATAAGACAGTAAAAACTTCTTCACTGGCAACCAGTAAGGTTTAGAGAGACCAAACCAAATAAAGACTTTTAAAATAATCATGATCTTACCTAATTCTTTTCAAAATACTTTAAACGTTTCTTCTCTTTTTTCTCCCCCCCGCATTTTTGACCAGAAGGAATGTATGTTGGTCCTTAATGTGGTACTGTGCAATCCATAACCCTTGAAACTATAGACTTTATTTAGCTTTTTTGGTACTGTGATGATTGTCATAGGAAGGATGGCTGTACTGGAGAAGTCCTCTGCTTCTGGTATTAGCTTTTGGCACTGCTACAAATACTGTTAGAGGATGGTGTGAAGATAAAATAGCAGGGGCCTTAGGGCTGTGAAAGAAACTGCTGCTCAATATTCCAGTCCTTTTGCAAATTTTATTGTGTGGCACCTGCATTAGTCAGTAGTGAAGATCTAATTTCCAGAACAAGACAGACACAGTGTTCCTTGACCCCAATAACACAGTCCCAAAAGATGGGCTCTCCTCTGTCCCTGACTCTTTATTTAATGAAAACCAAATCCAGGCATGATCAGTAGGGTGTGTTTTCCTAGTCACTGCTTTTTATTTCTTTATCAGTAAACTGCAAAGCATGAAGAAGACCAAAAACGTGTCATGTCATATGGCAATGACTACAAAAAGTGAAGCCCTTTTTACCATGTTTTATAATGAAAATGTGGAGTATTCAGACACCTGGAGAGAGAAGCAAACACTCAGACATACAGATTGGGTTCTCCAGGAGAGGCACCACTCTCTTTTGTCTCACTGGTACCAGTTACTCTCAGGAGTCAATCCCATTGAAAACCAGTGTTCTCCAGGCTGAAGACACAGTGCACAATCAGGAAGGGGAGCCTGCCCACCATGGCTTTGCCCACTCATGATTCCCTGCAGCTCTGCTTTCTTCACTCGTGCTTTCTTTCAGTACTCACATATCCCCGGGGTTTTTTTCCAATTGAAGAGGCGGAAACGTTGCATATTGATTCTGTCTACTGATAGGCAAGGTGCTCT
Organism: Neopelma chrysocephalum; assembly: GCF_003984885.1. NCBI lineage: Eukaryota > Metazoa > Chordata > Aves > Passeriformes > Pipridae > Neopelma > Neopelma chrysocephalum. Next base: position 89,836 of record NW_020897778.1, on the reverse strand, counting down.
TCTTCCACTACATTCAAGAGCTAAACACTTCTTTTCCTCTGGACTGAAGCTTCTTGTCTGGGAAAGCTCATCAGCACTGACTTGTTAACAGCAGATAATTTCAACACCAAAGCTCTGTCTTTTGCTCTCACCTTTGCAAACCTGCTGTATCTCTGGATCTTCCAGACTCATATTCTCCAACTGTGGAGTCCTGGTTTTGCCAAGAAAAATAGCAGGTCCTATGTTTTCAGTTTACCAACTGCTGACTCGGAGGGACTGACAAAATTTCTTTATATATTGTGTTCAATTTTTTTCTGCAGAGGAATTAATTCAGCTCATATTTCAGGAGTTGGAGAGAACGACCAAGTTCATCCTGCACCCTGCACTGCAGGTGATTATTTTTAAAATACACACTTGTGCTCTTTGTGGAGCAATGGATTCTCTATTGTTTGATGAGGCTTCTGGGCACTACAGTAATAAAGGAGCAAAATATGAAGCAGAGGGTTTGTTGTTAAAGTCTAGTGACAGTCATCACCGAGCAGTTACTCTGCTGTAGGACTGTCTGTCTCTTCTTTCCACGGTAGTTCAGGCGGTTGAACTCCTCCAGGATCTGCAGCATGGTCTTTCCTTTGGGTTCTGGCATCACCAGGAAGACATAGATAGCCACGGTCAGACAGTATGTCAGGAAAATGAGGAAACAGAAATTACCAAGGCCTTCCTACAGGAAAAGAAAGAGACAAAATGTGTTCATAAGAATTTATCTCTATTTCTTTCTCTTATGATATAGAGTTTCTGGTTTTGTATTACTATAGAACTTGGTCAGGGACCAAAACACCCTACTTTGCTTACCACAATGAAAGGGAAGACAAGTCCAAGGATGAAGAGTTGGATCCAGCTTACAAGACCATTAAAAACAACAGCAGCTCCTCTGTATGACTGAATAAAAATTTCTGTGATCAAGGGGCATAACACACCACCTGAAAAAAATATTGAAGAAAAGAAGGAAACTTCGAAATTTTGCAAGATGCTTCTGTACCCCACGCTTCATATTGTTGCATGGGTTTATGGCTTTAACTGACCTGGAAGTGTTTGAGGTGCTGCCTCTGGCTCTTGAGGAGGAGGGATGTAGGAATACAATAGGAAATTAAGTTTTACCTCCTACTGCAATATGGAGGGAAACATCTGTGCCTGCACTGAATCAGGAGTAGGGATGGAGTTCATGCTAACTGTGGAGCAGCTATGCCTGGCACCTCTCCTAAAGGCTGCAGTGAGGAAGGAATGAGTACCTGAAACCATTCCAGTAGAAAATACCAACCTGGCCCAACGCCAAAGCTCATGATGAAAATAAAGACAAGTGCAACAGAGCAGTATGGTACCCAGAAAAAGGAATCCTGTGGTAGGAAATGAAAAGCAAATAAAATCAGAAATTAAGATTTTGTTTATCTAGCTCCACTAGAAACATTCACAACTGCTAAGTATAGCAGTGTTAAATATAAATCTAATTATTTTACTTCCAGAAATTTCACGAGGAGATAGTCTAGGCAGAATTCTTGGTTGTATAAGTCTATTGTCTTTAATCTGTATGTACATGGCTGGGAACAGACCTCTGTTAATATGATGGTTAGCCCCAAAACACTTCTACTTGGGCTAAAAAATTATTTGGGGAACGGAAATAGTATGATATCTGCTGCACAATTACACATGAAGACAGGACAGAGTTTTAATGCATCAGTGGGGTCTTACTTGTAGGAAGAGTGTGACTGTGAGGAGCCCTAAAGCGAAGGTCATCACTGTGTAGTTTGTCCACAGCAGTGTCTTCCTCCCTGCACGCTCAATGAGGATACCCTGCAACCAGAAGGACACGCTGCCAGCTCCAAAGGACAGACCTAAGGCAGGCACTGCTGAGCTGCTCCAGTAGCTGCCATCCCTGGGTCATGATTTTGAGAGAAAGACTCTCCTCTCTTCCCAGAAATTGAATATAAATGCCCATGTTTGCAGGGTGTGTGGAGACGATTTTGTATGATTGGTTCTGTGGTTGATTTGTTGCAAAAATTTTATTCCTGAAGCTCCACTTACAGCATTTCTAAAGATTAAAATGAACCACGCATTACAGCAGAACAAAATTCAGCTGAAAAGCCACTTACACACAGAACTGTGGAGAGGATCTCGGTGATCCCAAGCCCCAGCGAGACATAGTGGATTTGAGCAGGGGGGATTCCAGCTTTTATAAAGATACTGTATGCATAAAAGTAAACCTGGAAAGAATAGAAATTTTTGCTCATGTTTACACTAATGTCTGAGGGTTTTTTGACAAGAAATAAATTTTGATCCCCTTGCATTCTCTTATCATAACAGGGTAATCCATAGAGATGCCTTCAGATGACACTTGAGTAATCAACTTAGCTCAGGTGCCAAACTTCCATGGGAAAAGATTGTAATGAACAGTAACAACAGATCCCTCCTTACAGCCACTGTTTCAGTCAGCATTTCACAACTCGTTGCAGAGCTCACTTTTGCGAGAGCCTGTGAGCAGTGCAGAGAGCAGAGCAGAGCAGAGCACATACCACAATGCCCCCATTGAAATGAGAGCACGAGGCCACGAGGAACAGAGTGATGAGCTGCCAACGCACAGCTTTGTCACGGATCAGATCACAAAGGCCCTTGGCCTTCTCCCCACGGATGGCTTCTTCCTCTGATATCATGTCTTCTATTTCGGCCATGTGGTCTCCATCCCCCCAGAGCTGCTCCACAGCTGGAAGGGGAAGAGGAGAGGTGACTTCTGGTCCAAGCCCACCAGCACAGACATGAATTCTGAGGATTATTTCCTATTTTGCAGGGTGTCTTATCTGAACTTCAGGCTCTTTTCTCGTATGAACTTCCTAGAAATCTGGGTTCAGATTATACACAAATTCAGATCATTGCTATCTATTTTTACCCATACATCTTAATCATGACTCACCTTTGGCCAATAGGTGCCTATAGCCTTTCAATGTAACCCACACTTAAATTCTTACCAATCCTTCCCCAAATACCCTCCTACTAGAGGTGCTGCTCTAGTACACACTCCAAAACACAGACAAGGTAAAATGATTCCTACATATAAAACAGTAAGTCTACATCAAGGGATTCTCTCTTTTGGTAGTTAAACCCCAGAATGGCTGTTTCTCTGTTTCTGTCAGTATTTGCTGTTAGGGTTACTGAAAAACTGGAATGCTTACAGATATGGCATGACAATACAGGGCCTCCCTTTCTTACACAGAGCCAGAAGGTACCATGTCCACACCCTGACCGTTCAGGGCAGAATCTGTATTGTTGGAAATACAAGCTCTGTATGATCACATCCCTCAGAGGACCCTAGTAGAGAGAAAGGGAAATACTGGTGCCAAAAGAGCACTAACATTCAAACAGAAGAGGCTGATCTTCATTAAAGCTGAAGGTTGTTTCGGAGCCAAAAGACCAAGAGTCTTTTTCCCACCTGTACCTCTCTTTCAGGCTCATATGAGGCTTTACTGTGTTTTCCACTTTTTTCTAAAATGAATGCTTTGTGACCCATTTCCTTACCTTTAATGCATGCCTCCTTGTCCTTTTTGTCAATGAGGAGGTAGCGGGGAGAGTCTGGGAAGAAGGGGAGGGTGAGAAGCTGAATGAGGGCAGGAACTGCATTGGCTGCCAGGAGAACAGGCCAGAGAGCCTCTGCTCCAAGAATTTCTCTGAAACAAAAGCAGCAGAGTGAGAGAGGCTGAGGAATCGTGTGCTGGCCATGTGAGCACACACAGACACAGGGTTATCCCTCAGCCCTGCTGTATGTCACAGCAGCTCCTCCCAAGGGTCTCCAGCATTTCTCAGCCCAGAAAAATTAAAATCTCAACAGGAGGGGGAAGGGCAGAGCAGAGGGCCGTTGCCTGCAGCCCATGAGTTACCCCGTGTTGGCTCCTGTTGCTCAGAGGCGAGTGCAGCAAGGCCACCTGCATCCTCCTGCAGCGGCTGAGGGCCTGCAGGGACCAACAGTGTCCCAGCACAAATGCTGAAGGAAGAACTTGCAGGGGCTGATCCCTCAGCTTCTGATCCAAAGAGGCCCATGTCACAATTAGGGAAAGACCTATGGGTTATCAGCCTGGTACTGACTGCCCCAAATAACAGCTGCTGGGTTTCCTGCAGCTTTGAGAACACTGCAACCAGAATGATGCATGCCCTAGAAATGGGGCAGACTGCCTTTGGCACAGGACAGGCAGGAAGAGCCTGTGCTGGGGGAATATATCCACCATAAGAGTCTGTGTGTGTGTGTGTGTGTGTGTTTGATGAGTGGGTATGCCAGTTTGTGTGCATTTTTCCTTCTGAAAAAAATAGAAAGTAAAGGTCTGTTCATAAAAAGATTGATTTCTTTCAAACCCACTGAAATACGTTCAAGGTTTTTATTACTTATATTTTGATCTGCGTCTGCTAGGAAGGAACTTTATTCTTCAGGATTAAATATTTTGTATGATTTCTGTTTCCCATTCACTAAAGTCAGGAATTTGGGCTAATTCAGTCTGACTACCCTGCAAACATGTCTGAAAACAGTTGCTGATTTGCCTATCCATGGGCTTGCATTGATAAATGCATATATTTTAATAACAGAATAAATTGAGTCTGTTTCAGACCCTCTTACCTGAGACCCAGAACAAATCCTACGAATTTTCCAGAGGCAACAGCAGTAGAAGCTGTTATGGCAATCAGCCCACGGAGCTTCCGTGGAGCACATTCCCCAGAATACATGAGATGGATATTCAGAGCTAAACCTGCAGTGACAAAGGACTGTTAGGGCAATGCAAACCCATAAGGGTGTGGTGTTTTGGAGGGGACCATTATGGACAAAGCCTATAGGGGTTGGCTTTGAGATACCTTTTTAACTGTGCTGAGTATGTGTCTGCCCGACATGAAGCATGTGCCTTGTACCGTGGCCTCATGTCTTTGCTAAATATTTCACTAGGCAAGTACCTGCCCCTGGGAACTCTGTCCTTCAGCAGGCTGGCCTTCTCTTATTTCCTACAGCCACATATACAGGACTGTAGTTACTCCCTTTAGTCTCAGATGATGTATTTCAGTATTTATTCACGACGCTATGTGCCTTATTTTGTGCTTGAAACCAAGAAGTTAACAAATTCTATACATTCCATTTGCATTTCAGTGAATGAATTAATTACTGTTTATCCTCTCTCAATTTTTTTTTTTGCTGGTTAGTATTATCTTTATCCAACTTCTCAGGGGTTGAAAACACTGGGAGAATGTAACCATTTGGAAATTAGAATTGCCCAGTTTGAAAACCATTCCCTTGTCTGTAATATGGGGGGCAGCATCAGCCACAGCGAGAAACAACAGGAACAACAGAGGTCAGCTCTTTATTGAGCGAGCAGGTTCCCCTGAAATATTGCATGTTTTGGCTTTTTCAAAAGGCAGTACCTCTTAAAGGGATTGGGTGTAAAGATAGAAGAAAGAGAAATGGAGATGTTAGACATTACCAATTTAATTATGTTTGTGGTTTCTTATTTAATTAAAAATAAGCAATTATGTCCTCTGCAGGATTTAGTAAAAATCTGTGGTCTGTGTACTGATAAATCCTTGTGACCCTGAGTCACTGCTCTTCCAACTATTTAATGCCATAAGTAGGAATGTTAATTTACCTGCACACAGTCCAGCAGAAAACCTTCCAGCGATGATCATCTCAAAAGACCCGCTCAGCCGGCTGAGTGCCATCAGAGTTGCGCTCAGCAGAGCAGGGATGTTGGCAAGGAGCATGGACTTTTTCCTGGAATTCACTTAAATTAATGTGAGCATAAATATTGTCCATGTGTCATTCACACCTGACAGAAGTGACACGAATTGTACCGTGGTTACAGACTCTGTGCCAGCTTCTGAGATCGGCTGCAGTGAAGTAAATGGGAAACGGGAATGGGAAAACTGTCACAGATTGATAAGTTAGTTCAAGCTTTTGAACCATCTAATGGAGCCAATATCTACACTGAAGAACAAGCTTTGTGAGTGATTGCCTGTGATATTCACTTTAAAATGCATGCGCTCCTAGTGTGATTTCCCCGGCCTGGATTCACTTTGGACTTCATAAGAGAGAGAGTGTGATTTTGTACTGATCCTTCATTGGAAGCAGCCCTGGGCTGCTCACAGTGCTACTTTACAAGCAGTGTTTCTCCCAAGACATGGTCACTTATTTTTGCAGTTGTGGGTGTAAATAGAAGGACTAATGTAATCACTATTCCTACCTTCCAAATCTAACAGCCAAGTATCCGGTAGAGGAGGAGCCCAGGAGCCCCCCGATGCTGTAAATGGACACAATGAAGGACCACATCAGAGTGATCATGTCCTCACTGGGAGTGGAGCCGTATCTCTTCAGCCAGGTCTCACGGATGAAACTCTTGATGTACTTGAAAAGAAAAGCAGAAATCCAAGGACTCAGTCAACATGCTTTTTGCATAATTGCATCTCTTTCTTAATTCTCCTACAGGCCTTTTTGATACATTCCTATGGATACCTTCGTTGAAATCTTAGCCCTGATGAAATCAATGGCAATTTTGCATGGTAGGTTGGTCTTCTGTTTCTGTACTAAAACCTGATGGTTTTGCTACCTGATCTTTCCCTCCATTCCTGCTTGTGTGTCTGTCTCTCTTGTCCACCTGCTGCATCTGATGCCCTAAGTGAAATCCAGGTTTGACTTCAACTGACTCAAGTGAGAGCAGGTTTTGTCCCTTGATATGGTCTGTTGTGAGGTCTCTCTGGCCTGCTATTCATAACCTCCATGGCACCCTCATTCTTGGTGAGGGTTCACAATGTAGTAAGAGTATGAGCTCAATGTCCTTGGTACCATTTAGGATTACAAACATCTTCCCTAATTTTCCTTTTCCAGCTGCAGGTATTCAGTGCTGAACTCAGCTCTAGAGCTACAGTCCTGCCCTGTCCTATTGCACCTTACAGTCACTTAGACACAATGTGTGTGGCCAAGCACATGTACAAGAGGCCCCCTGAGCACTGAAAAGAGGAGAATGCCCTATAAGCAATTCAACTCAGCAAGGAGAAAATGGATGACTTTATAGATATCATTCATCCTCCCCTTTCCCAGGTCTGCCACATTAGTTAGAAGTTAAAACCCCATGAAACACAAGAGCAATAGTAGCTACTCTTAGAACTAAGAAACCACAGTAAGTCTAGGTTTGAGAGCAGAATTTAAAAAGTTAGTGATTGCATATAGAGGCACTGAGAACAGTGAAATCCATGCTAGTAGCTCACTCTTGGAGCTCTCCACGCTTACCTCAGCAGGAGAATTGATAATGGAGACCTGCAACCCATACTGGAAACCTCCACCAATGCCCAGGACAAAAGGCACCAGAAAGAGGTTGTAGCTCATTTTCTGGCAGGAAATAAAAGCAGCAAACAAAGCTGGTACAGCTATTCAGACGTGCCCCCAATGTCCTGTGTTTTCCTCAGGAGCTCTAACAGTTTGAGCAATGCCACGCACCTGCCTCCTCCGAGAGCAAGGAGCCGGCACTGGGAAACCACAGCTACTAAAGCACAGGACAGTGAGGAATCTGAGGAGAGACAAAGCTCACAGCTGTTCCCTAGAACCCAGTTACACACTTCAGTGCTTCTGTCTTCAGCTTTGGCCATCTCAATCTGCACTGTCATAGTTGTGGGAGCATGGTGCAATGTGCAAGCGTGCCGTGAACAATTCCATCTATTTGTCCTGTCCTCTCCTCCTTTCCCACTTGTTATCTCACCTAAGTGAATATTTTGCTCTGTAACTTGGCTGAGACTGGATAAACATTTGGGGATTGAAGGGCATTCCTAGTTTCATGGTTTATTCACCCTTTCTTAGGTGACAGGAAGCTTAAGAATATAGGACTGCAATGTATGCACACCTCAATCCCTCCCACTCCTCCTGTTCCTGACTGTCCTAGGGATATTCTGGCCAGTGATGATGGTGTGATGCTGCACCTCTGTCTCTAGAACAGATCACATTCAAACAACCCCTGCCAAATATTTACAAGCTAATTTCTACTCAGGTGAATGCCATTGCTTGAGTGGGCATCAAATTTCTCCATGTTGACTCCAAAGGTGTCAGCTCTGAATAAATTTGGTATTTGGCACAATCATATATTAAATGACAACAATCTCCTGTTTGTTGAAACACTAGGAAGAAATGAGATTCACAGTTTCTGCTGCTATATATCCCTACCATCCTTTGTGCTACCAAAAATGCCACACATCAGCATGAAACTTCCCATCACTGAGAAAATCTGTCAACCCTGTTCTAAGTGCAAAGTTTATATCACCCCTGCAGCAAATTTCTTAGTCTCATCTCCACTCTGTACTGTAACGCCATTGCTTCATTTTTCTGTTGCATCTCTTGGATGACTTTCCAGTCTAATTGATTTTAAATTTGGGAAGATTTTTTAAACTTAATATTCATACTAGAATTGCTTTAAAAAAAATTTTTTTTCTTTTCTAGTTATCTCTTCCTATACTTCCTTGATTGGAAAGAATTGTTTTCTATCCTTTGGTGTTTATACCTTTCAGATACTTTGTTCATAACTTTTTTATTGTGGAGGACCTTTTCAATCTTCCAGCCTTTCTCCATCTATCAAATCATTAGCTTTATTTTGTTGGTGTGCTCTGAACTCCTTGGGTTAGTCTTCCCCTGTTATGCATCAGACATTACATATAAATTTACTCTTAAATCCAGTTTTCTTCGCTTTTTAAAAGTAATTTCTAGCATATTTGATATTTTTCAGATATGACCTCATTACAATTATTTTAGCTGCATCTGATTGAGATTTATTTTTCTTTCTGTACTGAATTTATGCAACAGGTCTTCTAAACAGCAGAAAGGAAAAAAATTATGTACTGCAAAAATTGTATTTGGGGAAAAAAAAGATAAACATATACCAACTTGCATGCAAAGGTAGTCATTCCTGCTTGCAGGCTAGGTCTTCCCTGACACTTTCATTAGTTACTTCGAAAAAAGTCACTCTATATATAGAGAAAGAGGAGCCTGAGATAATATTTCAACATGTCACTTCATTCTTTCTCAGTGTTCACATTCCCTTTGGTTTGTTGTGAAGTTCTTGCTGTTTGGTTTGTCATTATTGTGTTGGTTACTGATGAAGCTGCGGGCAGCTTTGGTGAGCTGCGCGTTCCTGCCAGGTCTCTGGGCACGCTCTGGCAGCAGCTGACGGATGGGAAGAGCTGCAGGAGATGAGTAAAGGACAACAAAAAAAGCACTGTTGGAAGCCAAAGTCCAGGGACTGGCACAAACTGGACTGGACTGGTCTGGACTCCCCAAGTCATAGGCTGGGTAATCAGTTATCACATTTAAAGGAAAAGTTCCTGACTGCTACCTTGAGCCTCAATACAGCAAAGCCTTCTGAAGCCTGACTTGGCCAAACCTGACTCTGCCTGTGCACCCAACTCTTGAACTGTGGGATCAGTTGACTCTAAGAGTAAAGGTCATTGCCTGAAAGTTCAAGTCTGTGTCCCTATAATATATGTCAGGTGCTAAGAAAGTTGAATCTCAATTTTAAATCCTGACTTCAAAATAAATAAATTACATTTTTACTTTTATCCATAATTCTCAAAAGGCCTCTTTATCTAGCAGTCTCCGAGCTGGTTCTGTTAGAAGGCTTTTACAAGTTATTCAAAGAGCTTAGGGGGGAATTCCATCTTCTGGTGAGAGGATGCACTTGGCAATTCCACAGGCCAGGATGCTGCATGTTTTTGGTGCCTGGAAGAATCCCAGCCCTGACTGGGTTTGAAGTGAGAGGTGGCTTGTGAAGAAGAGCAGTGTTTGAGGACAGCAGCAGTAACTATTTTTCTCTGGTGTTGATGGTTATTAATAAATCCAACAGTGCATGATTACTTGATTTGCAAACAGTAATATGAACCATAATGAGTCTCTGAGGATCACTTTTCAACGTCTTTTTGTTTAACACTTCACATGATAAGAAAATCTGAACAAGTGTCATATATCTTTTCAGTCAGAGGTGTTTGAATTCAGTATCAATTAATCAACTTGTTAAATGCTTCAATTAAAATTTAACAAATTAGACCAACTGAAATGTAACCACTGTTTGCATTTGCTTAATCAGTCTAAAGACTCCTGATTTCAGAAAGTTTGAATTAGTGTTTTCTGCCACATGTACTCACAGGACTGGCTCTGAAACTCAGGAAGTCAATTAAATGTGTATAATTTCTGAACAGGCATCTTTCATATTGACAGGTGCAGATGGTCTCTGGCCTGCCAGGGCTCTGGGGAAAAGCACGGTGCTGACTCATGGGAGTAGCCACAGAGGTGGCCAAGGTGAGGACCTCTGGATACTGGAGGTCTTCTCTCTTCTCTGACCTATATGTCCCAGCAGTGTGTGCCAGGCCTCTCCCTCTGCCCAGGGAGTCTCTTCAGTCCATCCCTGCACCCTATCTTGCATCCTCAATATTGCCTTGTCTTCTCTGCTTCAATTCTGTCCTCTCTCCTTCCTCTGGTCCTCACCAAAGGAATGACAGAGTATTTTGCCACCCCCAGAACGGTACTGTCACTTTTTGCTTTGACTGTGTGTTTTACCCTTTCCATCTGCCCCTCACTGCTCTGTTCAAACTACAGGAAAGTATCTCTTCAGTTCCCAGCCCCAGGGAGTGCTGCTCTTCTCTCAAAATCCCACATCAAAACCTCAGTGTTCTCCAAGAGCAGAGATACCTGCTCTTGCCCATGTCTGTATATTAATGACTTCTAAAATAGCAGCAACCACAAAGGAACAAAAGTTTACTCTTTATTTTTTGTATGTTATAAACTTCAGGTAGTGAAAGAGAGTTCTTGCACAGACTCCACCTCTGAGAAATAGATCTGCTGCTCCACACATGCCCAGTAATGACAGTAATACACTCTGGAAATGTTTACAGTCTTGTCATTCAAAAGTTCTGTATTTCCCAAAAAATGTAGTTAAAAAATACACTGAGAGAAACTTTAGCAACTTCTTTTGAAAATGTGTCTGTTCTTTGCTGCAACCATCAGCAGTGCTGTGACTTTCATATGAACAAAGTGAAAGGCCTTATTAACTGAGGAGTGTTGCCCTCTTCTGTACCAGGTTAACTAAAAGCAATCACTATCACATCTGGGTCTTTTCCAGTGTGCTTTGTGGAGACAACAAGAACATGCTGCAGAGAATGTCCAGGTGTGATCTAAATCTCCACACCCCAAATAAGCTGCTGCATACGAGCTCCTCACACACTTACCATTAGCAGAGCACAGGCACAAAACCCTACAAGGTGCACCAGCAGTGTCTGTGAGAGCAGTACAAACTGGACTGGGGAACTTGTGCTTTACAATATAGGACTGGAAGACAACAAACAAGCCATGAAGAAAACCAGTCCAGAATAAATATTCTGCAAAACAATGCCCAAAAGTCTGTTGTATAATAAGCCACTTAGCAAGTACTAGAAGCTTTCTTCATAATCCATCTGTCACATGCTTTTATAGCTGAAAATAATTAACTGCTCACTATTGCTCAACAAGTAGGGGTCTATTTGAAATCACTTAATAACAGAAACAACGGGAGCACCAAGACAAGGTACTGAAAATTTCATCTGATGTCTGAAAACAGAATTTAATCGCATTAATTTCTGTGTTAGAGAGCCCAGATTCAGGGGCAAGGAAAGAAACTTCTGAGATGGAAGTTACTGTTTGGGTAGAGGAGAAATTCTGAGGAAATTTGCTCAAGCATTACATGGTGTTGTTTGATGATAAGAGAACAAGGCATCATTCTGTCACTGGATTCTAAAATATGCAAGTGTTACTCAGTACTAAAAACTGAGAACAGATTATCAAACTTCTGTTTGTATTTATCAGTTCAAGCATGTGTTTTCAAGGTGAACTTAAGGACCTAAGAGTAATGTATTGTCCCTAACCCTACTTTTCTCTTAGTGTCCCTGCGAGGGAACACAACCACTGCTGAATTAACTGCTCCACTCCCCCAGGTTCCATCTTCCTTTCTTCTGCTACAGTGTGGTGGTTTTGATCTCTTCAGGGCCTTTATAAAAACCCGCACGGGTCTTAGTTCTGAAGTTCCGTTTCTTGAACTCCTCCGAGATTTCTAGGAAGGACTTTCCCTTTGTCTCAGGGAGGAAAAATCCAACGTAGAGTGCAGTGCAGACACAGACCACAAGGAATGGGATGTAGCAGAAATGTGCTAGACTTTTCTGAGGAGGAGGAAAAAAACAAGACAGTGTTGGTGACATTCTGTGTGGTGACAAATAGGCCACTAATCCCTGTTCTTGCATGGACTAAGGTCAGCCAAGGGGATATTTCTCTGCACTCTGGTGAGGGTCTCACATGCCTGGAGACAATAGCTCCCCAGCAGAGGTTGGGAGATTTGAGATAGCAAGAACAGTATTTCAAAATGTCTTTTTCTCTCTTTTTCTCTCTATATAATTATATAGAATAGGAACCCTCAGTAGGAAATAAGACAGGAACGTATATTCTACTCCCTTTCGCTTCAGAAATCACTTTAGGAAATGTTGCCAGGGTCTGGCCAAAGGAAATTGCATCACATTTTTAGTCCCAGCTGTTCGCAGCTGAGGACAGAGGAGGAATATCGGTCATCCATGCCCCAAATTAATCTTCTCCCAACCTCAAATCAGAATTCACCATAGGGAACATGGAGAAAGTTTGGTTTAGAGGAGTTCTGGTCACTTTTCTCATAAAGATACTTTCATAGCAGTGCTATCCTGCTGCTTGCAATATTCTCTTTTCCTGGTCACTACCAGAGCTTCTTTCTTGTACAGAGCACTAAAGAGCTGCAGGTGATTGCTTTGCCTTTGGAACGCACCACGATGAATGGAAAGGCTGTTCCAACCAGAAATAGGTTGAACCAGAGCAGGGAGCCACAGATCATGTAAGCAGCTGGCCGGGACATCTGATCAAAAACCTCTGTGGGCAGAACTCCTGTTACACCAGCTGGGAAAAGAAATGGCAAGAAAGTTAATAATATTGTTGACATGACATTAAAAACAAGAGAACACGTCTTAACAAGAAAACACACCTTGAAGTTTAAGAGAACAGTAAATTATTATTCAGCAAATTATTCTCACTAGTCAACAATGCCAGAAGAAGTGGTAATAGAGATTAACTGCAGAGGGGAATTTTTAGGTTAAATATTAAGGCCTGGCTAATTATTCAAACTTCTCATGTTAGAATGAACTGCCAGGAAAAGTTTTGTAATCCACATTATTCTTACCAGGACCAAACCGTGAGAAAGGCTTATAATTAATTCAGCCCCATGGCACTGTAGGACAAGAAATTGTTGCCAACTTGTGTGGTTTGTGACACTGGCAGCTTGATTCTATTCTTACCTGCCTTCCTTCAAACTTGTGTAAGCAAACAGAGCTTCACATCTACTCCCACACCAACCAAATATCCACACACAGACAGTCTGTGTATTGCCCCCACAACCACAGAAACTAATGGATTCTGACAAGGAAATGCATGTTAGTAGGATAACAAATAGATGTGGAAATTTTCCTTCCAGATATCTGCAAGTAAATAATCAAATTATGTTACCACCAATCTCTTGGGTTAAAGTGAAGCATCAGAAATGCTGGTTTGCAGCCCCATAATGGACTGAGCAGCAAATCAAAACCTTGCCATCTGTTTAACACAAGAATCACCCCCAGGTGCCTTGGCCTTACAGCCAACACGGCTGTGAGGAGGAACAGCACAGAGGAGAGCACAGAATGACCCTGCCCAACCCTGACTTCCAGGGGCGTGCAATGCAAGCCCCTGAGAAACAGCTGAACACTGCTGGCAGAAACTGCCTCATTCCTTTGAGAGTGCTGTGGCTAAAGAGGATCTGAGAGTTTCCATAAGCTGCTTGCACACATCTCCAAGCCCCTGCAGTACCCAAAAATTTCAGTGAAAACACTGAGGGAACTGACCTGGTCCGATTCCAAAGCTCAGGATATAGGCGAAAATGCAGGCCATGCTGAGATAAGGCATCCAGCTAATCTGAGTCTATAGCCACAGAGACCAATGGAAAACCAGTGAGGGCACTTAACACTTATTTGCCACCACTGAACACCCCAGTCATATAAAAGGCAAAGCCCAACTCCATTCCACTTAAAAAATTAAGTAAAGTTTGCTACCTGCTGGCTCAGAGCGACCATGAAGACAATGGCCCATCCTGCCATGAAGATGTAGCCCCCCAGCAGCAGCGGCCTCCGACCAGCATAGTCTATAATCATGTTCTGCACAAAGTAACACAGCGAAATAAAGAAAGATATTTGACCTGTGTTTATAGTTCCTGCCTGCTCCCTCTTCCCGTTTCAATACTCCGAGCCTAGTTCACTCTACAGCTACTTTAAGGATGTTGTCTGCTTCCTAGCAAAAAAAAAAAAAAGAAATTTCAAAGGAAAGGTCTGGTGGCAGGAATCAGGCAAGAAGGGTGTTGAGGAGAGAAGAGAATGCCCCAGCTGCAGCCTAAACTCCGCCACTATCCATATGGACACAAAGCATGAAAGTTACACTTTTTAGAGATTTTAGACAGTGATGACAATGCAATGTCAGACCAAATAATTCTGTGTTAACCTGTCTGGCTGTGGGTGCTCAAAAATGGCCTGGCTGCTGTGCTTAGAGGGCTTTTTTGGCATGAAAAGACATGTAAATCCAAAATTAGCTATTAACAGCCTCCACACTGTCAACAGAGGTTGCGTGTCAGCAGAGTGCATTAAGAGTCTCACACAGGTGACAGACGTGATCAGTTCACAGCTTCCTGTACCGATTACAACATATGGGATTTTGTCCTGAGGAATTCCAGCCTCTTGGAACACATAAGCTGCATAAAAATACATCTGTGGAGAGAAGAGAGGAGAAAGCAGTAAGAGAAGACGTCTGAAAATACATCCCATTGTTCTTCCTGAAGGACCACACAGAGAGTGACTAACGTGCTGTCACACAGGCGATTTTGACAGCACCTTTCTGAATCTTTCCATAATGCACAGGTGTACTTTGGGAACAAACATCTGAGGTCTCCACAGGCAGGAAAACCACTGTTTGTTCTGTTCCAGCAGACAGGATGTTAAACCCAAGAGCTCTCACCCCCATCCCATGACACAGCGCTGCTGTAGCTCCTGTGCCAGGCTCTTACCGAGTCGTTCCCGCAGAGCTGCATGGCACTGCTCAGCACAACGATGCTCACCAGCTGCCACCTCAGAGATGGATTTTGGAAGAGCTCCCACGGGTTCTTTGCTCTCTGACCTTTAACAGCAGCCTGTTCAGCCAGCATCTCTTCCAGCTCTGCACTCAGGTCACTGGTGCCTCTGAGCTTCTGCAGTGCTGCAAGGACAAGGGAACCTCTTACCCCCGAGCCTTACATTTGGTTTGTCATTCTGCAGAGTCTGTGATCATGCTGTTACCTTCACAGAGATGGCCAGTTGTGGTGCAGCCACTTGAAAGATTTGGGGGAAAGGGAGTGCAAATCCCTCCACATTGTTTGATAACCCACCAGTGCCATTTCAGCAGCTGTGCTTCTGACTCAGATCTCAAGTGACTTCCCTGGGAATTGCAGGCAATTAAGATGTTCTTGGTACACAGCACATATTTCCCAGAAAGTAATTCCAGCCACTCCTCATATGAGGATTTGTATGCCACAAATCTAAGCAAATCCTTTAATATGAATTGGCTTCAGATTTGATCCCGAGCTCTTCAACTAGCATTTATTTCTCTTCATAGTTACAAAACTTATTTGCCACTGTGAATACAAGTCTCACCTTTTGACCCTCCTATCATAGGAAAAATGTCTTTTGTAGGAAGATGTCTTTCAATTACTTCAATAGGTCAAATATATTTAAGATTATAGGATGTTCTTTAGTTTGGAAGGAGGAAGTGATGTTTACAACATATATAATCATGCATGTTAAGGATATGCAATCTGCCCAGTCGGTAGATTTCAAATGCTCAGTTAGGAGCTGAGCCATCCTAAACTCACCAGAGATGCAGGATTCTTTGTCTCCACGGTCAATCAAGAGGTATCTGGGACTTTCAGGGAACCAAGGCAGAGCTGTGAGCTGGATCAGGGCAGGTACCACATTGCTTGCTAAAAGGAATGGCCAGCTCTCCTCCCTGCCTAGAAGCTCCCTAGAGAAAAACATAAACCAAACAAACTAAATTTACACAGTACATTTAACAACCTGGCAAAAGCCCAGCACCCTCTGCTGCACGAGGGCATTGAAAGAAAGGGGTAGTAAAGAGAAAAAAAAAAGAAAGATTTAATAAGTGGGCTTTTTGCTTTACATTACCTGAGTCCAACCACCTGTCCCAGCACCAACCCCAGGGCTGTAAACGATGCAGAGGTCAAGGCCACAGCTCCTCTGAGCTTCTTTGGGGCACTTTCCGCCAAATACATGGGCTGAATGTTCATGCTCACACCTGGGCAAGGCAGACCAACAGTGACCTCAGCTCGTGGGTGGAGGAGGAGACAAGGATAAATGCAGTCAGCCACCTCTGGAGGTTGCCAGCTGCACTTTTCTGCCATCTGCCAGTGCTCATTATTTCCCCAAACCTTCAATTGCAAGGCTATTCTTTGCATAGGCTGCTAAACACCCATTTCCGGACTCATCAGTACTAGTGGATAATGAAACTGAAACCTGTCAGGGCCTCCCCCTATGGTCTTTCCAGCACCAAATTCAAGGTGGTAAGCAAGGCTTCCCTCTACTTCCCCATTTTGATCATACTTTAAGACACTTATATCAATCATTATTTCCTTGGATAAACTTCTACAAGAGCTTTAATGTTGGCGCTCATGCTGGTGAGGCACTGATATTCTTACAAGCAGATAGGGATCAATTTTAAGCTCAGATTCTCCCTGTGCACACAGATACATGTAATACACAAAACCTCTGCCTATGCATGTTTTTTCAAAAAAAGGCCTCAGAAGCAAAATACAAAATCTGTATATACAACTTCTTAATTCACTTACGTGTGTCTGGTCAGCCTGGAGGATTAATTGGTTTCGTATCTTGCATCATCCCTATTTGAATATCTTCTATTTCTAATTGTTACCTGTTATCCCCTTTATCCTGCTATGTTTCTCGTGTTGCCATACCTGCATTCATGCCAGTAAAAAATCTGCTGAGCATAATCATTTCAAAGGATTTTGCCATTCGGCTGAATCCTGACAGGGCTGCAGCTATGATCACAAAGACATTGTTGAGCAGCAGGGACATCTTCCTTCCGAGAGAAAAGACAGTTGTGAGCACTGGTGTTTCAGGTTTAGTTATCAAATAAAACATCCCACGTTGCAGATCCCACCTGCCACGCCTGGGAGCTCAAGGTGGGCTCAGCTCCACCACAGAACACCTGATTACCCGAAGCCCTACACGGGGTGTCTGTACCACAAGGTGTCCCTGCAGCGCTGCCTTTGGGCACACTGAGGGCACCATGAGGGTGCCCAAATTCAGGGCTCTCCTGCTCACACGCAGTTTCCACTTGAATGGAGAGAAATATTCCTTCAGTAAGCTGTGTGCATTGTGGTCTGAAAATGCTAATTTGTTGAAACAGGCATTTTTCATGTAATAGTATGAGTGTTGTGAAGCTTTGACAGAAAGCTTTCATGTGTCCCAGGAGAAATTTCTGTTGAAAACCAGGAAAAAAAAAAGAGAGCTCTACTGACCCAAAACAGCCAATAATTCTCTCTAGTCCCAGCTCACTGCCTTGCCAGTCAGTCTTTTTTAATCTTATTTATGATGGGATATGATTTTATTCCAAAGCAGTACAGGGTGAAGTCTCTAAAATTTTAATTGGATAAAAAAGCTGTATCCTTTCCAGAAATTCATAACCATGAAATAAGTAAGCCATGGGAAACAGTCCTTCACAGTGGTGCCTGCTTCATCATACCAGAGTAACAAAGCAAAGTTATAGCACATAGAGGAAAATTTTGGGATCAAGAGAGAGGGAAGGAAAATCTGACTACCTATTAGTTTATGTTAGCAACACTAAGTGTTTTTTTTTTCTGAAGAGAACTAGAGACAGAGCTGTGTATGAAAGATAGGTGAGGTAGGACAGATACTTTTTAGAGACTCCAGAGCAGAGAAAAAAAACCCCAACTGTGGGAATTTAATGAATACTTCCTAAAATATTTCAGACAAAAAGGTGACCTGTGAGACAGGAGAACCTGGGATGCACAACCACCCTCTGTTTTTCCAGTGTCATTCCTACCAATCCCCACAGTTTATTTTGAAGACAAATACCTGGTCTGACCCATTATGGTTTCCTATTTGAAAGGATGGCAGAAAACTGGCACAAAAATGATGGTGATTATGTAGGTGGCTACTGTGATACAGAGGTGAGCCGAAATCCTTGTAGCACCTCAGCTGGGCTGGAATATGATGAGAAGGTGATTTGGGGGACCAAAATGTTCCCCATTGGGTTTTGAGATATGAAATACTGTCATATCAGAATATGCTCACTGCCAACTCAGAATGTTTAAGGTAGACTGGTCCGTGATAGAAAACATGTTTTGATTATTTTTAACTGCAGTGAGCATTGTGCTGTAGGGCTCCTAATTCCTCTCGGAGTAATGGAAGCTGCAAAGCTCAAATTAAACTCCAGCACCCTCTTACCTTCCCAACATGATGGCCATGGGACCAGCAACCACAGCCCCAGTGAGGCCTCCCAGGGGATATGCAGAGACAGTGAAGGACCAGAGCAGCAGGATCACGTTGCTCTCCAGGGGAACACCCGTGCGCTCCAGCCAGGTCGTGTTCATGAACGTCTGGATGTACTGAGGGAGAGGGACAAGGCAGCATAACCACGACATTGAGATGAAGGACACTGAGAAATATAAAGTCTCCCTTATTAATATATCTATTTATTCTGTGTTTATGCCTCCAATCCCTTCCAGTTCTAGATGAGTTTTTAACAGAGAGTTTAGAGTGTAAAATTGGTGCCGTTGAAAAGCTGCAGTTGGTTCCTATCTGTATGTTGCTACCTTGGATAATTTAAAAATTAATTTCATGGGTCTAACTTTGAATATAGGGGTAAAAATCAGTTTCAAAGGGTGCAGGTTGGAAAATTTTAGAATTACATTTGCTAAAAGAGTCGAGACAAAGATTTTGAATAAATTCTTGTGACACTACATCCTGCTCAAAGTTGGCTCTTGACAACAGAGTCCTGTACCCCAGATGTGAATTATACAGAGGGAAAAACACATCTTTCCCTTCTGTCCCTCAGCACCAGCAATGGCACATCACTGTCCATAGTCCAACTGTGTCATTAAGGAAGGGTCTGTCCTAGGAGGAGGCCCTCGGGCAGGTGTACTTTGGGACCAGCAGTACTTACTGAAGCTGGAGCATTGATGATGGAGATGTTGTAACCGTATTGGAAAGTGCCTCCAATCCCAGCAGCACATATTGTCAGGATCAGGATCTTGTTCTGAAGCTGAAGAAGAGGGACAGAAAATGGATGGCTTCCTTGCACAGAATAAAATGACCCCACAAAATTCACACTTTGAGCTGGGAGATTTTTCTCCAGTACATTTGTGATACATTGGTATGCTGTTTCTCCTACCTTTTCATGATAATAACACATATTTTAGATTAAAATAGAATGCTGTTTTGTGCCTGTGCCTTTGGTTTCCCCATCTGTAGATGAAATCCTGTGACAGGCAAGCCGTGCCCCGAGGGTGTCCTTGGACTGGGAACACTGTCTCATGCCTCAAGGCCACTCTGAGCATGCTGGGGGCCCCTGGCCTTTAGTCTGACACCTCCAGTTCTGAGTGGCCCAGGGCCAGGATGGCCTTTGCCAGCCCCCTGCTCCAAAACCCCTCCCACTGGGAAAGCTCTAGTGTAACATGAAGAGCCCATGCTCAGGCTTGGCTGTTAGCCAGCCACTGCAGGGCACCTCAGGCCAGATTGTGTTTTGCTACATGAATATGACCCCATTGACCCTGAGAACTTGGATAACCCAGCGCTGGGGAGCTCTTTCTGCTCTACCTGCTGATTTTTCTTCTTACAGAGCCCTTTACAGGAAAGTTTGGTCTAGTCTCGCAATAGTTCTAAAACCACAAATTCAAATAATCTTAGATTTTTCCTTTCCTCAAAGTCTTTTCTTGTAAATAACTTCCATACCAGCTTGAGACAGGACATTCTCCCAGGACAAAAATAAAGTCAGACTGTTCCAGCCCTGCAGCAAGAAGAGGCTGAGCTCTCTCCTGTCCCCATTAGAAGCGGCTACGTTTCACTTTGCACTTTTCATGGCTGCACCTCTTCCCTGTCTTGTTACTGAGACCTGAGCTAAGGATTGTGCTCCTGATACTTTTGCTCTTCCTAGTTATTCTAGTTCTCCAGATGAGAGAGATTTCCTCTCCCTACAATAACACACTTCTCTTTTCAACTCACAATGCCTAGGACTCTACCACTCCTCCTGCTCGTTTCCCTGCTTTCATTATAGAGTACATCCCCTATAGGTCCTGTACCACAGAGCTCTTTTGTGGCCATGAGCTAAAGAAAAATGGTTTGTTCCTTCCTCCAGGACCCACCAAACAGTTCTGTGCTCAGAGCTGGGCTGTATTTATAGAGTGACCTTCCCAAGCCTTCCTTAATGCCCGGCTTCTGCACTATTTTCTCAGCCACAGCGATGGTGTGCAGCTGCCAGGAGAGCCATTAGTCTGTCAGTTTTATCCCAAGGACTGTGATGAGTTGGAAAATAATTCTATGAGAACCTGATAGTCCTTACACAGCTTCATAAAAATTCAAATTAAAAAAAAATCTGTCAGCAATAATAGTAAAATAGATATTTTACCAGTCTCTGCAGCTTGTTCATCCTCTTTCGTAGGTTTTCCTCTGTCTGCCAAAGCCTCTGGTACTCTCAGCAGTGCTCTAAAGGATTATTTAAATCTCCAGCATAGGAATGTGTATTTAGTCACCCATTACGTTAGGATAAGACACTTGACTTGGCAGGTGTTTTGCCAGCTGATTTACATTCTCAAAACAGGGCTGCATGTTCATTAGCAAGACAGTTCAATTAATTTTGTTCAAAGCACATTCTGGGGAAAAGTAAGAACTGTTGAAAGACAATTTGGGAAAATGATTCTCCAAGATCCAGAGCCATCTCAATCCTCTTGAAGGCCAGCGTGGTTTGCATAGATTCCCTCTCAGAGCATCTGGCACAATTGCCCAGTATCACTTGTCTGATTAAGTGTGATCAAAGCAGAAGTGAACTACAAGTTTTTCTTTTTCTGACTGTATTTGCCCTGGAACACAATCTAAGATCTGAAAGACAAACCTCGGTCCTGCCAGCGACAGGAATAAATGAAGCCCAAACCTTTCAAATCCTTGTTATCCAGGGCCTTTCACTGTAGTCCTGTCTGTGTTCTGGTGCCATGCAGTCAATCCAGGTGTTGCTGACAAGGCTGTGAGTGATGCACAGAAGGCTGTGGTCCTGTCCCCTCACCACAGCCTGGCACAGAGCAGACAGCCACACTTACAGCACTAGATCCTGTCGTGTACAGAAGACAGCAAGGCAGCAGTAACAGCAAGGACAGCCTTGCTGCTCTCTATAAAATAGAAAGGCACTCCCTGGCAGTGAGAAATGGTGCAACCTTATGAATCCTAGAGATGGACCCACTGGAGATGGAGGCATATTGCACTGCCAGCAGTAACATCAAAGCTACTCCTTCACAGAATACCTGGCCTTTAGGAATAACCATCATATTTTAACATCCTTTCATCCTGCAGATTGCAAATTGTGAGGGCCCTGACAGACTTCAAAGTATTCAAAATAAGTGAAACTTTTTAAAAATGCCTCTTTGTCCCTACTCAGGTTTTACTAAACCTGAACAGAAATATAAATCTGTTCCACATCACAGAAGTATTTTCTCATGATTGTATGAGTAGGGATGTGATGCTGCATCAGCTGCAGCCACTAAGTGGCAGGAGAAGTACAAAATTTGCTGTATTAGGCTCTGAATCCAATATTCCAACACTGTGGCAGGGGTTAGACGAACACTTCCAACACCTTCCCAAACAATAACTTGTTCACTGGGAAACAGGTGTAACTTCACCCAACTGTACAAGTCAAGCTATAGTTTAGGCAGCACATACCAAAAACAGTAACATATTCAAAAAGAAAAGCTCTAGTTTCTTAATGTTGTCTACTCTGTTGTTATGTCTAGATTTGTGTGTGCAGCTGGCTAGCTGGAAGTAACAGCTGCCTTGATGAGGAGTGAAGGAACAGATTTTTTTCCTCCTACACAGCATCTATATATGACTTGTGCTTTGGCATTGAGAAATGTTCACACTGGTTGTGTTTCCACATCTTAAAAAAACCAACATTCCCGATGTTCAGTCCTCGTTCTCAAAATCTCAGAGTTGCAGCTGATGTAGATGAGAAATCCCCAGTCTCAGGGTCTGACACCAGGGTATATCCACTGCACTGTAGTTACTCAAACTCCTGGCTCTAGAGTTCATAACTTCACATAAACCCGGCAGGTTTCCAGCAGTACTGCGGGGATCTACCACCCTCTTCCCTCAAATACTTTTTCAATTAACTCAAACCTGTCATAATCAAGGTGAAATACGATGCCATGAACATGGGAGAGTAGTTATTTGGAGAATGTGATGGCAGGCTCTGTCTGTAATTATCTGGCTGCAGGAATAAGGGGTAATCCTGCCATTAGGAAAGACCATCAACACATGCTCTTTGATCTGTCACGCACTGAGAGGTTCCCAAGTTTTAGAGTGTTTTTACTCCAGAATCATCTGAGCCAACTGCAATTACAGTGCAAGAGGAGAAAAGGGGCCCCATTTCCATCTGTAAGGCTTAGATCGACAGGATGAATTCTCCCTACAAACACTACACTGTAAATTGCAGAAGAGATTTGGAGCTGCTCCCTGGCTGGTTGTTGGCTGTTTCCCAAGCTCTAGCCTGGATATTTCTTTAAACCCTTCTCACTTTCCTGCAAGGACCATCACTGTGAGATACAAAATACCTCTGTCTGCTTGCCCTGACTTTTGCAGGACTCGCTTAGAACAAAGAAGATAGATAATATGATCCACAAACAAGCGGCTTTCTCAAGAAACATGCAGCAGGTTTGCTGGTTCTATGGTGACAGCAATGTTTATGGAACTTGGTTGTTAAAATTGATTTTCTTTGTAGGAAATGAGTGCCCTACTGTGACACCATTATTCTCAGTTCCAGCAATTCACCAGTGTTCTTTGTAAAAAACCCACAATTTATGTCAGTTCAAGACACTGTGTAAGAATTTCAGGAAATGGGCTTCATCACAGAGGTTTCTCAGGGCAGGGACCCAATGCTGACAGAGCTTCTGCTACCACACAGAGTCACTGGGATGCTTTCCAAACCAGAGGGGATACATGGGATCTGAGTCCTCTGAGGACACGAGGGCTGATGCAGCCAAGGGAACTAGCTGCTTTTCCTTGCCAGCTAGAATTTTTGGATATGAAATGAATGGCTGTATATTCTATATGCTGGATCAGCAGTCTGCGTTTTCATCCTCCTGATAAGCAGTAGAGCTTCCCAGGGAAAACTGAGAAAGCCCAAAATACTAAAAATGATTGAAATACCCTTGTTTCAGTGTATTGTGAGCTGTAGGTCATGCTGTGGCTGAACTATTTCCTTTCCTTCCTTCTTTGTACCAGACACTGATGCAGGCAATTGGGTGAAACTGGGTGACCTGAAGGCCAGAGAGAACAAACTGCCTGGCTGAACTAAACCTCTGTTTCTGTGTGCAAGAGAAGAGCATTTAGACTCTGCCAAATGGCAGCAAATGTTGCTGAATGTTCCCGTTGAGGAGAGGAAAATGTGTGCAGCAGTGTCAGAGTGTCTTATTTATCACTCACTTCAGATAGAGCTTTTGATTAGAGCTCTCCCCTGGCTTACTGAGAGGCACCTGGACTGGGACACATACTCCTGCCCCTGAAAAAAGTTTGCTGGAAACCAAACTACAAATACAATTTCTGACTCCTCTTCAGCAGCTGACAGCATGCTCAGTTGATGTGCTGCTATTGTAAGCTGAACATAGATCTCTTTTTATAAGAAACAAGGGAATGTTTTTCAGTTCTTTTGTTGATTTGGCCACAGTGCTTATGAAATAGATGTTACAAAATAAAGGCCCTTGACAGATATTCCCTACTGACAGCTGTGGGAGGTGACCTACGGTGTAGGGGACAGATCACAAGGCAGAAGAATTTAACAAGAATGATTAAACACTGTAAAAAAAATAACTGTGCAAAAAGACAGACATTTTCTTGTTTGATGTCTTCAACTCATGATCAGAAGCTGTTTTGGAAGAGGTGCTTTTTTTGGATATGTGATCAGGCTCTGCTCAAGGAGATTTAAGTGAGATCTTTTTCATGATATGCCAGATGCAAAGCTGCATTTTTGAACTAAAACCCATAGGAAATAAAAATAACATAAACTGTGATTTACAGCAAACCCTGTGCAAACCACATGTCCTTGGAGGGCTGAGGTCTACGTGCTGTCTTTAGTTTCTTTCTGACAAACAAACAAATTTAAAAATCCATCCAAATCTGTATGATTCCCTTTCTCCTGACTTCAGCCACGACACTCTAGAGTCAGCTGATTTGGGACAAGAAATCCTTCAATGAAGGAGAAAGAATTTATATATGGCCACTAAACATGGAAAAGTAAATATTTCAAGTGCCTCAGGCAGTTCTGATTACACAGCTTATCTGTGCACAGCAGGTTCATGGAGCCTAAACTGGAGCAGAAACTCTTAGTGACTATTCCATGGTGGACCTGGAGCTCTTGGCACCTGCTGTCTGTGCCACCGAGGGCTGAGTGTGAGAGCTGAAATAACCTTCCAGTGAGGTCCCCCTGGCTGGTATGGCTCCCTTGTGGGGGAGCTCAGTGCTGCTCTTTCTGAACCTGTTCCTAGTGCCAGGGCACTGGTCATGCAATGACCTCTTCTATATCAGGGCTGTCAGGGGTCTCGGGCCTGGCATGTCCTGGGGAGCACCATGAGTGAGGCCTTGGACAGAACTGCCATGGTCTCATGTCATGGGGGGGGAGTGTCTCAGCATGGGTTTGTGTGGAGTATCTTTGTTTTCAAATGAAGAAAATAAGCAGGGCTCTAAGCAAGGTGGGGGGAGCATTACTCCAGGCAAGGGGCTTGGGGTTATATGGCTGGGGAATGAACACTCTCTGTTGAGTGTCCTACAGCCCCGCTGGAGGAGGTGCCTATGCGTCATCAGAGCAGGTATGACTTGTCACAGCATGACACACTGCAAAATGCCATCAGATGAAGTTACAAACAAAATGCCAGTGGTGTTAAAGAGCAGAGGGCACACGTCACTGGCTGGACACTCCACGTGCATGGCTGGGGGCTGGTTCCAGCTGCCAGAGGGGTGAGCACCCGACAAGGGCGCCAATGCTCGTTAGGGCCTGTGCTGACATGGCGCACAGCTCCTTTCATCCTGTGACCCCAGAGAGTGCTGTGCTGGGCAAAATGGGAGCTGCCACCTTTAAACAAAGCATCTGTTTATTCTTGAAACAATTAGTGACGGCAGTTAGATCTTGAACTCGTTACTGAGCCCAAAACAATTATGATAAAAACAAGTTCCAGATGGGCTCAAAAGGAGTTGTTTTTGTCTTTACTGAATTAGAATGGATTCCATGTCTCCAAGTTCCTCTGGTATTTATGGACAGGAAACATGAATTACACACAATAATTTACAACAAACAAAAGAGATGAACACTGCAACAGCCCATTTATCTTTGCTCATGTGCCTTTTTGAGGTTTATGTGCTGTTTAACCCATGGGGAGAGATAATAGCTTTTTTCTTTGTTTTCTAACTCTCTGCTATTTTGGTTTGTATAAACCGAGACAGGAAGCTGTTGAGTTTCTGTTGCAGGGTTCAGTTTACCTGCAACTCCAGGCAAATGCTTGCATGTTCCCAAAAGTCACCCCAGAAATTGGGAAAACAAACCCAGAGGTAACAGGAGGGTCTAATACCGGTCTGTCACTGTGTACATGCAAAACTGTTCCCTTTCAGAAAATATATATATTTTTAAACTGAAGTCCAAATGAAACCACAGTGGTGAGTGTGCAACATACTAGTTCTTCTTTCCCAGAAATGTTTTCTTGTGAGTTGGTTTGTGGATTGTAAATGTTTACAGTATGACAAGTTACTATCACTAGAAGCCTGCAGATGCAGAGTGGGTAAATACTGTCCGGAAAAGAGCTGCCTCTGATACCATCACGTTTCAGTTCTTCCTGTGAATGACTTGTGCAGAGACTACAGTCAGGAATCCTTCTAATTAGTTCCCTGGGCAGCTCCAAGAACCGCAGACAGAAACCTTTTTTCAAAGCCCATCCAAAATGGACTGAAGCCTGGCCATCAGACATATTTTTGTGGAAACTCTGAGTTTCTGGTGTCTTGGGTTTTGAAACTGATGCTTCACATTGACATGACTTGAACTGCTTCCAAAAGGAAGGAGAACCCAGCAGATGACAGGCAGCAGTGGTACGTCACTGCTGCTCAGACCTGTGCTACATCTGCTTTGGGTCCCTGGGCAGTGGAAGCACGACAGGACAAGGCAGTAGGAAATCAGCAAAGAAACTCCTGGGCAATGTTTCTGTTTTGGCAGTACCTTCTTGCAGCTGAGACAAAGAGTATAGCTTTGCTTTTTCGGGTGTTTTTTTATCAGATTCCATGATTCTATAGAAGGCATCACTACAAAGGTGTGTAATGCAAACTCAAATATGTGGCTGGACTGATGAGAACTTGTGAAAGGACATAATTCAAAAAACCCATAAAATGTGACACAGATTGTAATAAAGACTAAAGCTGCCCTGGGCGTACTGTAGTGCATGAAGTCAGCTTGGCTGAGCTCCGACAGGAGTGAGATCATGGGCAGAAAGCAGCCTGGGAACCAGGGGTGACACTGGGATTTGTTTGGCCTCTTCCAGTGGGAGCTGGTGAGCTTCCCAATGCATTTCATCACTTCTCCCCCTTCCCTCACAAACCTTAGAAAAGAGGCCTTAAGTAGAAGCCTGGACAAGTAGAGTTCTCCAGTTTTGGCTGGCAAACAAGGGAAAAGAAGAAAATTGAGAAACTGATGCCTTTTTTTTAGATTTTATGCAATGTCTGATTTGCACATAGTCCTCCACAGTGAAATAAGTGGGATTGTTCATCTGGGTTCTCATCTCTGGGCAGCTAGTGAGACTGAGCTCCAGGATGAAGGCCTTCCAGCAGAGAAGCTCCCAGTATTAATCTCCAGCCTTGATTCAATCAAGGGGCAGGAATTCTAGTGCTTGAATTCAGCTTCTGTCTGGCATCCCCACTCAGTGAGCACAGACAGGAAACCTCTAATTACCCACCCAAAGGAGCAGGATATTTATTCATGTATTTAATTCATTATTCATTTATTGACTCTCAGTTCTTCAACTCCATTGCCCATCCTGCTGGGGCTGGGAGTTCTGTGGCATGCTGGAGGGCTGAGCTGCAGCAGCAGGGCATTTGGGCTGAAAAAGCCACATGAATATGGGCAGGCCTTTGCAGAGCTCCTGGCCCAATGAGTTTCCCTGAAAGCTCAGCTCTCCTCACCTCTTCAGAGCTGTCACATCCATCCCAGCTCCCACCAAAAGCCTGTAACAACACAGCCAAGCTTATTGACACTGCTGCAGTTCAAGTTCCATGTTCCTCCATGCTCAACTCCATTCCCAGGATCCCTATAACACAGCTCTGACCTGAAGGAATTTCTCCTTTTCCCCAGCACAGCGACATAGAGGGGGCTCTCAGCACCGCAGTGCCTGGGGCGTTCAGGAACCCAGTCCCTGGTCTCACAGGCGCCCACGGGACTCTGTCTTCTTCCCTCTCTCCGCCAATATGTTGCTTTAACCCCATGTCCTGTCATCTTCCAGCTGGGTTTTGTTCTTCATCAAAGGGCAGTCAGGGTGGAGGTGGTGGAAGACACAAAGACTCCCTCCCCCGCCAATAATTTCATTTCCCATTTAAACTGAGGGTTTAAACGGAAATCTCAGAGCTCATTAAGGCTCTGATGACAGCTTAACCCTCTCCTGCACAAACCCAACACGAGGCTCACTCCTCGTCTGAAACCAGGGTGGCTGTAACATTAGACCCGAGTCCTGAGCAGTGCAGGCAGCTCTGGAAAGCAGAGTCAGCACGAGTGGAGGATGTCAGGTTGCTGTCGTGTGTTGGACACAGTCCTACAGCCGGCAGACACGCTCTGCTCTCTCTTGAGGGCTGAATCCAAGTGCTGCTGCCGCTCCACAGAAAAACACGAGCACCTGCTGGGACCGCGCGTCCCTTGTGGTCTCAGCGACCTTGTGCGACCTTGAGAGGCCGGGGCGATCTCGGAGAAGCGCCTCACTGCTTCCTGCAGGAAGCAGGAGAGGTTTTGGCAGGAATTACTGACAACCCAAACCCCTTTGTGTCTTAGTGATGACAGGACTCTCCTGATGAGCGAAGCAGCCGGCACCGCCGCCCCTTCTCCCGGCCCGGCTGCCGCAGCGGGTCCCTCTCCCTCCAAACACCCGGGTGTGCGGGAACAACACGCTGGCAGCCCCGGGCTCTCGGGGGGCCGCCGCGGGGGCCGGAGCCGAGCCGGAGTAGGAACTGGGAGAAGGCACCGCCGGGCAGGTCCCTGTGCCGGGAGCCGGCGGCCCAGCCCGGGCACTGCCCCGACCGCGCAGCCCCACGAGCCCACCCAGGTCCCGATGCTTCTCCCTTCTCTGCCGCTGACGGCCCGCCCTCAGGACTCCCCCGACCCGCCTTTCTCGCCCCCGCCGTCACTCGGCCGCCGCAGCCATCGTCGTGGGGGGCGGTGCACAGGGGCGCGCCCCACCCACGGGGGCGACACACGGGGCTCTCGGGGGCGGCACACGGGGCCGGTCCCTCAGGCGAGCCCGTCCCTCAGGCGGGTCCCTCCTCCCCCGGCCCGTTCCGTCCGCGGCGGGTCCGCTCGCGGTTGGCGGCGCGCGCGGGCCGGGGCCATGAGGCGCGCTCCCATTGGCCGTGCCGCGCAGCCTGTCGCGCGGGGATTGGCCGGACGCGCCCCGCGGGGGGCGGGGGCGGGGGGGGCGTTAAAGGCGCCGCGTCCCCGCGCTGGAGCGGCGCGGCCATGGCGTACCAGGGATTCGCGCAGGAGTACCTGGGCATGCCCGCCGTGACCCGCGCGTACACCACCGCCTGCGTGCTCACCACCGCCGCCGTGGTGAGCGGGGACCCCGCCGGGGGGCAGGGCGTGGAGGGTTTGTGGGGGAAGCCGGGGGCTGGCTGAGGGCGGCGGGTGATGGCAGCTGCTCTGCCTGTCTCCCACAGCAGCTGGAGTTCATCACCCCCTTCCAGCTGTACTTCAACCCCGACCTCATCTTCAGGAAGTTCCAGGTGAGGCCCTGCCCGGGATTTGGGGCCCTCGTGCCCCTTCCCGGCGAGGGGTGGGTGTGACAGGCCGGGCTGTGCGTGTCCCGCTCCCCAGGGTGGACAGGGAGTGCTGTGTCATCCCAAGGGGCTCCTTTCCCACTGCTCCAGCCTTCCCTGACCAGTGTGGGCTGGGTCACCAACACAGTGTCCCTTCTTGTCACAGGCACCTGGATGGAGACAACACTTTCCAGCCTTTCCCTGCCACACATCATCTTGACATTTCCTTTTTTCCTTTACTCAAAGCCCATCTCCCCCTTCTCTGTGACACTGAGATGAGTGGGAGCTGATGTCGGGCTGGGTAGGGAAGGCTTTATTGTAGAGGGGCTTGAACAGTGATTTACTTTGGCCCTGGGTGCTTAATTGTAGTTGTTCATCCTTTCCAGAAAAGCAGAGAAATCTTCTTTCCCACACCTGAGAAGGGGAGACCCTCTGATGTGGGCAGTGAAGGGAGGTCCTGCACGAGGGTGGGGTGGAGCTGTCTGGTGTCCTGGGGTAGTTGTGAGTGGACAGGTGCATGACTGGGCATCCCCCCTGGATAGAGTAATGGGCTGCTCTGTGTGTGATGGGGAGAGACCTCTCTGTCCACCTCCTTTTCTCTCTCCTCTCTCTTTTTCAGATATGGAGGCTGATCACCAACTTCCTCTTTTTTGGGCCCCTGGGATTCAGTTTCTTTTTCAACATGATATTTCTGTATCCTTTGGTCTCAGTGAAGCTCTCTGCTCCCATTTTGGCTTAGATGCAATTCCCCCCCATCCATCTTCCTCCCCAGGCTGACTTGCCTTGGCAGCAGTCTGAGGCTGTGGGTTCTTCCCTTGGCTCTTTTGGTCTGAATTGAAGCCATTCCCCTGACAACTGTGCCCCCCTCCTGCCCCTCTATTTCTGCTTGCTGTGGGGCAGCCCTTGCCAAAAGGCTGAGGGAGCTGGCAGTGCTGCTGTGGCTCGTGCTGGAGAGCAGTGCCTGTTCTTGGGGCAAGCTCTGGCTGGAGAACAGCAGGTGCTTCTTTCTTTCCCTGGAGTCAGTGGTATGGGGTGAAGCTTGCACTGTTCTGCTTGGGGGCTGGGACACCTGGCTGACAGCTTCCTGGGATGAAATAGCTTGCAGTGGCTTATTCCCCCAAAAGTCACACTGTGGGGACACAGGGTGGCCAGCTGTTAATTTCCTATACTGCAACCCCTCCCTTCTCTCCTGCTCCCAGGTACAGGTACTGCCGCATGCTCGAAGAAGGCTCCTTCCGTGGAAGGACGGCTGACTTTGTCTTCATGTTCCTCTTCGGAGGGTTTCTCATGACAGTATCCTTTGGAGTTGGTTGAGGCTCTTTGGTGTCTTCTGAGATGCTGTTGGTAGCGTAGGGCTTGTCTGCTACCTCTCTACATCCTGGTTGTGTTGTGTGGAGCAGGTACCTGCCTGCTGAGCAGCACAGCTGGTTTGTGAACCTTCTTGGTGCCATGGGGCAGAGGGCCCTGTTGTGCCCCAGGCCTGCCAGGCTCATGCCCTGTGGTGTGGGAGAGCTGAGTATGTGGTGGAGGTGCAGCATCTTGCCGTATGGCACAGCTTGTGCTCCTCGTCTTGCCCACCCTTGTCTTGGCCTGTGCCTCACCCAGTGTGCTGAGAGCAGAAGCAAAATACAGGGAAAGCTGCCCGTGATTGTGTTGGTGCTTGCAGAAGTGCTGGTGCACCTGGCAAGGGGCTGGGCTGCCTCATCCCCAAAGAGGACATGTGGCAGTGTGCTGGGGAAGCTCAGCCTGAAAGGAGGCCACCTTATGCTCTGAGAACTTGTCCAGCTGTGACAGGGCCACTGTCTGAGCTCTGGTGAGTGGAGCACAGCTACAATTGCATGAGGTCTGCTCAGGAAAGTGAGTGCAGCTGAAGGCAAGAACACAGGGCCATGAGGACAAGGAGTGGGGTGTCCCCATACCATTGTCAGCACATCAGGCAGTGTGAGCCCAGCACTCTGTCCTTGCAACCTGTCAGTGGCTGGAGACATCACGCATCTTAAGAAGTTCTTTTCATGACAAAGTAGTCTGCTGGGGAGAAATATCTCCCTCCCAAGCATAAACCTTTCCTGAATGTCTTCTGCTGTCTTATGCAGATGGCTCAGAGCAGTGCTCTACTCACGGAGCTCTGTGTGAAGCTGTGTGAGCTCTCATGGCTCTCGGCCACCCTTGGGCGTTTGGCCAGTCAGTCTCCAGTGCCTGCAGCGCCCACGTGCTTGGCCATAGGTGAATTTGGAGTCCAACTACAACAAGGGCAGGGGAATTTTTTGCCTCTGTCTGTCTCCTTGTGTTCTGGAGAAGAGGACTGTGAATTGCAAGAACCATCTCACTGCTGAAATTCTTCTGTAGAAGGCAGATATTGGCTGCAAGCTAGTTGTTAATATGTGCCACTGTCTCAAGTGCTGTAAGGCTGCGAAGACCCTTCTTTGAAGGCCATTTTGATGTTCCCTTTGTAAAGGTGACTACATGAGCTCCCTGGTCTCCAGTGCTTGTAGACATCAGTTTAAGGAGTGAGCAATCTGTACATACTATTCCAGAGTGGCAGGGAGAGACATATGTGCAGGGAGGGTGGTGGTCAGTACATCTCAGGCAGCCCAGGAAAGGTTTGGTGGCATGGGCATTGATCAGCTGCATCAGTTTGGGTTTCCTAGTCACAAGGCACCCTGTGCTTCCTGGAGGTGGTGCACAGGGCAGGTAGGTTTTTCCTTGACTCTGTAGTTCCCAGCTATTTGGACTCTTTGCCAGCCTGTTTTTCCTGGGCCAGGCTTTCACCATCATGCTGGTGTATGTGTGGAGTCGCAGGAACCCTTATATCCGCATGAACTTCTTTGGGCTTCTTAACTTCCAGGCCCCCTTCTTGCCCTGGGTCCTGATGGGATTCTCTCTGCTCCTGGGCAACTCCATCATCATTGACTTGCTGGGTAAGTCAAAGCTGGTGTGTGCTGGGAACAAGGGCACTTTGCAGCCAGAGTTCTCTGTTCTCATAGGTGCTACTGGGGCTCTGGTACCTTCTCTGGGTTTCCTAAAGTGAGCTCACTAGGGTTGCTGGGTGGCTCTTGCTTGTGACCTGCTTTTTCGCGTGTCTTCCCCAGAGGCAGAAGTTGGGTGAGCTCTGCCTGACGCTCCTGCTGTGTCTGGTCTCCTGGGCGTCTGGTGCTGCCTTCAGGCTGATGGGCTCCCTGCCTGCTTCTGTGCTGATCACAGCAAACTGCAGCACCATGGCTCTGGTGGGAGCTGGGCCTGGGTACACAGCTGAGGGATTCCCAGAGCTTTATCCTGCTTAAGCTCCCAGCAGCTCTGGTTCAGCTGGCACAGGAGTCACAGCTGTGCCTGACCTTGGTGGCTTCTCTCCCCAGGGATTGCAGTGGGTCACATCTATTATTTCTTGGAAGATGTTTTCCCCAACCAGCCTGGAGGAAAGAAGTTGCTGTTAACCCCTGGCTTTCTGTAAGTAAAGCTGATTATTTCTGGGCTTTGCTGTGTTGCTTCCCAACCTGGGTCACTTCCATAGCAAACTGTGGTCTGTGACCACATGGGGTGACCACAGGACACAACTGCATGCTGACAGCACCTCAGCTCCACAGTTCATGCCTCTGCTGCATTATTTGCACATTATGTACATGTGTACACAGGACCCATACAGCAGTTGCTGATACCTTCAGCTTTGCTAGTAGAACTGTTCTTACTGCTTGTGGAAATGCTAGATGCAGGAAGGATTTTTTTCTGATGTATTTTTGTAGTTTAGGAAAGCAGAATATGTTCTGCTTCGTGTACTGAGGATCAAATCTGACCTAGAGATCAAGGAAGGAGAGGTACTGTCATCGTTGTGTATTGAGCTGAGCAAAAGAACAGTTTGGTGGTGGCACAATAGGCTGGTGGCTGTGGCTCGCAGCCAAACCACCTGGAGGGCCAGGGTGTTCCTAGAAGGGCTGGGGGTGTATCATCCTCAGCCCACTTTCCTAACCTGCCTGCTTGGTGGGATGGGCATGTCCCTTGCCAGGAAGATGGTATTTGACACACCTGAAGAGGATCCCAACTATAACCCTCTGCCTGAGGATCGTCCAGACCACCAACCCAGAGGCCAAGACCAGAACGAGCAGCATCCACAGTAACACAGGGGACTTCTTCATGTGGCCAGATTCCTCTCTTCCGGCTGGACTGACGCTGTGGCCCAGAAATCCCACTGGAATAACACCAGTTGCCATTCCGACGTGTAACGTGTCACTGTCTGTCTGGGTAACCCATCCTCCCCTTGTACCGAGCGGATCCACAGAGCTTTGCACGTGAGAACTGATGAATACTAAGAGGTGTTCTAGGGACAGGGACTGAAGCTGTGACAGCTCCTCAGTTACTCAGTGGGGAATAAGTATCAAATGGGGTGTTAAACCAGTTACTCCTTCTCTTTCTGTTAATGACTTGCTGTGTGCCAGGTCACTCTTGCCCTCTGTACAAAGACTAATGCACCTGGCCCTCACTGTTGTGAGACCTCTTTGTGGGCTTTCAATGAAGTAGTACTGTACCATGGTAGAATGCAGCTCAGCCTCTTCCTTTCCTTTACCCCACTCCTTTTTGGTGGTTGTTTCCAAAGAGTCTTTACATTAAAGTCTTTATTTTTCAGTTGTGTGTCCATTTCTGCTGGGGGCAGAGGCAGCAATCCATCAGGAATTTGCTCAAAACTGCCAGGTTGCTTGGGCTTTTCTTTTCTGGTGGGCAATGCCAGGTTCAGTCTAGCTGGGAGATGTCCTTCCCCTCTGCTGTCAGCTGGGCTGCAGAGGATGACAAGGGGTGTGAGGGGTGTCTAATGGGAGAAAGGGGTGCCTGGGAAAGGACAGGGGACTGAGCTGGACACTTCACCCAGGCAGTGACTGGAAGCAGCACTTGACACTGGTAATAAAGACTCTCTGCACCTGCAGTGTAATTCCACTCTTGTTGAATTTTTTAGTTCTGAGACTTAAACATCTGAGTTTCAGGGGAAAACTAAACAAACTAGTCCCTACCCTGACAGCTGTGCTAAATGGATTTGACCATGCAGTGCACACTGTGCTTGTACCAGACCTCAAAGCCTTTGGAGTAAATCTGCAAATGTATCTTGATAACGTTGCTTCTTCTCAGACAAACTTGCCAACCACCACCAAACTATGAAGAGAAGTGTGAGTATCCATCATCCAATTAAGAATTATGTGGGAACCTTGTGGAATATTGAACCACACCTCCCACACTCTCCTCCTCTGTCACCTTCCTGTGAAAACACTATTTCATATCAAAAATGTCATTTGAACAAGCTTTTCTGCTGCACTTGTGTTTTCTTCTCAGAAGAGGCTGAAAGACCTGTACAGGTGGTCGTTTGTTCTAGAAGACACAGTGGTGCTAAGGGCTAAGCAGTGTCAGACTCAACAGGTACTTGCTGTGTACCTTGCTCACAACCTAATGACACAGAGCTGGTGCCTCAGTCCCTGGAAAGTCTGTCTTTGAAGTCTGCAGAAATGCAAAAGCTGGGCTATGCTTTTAGCTAGGGTACCAGATTAACCTAAGGAGTTGTGACTGTAGAGCAAAAAAAGCTGCTCCTGGCTGTTCCCCAATGGTCCTAACAATAGATGGAGAAAGCTGGCTGAAGTTCCCATCTTTCTGGGAGTTGGTCCCCTGGACTGTCCTGCCTTGCCCCTGGTTGCTTGGAGGGACAATTCCTACAGCCTCTCAGGGACTGGAGAAGCATAGGGACATGCTGAAGTTGTTGTGTGCCCATACCTTGTTGTGAACTTTAGGATTAGGTAACCACAAGCTTCACAGCAATCAAAAAAACTGCATCACAGATCCTAGTTTAAGGCTATAGCAGTTTTACACTTGCTTTAGTCAAATGCCCTAAAGAGGCTGCTGGCAGAAGTCCTTGGTCATATAACAAAGGGAGCCTGAACTGTTCTCAGGCAGACTTCAAGTTTTTATGTCCATGAGACAACATGTGTGCCATGAGGGAGGCTGAGATGCACCAGGAGTCCCAGGTTTTGTCTTACTTGCTTAAATAACCTTTCAACCTCTCGAATAAGGAGTAATGAATAGAGTACCACTCTGGCATGGGAGCCTAGGATAAGACTGAATAATATTATTCCTAAATTGCAAGTTTTTGGTTTCTGCAGATGAACATCTGGAAAAAGTTGCCTCCCACCCAGGAATCAGAACTGGCTCTGTTATTACTCAAGTCTAAACATGATAAATTAAGGCCAAAAAGTGTTTTTTGACTGTGCTAGCAGTGTGGGTGGATCAGCAAGGATCATAAAACCTATGGCTTTATCATAAAGGCCTGAGCATAACTGTCAGGCTGCCAGCAAAATCTGCCCTGCTTGCAACACTCATCAGTTCTGGCAGTGAATGATAGGAACTCCATCAAAGAGCAGGCATATCTCAATAGCTAGATTCCAATTAGTTTTTAAGCAAACTTGGATTATTTTTTTAATCTCACTTCAATGGATCTTGTTTTTAAACTCCCCAGGGAAAGACAGGTTGTTTCTAGGTAAATCCTGACACTGCAGTGCTAAGGGTGTTCAAGACACCCACTTTGCTCCGGGTGCTCTGTGTGCTGCAACTGGCAGCAACATGTGCTGACAGTGACCACAGCAAAGCCTCTGGCTGAAGAGAAGCTGCAGTCTCAGTGACTTTGATGTTTTTCAGATGCAATCTCTACAGAAAACAGGGTTCACCCCACACCAGGTGACAGAAAGGACTGTTAAAGTCTGTGATTTCAGTTAAACTGTTCTACCTTGTCAAGTAAACCAGCTGAACACCTCCCTGAGTTCATTACAGACTGTGCCAAGTGTGGTAGCAGGCCAATCCTTTAGAAAGTTGTTTGGTGCTTCTAGTTTTAAGTCTCATTCTTGCTTTCTCCTGCAGCAAAAGGTCTTGGGCTGTTTTACCTGTTAAATAAAGCACTCAGGAAAACTGAATGCAAGTCAGGGTTGAGCATTATACCCAAAAGCATTAATATTAGGCCCTGGGGCTGCTCAGTTACCTGAATAGCACAAAACATGGGGAGATTCACTGTTCATTCAAATTTACTGAACTCAACCTAAGTAATATGCATTCCTTTTATTTAAAAAGTTGTCCTAATAGTGCATGTTGCACCTATACAAAAGAATCTTTACACTGTCCACACACAGGTATATAAGGGCTCCAGCACCTGCCACAGGTCTGAGCTCGCTCACGCTGCTAACGCAGCGTTCTTGGTATGTGGCATTTGGGTGGAGGGGTGGGGGCAGAAGTCAGCAGTACTGGGAACTCTTGGCAAGTGGAATGTGTGTCCCCTTCAGGGACAGAGAGACCCCTGCCAATCCTAGATCCATTTGGGAGAGGGAATAGGGATAAAGTCTGTAGGAAGAGCACCAGTGTCACAACAGGGAGGTTACCAGGCTGGAGCAGTATTGGCCAAACGTCTCATGCGCCTATGGGAGAGAGAGAGAGAGGTACAGTTAGTGCTGTGTTACAGCCACGGGAGGTCTGACCACACCCAACATTTCTCGGGAGGTTGTCGCAGCTTTGTGCACTCCAGACAGGTTTACTGCCCAGACAGAACTCCTCATTCACCTGAGACTGCCCCTGTTGATAAGGCTAAGACTACTTTCAGTAACACCTTTTAGAGCACTTTTGCTCATTAACTTGGACTGAACCACTTGCTACTGTAAACTATTCAGTCAGCCACAGCTGATAAGCAAAATGACTATGCTACTGTTAATCAGCAGTAAAAAAAGTCCTGGGAAAGAGCTGAGGCAGTATATTTACCATTTCCACAACGTATCTTTTGGAGAGATGCTAGCCATTCATTGTATCTGCTGGGAGCAATTTCACCAGGTAGGAGCAAGTGCTCTGAACTGCTTGTCAAACATGGCTTAGCAGGTCTCTGGGGGGCAGAGCTCCCGTGCTGGCAAACAGGTTGGCATCAGTCAGGCTGGAGCTGGGAGCTTGCCCATTCCTACATCACACAGCACTTTGCCCTACATAAAAGGCAGCCTTGTGGCAGGATTCTAGGTAGCATTAGAGTGCATGAAACTCCAATACTTTTGGTTAATGCCTTCCTATAGAAACAAACCCCCTTGGGCAAACAGAGAGCCCAGGGAAAAGAAAAAAAAAAAAAAGAAAGGAAACTTTGCTTCAAGCAGGAGATGGTTAAAGTAGAGCTTTTGGTGTTTGTGGAGCAAGGTGATAACAATTTAAATGCCCTGAAGCTAAAGGGATATGAGTTTCTGTTGTAGTGTGCAGGTCTGACATTCTGCCAGTTGGCTCTCAGTAGAGAAAGACAAACATCAAAGCTTTTAACTTCTCTCCTAGGGGCAGGCCAAGAGAACTGTCTGAAGTAGTGGCAGCACCTTGTGTTTCTGTCCTGGTCTCTGATCTTCTTCTCCATCTCGGCATCTGTGAGGGTTTCCAGGAGAGGGCACCACTGGTCAGCGTCCCCCGTGTTGCGAATCGCGATCTCCACAGTCGGCAAAGGGTTCTCGCTGCAGGGCAGGGCAGAGGGCAACAAAGCAACATCCATCAGAACACTCCTCTGGGTCACCAGCCCAGATACAAGCACAAGGACAACAGAGCCTCATTTACAGTGTTTCAGGACTCAGCACTCATTCTTAGCTCTGTTTGCACAGCGTGGCTCCCTGCAGTTCACCACAGGCTCCTGGTTACAACCTTGCAGTGCCTGAAGTTTTTGGGAGAGCTGCTACTGCCATTTCTGTGGGGTTTGTGTTGGAACTGGGGCTGATTCAGTTCTCCCCCACAAGCAGCCATTACATCCCCGTCTGGCAGCATCCAACCCCTTCAGGCAGAGGCACAGGTCCTACCAGGTCATTAGTGCTGGGAACGCTTCTCCCACCACAGCAGCAGGGCTGGGACTGTTCATAGGGTTCCTTGTCTAGCCTTGCTCTTCTGCAGCTCTGACTTCCTAGCTGTAGTTTGCCTAACACACCCCTGACAGCTCTTCCCTGGCAAAAGTCTGGCTTTCTGGGAGCCTGATAGTGGAACAAGCAGTGTTCTCCCAGTTGCCAGGGAAAGGGTAGTCTTTTAGGACCTGCTGTTAACCAGAGGCTGTGGCTACTCCCTATACAAGCAATGAATCACTAGGCTGTGTCCCAGATCACAAGATCTGCTCCTCAGAGATCTCTCTGCCCTGACCAGCTGTATTATCACATGCACAAAAATATTTATTGCTTCACTAGCTGCTTTTCAGTAAAAGTCAACAGGAACTGACCAGGAGTAGCTTCCCAAATATTGACAGAGGAGCCGGAAGCCCAGCATAAATATAGAGGAGCCTCGGAATGTAAATGTTTGCTTTGAATTCTCGAAAGCGCAGCCTGAGCTGCAGAAGTGTGTGTGTGAGAGGAGCCCTGGACAGGTGTGCACACACATCCGGCCCCCTCCCCAGGGACATGCCTCCCTACACAGGATTTCAGCACTCATGGGCAGCCCTCTCATTCCCCCAGGAAGGAACTGAAATGGTAATTGTCATGGGAACACACAACATCTGCATCAAAGCTAATAATCTAAAATAACAACTCTTCAAAGTGATGCTACAATGAAAAATTCATCCAGAGTCTTTGGTATCCAATCTGGGGAGGAAACTTTAGTCAAATCTACTTTCAGTACTGCTGACATCCACTAAACAACACTCAAACCCAGGAATTTCATCTCAGCCCTGGGCTGCTACACATTCCAGGCAAAATGCTAGATATTAACTGGGGTGTTTTTTCTACTTGATAGCATGGTCTCTATCATGTAAGTCTCTCAGTTACTACACTTAACACTGGGCACACACAAGAATTAAACAGGAGTGGAAAGCTGGCTTCATGTGCCCAACGTAATTGCAAGGCAACTCAGATACCACATTTCTTTAGCAAAGAATCAAAGATAAACTGAAAAATCCTCCCTTGTCTCCTAATTCCACAGTAAGACAGCTCCTCCTCCCCTGTTATTTCGTGATGAAGACAACAGTGCTGCTGGCAGAATGGCTGAAAGGCAGGAGTCTTAGGAGAGCAAGGCACTCCCTCTGCTCGGGGTCCTGGCCTCAGGCAGTGGTGTCAGGGCAGGGAAACACCATCCTTTGGAAAAGTGACTCCTCAGGCACGTGGGTTTGGTGTGTGAGAGAATTTGTGCCATCATTCAGGTCCCAAAGGCAAAACTCTGGCTATGAAGTGCCGTGTGCTGCCACCAGAAACATTCAGAACTGAGGTGGGAACATCTTAACACACCATCCCCCCGAAAATCCCACAGGCAGCAGTTACCTGTCTGCCTCCAGTCCTGCCCTTCCACTGGGCTTTTGGGCTCTCCTTGTTTTGCACAGAGCAGGCCAGCTGGAAGAACTGCCCTGGCTTTCATCAACTAAAAGACAGTTTTACCTCTCCCTCAGATGATTAAGAGGCACATGACTTCTCAAACCCCCAGTCCCTTGAGATATTAAGGTTCTTTTGATACATCTAAAGCAGACCCTTTCCTTACATCAATGGAATGATGTTGGAGCAACCACCACTCCTGTGGTTTGGGAATTCAGGAACTAACCAACCACAGAACCCAAATATCATTAATCACTGCAAGGTTTCAAAAGTACTACTTTGCTGGAAGAAAAAAGGGAAGAGGACATGTTTGTACAATGACAAAAAACAAGGTTTCAATTAGATGTTTTTTCTCTCTGAACAGCTCATGTCTATGTACTTTGTTCTGTGGGGTTCCTTTCTTAGTTTTTTATTCTCCCCCCACCTTGCAATACTGCCACAGTCTAAAGACAGCCCAAAATCTGCCTGTTTGAACTACCCCTAAAAGGAAGCACTGTTCAGTAACCATGGCCATGTTTTTAGAGAGAATAGTTTGAAGTTGGCACAAACATGATATATCTGAGAGAGCCTGGGCATCACTGACTAAAATTTTACTTGCTTCAAGTTCCAAAGACTCACAGGAAGCAAAGGGAGAAAGGATCCCCCAGCAACAGTAACAGGTACACAAGGTTAATTTCTTAACTTGGACATCTGGAAAGGCACAGGAAGGAAGGACAGACACTACACCCTCTGCTACTGCAGGCCACAATGTAGTCAGTGCTGGCAGCATGACAGGTTCTCATCTACCACCCTGAAAGTTCCCATGGTTTCTCAGGAATGCACACCCACTGCTCTGTTGTTGTTGTTGGATGTGGTCCCAAGCTGGAACTGCAAATATCAGTCAGCTGCTGTGGATGGTAAGGTAGAAACCATCTCACCAACTCCATGAGGAGAAGGGACATCAGCAGGATGGATACACAACATAACAGTTTCAGTAGAAGAGTTTAATTCACATGTGCTAAATGGTCCCTTTCCATTTTCTAATATGAATTACTCTGGGGATCACTTTAGAACCAAGTAGTTGCTGTGGAAGACTGTCAGGATAAAAAGTACATCCAGAGGAAGCAGAGTGAGACTAGTGCAAGAGCAACTAGTCCAGAGCAGTTCAGTGCCTGTTTTCCACAGAAGGCTGACCAGACAGGAAACCTTCAGACAGAGGGGGAGGAAGGAGCAGAGCTCATGGCAGCAGCCAGCTGCCCCACAGCTTCCAGCTCCTCCATCTTAACTCCCCTCTAACTGCTCTAACTGCCCTCTCCCTGAGGTTTCCTTTGCTGCCACACAAAACTGGTGTCAGCAGCACCATTCCCTCACCTCTGCAAATACAGCCTTTACTGAACTCAAACTTCCCTGACTGTCCCATGACCCGAGGTCACAAAACCTCAGAGTGCACATTAGGGGATGGTTACAGCCTGCAGACTCAGCACCCTGCTGTGGATAACATCAGTACAGGAACTCCCCACAGAACACTGCACAGCACAACTGGAAACCATTATCAGTAGGAGACAAGTTACAAAGCTGACTAATCAAACCTGACACTGCTGCTTTCCAGCTGTGAGAAGGGCCTATGATCAAGCCAACTCTAACATCAGCCAGGGTAGAGAGCTACAGTTTCCATCAGTCTGAGTTAAACACACCGAAGCTTGAGACAGTGGATGGCCCAAGTCAGGCAAAGCCAAGAAAACAGAAATGTATCCAGGGCTCACTATTAGCTTACATTAGAAGAGGAAGACACAAGGTATTC
Organism: Neopelma chrysocephalum; assembly: GCF_003984885.1. Classification (NCBI taxonomy): domain Eukaryota; kingdom Metazoa; phylum Chordata; class Aves; order Passeriformes; family Pipridae; genus Neopelma; species Neopelma chrysocephalum. The sequence continues at coordinate 48,328 of NW_020897778.1, read as the reverse complement.
AGTCCCTGTTAAGCAGCCTTTCATTCTGCAGCAGAAGCTGACAGTTCATCAATATTTGGTCCTGAAATGTATTAGACCCAACAGGAAAAGATACTTGGGCACAAGCACAAACATTTTTAAGAAGGACAGAATGGGTACAAGCCATAAGGACCAATTTCAAAGGGAACCTTCTGCATCAGGTCAGCTGTTCTAAGATCCATTGATGCAGATGGCCATGAAGTACAAACACACCCCCAGAGCTGTAGGAGGAAGGTGACAGTTCAGTACCTGAAGGCGTATGTCTTCTGGTGCCAGCTCAGCTGGCCCCGGATGCTGTAGGCAATAGTAGTGACAAACTCCCCACCCAGGCCAAGCTCTGAGCACAGCTTCAAGGCAAACTTCTCTGGTGAATTCTCCTTCTCTGACATGTCCCACTCAAACTGGTCTACAAGGGAAATGTTTCCTACATGGATGTTCAGCTGGAGATAAGGAAAGAAACAGGTTATTTTTTTCTACTCTCACAATGGTTTGTCAGAGTAATTGAACTGAGGAGGCAGAGGCTGGAGAAGAGAAGCAGAGCAGTAACTCCCAGTTCATTCATCTGCAGAGTTCCTCAACTGAATTCTTAACTCCAGTAGCATGAAGGCAACTCAGCTTTCCTCATCGAGGTTCAGTTCTTCCAAAAGAAGATGACAATGCTTTAACTGAACTATTTCATCATCTCGGGGGCTGGCACATGAACGTTTTAATAATCTGCCATCTTGGTTCTGTTCTTAATACATGGGACAAAACACAATCTGAGAGCTCCTTTGCAGTCTTACTCCCCCAGCCACAGAAACCCAAATGGTTCCGCTCTCGTTCTACTGCCTTCCTGTATTACCTTAATAATAACTCGTTGGTCCGACTGATCTTCCAGGATACTGTCAGTTGGGTACGACTCGATCTGTTGTCGGATGGCAGACGCAATAGCAGGGACAAAGGTCAGAGGATTCAAATCCAGGTCATCGCAAAGAATCTCAGAGAACATTTCTGGGGTCATTAGCTTTTCTGATACAGAAGAAGAATCAACACTGTTAACCTTCTTAGAAATCAATATCTGACACTTACAGAATACATAAAATTAATCTCGCAGTGTGAGAAAGGGAATCGCAATTGCATCGCCCTTTTACTTTTAGAAGGGTGTTTTGTATCAGGTTTGTAAGGACATGCACACTGACACAGGGACTTACAGCCTTCTTTACCTGCATGGAGACAGCGTGGCTATGGTCTAACAAGCCCCACCCATTAATCTCAGCTAACAGAGTAGTCTCAGACCACTGAGCTGATGAACTGGCTCAGGAGAATATGCCAGTTAAACTCTTTGGACTACATGAGTCCAGGAATGACTGCAACCCATGGCAGAGCATTTGCTAAGAGACATGAGCCCTGAATACAGTCCAGAGAGGGAGCTTTAAAGCTTTGTGTATATGAGGCAAGGACATCCACAGTCATGCTTGTTCTCTCTTCACATTTGGTGATGGATACAACTATACCTCTCCAGCCTCAGGAAACTCTCCTTGCTACGTACCATTCATGTTCCACGTAAATGCATCTCTGAGTTTCTGCCCATCAATTTCCATATCAAGCCTGATTGGAACCAGAACCTCTGGCTGGGATGCATTCTCATGGATCACTGCTGGGTCATGGTCATCAAAGCTAAAAGGAAGAGCAACAACAGAGTGTATGCAACTAGCACATGACACATCTGGCATCCATAGAGGGGAGGCATTGTTTGTTGGAAGCAATCCCCACACTCCAACTGCATAATCAGTCTATAGACAGACTCCTCAATGCAAACTTACAGGGCTAAAGGTAACCAATACCAGTTTATCACCTTTTATTACACCTTTCAGAACACATTCTTGCAAATAAAAGAAGGAAGCTTTCCAGGATTACCTTTATCTTGGTTGCCTCAAGTTTTAGAATGGAAAAAAGTTAGTCATGAGCCCCAGCAGCACTCTCCACTGAATAAAGTAGATCAAAGTTACTGGAATATGGTGGTGAGAGGAAGCCTGTCCTTCACAGAGAGGGTCCTCAAATAACAACTGCTTGGCAAATCAGCAGGAAGTAGAAGGAACTCATCAGGAAAAGAACGAACCATTGTCCTGACAAAAGGAAAGCCTCCTCTCTGAGGCCTGGCTGGGTGCTGTAAGGAAGAGCCTCAAGGCATACAATTTAACTAAGAGCCTCCAAACTGGCAACCTGCAGGTCTTTTGTCAATTAAGAGATGAATCACAATGTTACATTAACTCATCAGCACCGCCCTGGTAGTATCACTTTGGTAACTGTTTCCACTTTTCGGAAGCAGGAAGCTGTCTTACCATAGAGGGAACGTTCTCTTCTTATCCCTGCCCATGCGATTCCTGTTAATGGTTGTTGAGCATGGCACTGCATCCAGGTGGTGAGAGCTGTTGGGCAGGGTCGGCACCCACTGGTTGTTCCTCTTTGCCTTCTGTTCTCTAAGGAAGGAGAGTGGATGTTAAACTGCAGACCCTGAGCACCACTGTTACTATGTAAGGAATGGCATAACTTTAAAGTCATGAGTTCCTGCTCTTTTATTCTGGAACCATCCACATTACTGTTCCAAGAACTCATGTTCCACACCAGCCTCTGGGAAGCCCATTCTCCAGCTCACAATTATCCATCAGATATGGATCCAGGTGCAGCATTATAAATACTAGGTTCATATTTGGACTTTCTATCTACACTTTATAAAAAGACTATTGAGAAATGCGAGGTCTCCAGAAGGCAGTATGTGCAGGGAGTGTGTTCTGCAAAACATCTGTTACAGATGGAATGCAGTAATTGCAAAAAAATTTGTATCATCAAACACTTATGTTTTATTTCCTGTTGTATGTGGGCAGTAACCCAATCCTCAGGCTCTGGAGATCTCCATTTGCCCAACACTGCAAACAGTTCAATCACACTGGCAAACAAGCCCTGCACAATGGCCTGTGCTTCCTGCCCAAGCTGACATCTTCCAAGCAGCTCCATTCTGAGCTTGGCCCCCACCAACCCTGGTTACCTGAGGTAGGTGGGAGGTTCTGTGCTGATGGACACTGCTTTATACTTCTCATCGTTTCCATCCAAGATCTCTTCCACTTCAGAGGCCTTTAACAGAGTCACACTCGTGGCTAATGTTGTATAGCCATGATCTATTACCAGGAAAGAGGCCAATAATTAACACAAAAAAGGGCTATTAGCACTGTAACATTAACAGGCTACATAGTGACAAGCCCTCTCTGACACTGCAGGAGGAACTAAAATAGGCTACCAAGTGCTACAAGCGTCCTTTGGGCTTCATCTATCTTCTCTTAGACATTTACAAAGCCCAGAAAACAATAAATCCTCAGTGCACTTAACGGTTGGAAATAGAGAGGCAATGATCAATAGAAAAGCTGTTAAGACTCGGAAAAGGGGGAGAAATCTCAGGACAGCTCTTGCTGAATGACAGAGACCATCTGCACCGGACAGTCCTGCTAAGGCTCTGAGAAAGAGGAGTCAGGCATGGGATCAGGATGCACAATTAGGGCGACCACAGGGAGAGATCAGAGGAAGAGGACTAGACATTAATATTATTGTAATAGCACCAAAGGTCACTGTGGACATTCTTCCTCTAGCACAGCTAAGAATAACACACAGATAAGACTTACATCTTCGGGGACTGTGAGACCGCTGATTTTCTGTTGGGGGGAAAAAAAAGAAAGCAAGAGATCAGCAGGATACTTGGGGAAAGGAGACGTAAGTCCAGAGCAAACCATGACTTTTTTTATGCTTCAGTCTACAGAGCATACAACAAGTCATATTGCTGAGAAATTTAACTGCTTGCTATTAGTGCCCTAACAAAAATACCAATATTCTCCCTCTAGCACTCACATCAGTAGCAATGCACCACAAATTCTGGCAGCCATAAACTTTGCCAGGAGCAAAGTTAAGCAAAGATGCACATTTTCAGTGGGGCATCCTTGCAACACTCCTGCCTATTTGACAAAAGAGGCAAAGATGCCCCTCTTTGTCTATAAAACTTTTCTGAAACACAGTATCATTATACTATTACTATTATAATATAGCATCACTGGAGATGTGGCTTTTGCTTTGTGACAAATGCAGCCAAACCCAGGAATGCCATGATGGCTGTTTCCATTTCAGAATGCTTTTGATCAGGTGATATTTGTTGCCAGGCTGAACCAGGAGCCACCAGTGCCACCACTGCAGGGAGTTCCATCACGGGGGCGGCCTGAGCGATTCACACAGCCCTTGAGGTGCACAAGCCTCTGAATCGCCAGGGACAGCTTTTCAAGGCCAAATTTTGGATAAACACTACTGGGACATGTTTATTCATCTTCTCACCATGTGAAGAGGCCACTATCTTCTTCCTTTCTTCCACCGTGGCCAGTCGCCTCCAGAGCGAGGGGTATCTCTTGTACAGGGAACCGCGAAACATGCGCAGGTAGTTTCCCACCTACAAGAAGAGAAGTGGAAATGTGGCTTTGTATTCCATTTAGGAGATTTTTAGCAGAAGCTGAAACAAATTCATGTCTTTGTAACAATAGGAGGGATCTCCTAAGAGGGTTCTTTGTTTTGGGGGGATTTTTTGTGATAGACTGACTGTGCTGGGTTTGGCATCAAACAGCACCACAATTTTTCTGGCAACACAGAAAACAAAATTTTTATCATCACTTATTTCACTAGTCTTATACAAAAAAGCTGTCATCCCTTGGCAATAATCAATTTAATAGGAAAACACTCCATTCATTTTCATGTATTTTTGAAAAACCTATCCTTTCTTTACTTCAATTTCCACATCAATGCACAGTGTTCAGTCAGAACTAAACCAAACCAGATACCCAGCTCTCTGACACGTTATAATTTTTACTTTGAACCTCTGAGCCATTTTGACATTGCTTGAATACAGCAAATGCTCGGAGACTTGTATTTTGTTTTAAACTCTCTGAACAGGCCAAATGTGATTGCTGCCAATAGTCCTTTTTCAAATTTACTTACCATTTGTAAAGCAGTTCCGTTCTTCCTGGCATAAGATCCTCACCTGTGCTGAAGGCTACAGCAGGCCTTGCTGAACAACAGAACTATTTCTAGATTCTGAAATCAAATTTTTAGACTGGTAGTACTGGCAGACTCCCACACATTGAGGTTTCTATTCCTTGTTTGACAAGACTCTTTTGATCTTAATTTTTAATTGTATCTTTCACTCTACAGTGCTCATCAACAGACAGAAATCAACAGTAGGTAAAAAAGGCAACCCTTTTCCCCCTCGATGTGCCTGATGCGACAATCTCACAGCTCAGCTGACTGCAGTTACAGTTCTTCTTTCAAACTTTACATTTCACATGAGACACCACGGGCTCTTCAGTCCCCGTTCATGCTATACAGATGGCAATTTAATTTATCCAGTATTTCGTTTTTCGCATCAAGGCGGGAGCTATAACATTTTTTCCTGTTTCCAACCGTGACCATTTCCATTGTGCTGAAGGACCAGTATTTCGTGCCTTATAAAGGCTTGTCTTCAGGGAGGATGAACATCCTCTCCGCCCGGGAGAACAGTCTCAGCACAGGCACTGGGGGGCTAAAGCGCTGCACGCCGGCGATTGTTGGCCAGACCCGTCTGCACAAGCAGCAGGAGCCGCGCTGGCTGATTCTGGTGCTGTTTCTGACCCCAAAGGCCCATGTGTGGGATCCATTACCTCGCAGAACGTGAAATAACCCAAACCCTGAACAAGAAATCCCAGCGGGGTCTCAGGGGGGGGACCCGCTCCCCGCGTACTCGAGCGTGTCCCGGGGGCGCCCTTACTGGGAGCACTGGTGCCCCCAGTCCCCCAGCACAATCGAGGGGACCCGCAGGGACCGCAGACCGGTCTCCCCCGCCCCCGGGCTCCCCCTCGCCCCTTCCCCACCCCGTGCATCCCCCCCCCCAGCCCGGCCCGGGCCCGGCTCCCGCCCGGGCCGCACCTCGGAGCCGATCATGTAGACCTCGCCGTCCTCCTCCAGCTGGAACTTGACGGGCTTCTGCCCGAAGGTTTTGCTCAGCGCCATCATCATCATCGCGGCGGCGGCGGGCGGGGGGAGCGCCCGGGGTGCGGAGCGGGGCCCGGCAGCGGCGGCGGCGGCGGCAGCAGCGACAACGGGCGGCTCCGCGGCCTAGTGCGGCCCCGCTCGGCGCATGCGGAGGGAGGGGCGGCGCGGTGAGGGAGGGACGGAGGCAGGCACGGCAGGAGCGGGGGTTGTAGAAAAGAGGCGGCTTTTATTGTCGCGGGGCGGCACATAAATACAGACAGACCCCCCGCACTGGTGCGCGCTGCACCCACGGCTGCGGCTCCGCTCGGGGCCCGCGGCACCGCGACCCCCGCGCTGCGGCACCGGCGGACGGAGCGTCCCGGCCTGCCAGCCGGGCACCCGGGCTGCGCTGGATTGGGAAATGAAAGGGAAGAGTGGCCGCAGCCCGGTGGGGTTTGGCTGGGCAGGCCCGAGGCGGGTGTGTGCGGTGCCAGCCCGGGGGCAGCGGGACGGGAGCGGTCAGTGCATCCTGAGCGACCCGGGGTGGGAACCTCACCCGGGTGAGCGCGGGGCAGTGTCCAGCACTGGCACCCGGCACCGTGGAGGGGAGGGAAGGAGGGAAGGGGCCCCTTGTCTATATACAAATCGGTACAAAATCCTAACGCGTACGAGTGATACAACGTCAAACCGGGAGTAGGGCTGCGGCAGGGCCCTGGCAGTCCCCGCGGCTGTCCCGGCCAAGGGACCCTGGCAGCAGCCGCACGTCGCACCCTCCGCAGGTACAGTCAGTGTCCTTCAGACCCCCTGGCTGGGGCTGGGACAGCCTTCCTCCCTGGCCAGCGTCTGGAGCACCAAAGGGCTGCTGTAGTGAGCTGTGTAAACATAGGAAATGCCATCGGATCAGTTCTACGGGACGGGGGTCCCGGTTAATTATGAGAGCATGATCCCACTCCAGGCTGGCCTGATGGCTTTTGGGATGCTATTGCTAGAAGAGTGTGGCCACTCTTTCGTCTGCAAAGAACATGGCAGCTGCTTTTACATTGATAGCAACTGAAGCTGGGGCTGCTGGAACTGGAGAGGAGCAAACTTTGTCACTTGTGACAGGCACATGTTGTGTCAGATGCTGAGCCTGGAAGGAAGCCAGGAACGGCAGAGAGAACCTCCTGTGTGGCTGCTGGAGGTAAGGGTGATAAAAGGGGAGCATGGAGGACACAGGCATCCCCCTCATCTGAAGGAGTTGGAGGAAGGTGTACAGCTGAAGAAGTCCTGGCTGATTTGGCGTGGGTAGCCCTCCAGCACTTTCACCTGGACTGGATCAAACTTCCAGTAATCCTGGCCTCTCAGGAAATAGGCAAAACCTGTGGATGAGAGAGGAAGAGTTAGAAGAGACAAGATACACAAGGCTCAGAGCTCTTTCTCAGTTTCATCCAGTGGTCACTCTGCAGCATGTGCAGTACTGAAAAGATAGCTGGAAGAGGCAGGAGATGCTGCTGTCGAGATTTCACTTGAAACCAGGCTTGTGTATTTCAATTTTCTTTCACACTGTGTTAGTTTTGATGGAAGAGTAAACAAGATTGATTTTTTTTTGTTGTTTTATTTTATTGTCCTGGGGTGTTTAAATGTGCTGTACCCATGTAGTGACCCAGCCCTGAGAGGACAGAGGATGTCTAGGACCTGAACAGGGTCAGGGAGCTTGTGAAGACCTGTTGCAGAGCATTTGTTACTGTGGGGAAGCTATCCTGGAATTTGGGTTCCGGAAGCAGTGGGGAGTTGTTTCACTGCATCCTTTGGGATGAAAGAGGCACTCACCACACCTTCATTCCAAGCACCCTGGCTATCCCCAGTGTTCCTGTGGCACTGCCATACTGTCTTCATCATGGGGCATCTCGGGGAGGTTTGGGTAATGCTAAAAGCAGCCTGTTAGTTGTTCAGCTGCCCAGGCTGAAGTGTGAGCAGAGCTTCTGCTGTCCTTTCATCACTTCCTTTGGCAGGAGCAGTAGGAGGTGGGTAGGACTGTGACCATTTCTTGGTCAGATGCTCGACTTCTATCAGACACTTATATGTCGATTGTTGCAATTAATGATGATGAAACTTGTCACTTTCATGAGAGAAGCCTCAGTTCCCTGCCCACTGGAAGAAGGAGCTGCCCCTCTCTACACTATATGACGTGCTGTGGTGCTATGGCTGGGAAGCGTCCACTGCTACCACATGTCCACATCTGCCCACATCTTCCAGCTGGGCAGTGGTGTCAGCCAGAGTGCCCACCCCAGAGCGGGCCATGTCCCTGCTGCACTGACCAAGCTCATCCTGAAAAGCCGCGTCGATCTCCTGCGGGACACCGCGCCAGTCGGCCATGGCCCGGGGGTAGATGTTGTCCACCTGGCGCGTGTGAGGGTTGAAGCGCCAGTAGTTGCCTCCACTGAAGATGTAGATCTTGTTCTTCTCAGCCCCCCACACCAGAGCTGCCTGCACAGGGGATGCAGGGAGGCCCAGCTCCACAATCGGGGTGGGACCAGATACCCGTCTCTCGCCATCGTAAATCCAGTATTGAGAATCTGGCGAGGAGACAGAAAAGGGAGGCAAGGTGTCAGAAACTCTTTGGTGTCTGATAATTTGGCAGTGAACTGTGCAACTGGAGCTGGTGCCTTGGCAGAGCTCCCAGGGGAAGCTGTGCCTGAGGCAAACATCCTACCAGTGTCATGGACACTTTCACTGTCGTGTGCCCAAAATGCTGTCAATGCAAGGAGTTGACTTCCCACCTCAGTCCAGCCTGGAGGGTGTCAGTGGAGGACAAGAAGGTCCATTTTAGCAGCTGTATTTTCTCTATTTGTGGAAGTTCTAAAAGACTTGGCTGGAAGGACCAGCGTCTACACTGCAACCTCAGCGCTTGGAAAACATGGGGGCATGCACAGGCACAAAGGGGGCACGTGGCTGGAAAGGAGTGAGCTGCAGAAACTAGGACGAAGTTGCAAAGCTGAAATAGAGACTGGGAGCACAGTTCCAGATTAGATTAAAATGGGAATGTCTGTAATTAGCCTATGGCATGTAATACTTTCCCCTTATCTCATTTTAACTCACGGTAGGAGCCTGCCAATTTCAGCACTGTAAATCCTTGTCTTTTACTTAGCAGGTCAGGTGCTAAGTAATGTGTTTATGCAGGAACTCTGCCTGCAGAGCTCTGTGGTGTGATTCTGGTACTTGGTCTCATGGAGTGTAGACAGGGTGTGCACACCCAGGGCAGCAGAGTTCCCATGTCATTCTACATCCCTGATATTAAAGAGCATTAAAGAAAACAGTGGAGCTGAAATGGGGTTTGTTGCTGGCCTTGAACTCGAGAGATGGCCAGGAGGAGGTTTCATTTTCAATCCCTATGGTGGCTGGAGGTTGCCTGGTTCTGCACATGGTCTCCCTGTAGGCTCATTTAGTTATGAGGTACTACAGAAGCTCCACATCCAGGTCTCTGAGGAGCAGAGAAGATGCTGTCTGTCCTCTGAGCAGGGCTCTGGGGACACAAGCACAGGAGTTTCACAACCAAGAAAGCTGCTGGGGCTCTCTTCTGGCACAGTGCTTCCCATGACAGCTGGGGAGATGGAGCAAGTGTTTCCTTCTTTCTCCTCTGCCAGCAGCATTGCCAGGTCAGAGGCTCGTAACAAATGTTTGTGTTCCACGGAAGAAGAATGGGGGATTGTGGCTCTGTCTAAAATAAAAGTGACCCCTTGTTCTCTCTTCCCTCCTCAGTATCTGCTAAAAATTTAAATAGAGAAGGAAACAAATAACAAGGATCGCTGAATTGCTGGGGATGTCCAGAAGATTTATTCTCCCAGGAACTTGCTGGGTCCTGACTACCCCTAAGTAATTGAGATGCATTTCTGAGCCATCTGATCCCAGTCCAGCTCTTACCTTGGAAAAACCAGATATTGCCCAGAGGGTCCTCGAAAGTGGCATCAACAGAGCTGGGGATCCCCTGCCAGTGACGGGAGGCCAGAGCTGGGTAGCCGTCCTGCAGCTTTCCAGCTCGGAGCCGCCACACGTAGCGGGACTTGAAGAAGAACAGCTCCCCTCGGATGGTGGACGCCGCGTCGAAAGCTGTGTCACAGGCGTTGGGCTGCACGTCCTGCCAAAGCACGGCTTGTCAGGGGCTGGGACTCCTGGGACTCCCCTCACCCAGGCTGGGTTCAGCAGAGGGGAGGTCCCTGTGTCCATGCCCAACCCTGCTTTTGGCCAGTTTTGGTTGGGCATGTGCTGCCCAGAGATCCCCTCCCTGCATATCCCAGGACAGCTGTGGGGTCTGGGCCTGGGCTCAGACAGACACCAAACAGGCCTCCTGGTGAGGGCAGTCCCAGCTGTGCTGCCAGGGGAGGATACAGACAAACTGTTCACTCACCTCCACGTTGGTGATCTCATTTGTCTCGAGGTCTGGCTGGGGCAGCTCTGCTGGCTGAGTTGGGGTTGGGTCAGGATCCTGTGAGGGTTTCCCATAGAGGTACTGGATACCTTGCTTGTCATCCTCACTCAGGCTTAGGGGGTAGCGGAAGATGTAGAAAGGAGACATCAGGGATTTGGAGACAGCTGTGTGCTGCAGGCCCAGGACGTGGCCAAACTCATGAGCAGCCACTTGCAGGAGGTCAGTGCCTGCAAAGGGAGAAGATGGGAAATGCTTTTATCTGTTTGTGTGCTTTTGACTCCTGAGCCTGCTCCTACCAGTTACCAGCCACTGACAGTGCACTGAGGTGTGTTGTAGGAGTCCAACAAGAGGAAAGAGAAATCTGTCTCTACTACCATTCTCACAGGCTGTTTTTCCCAGATTTTTCCTGCATGTAGGTTTTCTAAGGAGTCAAAGGGCATAATTAAGGGATCCACTGGTTCAGGAGCACCCTGAGTGAATTCATACACGCGGGTATCAGCCTGGGCGTGTTGGTAATTTGTAATTTTGTTGTCAGAGGCTCCTGCCACCTTTTGGGCTACCAGGAAGAAGTGGGTTTTCCATGCACTTTTGCAAAGGAGAAATTTGCACCAGGAAGGAAGTCTGGCCCACAGACGTGAGTAGTGGGTTGGTAAGTTTGGTGTTTGTCCACCCAGCCTTGCAGCAGTTGCTGGCCACAGCTGCAGTTTATCCTGTCCCGTTGAGATCACATCCACTGTGGAAGATACCAGTGTCAGTGAGGGAACTCTCTAGGATTAACACTTGCTAATGGCTGTTGTCACACAGACAGCAGAGGGAGCTCATTTATTGCTTGTGTGGGGACTATGTCAAGAAGGTGACATTTAGAAATAAATCCATAAAAAATGATCCAATGTCAAGACCTGAGACTTCCTTGCCAGACTCAAGTAGATTTATGGGAGATCATGTTTTAGGAATACATGACCCTGAAGCATTTAGAAAAGGAGAGGGGGGAAAGTGGATTTCAGTATGCAAAGATATATCACTTGGCATGTTTTGCTTAGTTTTCAGTGGATTGTTTTTGAAGCTGATAAATTTCCCTATGAGTGGAGGCTGTTTGTTGACAAGTCCCAGCATATTCATTCACTTGCCTTCAGCCAGAAATCCTCCAAGCTGCAGCCCAAGTGATGAGAACAGCAGGGATGTGAGTCAGCCAGCCTCGCTGTTCCAAGCAGGATTTCCCTGCTGGCTCCAGGGGAGCAGGTCACTTCTCAGCACCAGGACTGGATGGGACAGGGGGATACAGCTGGGAGGAACGCCTGGGAAGGGCGGAGGGGAAGGTGAGCCCCTGCCTTCCTCCGCCGGTCAGTGTTACGTGTAAGCGATGAATTTGCACAGCACTGACCTGATTAAATCAACACATCTAGATCAGCTGAGAAAGTGGGATCTCTGTGTCAGTGACTTATTACAAACTTTCAGACACTTCTGTTTAGCTTGGCAGGCTCCTCACTTGATGCTTTCCAGTGCTGGCAGATCAGCTGTGCTGTCAGATTCTCCAGGGGAGGTGCACAGCAGCACGGCTGAAGGACCTGTGCTGGGGACCATCCCTGTGTCCCTCATGGATGGTCTCCATGTGAGGTCCCGCTTCCTGCACAGCTCTGGGGTGACCCCAGAGCACACCTTAGTCCTCCTCACATTTCTGCTCTCTTGTCTGTAAAATGAAGCTGAGGATTCCCTGTCTCACTGAAAGCTGAGTCAAGGATTTATCCATGGTTATATCGTAAAGCTCTTTTCAGCATATTAAATGGCAATTAGCTCCAAAGAGCTTTTACAACATCTATTTATGGATGATGGGGGGAGGGAGGGAGAATGCCATGGAATAGGACTGGATTCTGTTGGGAACTGGTGTCCATTTTCAGTTCCTGTTTTGCCTCCAACACTGTTTTATGGGAGAATGTAGGAAATTCTTCAACAACACAGACAACCCCAACAGAGGGTGAAAAGTGACAGAGCTCAGCCCTCCCCAGGAGCAGAATTGCTTCTGCAAAGAATTCCAGTGCTCTGTGGTTCTTATTTTGGGTTGGTGTGAGCAGACTCAGAAACACAACATTCCTGTGCCCCACACAGTCCAGCTGGCATAGAGCTGACAATGACGTGGGCTTTGGGGGAGCCCACTGGCATGAGCAAAATATTTGGGAAACCCTGGAGAGGCAGGGGGTTAACTTGGGCTTTGTGATTGTCTCTTTGTCCTTGTAGATAAACTGGGAAGGAGGAGGAGGAGCTGACCTGGGTTAATTTTGGTGGGTCTTCCAGAAACTGATGCTTTGGGCACTGATCCAGATGGTCCCAGGCGGTACTGCAGTATCTCATGAGATACTGTGACACCAGACCTTGAGTGCCCGAGCAAAGAGCTACCAGCTTAGATCTATTATTAGCAAAAATTAAAAAAAGAGTCTTGACTGGATGTGGTGTTGTTTATGGTCAGAGCATTCCCAGGCCACGGGGACAGAGCTGGAGCCCGGGTGGTTTCCCTTTATGGACTTGTTTGAGAGCAGATGGTGAACAATGCATGCAGGGACCAGGGCTGAGGCTGTCCCTTGGATGACAACTGTGTCACCAAGTGCTTGAGCCTCAGTTTTCCTTCATCCTTTCCCTGTTTTATTTCTAATGACTCCTGACAATGCTGAGTGTGATTCCCAAGTGGCAGGGCATGTGGCTGGGCAGAGGAGCCATCTCTCTTGCTCCCCCAGACCGGAGGAGTCCACTGGAAAGCCAGGGTCCTGGTGCTGGACAAAGGCTCTGCTGTGGCTGAAAGATGAAAAGACCTGAATAGTAACAGGAGGCTTGCAAGTGGTGGGAGATAGTGCACACCACAAAAATAGTTGTTGCCTCTCAGTTTTACAGGGTCCCTGTTCACATCAGAAGGGAATAATTTCCAAGTGTATTGATAAGCATCCTGGAGCATCCACAGCTCCCCTTGAAACAGAACCGTACCCAGGTTGTTCCCAATCGTCCAGGTCTCGTCATAGTCAAAATGGACATCTCCCTCCCGGTGTGTCTTGGGGAAGAACGCGTGCGCCAGGATCCCTCCAGGCCCGTCAAAAGGCAAGTTGTCTCCATGCCAGTACCTGGAGGGAAGACACATTGCACCTCAGACAAAGGGCCACGTACCTCCAGTAACAGAGTCGTAAGGCCAAAGGTGGGACCCGCTGTGAAGGGACAGCAGCTCTCACTCCCATCCCAAGTTCATTCTACCGGGCCAGATCAACTGCTCAGAGCCCTTCTGATTGCCACCACCGCAGTTCTGCATCAGGGCACTGAGGAAGCAGAGCTCGGTCACACCAAGCCCTGGGGAGTTTGTATGTTTTCTCAGGAATGTTTCTCCCCTCCCCCTGTTCAGATTTCAGCCCAAAGCTGACCATAGAGGCTAAAGAATTAAGGAGCTGACTGCTCAAGCCAAGATTAAGTCAGCATTGCTGAGTGGTGGGGGGATGTGGAGGGGCAGCTGGCAGCAAACCCAGCCAAACTCTCAGGTCCTCACTCAAGCCAAGCCGCGGACAGCTAACGAAGGAAACCCATGAGAGATGCGGCCACTTGAGAGAGCTGAAGGAGGCGCAGGCAAATACACAGCACGCAAATCTCATCACTGCTTGGACAGTCTCCACTGCCTTCGTTTGTTCTGTGCAAACATGCAGCACGGGGAAGTCTTTGCCCCAGTGAGTATTTTGCCAAAAGGGAATTTCAGGCCAGGAGCCAAGATTCACTTAACCAAGAAACTATATTTGTCTTTGTGCAGACAGTTACGTTGTTCAGTCAAGGGACAGGATGGAGGACCTGAAGATGGAAAGTCAAAACAAACGCTTAAGAAAACAGCCTGTGGGCAGAGAAATGTAAATGTACCAGGAAAATTAATGAATGATCAGTAACAGTGCTGTGCACAGCCAGTGTGGAGCAACTGCACATACACCAAGCAGCCCACAACTGATAAAAAAACCAAAACAACAAACCCCAAAAGATTCCAGCGTCTGAAAGCAGAAATACGAGCAGTCATTTAAGTGCCTAAGTTGTGTGCTGGCAGCTCTCTGCTCTGGTTAGGGCATTGCTCCTCTGTCTGGGAGGAGGGTGCTGCTGCCCACCGTGCTCACCTCGTGAAATCGATGACGATGTCAGCCCGTCCCTCCTGCACCTCAGTGAAGGTCAGCGGGGTCACATCGCTCCAGACTTTCAAAGCTTCTTCTATGGTCCTTCTCACTTTAGCTTTTACAAGTTGCCACGGGAACCTGACAATTCTGGAGGGCAACAGACACTGGATGAGCAGCTGCTGTCCTGTGGACACTGCTGTCGTGAAGACACCAGCTCTAGGATCCACATCACTAGGGCTGCCACTCTCAGCACCAGAACATCTCCAATCCATACAAGCACTGCTCCAGCACCCTCTACCATGCAACATGTGCAGCAGATAAATCCCATCAGTGTTGAAACCCTCTGGCTACTGGGCCAGAGGTGAGTTCCCTGGAGAGCTTTGCTTTCTGTGTTGTTCTGGAGTAAAGCACCACAGCATTCTCCAGGTCTGTCACCTATGAGGCCACTGCCACAGATATTCCAGGGAGTGGTGTGTTGTGATTCCTTCTTCTCAAACTCTGCATTTCTTGCCCCTGGAAACCTGGGCTCACTCAGAGCATCTGTCACCTCTTCTGCCCTCCTAAAACATGAGCAGACTGAAAGGGAGGTTTCTTTCCCTTCCATTAACAGTGTTGCTCTAAGTTAGCCTCTCCTCTGCTTCCTTCTTTAGCACAGTTGACCAAAAAGAAAAGAAAAGGAAGAAATCTTTCTGTTATCTACAGCCTCTTAACGCTGTGAGGAACTGTCTCCTGCACTGAATTAAACAAAAGATGATTTACATGCTGTCAAGGTCCATACGAGTGTGCTCACTTCTCCACTCATACTCCTGAGGGCAGCTGGGGAGGCAGCACAACCCTCCCGCCAGCCTGTTGAGTAGATTCACAAATGAGAATGTGTGGGGTGATTTGGGCAAAACTTTGCACTGAAGCCGTGTTTATGGGAACATCAATAACAGTTGAATAAAAAGATCTTTTTAAAATAAACTGTGAGGTGAGCCCACCACAGGGTGGCTGGGGGGGCAAAGGCGCAGCAGGAGAGGGCTGGTGGTGGAGGCTCAGCTCGGCACGTGTCAGGGGTTTGATGCAGGGAAGTGAACGTATGTGCATGGGGGTGTTGGTGTGGGGCTGACCGAGGGCTGGTGCAGAATGTGCTTGGGCAGGGTGGGTGGGCAGCGGTGTTTATGGAGCATGGGAGGGGATGTGGAGGTGCTGGGGATGGCCCTGCTGGTGGTTCAGCATGTGGCTCCCCACAGCTCACACCCCAGTCTGCAGCTCTCCAGGGAACATCGGACTGAGAGGTTTGGGGAGGGAGAAGCAAACCAGCCTGACTCCCATGTCAGGCCTCTCTTACTTGTAGGTGAGATCAGTCTTGTCCCAGCGTCCGCCGGAGAGGACGAACCGCTTCTGCCGGTTGCGCCCGCTCTGTCCGTCCGTCAGCACCGGGAGGTCGGGCACGCCGCACCGGGGGGGGTTCCAGCGTGCCACCTGCTCCTCTGTGCCCACAGGGAAGCCCTTGGCAGGCACACCAGTCCCCACAGCATTCACCAAGGAGGATAGCCAAGGAGCCTGCTCCTTCCAGGTGTGATGCTTTCGAGACATGTCCTAAAAGGCAAAAGCAAAACCATGACTTCAGTGTCTGGGAAAACACTTCCTGATGCAGAGTCAGTGGACATCAACAGTCCTGATGCCGTGAGTTCCACCTCTGCCTGGGGCTGTTCTGCTGCTGCTAGGGCACAAACTGCTCCCCACAAACATCCTCTGTTCCCTGGGCTCTGCTGCTCCCAGGCCAGGTCACACCTGGGAGGCACTGTGTCATGCCATGGCACCCCTAAGCACTGGGCTATTTTTGGTCCACATTTCCTTGGCAGCTGGCCGGCAGGAAATACTTTGCAAGCTGTGGATGAGAACCAGACCCTTCAAGTATAAAACAAACCACTAGGGAGTAAATTCTCCCCCTTTGCCCCACATCCTTTATTCCCTCCTGGCCCCGGGGAGAGGTGATATTAATGGGAGGAAGCCTTTAGTGCCCAGCACACAGTTGTGCCTCCTGTTGTCACTTCCATGGTGTCCCCTTGCTGTCCTGGCACTGTAGGCTCAGCATTGCCAGGGGACATGACAAACTGCAGAGCAGGACACACGGATTTGGGGGTTGACAGTCCAGCCCATGGGGCAGAGAGCAGAAATGGCTGTCCCTGCAGCCCCTATCACTGCCTGAGGCAGGGACAGGACCATATCCCCTTGCCTCACTGCAACTTAGTTGGAAAAGCACTTGATAACATTAACTAATGTTAATTAGCTGACTTCCATTGGTTTCCCACCTGACAGCAGGACTATGTTGCCCCCATGAAACACGACCCAGATGTAATCTCCAACCTGCTGTGAGGCATGTGGGGTGAGAGGTGTTTGGTCCCTGTCACTGTGCTGCACAGGGCATGGGGCCAAACACAGATTTTTATTTTTTTGCCTGATTTTGTGCAGACAAATTAAAAGGTGTTTGAGCAGCAGGAGGAGCTGAGATGCAGCAGTGGTGCATCTCTACTTGGACAGGCTCTGTCCCACAGGGCTTCAGAGGGAGGGCCTGGGCTTCCTTCCCCTGCAAAGAGCTGCCTTCTTCCAGGCCAGCCCTCCTGGCTGCCCTGCCGGGGACACAAAGGTCAGGATGGCACGATGCCAGAGCTGCCATGATGCCGTGTAATCCGCGTGCTGCCACCACTCTGTTCCCTACAATGAGCCCATTCATGCGGGCTGGAATGAAGTGTGAAGACCTTGGCATTAGTTCCGCTACCGAGCTCCCAACTCTGCAGTGGCCCTGTGCCTCTGAGCAAGGCACAGATGGACAAAGGAGCCAGGGAGGTCACACAAGGTGCAGTTTAGGTGTCCACATGTCAGTTTAGGCTTTTTATGTGTCTGTCACCACTCTAGCCTGCTGACCTGTCCTCCCCAGACAGATACACAGACACCCTTGGAGGTTTGGCACCTACCAGCCTTTGCCTTAGAACAATCCATACAATCCTGGTGTCCCAGTGCACTTTCACACACCACAGGAACTGCACCATCAACCCACGCAAAGAGAGAAAAAGTCATTTTACATCCTGAACAGCAAAGCCCAAGTTCCAGCCATGGCACTGAGAATCCATCCAGTGCTTTAGTGGAAGGAGGGAGTATGGACTTGCCTCTCCCAGGGGAGTCTGCACTGGGCTGCTCCTGCTGAACACTGGAGCCCTGCCAGGTCAGAGGTACCTGTCTCTCTAAGAGGAGCTCTCTAAGAGCTGCCTGGCACCCTGCCTGGGCTGGCAGCCAATGCCTGCAAAGGACAGCTGGCAGGAGGAGTTGATAATGTTCATGTTCTGGCCAACATCTTGCTCCCAGCCCCAATGACACCAAAGCACATAATGGCAGCTGTGTCACCAAAGCCCAGCCTGGAGAGCTGCCACCACAGGCAGGTCCTGCCACCCGAGGACATGGGGTGATGAATGCATCCGGTTTCCCAGGGCCAGAATGAACAGGACAGCTGCTCCCAGGCACATGGGGAGAGAGGAGATGGACCCCTGGGAGAGCCCTCGCTGTGGAACTGGGAGCACTGGGAAACCCTCAGGAGTTGCCCAGGTAGGTGAGCGGGATGAGGCTGACCCAGATGGGCTTACTCCTGTTTTTTTGTCGGAACAACACTAAGAACATCCCCCTCCTGGGAAGGCCAGTTGCCTTACAGGCTGGGGGTACTGGCACAAACTGGAGATTATCACTCTCCTCTGAGCAAGAGCAGAGAGAGGAGAAACTACCTGTTTCCTTCTTGCCCCGAGAAATCCCATGTTCAGAGGCAGGCCAGAGGTAGTTTTTCCCTCCCCTCTTTGGTTAGCTCAAGGCCACTGGCATGAACCCCAGCCTTTCAAACCCCACCTTGCCTTAGCCAGGACCCTTCCTGCTCCCTCCTGCCTGTCCTGTGCAGAGACCCAGCCCGGGGAGAGCTGGTCCTGCGAATGGCTCTGGGTGGAGGCAGGGGGGAAGACCTTCCCTGCTGCCCTGAGCTGTGCCCCTGGACAAACAGTAACTCTCTCCCTGTCGTCACTGCACCGACATTAGGACCATGGCAGGAAAGGGCTGGAAAATGCCACTGCAGGCACAGCCAGCAAGGGGAAATGTGACAGGCAGAAACCACTTGCCAAACAATGCTCAGGAGACACTCAGGCTGGAGATCTTGGTCTCCTTGGCTGGACACACCTTGCTGCAGGCACTTCCTGGGGCTTAGATAACATGTCCGCTCACTTAAGGTTGTATCCTTCCCACCCAGCACCGAGCCCACCCTCTCCTGGGGAGACCTTGGTTCTCAGAGCTGTGGTACAATGCCCTGGCTGCATCCTTAGGGCTTCACTTAGGGCTGTGCTGCTGCTGAAACCAGCACAGACCTGTAAGGAGAGGGTGAGGAGGGCACTGGCTGCTGGATACCTATCAGGGCATCCCCACTCCTCGCATCTCACCAGCAGAGGGAAAGGGATTGCTGAACACAAAAGCAAAGGAAAACCCCTGCAACCCAGGGCAGGGTTCAGCTCAGCTGAGTGCAAAACATATCTGAGCCTGTGGCTGAGTGTGCGCAGCCACTTGCTCTGCCCTTCCCAGTATAACCAGCAGCTGGGGTGGCCACTGTGCCTGGGAACAGCTGGTTTGTAGTCAAGGAAGAGGCCAGAGCTTTGCAATGGAGACTGAGCAGCAAAATGCCAGCACAGCATGAGCACAGAGGGGCTGCTAGGCCTGAGACCAATGGTGGGGACAGTGGAGGAGCAAAGCTATACACAGAGCACTGTGGTGCACGCTGGTCACAGCTCCTCACAAAGAATGTGCCTCTTCCTGCAGCCTTGTGACTGAGAGGCTGAGAGGGAATGGGAGGGAATGGACAGATCCCGTGGGAGACCAGAAACCACAGTGGAGGTACAGGCTGCCCACTCAGTTCCTTACAGCTTTATCAGTGCTGCGATACAACAGCCATCACTTCTGGGTCTGCTGGGGCAGATGAACACCAGCCAAGCTTCCCAGGGAAGTGTCCCAGCCATCCCAAGGAGCCAGGAGCATCTTTAACCTCATTGTGTTGGGCAGCACTCACCCTCCAGAGCTCCCAGGAGGAGCAGCAGCCAGAGCAGCACAGCTACAGTCAAGTATCAGCAACACCCTGTTTGAATGAGAGTGAGGCCGGTGCCTGGTACTGACAAACCCACTGCTCTCCTCTGCCTGGATCCATCCTCCTCTGCCTGCCCTGAACTTAAACTTGTGTCCTCTGTTGTGTACCTAATTACCTGGGCTCCTGTCTGCTTCTGCAGCATCGACATGAAAGGAGACCCCTCTCCCTGTCAGACAGGAGTGATTGGACAAGTTACAACACGAATCCCATCAGCTTTGGATATTTCTCCTGTCATTGGGGCTGTTTCCTTTTCTGTTGGGGAATGAGCTCACAGACTTTCTTCCCACCTCCCTGTCCCTTCTGTTGCTGGTTGTCCATTTCTCCCTGCTTTCTCCTTCCATTACTCAGTGTTTGTCAAGGCCTTGGTGTTTGCTGCCTCTCTGGCTAGTAGCATTATCCTCCTTCCACCTACGAGCCTGCACATTGGAGCACTCCTGCCCTTATTTCAATGCACTGGGAAGGACAGCAGAGATGCTTTCGCCTGCAGCTCTCATGTAAAACAGTTCTCTCACCCTATTTCTGTCCACTGTGGGGTGTCCATGCCCCCCAAGGGGCTTGCACCCCCTTAACAGCAATGTTCCTGCCTGAGGTCAGTACTGTTGTCCTGATGCACAGGGTACCATGGCTGGCTTTTTATTGAGCCTGCCTCTCAGCCCAGCATGAATTTGCAGGTGTTGGATTTGAAACTGCAGCTACAACTGATGGTTAGTGGTAAAACTGGAGTCAGGTTGTGTCCCAGAAGCAAACTGGTCTGGGAAGGTGCTAATGCTGCAGCTGAACTTTCACAGCAGAAGCACATTACTGTGGTCTGGTCTGACCCTGAGCTAAATGTGTTCCTGGTCAAGGCACTGTTAGTGGAAACAATGCCTAGGTAAAGACACCAGATTTATTGATCCTACCTCCTCCAGAACAAGGCAGAGTCTCCCAACCCCTCTAACTATGAATTCTTTCCTTACACAAAATACTTCTGCTACAGGACTGGCTCCTTTGTGCTGGGCTGCAGCTGGTCCCACTGCAGGCAGAGCCAGGGAGAACACAAAGGCTGAGGCCAAATGGGAGCTGCTGCAGTGCCTGGCCATGCACATACAGTTGGATATTCCTCTCCACTCATTCCCATACTCTGTGGCACTATCCAGCGCTACCTCCTGGGGCCTGACAGTTTGTTTCCGGATTACTTGGTGGTGGTTGTTGTTGGCAACAAAAAAAGGAAAATGTTTATTTTTCCTAAGCAACGTTGAACATGAAACATTATGGACTGCAAATGTTTATGCCCACAGACAGAATGAGAAGAACCAGGCCTTCGAGTAACAAGAGAAAGCAAATGAATAAACACTGCACGACTATTTTTATTATCAGACATTTTAATTATGTGACAATTTGTGAGTCTATTCCATCAACAACACCAAAACCAAACTGCTGGTGTCACCCAAGCAACGGTTTGCCAGAAACAGGAGTACTTACAGAGCAAACAAGCCCCAGGATGCCGGGATAGCAAAAGGTTTCAAGAGCCCTTAATCTGATGACCTAGAAATCCCCTTGAACCGAAGAAACAGCTCTAGGATGCCCGGCAGGGGAGGAAGGGGGTTGAGGTGTTTTGTTCATTGTGCAGTTACATCCAAGCTAAGGTGAGCCATGAACAACAGCCAGGATATCTCCCACTGAGTTTGACCACCCATCACAGTGCAGCCCTCTCCAGAGCTATGGGGGGATGTTTTAGCCTCAGGGAGTGCAGGATGCTCAGATGTGCAGCCTGAGATCTCCACACCTACAAGACAAGCACTTTTCCCCTGCCCAATCTCCTGGAGATGTCAGGGGGGTTTTCCTCCTCTGGTAGCTTTCAGAGTCACTTTTGTGAGATGTCTCTTTCCTGCCCAAAGACTACTAAGAGGAGATCTGCTCACCTATCTGTCCTTCTTGGGACTCATCTGCACCAGGATCTCAGTGAACCTCTAAAAACATGTCTGGCCCTCAGTGAACCCCTGAAGTGCTCTGCTCTTCACTTTGCTAGGCAGCTATGTGCAAACTCAGCAATGCTTCCATTCACATTACAGGCTGAGCCATCCCCAGTGTAAGAATATCCAGGAAGCCTACATTTACCTGTCTGCATATTTGGAATTAGTAGGAAAGAGCTACTTAGTAGGAAAGAGGATGACCAGCATCTCTGCAGGCCAATTTTCCACAAAAGATTCTTTTCAAACAAGTCCTATACAGTGCATCCTTTCTGCAGAGCCCCACAAGGTGTGGTGCCAGGGCAGGACAAGTGTGGGAGAAGCAAGGAAAGTGTAACATAAGCTGGAGAGGGGGATCCTCCCCAGGGTTCTTCTCTCCTCCCCGCCCTTTTCTCCCTCCCGGATCTGCTTTGCCAGCTGCACCCCCCAGGTCTTGCCACACTGCAGGGTGTGCGTGTGTGTTGCATGTGGAAGCACAAACACAACAAACCCGCTGGAGAATAACTGCTTACATGTGTCTTGAGTCTCTCCCAGAGCAGAAGATAAACATGCCTAAAATTACCCCAACACTGACTGCAGCATTTAAATAGCCAAACCAAAGAGTGCAAATACAATCCGTCCTGCGGGAGCTGCCTGAACTCCGAGCAAGGCAAGCAGCCTCCCCGGCTCCTAGGCTGCGGGGAAGGCACCGCTGCGCTTCCAGCGGGGAACCTGCTGCGTTCGGGGTGAGAGCTGCAGGACACGGATTACGTTGGCAGCTGGGAGGGTGCCCACCACTTCTCCACGGAGAGAGAGCTTCCCAGCAAATGGACCGACTTTGATTTCCCAGGGGAGCTGAAAGCAATGCAGGAATTCAGTGTCTGCGCGTGCACAGCCCCGAGGACTGCAGATCTTTTGTTCTCAAGTTTTACAGTGGACACCAGACACAGCCTTTATTCTGCTCTCAGTTTTCTCTTTCTTTCTTTAGGCATTAATATAAAAGTGAAGGAGATCTACAGGGTTTGCCTCGAAGAACACAAGTAGCCTGGCTTTAAAATGAATCTTGGCCCTTGATTCCCTCCCTTTGGAGTTACTGGTGTGACTTGTTATTGGAGCACAAATAGCCATGGTGCAGCACACTGCTACACCGAGGGCTGTCCTTGCCAACCCCTTCTACCAGCACAGCCCGAGGAAGTCACCTTTGTCTGTCTTGTAGGAGTGTGAATCTCTTTTACCAGCTCAGCCCCTTGGCTCCTTTCTCATTCATCACCCAACAGCAAAAGGTGGCCAGACAGGAAATTAGCTGCTGTCAGACATCAGGGAAACATCCCTTTGTGCAGAGAGACTCCAAGTAGCCAGAGAAGGGAACATGATGCAAGCTCTCTAGCAAGAGAGGGTAGAGAAAAGCTGAGGCCAGATGCACATGCACGGGTCCCTGTCAGCCCAGCAATCCCACATCAGCTATCCTGCACTGACATGTGTTTCCCAGCCAGGAGAGGAATGGGGTGCACTGCCAACTTACATCATATGTGAGAGCAACCCCCAGGTAAAAGTGGCTTTACCTCACAGGCAGTAGAATAACCTTCAGAAGCCTTGACACCAGATAAGGAACCCAAAAGGGCAGCTATTTGGGATGACAGAACCGCTGTTTGAAAGGATGGGAAATCATCTGTCCATTTCCAATCCCAAACCAGTGCAGCCACCATCTCTGCAAAGACTGAAATACATCGATTCAAAACCCTGAGCCCCACATGGCTGGTCAAACACACAAGCACAAGGTATTCCTGAGCAAAACATACCTGTAGGAGCATCACCTGGAGTTACTCCAGCCAAGAGGAAAGCATCAGCATTCACAATGCAGAGCATTAGCCTAGGATGAGGAAGAAACCAGATTGCCACCTTGGGGGGAACCTTCTTCTGGAGCATGGTGGTGGATTAGATGGACCAGAAGCCTGAGCAAACCTGGACCTCTGCATTAACTCTGTGCTCTTCAGCAATTTGGTGTATTCTCCACTTCAAGGGGTACTGGCCAAGGCAGGTGAGCCCCAGCAACCTCTGCAGTCAGTCAGCAGCTGCGAGCACTGGTGAAAGGACAGTGACACCACAGCTGGACCGGGCCCAAAGTCAGATGGTGTGAAACCCAGGCTGGGTCCCCCTTCCCTGGAGATCCCACACAGGTCTTTGCTGGCAACAAGACCAGGACCAGAGGCTGTGCAGGTCCCCCCAGGAGCAGCAGCTTCACAGCTTGCACACATCAGAGTGTGAGGCACCTGCCAGCCCAGCCCACGTCCCGCAGGAACCAGCGGTCTCCAGCTTAATGCAGGTGGAGCTCTGCCCTCCCTTGCTGCACTCCAGTGGGGCTGAAATCCACAGTGGTGTCATTACTGGAGTGCAGAGTGCCACTACCGAGTGCTTGGTCTCACCTTCCTCAGAGGCAGAGTGGAGCCAAGCACAGTGACATTTCGTTTGGAATAACACAAGCACTGTGGGGGCCAAGGCTGCTCTGTGCCAAGTCCCAGCCCACAGCATATTTAGCAGCCAAGTTAGAAAGTACTCAGATGACAGAGCTGATAATAAAACCATCGACAGAACCTGAACTAATCCCCTTGGGCTGCTACCGGGCATTTGCTCTGTTATTATTTCATGGCACACCAGCGAAGCGCATGTCTATAATAACCCAATTACGCACGCACACATTCCCAGCACAAGGAGCTCTCTGTCTTCTCCCGTCCCCCAAATCCCTCGCACACCGCTGCTCTTCTCTGGCAGCCGCAGTCCCTGCTGCTCGCAGCTCCATCCCAGGTGCTGGGATCGGGCAGGCATGTGCAGGAAGAAAGAGCCCTGCTGCTCCTCTCCTGCCTGCGCCTTTGATTCATCCCTTTAGTCTCCTCTCTCCGTAACACTTCTCAGGAGAACTTCCAGCACAGCTTGCGGGGGGTGTTTGAGCAGCAGCGAGTGCTCTGCTGCCTATAAAGCAGAGGGGATCCCGTGTCCTCTCCTAAACCCTCCTTATCCCGGTCCCTGTTTTTCTCTCCGGAGCACGCCCGTGGAACCTCCCCTAACATGTCAAGAGGAGCCTGGCGAGCGGAGCCACCGCCGGGGCAGGGGCAGCCGTCCCGTGGCCGGTGCCTCCCGGCAGCGCTGCCCGTGCCGGCAGCCCGAGGGCGGCTCGGGGATGGATGGAAAGGGTGTGGGGGGGGAAGACGGCTCATCCCGTTCAGCGGACGGTCTGCCGGGGAGATGCTGCCCTCGGGACCGCACCGGAGAGAGGCGGGGGGCACGGAGAGAGGCACCGGGTGGTCCCGACTCACCGGCTTGTGTCGGCGGGCGGGCGCGGCGGGCGCGCAGTGCAGCAGAGCGGCGGCCAGCAAGGCTGCGGCGGCGGGCAGCGGGGCACGGGCCATGCCGGGCGGCGGAGCGGGCTCGGACATGGGGCAGAGGAGGAGGGGGGGGTCCTCGCTGAGCCTTTTATCCCCCCACCGCGGCCGCCTGCCCTCCTCCTCGCGCCTCCTCCCGCTCCTGCCTTTTGTTCTCCCCGAGCCGCGGCTGTTCGGGCCGGGGGGACACGGCCCGGCGGCATCGCGGGAGGGAGGGGGGGGTCCCGCCTGTCCCGCCCCGCTCCGCCCCCGGGGGGGCGGTGGGGCGGAGCACACGGGACGGGCGGGACCCCCCCTCCCACGCCTCCCCGGCACCGGCCCCCTGGCCTCCGTGCACCCGGGTCCTGTCTGCGTTGGGATGGCTTCAAACGGGTCTGTTTAAAGGTGTCTTTCACCTCCCCTGCCTGAGGGTACCAAGGACTGAAAACAATCCTCTTAGACCCTCCGTGCCCGTCGAGACCACTCTAGTCCCCATGGGGAATAGCTCATCTCTGTGTTTAAATCTGTCTGCACCCCTGCTTTGCCTGTGCAGGGCTCTGCTGAAGTCCTTCACTCACCCTTTGCAAGAGGACTTTCTCTGTGTGAGATGCTGAGGGAGGGGAAAGAAGGGAGCAGCTCCCCATTTGAGAGATGCCAAAGTCTCCTCCATCTGCTCGGCCACCTGGAGGTGGAGGCAGCAATGCACAGATCTGTTTTCTTGGTTCCTGTTTCTATGGAAGAAGCCCTGCACTGTGTCAGCATCCCCTCAGTAGACTGAGTTTAGCTGCAAATTGTTTCAAGAAATGTATTGCAAATAAGAAAACTTTGATCTCCAGCTGCCCGGGCTGGTGTGCAGGGAGTGGGTAAGGCTTCCTGACATCCCGGACTCTATTACTGCGTTATTTGTCTGTGATCAGTTGTTCATGTTTTGTTTTATGGGAACCATACTGAGGATGTAAATACTGGGTACGGTAAGCAGATGTGAAAAGAAAGGCTGTGCTTGGAAGGTGCTGCAGTGGCGCACAGGCTCTTAGTGAGATGTCCCCGCACTGGAGCACCATGTTCAGCATATCCCCAAGGCCTTATTTCTAAGAGGGGGTAGGGAAAGAGAAGAAAACACTTTACATTGTGGAATTTACCCTTCTGCTGTTATTCTGGCTGTGCCCCAGGAATGCAGAGCAGACCCTACTTTCTTGCCTTGCTCTGAGCCAGACAGCTGGGTCTCAGCAAGAAAAGCTTTCCTGCCTTTGTCTCTCTTTTCTTTAGTGTCTTTTCTTTTAATGCTGGTGTCTCTGGGAGCTCAGTGCTTTCCAGCCCATGGCCATGGAGCCTGCTGCTGCCCTGGGGAAGCAGGGAGAGGCATGGGAGCAGCCTGTAAGGCAGCGACAGGCAGTTTGGCTCTTCTTAATAAAGGGAGACTTTTAAAGGGGGTGTTCTGGGAAACTCAGTCCTTGCAGAGATGTGACTGTGTGTGAGAACTGCTGGCTCCTGCCAAGACACTTAACACAAAAGAAAGTGCATGGTGTGTTTGGGATTGCAAATATTTCCCAGCTGAGCAAGTAGATGTTCAGCAGCAGGCAAATGGCCCATTGGGTGTTTTGGGAGCTCGTGTGCTCACTTTCTGCAGAGGGCCCTGTGCGCAGCCTGCAGAAATCCTTTCTGCTAGTGCTCCTGTGCTGGGAGCTCTCTCAGCCACTGTGTGTCCTGTCCCTCCAAGCCTCATCCCTGCCTCTGTTTGCAGCTTGCTGGATGTGCAGAGCCTGCTGGCAGATGAGCACAGGGCTCCCACCCCAGCCCCAGAGCGCCGACAGTCTGACATCTCTCAGTGCAGGCACTGTCTGCTCGCTTTCCTGCAGCTCCTGCCAGGCTGGAGCCAAATTTGGGCTTCTCGTGATGGCTACAGGAGCTCAGCCTTCATGGCTGAGAGGTCCCGATGGTCACCAATGTTTCTGATACAGCATCCCCATGTGCAGCTCTTTTTGCTCAGCATCTCCTCAGGGCCTTCCAGTCCTAGAAAGTGGCAGAACTGTCATGGGTTTTCCAAGTCCTTATAACTTACAAGCATTAGCTCTTCTCCCACTGTCCTAAGGCTTTCCAGCAAGGAGGGCCTTGTGAATATCTGGGAAGGCAAAGCAGCATTGTAATGTGAGTGCCAACAGGAATCACCAGCTGGGGATAACCTCTCCCAGTAGTCCAGCAGGTGTCAGGTGGGAAGAGACTGTGCACTGATTCCGCTCTGTTGTGATCAGCAAAGAGGTCAAATAACTCTTTCAGTCCATGGGCCACTTGAGTGGGAAACTGCTGTAAGGCACTTTGGACTGAGAGGAGGTGGGGGAAGAGGTGTCTGATGAGGAGCGAAGAGGAAAGGGGAGGGAAGTGAGAGAGAAACTGAATTTAACCAGATTAAGCCTGTCTGTCCAAAGTCCTTTGCTTCCTGCCACCTCCCTGGTGTGACTTTCACAGCTGTATTCTGTGTGGCTGGGGACCTGCATTTAGGTTCCCTGCAAAGTCAGCATGGAGCTTTACACCTCCTGAGCAGCTGGAAGAAGGTCCAGGAGCCAAATCCCTAGGACAGAGAAATCCCTTTGATTTTTCTTCTCTAACGTCTTTCCTCCTCTCTCTGTAGGAGACAGCCTCATGAATTGATGTTTCCAGCATCACTGCTCAGTGGGTGACAAATGGGGACACATCCCCACCAGGCAAGTCTCTGTTCTCACCCTCTCGCTTTTGGGATTCCCCTTTTTTTTGGCCCTGGCACCTTGTTTTTCTCCTGGGCAGACAAAGTGGGTGTTTGTACAAGTGGTGGTAGGTGCAAACAAGGCTGGGGGTCATGTGCAGTGAACTGCCCTCATAAACACCACTGATCAGGAGTATTTCCTGAATTACCTGGTTCTTCTGCTCTGCTGGCAGCCCAAAGCCTGGGCATGGGCAGAGGGCAAGAAGAGGATGTAGAGTGACAGGAAACTTGGCCTTTGGGCCTGGACTCACAAGTGGAAAGGTAAAGTATTATGTAGAAGTGTCTGTTGGTCAGCAAAATCCTTTGCTTCAAAGCTTTTTAAGTTTTTTTAAATCTTTTAAATGAAAATGATGGAATTGTACAGGCTGTTCTGGATCCAAACAGTGCACCTTGAAAACACCAAAGTCTTCCAGACTTCAGCGTAACTAGGCCAGTACAACAGTCCCACTATGCATTTCTAGAAAGTTTTGCTTGATCTACTACTACTTATTTTACATTTATTTTCTTTTGCCTTTAAACTTCCCCTTCCTTGACCTTAATTCTGGGTTGAACACAGCAGTGCAGAGTCTGACGAGGTTGTGATCTGCCTGATTTACTGCCCTTATGAAACCAAGGGATGCAAGTGGAGCAGAGCTCCCGGCTGGGGCCACGACTACCTGCAGGGCTGCTGGGCAGGCACTGCTGCCTCCAAACTGGAACAAGGGATGGTGGCAGGACCTCACCTTGCAGAGGTGCACTGCAGTTCTGCAGGCATCCAGTGCAGGAGGGAGTCCCTGGGGGAGCACTAAGGCAGCCTCAGCTCACACTGCAGCTCACGCGGTGCCCGAGCAGCTGCGGGGTCTTGCGGCTCTTCCTCCCCCCTCTCCTGCTGCAGCCCCGGTGCAGCTGCAGCCAGCCCTGGGACTCAGCCCTGCGATTTGGCCCCCGAGAAGCAGCTCCCTGCCGGGCCGTGGTCTCGGCAGGGCAGGGGCAGGCTGCAGCTCGGGAGAGCTCCGCCACAGTGTTTGTTGTCTAATCATCTCCTGCCCCCGTGCCAGGAGCCGAGCGCACACAAACAGTGCCGGGCTCCGGTGAGAAGCACTGCCTGCGAGATAAGCCAGGCAAGGAAAACACATCCATCTTCGTGTCTCTTGGCCTGAGATGCAGTTTCATCTGCTGGCATTTTCCTGGCGTAGGCTCAGGGCACACCACAATTCACCTGGGGAGCCAGACGCCGGGGAGCCAGCTCCCATTCCTGGCGAGAGGTGTCAGCCCCGACTGGTGCAGGGTGCGACGGCTGCGAGGAGCTGGCGGCTGAGGCCCTGTTGGTGCTCAGGGAAGGGATCTGACCCCAGGCTGAGCCCCTGTGGCAGCCTGGACCTGGCTACCTGTCACCAACGGTGCGCTCACCTGAGCAACGGGGCCAGACTCCCTGCCCAGACTCCCCGTGCCCGGCCGTGCACCCAGCACCCGGCAGAGCTCAGGCAAAGAGCTCCCAGCCAACAGCCTGGCCAAAGCAGAAATGGCTGGGACATCCAGTGCCGAGCAGAGACGCGACTCCAGCCTGCGGCTGCTCAATGTCTGATAAGGAGGTTGCTAGTGCCGTCTTGCAGCGCTCCCAACCTGCCAGCTCTCCGCAAGTGAAACGTCCCGGTGAAACGCCCCCCACCCTTGGCTCCTTCTGATCCCCTCCGAAGCCGATCTGAGACTGGAATGTCTCCTGGGATGTGATTCCCTGTAGCCTGAGGGGAACTGCGTTAATAAAACCCCGCGTGAGCGGTGGAGGCGATGGGGGAGGAGGCAGGCAGGGCTGGTGAGATGAGGCTTTTATGAACAAGTCGCAGGTCTGCTGGAAATGTCCCGTCCTGTCCTCTCTCCCTCCCCCTGTCCCCGGAGTCGAGCTGTGGAATTCAGGGTGTGGGTCGAGGCTTTTCTTCACGCACGTTTCTACCCAGAGCAGCCAAGCCCCTCACCTCCCTCCCTCTCTCCCCCCTCCTCAGCAAACGCTGCTGAACTCACCTCCCGGGAACAGGTACCACTCCCCCAGCCCCTCACGGCACAACCTCATTGCTGCTGGGACTGTCCTGCCCCTCCACATTGCTCGGGCATCTCCCCACGGGGTGTCTGTGACCAGTGGAAGGTGTCCGTCCCCAGGACGAGCAGGGCAGCGTGGCCAGGGCCAGCAGTAGGAAGGAGAGAGTGCTCCCACATCTCAGCAGGACGCGGTGGCTGTGCTCGTGGCAGGGAGGCAGCTGGGCTGGTTGGTGCCAGGTGAGCAGAACCAGGCAGACACGGGGCTCTGACTGAATGAAGCCTCATGAAGGCAGTAAGGATGTGAGCCAGGAGGGGAAAAAGGCAGGAGAGCAAGCAAACTCAGTCCAGAGGAGATAACCAGGAAGAGAGAGACCATGAAAGTGTGTGTTTTATTGGTGTGAATGCTCTCTCGGCTCCCATTGGGATCAAAGTGCCTCTCACAGTGGTTACTTTGTGCAGCAGTGATTTTGTGAAGCTCTTATTACTTTATGCAGCTTTCTGCTCCATTCGGAGCTCATGCTACCCTAGGATGCTGTGGGGAAGGATGTGTCTCACACTGCATTGCCACTAATAAATGTCACTGGATTAAATTGGCTGCTGGACAGTCACAGAGCTCAGTTCCCAAATTGTTTTCCCACTTTCTCTTGGGAAGTAATTGCTGAACTCTGAGGCTGCATTATCACAAACTCACTGTGGAAGCTTTGGATCCAGGGAATCACCAAGAGAGCACACAGAAGGCTCTGAAGAACAGTCTAAAAGAAGCTCCATGAGACCTTGCCCAAAGCTGGGAATGAATCCAGCATGGCATGGACAGTGACCAGTCTTTCCAGAAAGCTGAGGAGTTTGTTCACACTACTGATTTTGCAAAGGCCAGGCTGCCCCTACAGAGGAGGATGTTTGCAGTGTTCCTATGGAGGAGCCCCTGGATGGACTCTGCATTGAGCTCAGGACTCTATGGTCGAGATGGCAGCTGAAACAAGAGCATTTCAGCAGAAATCATGACAAACCAGAGTGCACAACCAGGCTGCCCTGTGTATTTGCAGGGATTATTGACTATCCATGTGAAAAGGAGACATCACTGCCTTATACAGAGGAAGGAAAACATGGGCTACAGTATTTAGTTTCCATCTGAGAAAAGGTGTCAGAAGCTGATGGCTGGACAGTTTCAGTAGGACAGGGAGAGCAATGTGATTAAAACTCATGAGGCATTTTGGAGAGCTGGACAGAGGACTTCAAATCCCAGATGTCTGTGAAATGTCCTGTAGAGGCTGCAGCATCACACAAGATCTCTCTGGCTGCTGTACGGGCTCTGTCTTTGCTTGGGAAGGGGGAGATGGGGGAGTTACTGTAACATTCTAGTTCAAAGCAGTAGCTGTTCGTGGGTTGGTGCTAACAGCCTCCTAAAGGTCACGGGTGCCTCTGCCTTGCACACAGATCCCATCCTGCTTCCGTAGTCGGGCTCATGTGGTTTTACTGCAAATGCCCAGGAGCTGTGCCCCCTGGAGCTGTGCGTGGGGAGCACCGAGGCAGCTCTCCGGGGATGTTTGCTGTCTGTCTGCAGCAGAGAGGGGGGAACCAGACCAGTCGGGGATCAGCTGTGCAAGAGCAGAAGGGAATGGCCTCTGGGCAGATGTTTGGGTGAAGAGGAAATGCTGAGCCCCAAGCCCATCAACTGGGACACCTCAGGTAAAGCATCAACAGGAAAAGCAGGGAGCCTGTAGAGGTGTGAGATCCCTCCAGGGCCTGCTCAGCACTGTTATCTCCTGCAAGGGGTGTCTGTTTGCTGCTTTGGATGCCCTGAAACCACTTGGTAGATCCCAGCCAGAGGAGAGGCAGCCAAGGGCAGGGGCTCATTGCTCAGATCCTCCAGACACACACAAAACAAACCTGTGCTGGCTTTTTAGCTGCACTTCTGTGGCCATGAAGAAAACAAAACAAAATTCCAAAAAAAATCTCTGGGCTCAGGTTTGCTGTCCTGTACTGTATTCAGCAGGTGAATTGACAGTAATTGTTGTCTTCACCATCTGAGGATACCCCAGAGGTGTTTTGGTAATTTCTTGACTAGATCTGTCTGAAGAATTTGGGGACACAAAAGTCCCTCTTTCAGTTACAACTAATGGCATCGGTCTTCAGCTGGGATCAGAACATGCCTCCAAGTGCACAAACCCCGCTTCTGGATGTGTGAACACAAAAGAAATGGAACTTCTGAGATGCAGCTGCCAGGAGGAGATTTGGAAAACTTCTTTCTCTACCACCTCTCTTTCCCCATCAAGAGGTCAGGGCATTCATATTCCACAATTGGTACCTTCCTCCACCCACAGGCCACCCGGCTGGGTTCAAGTGGCACAGGTAAATGCAGGGATGTACCTGCACCTCCCAGCACCCCTGGGAATGGCTGAGAGAAGCCCCTTCTGATGGGGAAGAGCTCTCCAGAAACCTGGAGCACAGCAGTGTAGCTCAGGTGCGCTCCAGCAGTCAGGCCCTGGGGTTCAAACGGGAAACACTCATGACATGAACAGATTCAGGTCCAGAAGAGCCTTCAGACCAAAACTGGGCAAGCATGAATGAGTTAAAAGCCTTTCCTTTGCTTGGTGAAATTTATTGAAAACTACATTGTTCATCTGTTGAAACTTCACAGCTGTTGAGATTGCCCTCGGGGCAAACCACATCCAAGAAATGGCATGTAGATCCTGGGAGCACGAGACTTGAAAGCTGAAACGGCACTCAGAGTGCTGCCTCCCCTCCCTAGCAGTCACGTCTGGCCATCTGCAGCTCCTCCACCGAGACGCCGGGGCTTTTCCTTCCTCCCATTTCTCATCTCCGACTCTTGCAACGCAGTCACTTTGTTTCAGGCATTGTATCCTGGCTAAAAAGAGACTGAGACAGCAAAAATCTGTGTGGGGAGTGCGCACGAGGCCCGTGGCATCCAGAGTGAGACAGGGCTCTGTGCCACGCTGCCGTGGGGGTGCCATCGAATATCACCTACCTGTGACACTGCTGCTTTATTCTCCCTTGGGGAACGGTGGTGAGACAGGACTGTGGGAAGTGTGCCATTTGTTCGTGAAAAAGCTGTGAATTTCATTTTGTGGTAGCAACTCGCCTGATTTTTAAAAATTATTATTATTTCTCAGTGGCAACTCTGCTGGCAAGAAACTTTATAGGATAAAAAAAGTAGTGCTTGCGTATTTCCATCTGACCCGAGAGCTCCGTGTGAACCTGGGGACTGAAATCGGCCACTTGGCACAAGCAGAATTAGGACTAGTCAGAGCTCAAAGATGAAAATAAAAGGAGGACACGAGAAACTCACTCCCTGCATACATTCAGTCTTAAATGATTCATGGAGCAATTTTGAGTAGCAAACACATTGGTAAGAACTGGAGGTTTGGTTTCTTTCTTTCTTTCTTGGGGATTGTCCACAAACAAAAATATTGGCTAATTCATCAGACACTTTCTTCTGCTTTGAATAGTTTGCCCAGATCCCCGAGCAATCATCCCGTGCAATTTGCTGTTAACCTAAATAACTTAAATTCAGGTACACCCAGAGCACTGCCCAGATCTGCCCCTGCATGCACTAATTAGGGTTCCCCAAGCGCAAACCTGCAGCTCGGGAGGCAGGAGGCTCCAGCAGCATCCCCAGATGGATACCTGCTGGTGGTGGCCCATGGCAGGGACCGGGCAGGGACAATCCACAGCGTGACATGGCTGTGTGGAGAGGGCTTTCTGCAGAAATGTGACACTTTTGGGTGTCACCACCCCCCAAGCAAGCGCCCCGTGAAACTGCAGCCTGGTAAAGACCCATGGTGTCGCCCCACAGAGGGGCAGAGACAGGTAGGAGACACAGGGAGGCCAGTGTTGCATTCCTTACCTGTGAAACAACCCCTTGAGATTCAAATGCTTGGGGAATTCCTAGATCTCTTTGTAGCCACATTTCAGCGGTGACAGAGTGAGGATTTAAGTGAGGCAAACTCTGAAGGGGGAGGTTATGATCTGCTTTTAGAGCAACGGGGAGAAAGCACTTGGAAAAAACAAACCTGCTTTTTACAAACCTTGCCCTACCTGCTCCTGCTGCTAACAGGAGGGGAGGTGCTGGCCAGCCAGTGCACTGTTATTCAGAAATTACTGGGTTTCAGTCAATCTTTCCAGAAGTATTCAGGAATTAGTTACTATCTTTCAGATTTATATGTCCCTAAATCTAGAGTCAACCTTCAAGTGCAGGCAAGCCCTAACACTTGAACTATGTAAGGAGTTTAGGCTGAAAAACAGAGGAGTTAGGAAGTTTGGCCAGGGAAGAAAACTGTTGCAGGGATATTTAGATGCAAACGGGGCCCTCCTGCAGCAGTCCCCCAGAGAGAGGATGGCTCCTCGGCAGGGCTCTCACAGGGAGACCTGCCACAGTACTTCCACCTCCGGTGCTGAGGACTCTCCAGCTGGGAGCACAGGGCTTGCAGTGGGTGGTGTGTGTGCGGGTGGAGTTGTGTACACTCAGGCTCTCAGACAGCCACAATAAATTATCTCATTAGTAAGCCCAGGGTAGCTTTGCTCCTCAGCACATACCCGGCCTCCCA
Source organism: Neopelma chrysocephalum (assembly GCF_003984885.1). Classification (NCBI taxonomy): domain Eukaryota; kingdom Metazoa; phylum Chordata; class Aves; order Passeriformes; family Pipridae; genus Neopelma; species Neopelma chrysocephalum. Next base: position 14,027 of record NW_020897778.1, on the reverse strand, counting down.
CTGCACAGAAAAACTTTGTGTCTAATTAACCAAATCAAAGGGTCCCCCAGACGCAGCTTAGAGGGACGCGCTCAGCTTGAAACCCAGGCTCCTTCAGCAAGTTGTTCTGCACGTGGTGGAACTAATGAATCCTGATTTCTTATGGCTGGAGCTCTGGCATTCCCTGCACCCCCTGCAAGTCTGTCCTCTCCTCCCCCCGGCACATGCTGAGCTTCTTCCTATGGCCAGGAAAAACCAAGAAGGGAAAGGAGCCCGTGGTGTGTCGGCCCCAGCCCCACACCCTGATGGCTCGTCCACGCTCACATGCTGATGGCAGAGAGCTGAGCTCTCTCCCCGGGGGTTTCTTGCACCAAAGGGCTCTCTGAGGTCACCCTTGTTTTCCCTCCTGCCTTTTCTCTCTCCTGCCTTTAAGATCTGTTTGCCGACAAGTGCTCCCGGCTCATCAGGATGGGGCTGCACAAGGAAGGGAACCCTGCTCCTCCGGGACCTGTGGCTGGGAAAAGGAAAAAGTGCAGGTGCTGCTGAGGCGGGGGCTTTCCAGTCACATTCCTCTGGTTTTACAGTTGCTTGGCCCCCTCTCTATTAGTGGGAAAAGACAGGCAAATGCCAGATGTAAAATGCTGCTATTCCAGCTGAAAGCAGAACTGCACAGCTCCCGGGCCAGGCGCTGCGGGAGGAAGGATTTGGGGGTGTTACCCCGCAGACAAGGAGACTAAAGTGGTGTTTGTTTGAGACACAATCCCTTTCTCTCCTCGGGAAATGCAGCTCCCCCCGCCCGCCCAGCTCCTGCGCAGAGGGGGCGGCTTGCTTTACAAACGCTTTTCTCTTCCCCTCGTGCTGGAAATTTGACTCTACAAAAACACTTACACAGCAGCTAATTGCCAGTCCTGCAGTGACTTAGCTCTCTAATTCCTGCCAGTCAATGAACCAGCCCAAAGAGCTGGTTTTCATAACGTGCTGAATATACGAACACAGCCCTGGAGACATAACATAGCTGGGATTTTTTTTTTTCCTGGACAACTTCTGGATCCTTCTCAATTTTGGAAATTCCTTTCACTCCACAGGGCATAAGGAACATCCAAAGATGGGGCTGGCAAGAAGGGCCATTTTGGGGAGATGTTGAACCGACACGGACCAACAGAGGCCCTGGAGACCAGCGGGGGTGCCAGGGAAAAGATGATTGTCAGGAAATTGGTTTGAAGGTAAAACTGGCGTCATCCAGCCTGTCTGTTCGTGATTTGAGGGCTCATCATCATCTTTTCATGGATTCCTACTGCCCAACAATGTCCACGCCTTGCAAAGTGTTCCTTGATCTCCTAGTTTGTATCCAGAGGGCTGCTGCAAAAATTGTTGTGCTGGCCAATGGCTTAGACCACATCATTCCTCTCTGAGCTCCTCCCTGGCACCCTCTTTTCTCTGCCCCAATTGTGGAGTGCTCATCTTCCCTCTCCCAGCCCATCATTATCCACCTCTCCTCCACCCATTGTCTCCCATGCAACAGAGGCCCTCTCCATGCCCATTCCCAACAAGCCCCTTCATGCTCCTTCCTGCTCTGCTCCACACCTGGGAGAAGCACGCTCTGAGCATTTGCAAAGCCACCACATTGCCCTTCTTGCAGCTCTCCTTTGTCACAACACCTTCATTAACCATCATGGGGGAGCTGCTGTGCTCAGCTCATCACCTGCCAGCAGTGCCTCCCTGCTCCCTCCCCTCCTGCCCTGCCTGGAGTGCACAGAGCTCTGTCCCTCCGTGGCTCTGCAGCAGTCGTGGCCTTCATCCAGTGGTGGGAGCACAAAAACGGGCTAAGCCAGGTTATGGCCAGTGACCCTAGAGAAGGTGAGTGGCTTCACTGGCAGCTGCTGAATTTGGGCACAGCGAGGTACCAGTTCACCCCTGAACCCATGTTTGTTGTCCCATTTGGACTAGGGCAGCACAGACTGAAATGCAAAGTCAATTCCAATTTTGGAGTGAGCAGAACCATGGTCCGTGTCTGCTCTGGAGGCAGAAGCCATCACACGAGTATAAATCATTCCTGCTTCTCCCTGAAAGGAGGATGGAGCCAGGTGGGGGGCGGCCTCTTTTCCCAAGTAAGAAGCAACAGGACAAGAGGAATTGGCCTCAAGTTGTGCCAGGGGAGGTTTCAATTGGATATGAGGAAATAATTCTTCACTGAAAGGTTGTCCAGCCCTGGCACAGGCTGGTGGTGTTCCGAAATCGTGTGGGTGGGGCAGCTGGGGACACGGGTTATCGGTGGTTTTGGCGGTGTGGGGTGAACGCTTGGAGTCGATGATCTCAAAGGCCTTTTAACGATTCACTGATTCACTGGTTCGACAGTTCGATAACTCACTGATTCGATAATCCCGTAGCTCAGTGACCCCCGGCCGCGCCCCCTCCCCGCTCCCTGAGGGCCCGACGGGCCTCGCGCGCCCCCTGGCGGCGCACGGACCTCGCGGGAGCGGGTGGGAGGAGCCCGGAGACCCCCCCGCCTCGCTCTTTTTGCGCATGCGCTCGGCGGGATCCCCTCCTGCCCTCAGCGGGGCGGGGCCGCGGCTTCGGCCGCCTGACTGAGCATGCGCACGGCGTCACGTGGCAGCGACGGCCCTTCTTAAGGCGACGCGTGGGGCGGGCGCGCTGAGAAGAGGAGATCGACGATGGCGAGGGGAGGACGGAGCGTATCTCGGCCCGCGGCTCGGCCCGCGGCCGCGCCGGCGCCCGCCAGGTACCACAGGGCACACCGCGGCACACCGTGACACACGGGTCTTGTGCCGCCCCTCCTGACTCCCTTCTCTCCGCAGCCCGGCTCCAGCGGCCCCGGTCGCGGCGCCCGCGGCGCAGCCGGCGCAGCCCGGGCTGATGGCGCAGATGGCGAGCACGGCGGCCGGCGTGGCCGTGGGCTCCGCCGTGGGACACGTCGTGGGCAGCGCCATCACCGGCGCCTTCAGCGGCGGCTCCTCCTCCGAGCCGGCCAAGGCGGCGGCGCCCGCACAGGTACGAGCGGGGCTGTGCCCTTGGGCTGCCCTTGGGCGGGCGGGCCGGGGCAGAGGGGACCGGGGGCTGGCGGGGAAGGAGGGACAGAGCCCTCCTGCCGCGGGGAGGAGGCGTCGGTGCCCCCGGGCCGCCCCCTGACCGGGTCCGTGCCCGCAGCCCCCCATGCAGCCGCAGTCGCCCTTCGGACCCTGCCACTATGAGATGAAGCAGTTCCTGGACTGTGCCACCAATCAGCAAGACCTGACCTTGTGCGAGGGCTTCAACGAGGCTCTGAAGCAGTGCAAGTATAACAACGGTGAGTGTGCCCCATTCCTGCAGGAGGGAACTGCTGCCACGAGAGTACCTGAGAGGGTTTGAAGGTTGCAGAAGCGATCTTTTAAGGCTGTAGTGCTCTTCAGGGCTGTAGGAAGTGGTTCTGCCTCCTATGTTCCCAGAAGGGAACTAGAAAGGGTGGGAGAAATGATCTTGACCATACTTCTGAAAGTGGGGAAGGCTGTAGGTGCCCTCTTAGCAGATCCTCTTTTGCTGCTGTGGGAAGCCTGCTGTTTTTCCCTAGCTGATTCTCTAATTCTTGCTGCATTTATTATAAGTTGTTGTCAGAAGTTAGGTCTTGATCTGGTCACCTGAGATAACAGAGCTTTTAATTCTAGCTGCTGGAACACGTACCTAATGCTGAACTTATGCTTCTTCCCTGTAGGTGTTTCTTCTCTCCTGTGAAGAATCTGCCCCCTTGTAGGGAAGAGGATCGTGGTGTAGAGCCCTGCTATATATGGGGAGCAGAAGGACAGACAGGGAGTGAGCTGGAGGGAGTAGACTGACCAGACAGGAGCATTCTAGTGGTAATTCACTTCTGAACTAGTAGGGAAGGAAAGGAATGATTGGACCCAAGGGTCTTTAGAATTCAGATAGTGCGATATTTATTACAGAGAAATAAAGGAATTTATTTGGACCTATCACTTGTGCACGTTCTTTATTTAATTCTCAAGCTAAAATTAAGCTGCCAAAATGTTAACAGTATCAGCTGCTTAAAGGACAAGGCACTACTGTGTGTTCCCTGCAAATAGGAGGTGCAGCCTAGCAAGGACAGAGCCTGCATGACTTGGCAAAAAGAGATCCAGACCTCAGCTGAGGCTGCACTGGCTGCCCTCCAGGCAGAGGAGAGGCTGGAGAGAGGTAATCCAAGATGTGTCTAGAGTATTTTTAGTAACAAATTATTTTTCTATAGATATCCTCTTCTTGGAGAGCTGTTCTGACTTAGAGCTAAGACAGTGTGACCTGTCTGGCTATGGGACCTTGGGTACAGTTGGCTGATCTTACTTAAAAGCTTTAGCAGATTATGCAATGTTCTCAAGGTCACCGGCAACAGGTGAAGTTTGGAGCTGTTTTCCTCTTACAGTCACCTTGGCAGAACAGTCTCATGAGTGCTGCCCTCAGGCTGGCCTCTGGCAGAGCACCCTGTTCTTTATGTTGGTGTAAAAGAGAATTTTGAGGCTTCAGATGGAGTTTTGGTGGCACAGCAGTGAAACCATGACACTTTCAGATGCTTAACTGATGCATTTTCATGGCAGAATGAGTCTATTAACCTTTTGACCTCTGACTGTTGAATACTGGACAAGTTCTCAGCTGGGATCTGTGAGGAAATCCAGATCTAGATGGTAAATGCTGGCAGCAGATATTGGAGGCTGGTGTTGAAAGTCCTGCCACTTCTAAATGTCATAATCTAAATTCTTGGTAGATAATGTTCTTAGCTCTATCTGGCCTTATTGGGGTGCCTTGTGCTCTCCTGAGAAACAGCCAAGGGAAAAAGTAGATGTCAGAGATTCAAAGCCAAAGTGCTCTGTGTCCTGAACTGTCCCAGTGTGAGCAGGGGAGAACCACTCTGAAGTTAACTCCATTTCAGAAATAGATGTAATGTTGGTGTGTGCTGGTCTGGGTGGAGAAGCTGTTAAGGAAAACCAGCAGGAGCATCTGCAGCAGGTCTGTTCTGTCTTTGACCCATCTTGGCAAAGAGCTGCTTCTGTAGTTGTGGAGATGGGCTGTCTCTGGAACAGCCTTTCCTGGTGACCACAGTGGAGAGTCTCTAGAAGGCACTGCCAGTGTGGTGATTGTGTGGAAAGCCGGTCCATCCAGTGATCTGGGTGCACGTTCCTCTGGCTGCTGGTGCAGCGGGGTTGAAAGGAGGTGCAGGTTCTTCTTACTGGAGAGTGCAGGCCATGCCATGGGAACATGAGTGACCCCCTGGATGCTGCTTGTGCCTGGCTGTGGCGCTGTATTTGCCTGGTTTGTCAGGATGCAGCTTTGGATGTGGTAGTGTGAACCTTTGAGGAGCAGGGCACCCCGGGAAGAGGATCTCAGTAGCAGGGGACTCTTGCTGAACTTGGAATAAGCTGGGGAGGTGGCTGAGTCCTGGTGGTGGCTGTGCTGTGCGTGTGACCAGGAATGGGTCTCTTCGTCATTTAGGGGTCTTCTTGAACTCTGAGCCCCTCTTCTTCTTTGAGGTGGTTCTGTTCCTTAACTGGGTGCTGGTGTGGGGTTGAGCCTTCCTCTGCGAGGTTCCCTTCCTCCACTGGTCTCTCCTCTGGGTCTTTGCCGAGAGCTGCTGCAGCCGATCTGTGGAGTGATCAACCCCCTCCAGAGCTGTGTGTTCTGCTGGGTGGGTAGTTGCCCCTTGCATGTTGAGCGAGGCACTGCCACCCTGTGAGACCACAGCCTGGGAGAGACACTTCTGGATTTCCCAGTTTCTCCTGTTCTCCCCATTTCTTCCAAGGAAATGTTCACTCTTTGCTGAGGGCAAGCTGGGCAGGCATCTGCCTGCTGTGGGGTGGGAGGGTAGCAGGTCCCTGCTGTCCCACTAACTAGGAAGTGTTCTGCAAACCAACTCTGGTTTCTGATTGTCCCTTCCCTTGCTGCCTGAGTGCACTCACTGCCATAGCCATAACCAGCCCTTAAGTGGGATCAGAGGGCAGTCCCATGGGTGCTGAGCAAGGGCTGAGGTGGGGAGAGGAGTCATGCCAGCACCCCTGGCTCCTCTCTGGGTGTCTGGCTCTTACCTGTTAGGTCAGGGTAGTGTTTCTCCAGGTCCTCTAGCAAGGATTCATAGGAGGTGGCTTCAGAGTTTTTGTCTCCTGCCAGCAGAATGGGAGAAATGGATTAGTCTCTCTCCTGACTGCAAACTAAAGGTTTGTTACTGGGGCAGGTGGTTCAGCCCACAAAAGGTTCCTTGTCCCCAAGAGCAGTCACCTCAGACAAAGGTTCAGCTCTAGCTCTTCATCTGAGCTGGCTTCTGCCTCCTCAGAGCTCCTGTGCTCTGTCCAAGTGACTGCTGAATAGAGCCGCTCTGGAAACCCACCCCTCTGCCCCCACCCAGAGCTGTGCTGTCCCAACAAGGATCTTACGGATGACTCTGATGAGGATGTAGTGCTCCCTTTCCCGGAGGTATTTACTGGTGTATTCGGATGCAGGGTTTTCCACTTTGCTCAGGTTCATCAGGGTGCCTGTTTCATCCAGAAGATCGATGCAGTCTGGAGGGAGAGACACATGGTGAAGGAAGCCCAGTGTGTCCCTGTGTGGCCAGCATGAGCCTGTGGGGTTTAGAGTATTCTCCTTAGCAATTTAGCTTTGAAGAGAATCTACAAAGGTTTTGAGGTTGCTGCCCCTTTCCCTGTGTTTTGGGATGGTCTGTGACTCCCATGTGACCTGTTTGATACCCTCTGCTGCTCTCTGTGGGTGAGTGCTGGTCCCTCGGAGCCCCCTGCCCAGGAGCACTCGTACCTTCAGGCCTGCACTGACACTTCCTCTTCAGGTGAGTTGTGAGGATCAGAACAGAGCACTGCAGGTTCACCATCACTTGGCAATTGGCTGCAGACAGAGAATGAGACCCGAGATGTGAGCGTGGTCACGTCAAATCCAGGAGCCCCATGGATGTGGCAGGAGGCACAACAGGTGGCTCAGAAGTGCCCACTGTGTAGCCAGCAAAGGCAGGATCTCCATGTGGCATCAGCAGGGCTTTGAGCTGCTCCTTTACAGCCATGTCTGCTGGTGGTTGGTGCTGGGAGTGCCCCAGGTTAGGGGAGGGGATAAACACTTTGATTTGGGAAAAATAGTTCTGACTGATGAAGTGTCTCTGTCCTTCAACACGGTTTCATCGAGCATGAGTAGGAAAAAGCAGTGAGCTCTGGTCCTTGCCAGTCCCATTCCACAAGCTGGTCCCAGTCACAAGGGGAAAGAACTGGAGACTGTGGCTGAGTCACCAGGGGATATTTTGGCCATGAACTCTCACCAAGTTTGTCACAATTGAGAAATCCCCAAAGCTGACACACGTCAGTGGTCAGAGCTGGGGATCCAATTCAAATAGCAGAGGGAGCAAAGGCTTAGGACTGTGTGTGTCTGATGCCTTCAGACACGAGTGTCTGGGGTCAGGCAAAGGCTCTCGGCCAACTGGGTGAGGTCAGATGAGGGGCTGCTCATTCCCTCCTACCAGCCACAAATACCTGTTCTCTGAAGCTGAGGGTCAGGATTTGAGCCAGGGAACCCTTCCCACACAGCCAGGAGCAGAAGAGCTCTGCTGGCAGCTGGCACTTTTGACCCGTGGCTTTTCTGCTTGTGCGTAGGTAAGCAGGGCCCCTCCCTGCAGTGATTCCCCAGAGCTGTCAGGCTGGGAACTCATCCTTGCCTCTGCCCTCCCTCCCTGTGATTAATTCAGCGCTACTGGTGTGGTTTTCCTCCACGATTCAGTGTCTAGGCATTATATTTCTTAAAACAGGTGAGATGCAGGGTGCAGAGCTCTCCTGTATGTTCCCAAACCCTTGGGCACTGCTGTTCATCATGGTGCCCTGTCCCTCCCTGCCCCTTGTGGGGGTGGTGAGGGTGTCCAGGTGGGTGTCTGGCCCAGAGCTGAGGCAAGGCTGGAGCTCTCCCCACATACCTCCGTATCTCACTGTGATGAACATGGTTTTCCTCTCCCAGAGCTGCTCTCCTTTGGTGGGGGCCCAGGCCTGTGCTGAGGGGCTGCTCGTGCCGGGTGCCTTCCTGCAGGCAGTGGTGGGAGCTTCTGGAGTGCCCAGGGAACAGGCTGTGTTTGCCACTGACGCTGTTGTGGTTTCAGTAGCCAGATTTCCCAGCAACAAGGAATGGCCCCTGCAGGTTCCCAAGTCTCCTGCAGCTGCGGGGTGGGAGAAGGGGGGGTAGAGCAGAGACTGAGCTAAACAGCAGCCTTTTTGGAAGGCTGCCTGCTCCATGTGGTTCCAGCTAGTCTGAATTTCAGACTTTTTGCAGTCTTGTGGTGTTTCCTGCCCCTGTTTGTCCTGCAGCTCATCTGGGCTGTGGTGGTGCCACATCTGCCCACCCTGCTCCCAGCTGAGCCCAGCACTGCTGCAAGGGCAGTGTGGCCTCCTCTGAAAGATGATTGGATGCCCCTGGAAAAATCTTCCTGGGGACCCTTCCTGTGCTGGTCCTACTCTGGAGCTCAAGGCAGTGGGGTATTGCAGACTAGGAGGAACTGTGGGCAGTTGGAATAAAACTCCCTTTGCATGTGTGAGTTCCTTCTGTTGAGTATCTCTCATTTCTCATGCAGGAAGGGAATAAAGCTGGCAGAACAGGGTGAGCACGGGGTTGGGCTCGTAGCTGCTTTTGCACTGTGCGCAGCCAGTACCTTCCTGTCCCCCTGGGCTGTCAGAGTGATGCACGTGGCTCATGTGCCAGCTGCATCTTCCATTTGGTGCCCAAATGTTGCTGTGAAGTGTTCTGGCAGCAGTGGTTTGGGGGCATAGTAGCGTCATCCCCTCTTCCTGTGGAAAAACATATGGATGAAATCATGTCCCTGGGCTGGTCAGCAGATGGGGAGGACCTGAATGGTAGGAACCAGTAACAGCACTGATGTGCTGCAAATCCACTGCTCTGTGGACAAATTCCCTTTCCCTGAAATGCCCCTCCTTGCATGAGGAGGTGATTTCCTTCTGCCTTACTGGGTTTTGTTTCACAGTCTCTGTCTAATACATGGACTTGATCTGCTTGGAGCATGGGGCAAGTGTAGATGTGACACTTCCTCACCTGGACACACGTGCAGGGAAATTCATGTTCACTTTGCCACCACCTTGCAGAATTGGGGAAGTGCTGGTGGGCAACAGCTGGAGCTGTGTCTGCAGCGTGCTCATACCACCCTGAGCTCGGGGGCCTGGCTGCATGAAACACAAGTTGCTGATACCTGCAGGGGAAGACTCCACAAGGCCAGGAGACACCATGGCAAAGCTTCAGCCTTGGATGGGCTTTGGAGTTGGTCTCATGCAGCTGTGGCTGCCTCTAATAAATCTGATAGAACAGGTCTACCCAGGTGGGACACAGCCAGGCTCTACTGCATGTGCAGGGACTGCTGTGTGGCACCACATCCCCCTGGCAGGGGTACAACAGCCCTTGCTGCCCTCCTGCCCCACAGCAACCCCTGCAGCCAGCTGTGCAAGGTGCTGTACGGCCCTGTCAGGTCCAACAGGCCCCTCGCTGCTGCAGGGCACTGCAGGAGGGGACCCTGCTCTGTCACAGCTACTCTGAGGGGCCCAGAATGCAGCAGACAGATGATTGTGTGCACCAGAGCTCTGCAGGGTGGCTCAGCACAGCAGGAGTCCAGCTTCCTGTATCACGTCCCTGAGTGATGGTGGTGCTTCCTCTCCAGGATCTGCCCGTGCCAGAGACACAGTGCTGGGTGCTCTAATGAGGCAGCTCATTAGCTCTGTCTCAGAGCTCCGTTTCCCCTCACACCCAGAGCACATACAGGCCAGTCACCTCAGGAATCTCTTACAAATATTGTTGGCTTGGGGACACCTCAGGAGCAGGGCTGGGTGCTGCAGAGGGGAGGGAGTTGGCCATCCCTGGGTGGTGATGTGGTGGCATTGGGTGGAGCCTGAACCTGCCTGTGAAGGGCAGGAGGTACCCACCAGTTATGGGACACTGCCAAGTGCCTGCTGACCATGCTGCTGCAAAGGACAGCTATGCGCTGGTGGCTGTGTGACACGGTGACTCTGGGCCCTGTGATGGGTGTCACAGACAGGAGGGGCTTCACGCCCGCTGAGTTGGTGGCCTTTGGCTGTAACGGTCTGCTGTCCTTCCGCACAGCACCAGCCGTGCTGCAGCCACCTCCCACTGCAGTGCTCCCTCGGGAAATGCCTTCTGACCGGTGCCTTTGGCAGCCACCCCACCGTGTTTGCCCATGGCTGCTGTTCCAGAGCTGGCCCTGGCAAAGAGGCAGCACCATCGGCAGCTCCCAGCCTGTACTGCAGGCTGAGAAATCACAGTAATGGAGCTGCAGGGGGAAGGGAGCAGCAACTTTCCTTGTGCTACTTCTGCAATGAGATGGCTGCCAGGGAACTCTGGTACAGCCTGTCTTTCATTTTCCCTGGTAGCAGCAGGACCAGCTGGCCCCCAGCCTGCTGCCTCCACAGGGCATCCTTGGCATGGTATGGATCAGGTTCCTGGCCTCCTGTGCACCTGATGGCAGAGGGCCTGAGGCAAACAGTGTGAGACCCCAGGGAAACCCCTATGCTCTCTCCATCAGTGAGGAGAGATGGTCAGTGATGCCTCCCCAGTGCCCAGGACAGAGGGTGGTGGGTTTGGCTGTGGGTGCAGCTGGAGGAAATGGCCTGGGGTGAAGGAGGGCACTGGGTCACAATGCTCAGCTCTCCCCCTCTCCCTGAAGCCCAGCTGCAGCAGAGCGAGCAGCCCTGGGGAGCTGAGTCCCTGAGCCCCCTGTGTCATTTACATACACCCCACCGGCACCATCAGCACAGTGACCTGGGTTCCTGTAGTACCACAGACCCTCTCTGAAACAGCTTCCCTTCCTCTGCTTCCTGCCATGGCCCTGGGCTTCATGGTCCTGCTCCTGCTGGGGACGGTGGGCACAGGTAAGGATGGGGTGGCCGAGTTAGCTGCTGTCTGGGGGGGGGCACTGCAGGGTGGTGGGCAGAATGGGCTGTCCAAGGGGATGTCAATCTGAGCAGGGCATTTTGCTCCAGGGCTGTGTGGGGTGATAAGCAGGATGGTGGTTGGGTAATGGGGTTGCCTCAAAGGGGCTGAGGGACATTTTGGGCTGAGGGTGATGGGGGGCACAGCTCAGCCCATCAGTAACTGCATTCTTGCTGCGTACAGCTTGCAGGGCTCAGCCCGTGCTGACCCAGCCCTCCTCCCTGTTCGTGCTGCCCGGGCAGACGGCCCGGCTGTTCTGCACCCTGAGCCCCCAGTACAACATCACCGAGTTTGGCATCTCCTGGTTCCAGGAGCGCCCAGGGCACGCCCTGAGGTATTTGCTCTATTACAACTCCGAAAGAGAAATGCACAAGCCTGACGAGACTCCCGACCGCTTCTCTGCTACCAAGGACCTCGCCAGCAACACCTGCATCCTCACCATCGCCTCCGCCTGCCAGGAGGACAATGGCACCTACTACTGCGCCCTGACACCTGCCTTCAAGTGGTTTTAGAAACAGGGAACAAAAGCTCTCTGTGCCCTTTCTGCAACCCTGATGCAAAGCCCTCAACAGGGAGAGCAGCAGCCCTGGGAGGGATGGAAAAAGACCTCCTCGCACGCTTGAGCAGGCCCAGCAGCACTGCCTTGTGCTGGGAAGCGCAGCGACCTCCTCTTTGCCCCCAAACTTCCCCCATGGAGCACTGGAGAGCCTGACACGGTGCGAGACCTGCCAGGGACTCCTGTTGCAGCAGGAGGATGGATGGAGGGCTCCGCTGTGGCCCAACTTTCCTGGGCTCTTCCAGCACTCAGTAGCCTTGATCCGGCTTGGGCTTCCGCACAGTTTGGCTCATCTGGTAATAAAGGTTAATCCTTACCTACAGGGCTCGTGTCGTGTGTGAGGTCATCCCGCGGGGTGGCCCCGGGGTACCTGAGTCGGGAGGGCGGACTGTGGCCCTTGGTGGGATCCCTTGGGCTGGATGGAGCCCTCACCCATCCCTGGAGCAGCCCCTCATCCCCGGGGAGTCAGAGACCTCCACCCACACTGCCCTGTCCCCCTCCCCTCACGGCCCACCACAGCTCCTGAGGGAAAAGGGACACGTGTAACCCCGCTGGCACCTGTGGGTCCTTTACAAGGACGTTTTCACACAGAAAGATGAAGGATTTTCCCACAGAAATCCCACAAAATTCAGCGCCACCACCGGGGTGGCCACACTGCGCATGCTCACCGCGCACAGCAGCGGGCGTTAGGACCCTGCGGCAGGCGCTGACATCACGTGGGGGCTGCTGGCGCTGCCATTGGCTCAGGGGAGCACAAAATCAGGAGCGCCACTTTCTGGTTACCTCTGTGCGCGTCAGGGCGGCGGGGCGGGCGGACCGGAGCGGGGCGGGATGGTGAGCGGCGGGTGGGGGACCCGCGCTGCTTCCCTGCCCGTGGGTTCAGCCTGGGGCGGCGGCTTGGCCCGGCTCTCCCCACTGCTGCGGCGCCCCCCGCCTCAGCTTCCCCCGGGCAACACGTTCCCCACCTCTGGCTGCGTGCCGAGCGAGGGCTCCTGGCGCTGCCCGGCTGGGCTGGGCTGTCTGTGCGGGGAGGCTCGGGCGAGCGCAAGGGTGTTTCATCGGAGCTGACTCGAAAAGGAGCGCAGCAGGGTTTTGTGGTATTCTGTTTTTGTGCTGTTCTGTTAAGTAACCTGGGTTAAGGCTCTCTCTTTCCCCCCGGTGTGTGCGGAGTTGGTGTTAGTGCTGGGGGACCTTCACATCCCGCACCGGTGCAGTGCTCTGCCCGTGAAGTTCAAGGAGCTGCTGGTTCCAGGAAGGATTCAGCACATCCTGTGTACGGGAAACCTCTGCACCAAGGAGAGCTATGACTACCTCAGGACGCTGGCTGGGGACATCCACATCGTTAGGGGGGACTCGGAGGTAACAGTTCCTCAGCCTGCCTTCCTGCATTGGTTGTCTTCATGAATCTTGGGGAGTCCCTCAGCATTGACCAATTCCTGAACTGTAATTCACCTGAATAAGGAGTAGGAATGAGTAAGAGTAAAGAAAAAAAAATTATTTTCTAGACCTTTCTTGTTGTACCTGCAACAGGAGAGCCTGAGTGTGAGGGGGTAAAACATGCACCTGGTTCCTATGAACTCAGGCACAAGTCTGTGATTGCTGAGGCCACAGTGCCCCAGCTGGCCGTGTAGCTGCAGGAATTCTGTGTGTGTGATTATTTACATTTAGGTACCCAGTTAAAGTCTCCTGCTCTCTGTGCAAATTCCTAACTCTTTACTCTGAAGTTACTCTTGCTGGGGTGTGGTACAAGCATCCTGTGGGATCTGCACGGGGAGAGAGACCTCGTGTGCCTGAATAGTGAAGGGCAGGTTGGTGTCTTGGAAGCTGCATTGCGTAAATGAGGGGTCCTTGACTGATTTATTGTCTGTACCTTTCTCCTCAGAGCCTGAATTATCCTGAAAAGAAGGTTGTAACCGTTGGGCAGTTCAGAATCGGGCTGATTCATGGCCATCAAGTGATTCCCTGGGGTGATGCAGCCAGTCTGGCACTGCTGCAGAGGCAGCTGGATGTGGACATTCTCATCTCGGGACACACACACAGGTTTGAAGCATTTGAATATGAAAAAAAATTCTACATCAACCCAGGATCAGCTACAGGAGCCTACAGTGCTTTGGAAAGGTGAGTGAGGAGAGCCCTGAGCTGCCCAGCACAGCAGAGCCTGTGGGTGTTACCTGAAATGAGTGTGTCTCACCACTGTGCTGCAGAGCACTGGCGAGGTGCTGTGGGGAGCAGGAAGGTGGATTGCTCCCTTCCCAGGGAGTCCAGCAAGGCTCCCTGTTACCAGGGTTTTCTTAGCCCGCATTTTGGTCATGACAGCCCTGCAGTGGTGTGTCTGGAGCTGCTTTCTGTGCCCAGAGAGGGGTGAGTTGGAGTATCTTCTTGAAGTCATTTTGCTTTCTGGTATCTTCCCAGACACTGCATTCTAATATTTTGTAGGAAATCAGACTTCTAGAGGCCCTGTCAGCTTAAATGTCTGAGCCTGACGTGTTCCAGGCTAAGTGCAGCTCTGCCTGAGACACTTTCATCAGTGCCT